>NC_059490.1:5703447-6319346 GCF_018139145.2 Gymnogyps californianus | reverse complement strand
TATTTCCAGTTCTCTTAAGACTATTCAAAAGAACTCAAGACTGACCAAAAATGGGATCTTTGTCTACATTTTTCAAGAATGTCCCATAGATTTCACGTAAATGGAGCGTACTCTGAATAAACAAAACTCAGCTCCATTAAGTATATCGGAATCATGGACCACAGAATGTGTTTTGGGTAAGTTCATCCGTTTAGCACGGTACCAAAAAGGCCCTCTTTCCCAACAGAAGTAGAGGTTTGAGAAAAAGGAATTCTTCTTCCTCTTTCATAATCCTCCTTCAACATGACACCAAGGTTTAGGAAAAAAACATGAGAGAGCATACGTTAATTACGTTACGCTCCTGAGTAATAACCTTCTTTGCCATCGGAACATTCACGCAAAACAATCTCCTAAATAGTGAGGTGTAGCATACAAGATCTCAGCCTGTAATTAGTCCAGCCTTTCAAGAATAAGATTAGTGGCAGTAAAATGAAGAGATTTATCATTGACAAGTTTAACCTGTTTTTTGACGTTCATTAAAAGGTAAGTGAAGTTCCTCTCTAGGTTTGCTTCACTTCCTGTTCATCCATGGACACGGAGTAGTCAAACAGCAGTATGCTGACTGGAACAGAGAGTCTTCCTAAAAGAAAAACATAAGCTAATCACTGGCCAGTTTTCTGACATACAATATTCTGCATTTTGGTTCTCTTCATTTCATGAGGAATATGCATCCATCTGAATATCCTCTTCTTGCCACTTAAAACGTGCAATAATTATTATTAACTACGCACAAAAATATTTCTTCGTTAAATCTCTCATTAAAGTTACAGGGTTTGTTTTGTTTATTTAAACTAAGTAAATGCATCCATTTCACTTTCAAATACGTCTAGGTCCAGACCAACAGATAATTAATGAGAAAACATCATTAATAAACAAAATTATTACTAAATCAAATATTTAACTGAACAATATGTCAGCACCATCCAACTCTACCAGAAATACCTCCTTCCAGTTTACAAGCTACCTGTCATTTAAATGGCAGAGATTACTTCCCAGACCTTTGTTATCGACAGCTCAGATACTGTCTCACATACACACACCAAAGCAAGCTTACTAAATGAACTGGACCTGCAAGTTTTGGTTCATTCCCTAGGGAATGATAGCAACCCTAGAGCTGCATTGAGTTTTACTTGATGCTAAGATTCAAAAAAGCTTTTCAAGGCTCTGCTGTTCCCTCAACTTTTCCGTATCAGTTCAAACAACTTTCTCTTAAATACCTTCTGAGGTTACACTGGTGTTGGCAAAGTTACATACCTACAAAAATGTGACATAATGATTACATGGTCAAAGTGTTTTTCATCAAGGTACTGATGTATGAATCCATCATAGGAGACCTACACAAACTGCTATTCAGAGCTAACTCATTGGAACATGCTTGTTTTGGGGAGATACCAACCAGATTGCTAGGAAGGCTCTCCCTTTTTCAAGAGAAACTGGGTCCCTGTGAGGATGCAGAAGGAGACATGACTTAGCAGTCTCTCCGTAGCATTCTTCAAGAGACTCAGATGATCAAAGGTTTGTGTGAACAAAGCAGGAAAAGAGACGACATCCAGTTAATTCTAATGAATCTGTGTCAGAATAGGGAAGAAACATCCTGACAAAGGGCATGGATCCCTGAGCTGCAGTAAACTGTATTATACATTTGACTGTAAAATTCTGGACATACTCAGCATCTCTAGCCACTAGGAAAAGACAACAGAGTACGATGAAGGGATACCGTAACTTAACTTCTGCATCAGAGAGCAAAGACACACTGTATGGGAGGATACGATGGGACGCTTCATCATCAGTGACCTTCTTAGGAAGAGGACAGCAGGGAGGCCTAACTGGAGGCTGCCGAATGACCAGTGGGTAAAGGCTACTCAGCCTGTTCTCACTGGTTGCAGCAACTGCCGCCTTAAACAGAATTTCACAGCGTGGACAAGCTTTTATGAGCTTGAAGCAGCTTTCCAGTTTCACCACTGTGAGTTGTGGAGGCATCATCCCATTTGTGGACTGGGCAGCACAGTCCCAAGCGAGCTCAGAAACCGAGCCAGACGTGTGGGTGAGCCAGGTGTCCAGCAAATTAACTATTAAGCACTTAAATATTAACTGTCGCTTAGCGCCTTGCTAGGTCCTTCTAAGCAGCCTAAGCGTTAAGGGAGTTCACCAGAAAGCGCCTGCAGATGCGGGAGCTGACTTTCCGTGGCGTGACCGGCCCAGGCCGAGGTCCTGCCGCCACCCCGCCCGGCGGTCAGGCGACGGCCCCAGGCCGGGCAGCAGCTCCCCGCTCCCTCAGCGGTCACTGGAAACCGCCGTTCTCCGAGCGCTTCACCGACACCCTCCCGTTCCCCGGGCTGGGCCCGGGCAGCGCCTCAGCCCGGCGCCGCAAGGTGTTTTCCCGCCCCTCACCTGACAGGCACCTCCCGCCGTGCCGCTGGTCGGTTAACGGTGCCGCCGCCGCCGCCGCGCCCCCGGCCGCGCTCATGCCCCCTGCCGGGCCGCGCGGGAACCACCTGCCGCCGCCGCCACGGCGTCTTCCGCGCCCAGCCCAGCCCGGCGCCGCGCCACCCGCCCGCCGCCACATCTGCCGAAGGAGGAAGAAGGGCCGTCACGGGGGCGGCACCGCCTCTCCCCCGCCCGCCCCGGCACCCGCTGCCCCGCCGCCCGAGGACAGGAGCGGGCCCGCCCGCCCTCACCGCCCGCCCTCACCTGCAGCCCGCCCGCGGCGGCGGCTCCAGAGCGGGGAACGAGAACGGCCGCCGCGCCCCCGCGTCACGTAGGGCCCATCCGGGTCCCGCGCGGGCGGGGCCGGGGACCGGGACTGTCCCCGCACGGGTGGGCGGCGGGAGTACCCCCCCCCCCCCCCTTCGCATCGCTCACACAGCCACGGCTGGGGCTTGTTTTGGTTTTTTCCTCATTTCTGCTCATCGCTGACTCATCAATTAATTACCCTTCCGTTAGCGGAACGCTTGTGCCGCCGCCTCGCTCTCCCTCCACCAAGAAAGGGAGCCACCGGGGGCGGGCAGGGGCCGCGGCCGGCCGGTCCCGGGGCAGCCGGCCGGTCCCTGCCGCCCCAGGCAGCCGCGGTTTCGGGGCGCTGAACTGCCTGTGTCATCGGCAGAGCTGCCAGCGTTTTCCAGGGAGAAAGCGAGGGGCAGCATTTCCCTGCGGTGGCACTAGGGGATGCTCCGGGTTTGGTTTTGCAAAAACAACTGTATTTGGTAAGGATTTGGTAAATCTGTACCAAACTGTGAAATCAACTTATTTCCTGAAGGCACTAAAACGTCCTTCATTCACTGTTGGTTGTACAAATACACGTTAATGATCTCAAAATGGAGTCGTAGCAGCAAAAAAACAGGAAAACCAAAACTGTTTCAAATCTTAAGAGGCAGAATTTGTGGAAACACAAGCATTTTGGAAAGAAGTCTTCTCTTAAAATCGGTGGAGAGGGCTGAGGCCACCTTCAGTATGCCAAGAACCACGGAGGTGAGTAGAAAATGAGAGACAAAAACCCTCCCAAAAAACCTTACTTGAAAAATCACATTCCACATTGCCTGACAGATGCTCAAAGCTTTAGGATACAAATTTCACCGCAGGGTTTTCAGAAGCAGCTTCCCCCCAGCAGCACCTGTCTGAACACAATTGCTTTTGAGGAACAAATTCAATAGGCTAAAAATGACCTACTTTGTCCTGCAGTAAACAAATCTCATTTACTCTTTTATACCTCTCAGTAGGATACTCTAATTTACTTTTTCCTCATCACCCAGCTATTAAAAGCAAACAAAATGCATTCAACTGCAAAGCTTAAAAAGAGATCCAAACCCAGGGCATTAGATCATATCTTCCATCCGAGTAATACATCAATATCTTGAATTATTTAAATCTTAACTCTGAGGCAAACACAGTAATAAAAAGAAGAATCACATTTAAAGCATTTATTTTGAAAAATAAAATACAAAAGATCATTGAATTGTAATTGTACATGTAATTTATCAACTTTTTTTTTTAAATAAAAGATATTTAACAATTTCCACATGTGAATAAAACAAACAACTGTTCCACCAAAAATCTTTTAGGACAAGCACAGACCACTCTTAAAAGCTTCATACATTTAAAACCAAACTGCTACAGGAAAAAAAAAAATCTTTGAAGACGACGTTTTGTAATTAAGACAGAATAGCAATTTTGGAGACAGGCATTGCTTTGCATTTTTTAAAACCTTAAAAGAAGAGTTGTGCGAATGTGATACAGTTGTACATTAACATCAGTGATTTTTTTTTTTTTTAACAGGTTTACATGCGCTCACAACAGCAAAATTTTGAACAAAAACAGTATGAAAGAAATGGGGGAGAAAATTCTGAAAAAAGCAGGCCATGAGCAGTACACCTCACTGATCTCAGTGGGACAGTCCTTATAAGATCATTTCCATCGAAAAGGCAGCAGTCTTTTTTCTAAAGAAAAAGAAAAATAAAGTTATTTTGAGCTTTCAATGTAATATTCTGTTTTTATCCTTGACAACATTTTGTAATTACAAATAATGCATAATTAAGAGTAATCACTTAGTAGGTGAAGAGTCACTGTCAAGACTAACCACAGCCACTAAAAAAACCCCAACCTTTCCTGTAAGCAATGTGGCTGCCTTTTCCATCGTTTATCATTAGAGTTACTTCTTGGAGCGTATTTAGATGTAAAAAAATATATCTGAATTTCCACAGATATTCAAAATACTCGTGAAAGAGGGCTGCATTTACACGCTGAAAGTGTCTCTTTCATTACAGCGTACCAGTGGGAGTTCCTGCTAGGAAGTTAGCAATTTGGTGTCTCAGAAACTGGACAGCAGCTTTAGATAGAAATATTGTCGTTTTAAATACATTTTTCAAAGAGGTAAGTGGCAAAATGAAGTAGATGTTTTAGTCATTTTAACATTGACTACATGAAAAGATTATGGTTTCTCTATCGATTTCAGAATGAAGGCCTGCAATTAATCTTTAGAAAACTTTTATATCCATTACTTCTAATTGGTATGATGCTTTTGGCTATATTTAGGGCTAGACAGTGCTATATTTATGGCCACATAATAAACACCTATGCTGGGTATATTTGTGTGGCATGTTGCTTTTGGCTATATTTAAACTGGATACATTTTGCCGTCTTTTGTTGTCAAGCCAGAACATTTGATAACGCAGCTGACAAGTAAAAATCATGGATTAATAGAGTAAATCTTGCACCATTCATTTGTTAACTCCTCTGGAATTTACCGAGTTCCTTGCACAATCTTGCCATTGTTAATTCAACAACTAAAATACAGTTTATTGAAAATACTGGCTATGGAACATATTAAAGGCAAATTATACAAATCAGCTCATCTTTAGCAGTTTCCTCTATCTAGAAAGGGCAATTGATTTAAAAACAAAAGACAAAGACAATTACAAGTCATCTTTCACTATTTTGTTAAAATGGGGACCTGAATCTATTGTGCAAGTATGCCATAGTACTGAAAGACACACGGATACTAAAATGAAAGAGAAACTCTGCTCCAGAATGCCTGGATGAGTAGCGGTATAGTTCTAAGTACTCCTTTCCATTTCAAGCTCTAAAATAGTGCTGACAATGCAATAGTGTAGCAAATACTGCAAATTGTGATGAGCCACCTGGGACTGCATTGTGACTCTTGAAGCACATGAACTATGCTTTTGTAGCTCTCGCCACTAGGACTTACCTCAATGTGATTTTTATGGATTCTGAATCAAGATCCTTATCTTGTTATTTTTCTTACCCAGAATCTTACATGGAGCTACACAAGTTTAAAAAAAAAATCACCTTAACTAAAATCAAGAAGAGCAAATGAGCAGGACTGCATACTCTTTTATTACCTTCTGTGCAAGAAATATCCATTGTATCTTCTATTCCATAGGTTCAGTCTGTCAAGCAAATAATTAAAATTAAATTAGCTATTTTACATTAGAGGAAGAAATATCAGCAGCAGCACCAATGTTTGTACTCAAAACCGTCTAGCTGTTTAGTTACATTATGTTAATTTTATCTTTAGCATAATACTAAAGGAGAACACTATGAGCATCAATTTCAACTCCAGCATCAGTTTTTATGGTTTAAACAATATTGTCTTACTATTTCACAAAGCTTATTTTTGCTTTTTAGATGATCTTTATTTTGGATAAATCTGCTCAGAGTTTGGTAAATACTGTAATCGTACCAAGCTAACTGTATAAATCCACTTCCTGAAATTTAGCAGAGTCCCATTTTGAAACCTCCCTATCATATGGACTGAAAGAGGACATTTACTAGTAATAGTGGACCAAGTTCTTCTGATGTATCACAAGACAATTGGAAAACACAAACAGCGTAATTTAACTAACGGATACTGCAGGCATATCAAGGATCGTTTATTTTGCTAGCACACTATCTACATAGCGTGCTAAATTTTAAAGATAGCTCATGTCCCTGCATTTTCCAGAAATCCTTATCAGCAATATTTAATCTCCTCCTGTTCTGACACACCCTATGCTTGCAGTCATATGCGCTGCAACTTCATCTGTGAGGTTGCAGATAATCTTGAAATAACCACAATAATCGCATTTGAAAGCATTAGAAATAACTACAGCACACTTTCTCAATACAATTTGCTGACAATAACTTTTAAGCAGCACACATTTAAATAGTTGTCTTGCCGTCAAGCTGCATAGACATTTTGGCCAGCAGTTGAGTGAACAATGCTGTGAGCAACAGCACATTTAGCTGCGTGGTGCCAGGTTCTTAATGGTTTTCTATTAGCTGAGCACAACTTGCAAAGCATGAGCACTAACTGTTCAAAGGGCAAGAGCAGGCAAACATCCAGTGAAAGAGCGAAGCCCACATTAGAAATCACACAAAGATTTATCAGAAAGATTTGGTGTCCACAGCAAAAAGTTATATTCTGAAAACACGAAACAGACGCTACAGCTATTCGACTTTACTGATCCATGTTCATTTTATCTTGCCACGAGACTTCCCTTCTACTGTCTTCTTTGGCTGGAACAAAAGAAACCAGTTTTCCTTTTTAATCAATTAAATTTCGTTTGAATAAATGGAATAAGTCAAAATGCTTTGTTTGCATGTGGTAGATTCTCCTGTGTATTCTTCAATCGCTACGTCTAACAAAAGTCATAATCAAGAGTCCTTTCCTAATACTGGGGATCCAAAAAGTTAAGAAAGCTTGTGCCCATTAGGTTTTTTTTCTTTTAAAAGTAAAGACATTGCAAATTATTTTACTTCTGATAGGCTACTTACACTTACATTCTAAATAAACTTCGGTACTGTATGTATCATTGAAGATGGGAAATCAAGTAGAAATACAAAGTAATGCAAGCAGAGATACACAATTCTGGAGGCAGTGTGTCCCTAAAAATGCTTTCTCTCCCAATTCTGCAACGCTATACTCCTGTATATGAAGGAGGAATTGAAAAAAAACAAGTATTTTTCTACTTCGCTTTACTTGAACACACCCTGAGACAGTAACAGTGATGAGCCACTCCCTGTTTTTTCTATCAAAGCACAATGTAGAGAGCACTTTAGATGGTATTTAGACATTTACCATCAATTATACAGCCTACAAAAATTGGTATTTTTATGAGCCTAGTTGAGCAGCTCTTACCCAAGAAAACAAAACTGACTGCTACATGTTCTACTTATTTCATATAAAATATTTCATTTAAGCAATACAATACAAATATTTTTGTTATTTCTCAGATAAAGATGAATTAAATTATTTGCTCCTTGTCTAGATCGTCTGCTCTGATTTTTCATGGCTAGATTGGCAGAGCTTGAATCTGCAAGGCTATGGGAGGGAGAATTAATCTCACTATACATTGGAGAGGAAAAAAAAAAAACCCACACACAGAGAAGCCCTTGAAGCTACTGAAACGGAGCACTCCAGCAGGCAGCTCCATGGAACAAGTCCATCTTGTCTGCTCTGTTACCTTCAAGAGACACAGTAGAGCTGCCCAGCAGCAAGGGATGCCATCTTCCAAACTGAACTCCTATGTCCGTAAACAGGCTAGTGGTTACAGCCCAAAGCCTTTCCATCATGTCTACGTGAGGGAAGGGCATGAGGTTGGAAGCATGCCTCCCACACATTTACATAGCTGGGGGGAAGGTATCAAGAGATCCTGCAGTTTAAGAGAGCTCCATGATAAGGATTTTGCTTTTTCAACCGCTGTTGCAAAGGTTAGGTCCCTTAGATAGCTGATGACAATTAATAGCATTTGAAGGGGACCAGATTATGACTTCTCATTAAAATCTGAAGTTCAACAGCTCACTTGATTATTAAATCAACACACCATCACTATCCGTGGCTGAACTGTTTGTGTTTGTTTTGTCTGATACAGTAGTATTTCTTTTCAAAAATCTCTCATTACTTATCACTGTACTATACTTGCTTTAAACCTTTCCATGCAAGGCAACAAACGATAAAACTTCTCTACAAATAACAAACTTCGCAGTTTGGTCTACACAAAAGAGAGTCAAACTTTCCTTGAGTTTCACAGCAATACTCAGTCAGCTCAGGTTTACAAGCACCATACTATTAACACTGGAGTTACACATGTACTCAGAAGAGGCTTGGGACTGCTGAGTGCAAGAGCACTGAAGATTCAATTTCATTGACAAGCTATTCTCTTATAATCTCTAGTCATCTATTCTCTTACAATCAAACAGAAAATCAAATTTATGAACAAGCAGTTTAGGTTGCATACTAACGTGCCACTACACCCGCAAAAAGGAAACTAATCCAATACTGTACCTGTGGCACTTCTTTAAGAAAGTCAGGAAGCTGAAATTCACCTTTATAGACCTGGAAAAACAAAAAACAATATACTACTCAATGCTAGCATTCACTGCTGTTTGGAATGCTAAAGAGCGGGGGGTGGGGTGGGGGGTGTGGAAGGATTCTTTTGGGTTATTAGCATCCAGTAATGCTAAAACTGATCTACCTAAACTGAGCACAATCTATTTGTAAAAGCAAGTTTTATTCACGAGGCTTGGTCGTCCGAAGTAGTTCTACAGCTGTACGCTCAGTTCCAGGCTTGCTCTGTACGCAACACTCTGACCTCGTTTGCATTAAAATGGCAAAACTATGTAACTCTATTACATTTCAAGCTTGCTCGAATTATTAATTAAGTCCTGTGTAATCCATTCACTATGCTTTTAAAAAAAGATTTTTAACAGGATGATTGAATACACTAGGAATGGGTTGCTACAATACATACTTTTTTGAGGTTTATATATAACAAATCTGTTGCTTCACATTTTAGCACCTTCAATAAATTAAGTTCCCTTTGGGCTTAATTACATTCACAATTAAAAGATTCTCCACTTGCAAGTTTTTTGAAAGAGCTACCTGTCGTGATCTCATGGACTGTGTCAGAACTGATATACCAGCCAGGCAACAAACAACATTAAGTTCTAAAACATTTATATTTTACAGTTAAGAAACTCAACAAATGTCACATAATACAACATTTTCTGATGTGTCACAGTATTCATTATGTACAAAATATGTATCATTCACACAAACAGAAGTATTACACTTGAACAACTGATCCCATCTTACTATACTGTCAAAGGAAAGTTGTTAGTTTTGGTATTCGTTGAGACAATGCGACTGCAATCAAAGTCTGAAAACACTAACAACTTAGGTTTCAATGCTGTTAAAATGGTCAACACTCGAGGAGTGTCAGCATCTCCTTCTACCCCATTTTACACATATCTATCCCTTTATTCTACATATCTAGCTGGTGTAATTTTCAGGTAACAGGAGAGTTTATAAATTTGCTTTAATCCTTAAAGATACACAGGTACCATTATAATAGGTACAGATACATTACTAGCAATTTTCCCCAAGTGCTCTGTGTCAGACCTTGAGTCACTTAGGAAACAGAGTGAGATCAGACACCTAACTCCTTCCCCCACAGCCTGTAACCACACACCTAAAATCCCCAGCTTCTGGAGGGAGAACACTGGGTTGGATAAGGCTTAAGTTCTCCTTTATTATTTTCATACCATTTAGTCATTAATTTGCTTTTCATCTACAGAAATGTAAAAAAAAAAAAAAATCAGTGGGATAATGCTTTCCTATTTGGACTAGATGATCACTGTAGGTCCCTTCCAACTGGAATAGTCTATTCTATAGTAATAGACATATAGATTTAATAGCTTCTTATATGAGTACAGAAGAGCTCCACTTACTAGTAGGGCTGTCACAAAGTTACAGTAAGCAACTCTTATGATTATGAATTTCTACAACAACTGTAGCCTCATTACCAGCCTGACTTCATGAGAGTTTGTCATTGCCACAATTCCCAATCTTTTAGAGCATAATATTAATTCTGGAACAACGCTGTTCGGAGAAAGAGCAAGCAATAAATATCCTCAAACATACTAACAGCCACACCAAACAAGTGTTTCCACTATCTGACCAATTAGGAAATAAACTGGCAACGTATTGTCTTCTCTCTAGAGGATACTTCTTAAAAGCTGTTTGCTTCTGAGATAAAACTGGAATACATTCCAAGGGGGGGAGTATTCTGGTTTTTTTTTTTTTCCTCCCAGAAAAGTATACTTGAAGAGTTTTACCATCCCTTCTACTGAACCAAAGACGGAACACCCTGATGTCATGAGTTCTTTGTAGTCTTGTGTGGCTGTAATCATATAAAAATCAAAAGCCACAAACCTACTTAGGAAAATTCTGTAAAGCCATAAAATGGAAATGGGGCTACTCTAAAGCCTCGCTCAGTGTTGCACTCCCTGGTTTGCAAATTGCGTCAAAGGAAGAAGATTCAGGAAGTCAAGGGATGCTTATTAACAATATCCATTTTCTCCACTTTCCTATGAATAGATGACCAGAATATAAAGACATACACATTTTGTCTATATACTGCAGTGGCCTAGGACTGCAGCTGAGTCAGCTCAGAATTTCCTGTCCGTAAGACACCTCACCCCACAACACGCCTGCAGCATTAAACCATGACTCATGTGGAGTGGACTTAGGAGCTGGCAGTTCTCATCACTCTCTATCGCTAGGCTAAACATATCCAAACAACAAGGCTTCACTAAGTCCCAACAGGAGAGTAGGAATTATTACACACATACATTGCAGAACTCTGTTCCTTCTGATATTCCATGTTTTGGATAAAATAGAAAGGCTGATTCAAAATGATAGGCAGAGCTCTCATTTATATTCAGCCAGGGGGTACTGTCATTCCCATGGAAATCTTAATGAAAGCCACACTGGTCAAAAATTCAGCATGTGGCTTACTGGAGCCTAGATATACTATAAATATTATAAATGAAGAAGAGTATTTCATATTTTAAGCTTTTAACCAGCCCATTAAAATGGAGGCTGCGTTCTAGAGAGCAGAAATGGAAGTTACAAATCAACAATATTATCACATCAAAAAAATGCTACAGAACAACCTAGGCAAGTGTCACAAGAAAAAACAGTGTATCTTTTATTAGACTAGTGCTGATGTTGGAAGAAACAGACAGGCTTCTTCACCTTTTCTGGTAAACTACTACAGTCATTATCTGGGAATTCTTAAAAACAGTTAATACTGATGATGATGGCACACTGTGACTGATTCAGAACCAGAGTGACCAAAACCATGTTTGTCTCTCTGGAAGCCTCCTCCTTTCCTTCTCCTGCAATTATGACTTGGTCTAATTTTTATATTATATATCTATATATGTATGTCTGCTCTAAACACTTTACCATTGTAATGCCCTTCATAGGAACAGCATTTACTCCTAATAAGCATCTAATAGTGGATAGTCAAGGGTATTCATCCATCAGCAATATTAAGAAAAATAATGACACTAATGTCATAGCCTGGAAAGATAAGAACATGTTTCAGGGGCATTTGATACTATATTCACACGAAATATCACAATTTACACACCACAATTTACAAAGGCAAATCTAACCAATGACAGGCCCAAGAAGATTAGGTTTCACACACAAGTCTGCCTAATTTTGGTTCAGAACTGACATTATCTAGAATGCTGGTTTTGTCAAGATTGAGACTGCATTGAAACTAGTTTAAAGTAGTTCCAAAAACAGTAAGTGGTCCCTTTTCAATCAAAACCCAGGGATCAACTGCAATCCAGAAATTCTAAAAACAATGACTCCATCCGCAGCCAAAGAAATTAAGAGGTTTCAGATTCAAAATTCTTTTCTGACCAATTTCTAAGTCAAACACATTATTGAGAGAGTGGCAGCAGAGAGGCAGAAGCAGGACACTGGAATGATTTCCAGTCTAAGCAAGAATTCAGTAAAATTGAGCAGAAATGGTGTTTACCATTTCTAAGGGAATTATTTTGCAAGGCCAAATGGATTTCCGGGGGGGGTGGGGGGTGCAAATCTGAAGTCTGTGTCAGTTTGTTGTTCAGTGTTGGCAGTATTCAAGCTGTTCTATTAAAAAAAAAACCAAACACATTCTTATAGCCAAACTAAATGCATATTATTCTCAAAAAGAGATCAGAAAACAAGTTTCACATTGTCCTGGTTTCGGCTGGGACAGAGTTAACTTTCTTTTTAGTAGCTGGTACAGTGCTGTGTTTTGGATTTAGTGTGAGAATGATGTTGATAACACTCTGATGTTTTAGTTGTTGCTAAGTAGCGCTTATCTTAAGCCAAGGACTTTCCAGTTTCCCATGCTCTGCCAGCAAGCAGGTGTGCAAGAAGCTGGGAGGGAGCAGAGCCGGAGCAGCTGACCTGAACTAGCCAAAGAGGTATTCCATACCATGGAACGTCGTGCCCAGTATATAAACTGGGGGGAGCTGGCCGGGAGGCGCGGATCGCGGTTCGGTAACTAACTGAGCATCGGTCAGCGGGTGGTGAGCAATTGCATTGTGCATCACTGGTTTTTTTTCTCCCCCCCCCCCCCCCCCTTCTTTTTGTTGCATTCCTTTTCATTACTATTATTATTATATTTCATTATTACTATTGTTAGTATTATATTTTAGTTTAGTTATTAAACTGTTCTTATCTCAACCCACAAGTTTTACTTTTTTTTCCTTTGCTTTCCTCCTCCTCACCCCACTGGGAGGGGGAGGGAGAAACGGCTGCGTGGTGCTGAGTCGCTGACTGGGGTTAAACCGCGACACACATCCAGTTGTCCGAGAAAACCCTTAAAAATACACAAAGAAAACTTAACAGAAGTGTAACTCAGAAGTGCAACCTATAATTCATCTTTATAGGAGATTAAAGCGCTCCTTTTCACCCACTTTCAAGCCTGGTTTAGAAAGAGTCACATTATATTTGGTCAGTTCCAGTACACAGAGATAATGAGTCTTTTTGTCTAAAAGTTAGCCTGCAACTAAGTGTACTTGGGCTTGGTAGATTTTCAAAACATCAAATCTGCAGAGTACAAGACTATCGATGTTTAATTGTCAAAAAAAAAAAAGGAATGCTGGCAAAAACAGAACAGAGCCCCTTTCTAGAAACAATCCTCTGCTGCACAGTACATGGAGGTGCCCTCATCTTGCTCTTTCAGACTTTCCTTAACTTTTAAGGCAGCTTACAAGGCTTACACAATTCTTCACCTCTGTTGGAACTGCCAAGAAAGGGGACATCCGAGATGTAAATATTTACCCAGTAGGAACAACACAGAGAGCAAGATTTTAGACAGACCTATGAATGTCTGCCAAAAGGCAGCTTGCAACCATACCTAATTTTGTATTTTGTTTGTTAATAACTCTGTACACCTTACTAATCATATACATGCATAGTTGGTTTAAAAAAAAAGATATCAGCACCTCTGGAGAAAAACAATGCCATTGGGAATCCACATGCTGGAAGAAACACCCACTAAAGAGGGCATTAAACAAATTTAAAGGACACTGAGAAAGTCTGTGCTGTTGGTGGTCACAAGACAGATAAAAAAACCCAATTTTTGTTTTAAATATCAGAGAAAATGCCCACAAAGCAAAATGCCTTTATGCTTAAGTTAACCAGCGTAGAGATGCACGGCTCTGAGCAGCCTGTCATTACAGCATACCTCCACAATTACATATCTTTGACAGCACAAGTAATTATTCTGATGCATTAGTATAAATATACTTTGCACCCTTTATCATAGATTGTTTCTGTCTTTAAAACCTCAAATACAAAGTCTTCAAATCATGATTGTCATGGACGTCTACAACTCTTAACAGCAGGAGACATTTCCTCAGAATTTAAAACAGGCACAAAACAGGAGTTAATAGAACTGTTTTTTCCTCTGGATGTTACTGCAGAAAATACCGTCAACAGAACATAAAACAGAGACAGATAACAGCTTTCGGATGCAATTAGAAGCAGCCACACGTATTTAAACAGTCATGATGAAAAACATAGTTTTTTCTATAGAGTTCTGTACACTTCGTCTCTCGATCTCTCCAGGGCAAGGAACACAACTTCATGAAGAAGTTAAAATAAATGACTGGAATATGTATTCCAAGCATACAAATTCATTTAGCAGGAAGTACGTGCCAAAGAAAATCTGATGTAATATGTTACAGATGTGAGAGGAACCACTTAGCCAATCATAACAAAACAAGAAGCCAGTTTCTACTGGGCATAACTCAGTCTTGCAGTTATGAGCTGTTCTCCACTTTTGGTATATTCTGTTAAACTGCTGACATACACTTCTACACAAACTCACAATATTGATAAGGACACATCAGACACTCTTCTAACATGGAGCGATTCTACTTTTGTAATTCATCATATAGTGATTGGGCTACCAGTTCAGATAGCTCAATTATTTGCATTTTCTGCATCATTCACAGATGAAAACTCCTTTTAGTTACAGGATGTTATTTTCCTTTATGTTTGGGATGTAGAATTTGTTAAAACTCGGGGGGGGAAGTAGTCAGTTATGTATTTATAAGGAAGGGACCCTTGCAATCATTATAATAAAATGAACAGACCAGCAACAGACTTACAAGAAAAACACAAGATAGCACAATTCTGCAGTCACTGAATAACTAAAGGTTGCCTCTTGAGGAGGTCACATGCAGAGATCTGCTGAATAGTGCAACACTATTCAGACCTTGTTCTCTCTGCTCCGCGTTCCTTAACCGAGACAAGATAAAGTGTTATAAAAGATAATATTGTCAGGCCTAACATAAAACAGATAAACAAAAAGTTAATGGCTTTGTTATTGAAAATATCAGAAAAATCTGTTATACTCGTGTTAGAGTTGTGCTCCACCAGTGCACAGAGATACTGTCAGAGATGTCTTATTTCATAACACCACATAGCACCTGGAGACCAACATTAAGAAGAGATGAAGTTAGCGTCACACTCTGTTACTTCCTAAAACAAAACCAGAACTAAGATGACAAAGTACAAACACTGGTTGCATCTTATTATTTTTGTTATATTTGTGCTGTGCTACACGAGCACAGAAAACCAGCCTAACCATTGGGGTGTCCCAGGCAGGTAACATTAAAGTGAAAAATCCAAATTTAGCAGAGAGCATTGTTTTCCTTGCATTACCTGCAAGCACATAGAAATTCTAATTCAAGCACTGTACTTTAGCTGGTGAGAATAATTTTTTTTTTTTTCAGACTGAAGAAAAAAAAATATTTAACCTGTACATATGCAAGTCACCGGCAGGGGGACAGAAAAGGAGAAAAGAGGAAAAAGGAAGACAAGAACAGGACTTAACTGCTTAGAAAGCTTAGGGGAAGCTAATCTTTTGCACTACACTAGCCATTCCTTTCCATTTTTCTCCATTAGGCACCCTTACACTGTTGGTTCTTACCTTCTGGACTAACAGCAGCAGCTTTGAAATTGCTGAACAGTATTTTCACTATTAAGTCTAATTTATAGTCTTTTCCAAGAAGTGACAGATTTCGCTCAGTGCAGTTAGTGCAGTGTAGTATAAATGCGGTTCTACAAGCAGCATTTAAGCACGTTTTAGAATAAAGACATCGCGCAGTTTAAAGTTTGGAATCTTTTAAATTATCTTCTACAACTGGGCAATACACAGACTTCTAGTCATAAAATACTGACCTGTCTGCATTCAAAAGAGGCTTTCCAGCTACAAGTGTTTTGCATCCTGACCAATTTTCATCTTTTCATTCCACTTCTCTTTATGATTTTGTATGTACAGCATAAAAATGCTTTTAATCATACAAAACAAGAACTCTCCATAACAACACGAACTGATTTGTTTGGTTTTTAACATATCTGCTAGCAATGAACTAGATGACACAGTGTTGTTCCATCTTTAGGTGGAGCCAGAACCTCCCTTGCCAGTAATCTCAGTGGTGTTGGACTTCCACCCTGTTGTTGCAACTTCCACAATCAATTTAAGCCAGCATTACATAACCCCCCCCAAAACTGAAATTCCCCCCCTCAAAACCACATCCAAAAAAAAAAAGTCAGTCCTTCCCCCTTACTGTTGCTTTCCGTTTGCCAGACTGGGGCAACTTCCTTCATCTGAAGTACTAGCTCATGCCATTTTAAGTGAACTAAGAAACTACAACGGTATAGGAGTAGCAAGTGTCAGATCATTCAACATTATTTCAAGCTAGTCACTCTAAGCGGTTACTGTACTAACACAAGACAGTTCAGCTTTAGACTTCTACAACTTTATCTGTTGTCAATGAATAAAATTCAAGTTTGTGTTCAGTTTAAAGTTCTCAGAGACCACAAATACAATAGAACAGCTTCCAAACACAAAGTGAAACAAATGGTTACATGCAAGATTTATATACATATTCTTATGTACTGAAGAGTAACTTTGGAAAGATTTTGTTTGGACAGCTTAATCTCCAACAATATACCCAGTACAACACTCTGTGAAGGACTACCCAGGTGAAGAAATTTGAAAAGAGAGCAAGAACAAAAGTAGTGCTACAGTAATTCACAAATTCACCAGCTAAGAGTGTGCCGTAACACACTTAACTTGCCAAGCGCCAGTTCCTAAAGGCTGGAAAAATCTAGATCAAGAAATTTATTTATTTATTTTAATAAATGCCCTCTTCTCCAATCTCCAGCAGCAAGAAATAAATTAGCATAGGTTCATGGAAGAGAAGGGGAAACCGACAGGGCAGCATATGCTATTCCCAATGGGCAAAACTAACACATCACAGTTCCCTCTCCCCCACCCTGCTTTCCCCAAACACCTTAAAGTGTTTTGAAATATCTGTCCCCCACCCCAAATAAAAACAAAATAAAGCTGTGGGGAAAACAAAGCATTTTTCAGAAGTGAGTCAGCTCCCACTGATCACCAACCAGAATATTAGTTATTTCAAAACTTACTTGGTTTAAGGCCAAGCTCAGTGGCCAGCATTTTGGCAATTTACTATGCCAGATGCACAATGGCCAGGAAGCCTGGCACTTCTAGAGGGTGATGAGCCTGATGCCCTGAGAATTAGGGTACGCTAAGCAGCAAACTGGTCTGGGAGTTGGGAAGCCTTAAATCTTGAAACCTTAGGAAGTCAGGATATTAACGTTTCCATAGTCACAGCGAAAGACAGAGGACCCAATAGTCTGAGCAGGGATCTGCTGGGAACCAGCTGGGAGGAAACAAAGCAAAGTGACTGGTGAGGAATTCAAGCCGTCCAAATGCAAACTCGAACACTGATTTGAGCCATCATTTTAAATGGCTCCTTGGGGTACATGACATTTTGAAAGCCTCATGTTTCTGCATTTTCAGAAGGAATACTGTAAGTGTTGAAGATTACCCCTCTTACTCCTTTTCCCTTTTTGGATTTTAGTCTTAATTCAGGACATCTCCCTCATTTTATCTATACAAATCATATATGCAAAAGTAATTTTGTAAAAGAACAAGTGACTAGCAAAATATATACTGGGCACTACAATAAATAACAAAATTAAAATGCTATCTTGGGCTGTAAGTAAAACTATTAAGTTAAAATAGCGGTCAAAACATTAACAAGTGTTCCGTATGCTTACAACATTTGGATCAGCTATTATAACAGTAACCTCCAGTTTTTCACATTAGTAAACAAATTATGCTTCAAAGCAAACTTGTGAAAAAGCCTCAATACACTTTAGCCTTTTCAATTAGGCTTTAATTTTTTTAAAGGTGTGCTTGTGGCTTTGTTTATTACCTGAATTTCTCTCTTGCATTTTGAACGGAAGTAGATTTCAAGAAGCCACCTAACAGTAAGCGACTGAAATCCATACAATTTTTACAACTCTGACTGAGCTTGCCATGCACAGGTAGAGGCCTCAGAAAGGCCACCATACTGTAAAAACTTATTTAAATTTTATCAGCAAGAGATAACCAACCTTAAATTATTGCGCTTCAATACAAATTTGGATTTGAGTCACTATTTTATAGTATGTATGGGTAGGTGCATGAGGATTTTGTTTTCAAGGCTCCATGAAGTAGTATTGAACACTTATTTTTTTTAAAGGGGTTGAATTGAGTGCAGAAAAGTTAGTTTGTTTGTGAGCCTTTTAAAGCAGTAACTACCAGGAAACCTATAAAATGCTAGCCACTACCCCTACCAGAAAAGGTGGGTTACCTTTTTCCATGCTGAGCTATCAACTATTAAAAGTCAGCCTGCCATCCTTTAATACATTGATCAATTGTTTAATGAAAGTTTCCCAGGGAGGGCTTCTAAAAAGAAATAATGCAAAAATGTTTAGAGACTTCACAAAAAGCGATTTTTTTTTCATTAGTATGTAGCCCATCAGCATACCAACCAGTTTGGTTTTTTTAATATCAGAAGGCTAGTGGAAGACAGCCCTTTTAAATTGTTTAATTCAATTTTTCCAGTAATTACTTTGCTGCAGCAGCAAAAGTCACCTTCTTTTAATAAAGTATACATTCTCAAAAGAACAGAAGTAAAGAGTTAATTATTCTTATTTCAAACAATAGTAATGAGCTTTTCAATGGATACCTCCAGGGATAAACAGCTGTATAGCCTAACTACTCAAATTCCAACAACATTAAATTCAGACTAAAATCCGTAAGTTTAGGTTAATCAGCACCAGACCTTCCTCCATCTTTTGTTTGTTCTACAAAAGACAGCAAAGAATTGGAAAATCTGACATTTTGATCATCTTGGGCCATTTTCCATGGGTCACTTTTCAAATTCTACCAAGTATTTGGGGTGTAATTTTGTGACAGATCTTCTGCCAACCCTCATGTATAAAAAGCTAAGCTCATCAATCCAGTCTGATGCCCAGGCAAGAAAGCTAGCTTTTTTCCCACTACTAACTAGTTCCCCAATTATCTGGACAATTCTCAAGAGATTCAGCTACATACACCAAAGAACACAGCTCAAGCCTGGGTTGGGGTAAAGGAAGACGAACCAAATTGAAGACAAACAGCAGGAGCCAGACTTTCAGTGCTCAAGGTCTCACAGAATCCTTCCTTCTTCCCCCCACAGCAAGGAAAACATATTGCTAAGTATCAAAAGGTATTAGAAACAGACTTAAAACCCAAACAAAACACAAGACTTCTGCTCTATAGCTCACATCCATTTGGTCAATAATTAAACACAGAAAAATGCCTTACCCTCCTTGTGTTTTCCACAACTTTTTGATCTGGCTTTCCATAATTTGGTGGATTGGCATATGGATCATAGCCCAGTTTTGCTAGCATGGGTGCAATCACGGGCATATCTTGCAGAACATCAGCAGGTATCTTCCCAACCCACTTTGACAGTGCTTCCACATTGACTGGCTTGATTACTTGGTCAGTAGATCTTTCAACCCTGTGGCGGGAGAAAGAAAGGTTATATTTTGCATTCCAACCAATACTTGCTTCTTCGCTAGCATTAAGACCTTTAGCTTGTTTTGTTTGGAGTTTTTGCCCCCTTCCTCTTCTTTCCCTCTCAAAATTTCATGTTTCTACAGAGCTGATGTGAAGTTTTACTACATAAGGCTAAAATAAGAATAACTAGCACAACATTCATGCATGCTTTCTGGTTTAGGCTTTCACACAGAACATACTGAAGCAAGTTCTTTACATAAAGACAGCAGTGAAAGCCAAAGAGCTGTTAAGTGAAAAGTGTGCACACACCTACATATAAAGCTGTTTTCCTGCTGGCATATTCCCAGATTTGCTGTTTCATTGTCTTAAATGCTCTTGAAAGTTGTATTCTAAATTAAAAAATCCATGTGCCATTTATTCCCACACACACACGTTGTGACTAAACTTTTCTTTTTTTCAATAAAAGAGACACCTATGGAAATGACAGAAAGCTATAGACTGCAATAATATTTTTCATAAACATTCCTCTTACTGATTTGAGTGTTTGGTCATTACACAGTTCTTAAAGGCAAGTGCATAGTCGTAGCAGTGTCATATGTACTGTATTTAGAAAATAGTTGATTTGTTGCTCATTTAATCAACAGTCCTAAAGTCATTTTCATTCTTGCAGCCTAGTTTTGTGTGGTTTTGTTGTTTGTTTTTTTCAAGGGAAGAAATCTGACATCACTTTGGTTTCCCACATTCCTTGCTTCTTTTAGATTAGAAGAGGTACAACTTCTTCACTCTGTTTATTTCTGAAACAGGCCAGCAGGACTCAGAACAGGCTTAGTAATTTAAAACTGAGTTTTTACTCTGAGTAATTTAAAACTTTTTTCTGAACTCAGAAACAGCGCACATGCATTCTGGATGTCAAGATTTATCTTTCTTTTAAGGCAGATTAAAAATCAGGTCTGTACATACAAGTTGCCTAAAGGAATATTTGCATCTGCATTGCAAGTGATACCATAAGGTATGCCACTGTATCAGTAGTTCCTGCTGGCTGGCTATACCTGCCTAAACGTGATGCTAAGCATACGGCTGTCACATCCACTTGCAGCTACCATCCTTCCCAGCCCTTATTTACATCACAAAGAATTTTGATCTCAAAAAGCTCTACCACCCAGAAAATGAAATTGTTATACTTGAAAGTAACAGTACAAAGTATAACACCAGTACCTCATCTACACAAGATAAAGAATGAGAACGCTGAGATTCAAATTAATTCTCAAGCAGCTAATTCTTCAGTTATACAGCAGGCAGAATATGAGAAAACCTCTTCTGAGAAAAATAAATGGAAATTTCCTGAAATACTCCTGATAGTTTCTGAGTCCAGAAGCCTGAACTAAAAGTCAAATTGCTCTCAAGACTGACATCAGTCAACTTACAAGAGGAACAAGTTTGATTACAGCTATCTAATTAACCTCATGAGTCCAAGAAGAGGCTGAAGAATTGCTGCACAGCAGACAAACATTAAATCAATAGCAAGAGGCATCCCATTCAGATGCACACTGTACTGTGCAATGAAAGTCTTAAATTACAAACTACGCATGCATGTCTGCCAGTCATTAACTCAATTTGATCTTAAAACCAGTCTTTACCTTGTTACTCTTTTTTACTTGTCATCATAGCTAAAATTCTTCCAGGACAGAGGAAGGAAGTTAGTCATACAATGCTGGAAGGTCAGTAACTTAAGTACTTTAAACACAATCAACAAAGAACAAACCAGACAGGGAAATGGTCACCCACGGGGAAACTGTCTTGGCAAGCAAGCCCTTCCCAGATTACTGCAAAAGGTGTTCAATGGAAGCTGATGAGTAAGCACCTGACAAACAAAAAACTGTAAGACAACCCTCAGAATTTTCAGCCTTACTCTCTTCAACCATTTTCAGTAGCTCAAACCAAAGGCAGGAACTCAGAATGGGATTTTGGGATCAGGGAGTTGCAACCAAATTTCAGCCTCCTGAAGGCTATTGGCCTGAGATCGCAAGTCTGGATAGCAAACTAAAAAGTCTGGGCATTGCCTTTTTGATCCTTCTAATTAGAAGATGAGCATCTGGCTTCACATCAAATTAGCAAGAAAATACCTGTTAAGAGTTGAGTTTCAGAAGTTCAAAGCGGCAAGGCAGAGCACAAAGAGCCACAACAGTCAGGAGTCTGTAGAACCATGCTGGCTGGGACCCTCAAGAAAAATTTATCACTAAGTGTTTGAAAAGTGTAAGATTTACGGTCCTCTCCCTCTCAGACAGAGCCAGCCAAGCCCAAAATCCCTTCACCAAAACTGCAGACTGATTCGACCATTTAAAATAAGGGTGATACTGTGAGAACGAGGTAATGAGCTTGGCCAATAGCTTATTGGAACCCCAAAATGACGGGTGCTATACATCAATTAGGACCTAAACTAGTACACATATGGATACCTCATCCTGAGGTAAAAGCACATTTAAAATGTGTATGTTTTGCCCTACTGTCATTTTAGTCTTTGGTAACAATAAGCTCAGCATGAAACATTTCCTGCTGATGAATAGCTGGCAAGAGATAAGCAGGGAACTACATTTAGCTGCTCCTAGGCACCAATTCAAAAATACACCATACCACATTTGGTCTTCTGTTTAAAACCTTTTCTGTCCTTTTTCAGTTAAGGTGGGAAGAAAAGTAAAACACAGTTCATGGGAAAGATTCTTCAGACCAAAGAACATCTGACAAGTATGGGGGAGGACAGATTGGGGACAGAAGGAAAGAAACACCCAAAAACCCAAACAGAGCAAAACAAGGAAACATACCAAGTCTTGGCAAATTTGATTATGAATGCATATGGCAAATGCTGCCTGGTCAGTGCTTCCAGGCTCCCCTGCAAAACTGCAGGAACAGTTTCAGCTTTGAAAGCAGCTGGTAGCATGGAACACAGGACTAACCCCAAATACTCCTACATCTATACTAGAATCAAATGAAAGGTATGTATTAAAAATAGTATATTCTGAAGTAATTTTGCCTAGACAGCTATTTTCATAATAAGCCTAATAAAAATTGCTATAAAAGGGTTGACATTTCTTTGCATCAGTGGTCACCACAGCTGTTTTCAGTTAGGAGGCAAATGCCAGAGCTATATTAACAATACTAGTTATAGCATGTAGTCCAGCCATAATACATTCCTTGAACAGCCACGCTGGCAATTACTTCAAACCACAGAAGGTTTCCCGCTACTACAAATGCTGCGGTGCACATCCTTAAAACCCTTGCAGTGTTTCTTCTTGCAGCTGGATAAAAACCAAAATAAGGGGCGAAAATACTAAGTAAAATAGAACAACGGTGAGGCTAGGGCTGCATGAGCAACAGAAAAAGCAGGGATTACTAAGCAAATGCAGAAGAGAGTAAGGCAGCCAACAGTTTCCTTAAATCAAGCAGCCAGGGGAACAGACAAAGTCAGAATCTTAAATACAGACTGTCTAGTATCTAATCTTGCTATTAACAGACTATTGCATAAGAGTTTCTGAGTCTGGAATAAGAGAAAAATGGAATCAGCTCGCTGCCTGAAGAATTCTGCAAGCCATTGGGTGGCTAGCTCACCTCTGGAAGAGAAATGGCCTGCACGCACAATTTAACTCTATGTACAACTGAAAATAAAACACCCTACACTGACCTACAGCCTCATTCACCTGACACAGATTTCATTTGACATAGTTAATTCTGATTTCAGATGAGTTAAAAATATATTCTTAAACATTCGCTTTCTGTTACTGGGTAATAACATCATTATAAAGATCTTCTAGCAATACTGCTCTCTCTTTCTCAAAGTGTTTTTAAATATTTCAAGACAACAAACTCGTCAGACTTCTTTTCAAAAACCGTCCAACAGTTAAAACACATCGAGGCATCTTATGTTGGACCTGACCTGAGCAGGCATCATGCCTCTGAAGTGGATGCTGAACCTGTCTGAAAGACCTGAAAGTCTTAACAGTGAGCGGAAGCTGACTGAGATAGGTTTCTCTGCGCATTTACTTAAGTCTTTACACAGTATCACAGCCTTTGCAGATTATACTAGTAGTTCATTCTTTGACTTCAGGTTTTCTACCCTACCTAATACCTTGCAGACAAATGGGGAGATAAAATTATCTAGATCTTCCTACTCTGCCTACTACACTACATAAGCTAGGCCTATGTGTTGGTAACTTTTAAATGCACGTCACATTTCAATACAAATTATTTGGTACTTGTGATCTCCTTTTCCTGCCAGTAAAAACTGTAATATAACTTGAGTGTTCTGATTTTAATATAGTATTATGAAACAGCCTGCAGCACTTGGTACCAGGCATATGGTAAATTAAAGCTCTGTGGGAAGGCAGAGTTGAGTAGACAGCAGCATTTTGAATTTCCTTAGATTATCTCTGAAGGGATCTTCAGCACCATCCTTTGGAAAGTCAGGTGGAGAAAGCTACTAATCAGAATATGGAGCTCCACTGCTCGACTTTGTTGTTTCAGCTGAAAGACGACAGTATTCACACTGTGAAGTAAAGAGCATTCTCCAGTAAGCCCAAAGAGAAATTCTAAGTCATAAGAGAACAACATCGGTTAGAACCTGACCCAGAACGTAACAGCCATGCACACCCAAGGCCATAAAGAATTTTGCTGCAGCTGAGAACAAGCCAAATGCACCTTGATAGAAGGAAAACTAAGTCTAATGCAAGGTGTATTTTGTTCAGCTCTCAAAATTTGATAAGCTGTAGCAGACTCTAAGGTTCTCAGTAAACCACCTAGCAAGCACCTTTTCAAAGAGTAATTTTTCTGGGCAGTTACCCCCTGCTCTGGGCAAGGACCCCCAAGACAGGCAGCTGTCCCTGTCCACAGCACTCTGCTGCACACGAGAGGGCAGTGAGGAGCTGGGGATGCCAAAAGCAGGAGGTTTTAACTGGTACAAGGAAATCAAATTGGGGAATCTCAAGCTCCCCCTGCACAATTTCAATTAGTATCATATAAATACACAAAACAGACATCTAAGGAAGAGAATTTCATAGTCACTGTTTCTTCTGCAGTCCTCGAAAGACTGAGTCACTGAAATCATTATCAAATTATAAAGGTCTCTTGCAACTGAAAAACTAATCTCACCACCTATTTCAAGGGTGTTTGATTAGATAAAAAACACTACAGACATAACACTAATAAGCCATTCTTTTTCCACTATTGCCAGAGCCTTCTGAAATAATAAATTACTTGCACAATAAATTACTATGTCACGAGAGGTAATAAAAGCATAAAGAATTCTGTGAACAGATTGAATTGAGGGTCACAAAAAACACTTTCATACTCATTTGTCTTAAATTTGAAAGTTTGATTCAAAAATAAACATGAAGCCACATTTTACTTTCAACAATCCATTTTCTTTAGAGGCATGAACAAGTATTTTCAACTCCTCACGTCCCATTCCACCACATTTAGCAAGACATATTACTTGAAACTGTATGAATTCAGTAAGGCTAGTGTAGAGGTCCATTAATTTTTAAAAACGCTAATCTGGAAGCTGTAAGGTCGTAATATTTTACTAGAAATGGCATTATGTATAGTTATTTTTACAGGACACTTAACAGAACTTGGCAACCACCTATTTATATCAGTAAAAGTAAGTTTACCCCCCCCTCAGCTGCCACTGTGAAGCAGTAACATGATACAGGTAACTAAAGAGAAGTTCACACGCAGATACAGCTTGCGGAGACATACAACAGTACACTGCTTCAGGTTAACATTATCAGAAGGCTTCAACCTGCTAACGAACAATACCGAACAATACTGTAAAAAAAAAAAAAAAAAGGGGTTGAGATGCCTTCTTGATAGCTCTGTGAACACAGTGGTGGTGGCTGTGTTTCTTCAGTGGGAATGGTGATGCGAAACTTCCAGATTGCAAATATATAACCATTACCTGAGTTTTAAGTTCTCTTTGTAGCCACTGACTAATAATTCTATGATTTGCTTTAGATCGTATTCCCCTACAATATATTACAAAAGCCACACAGTCACTTCTCTAGGCAGTAAATAAGCAAAATCTCCCAATTTTTATTTCTCAAAACTGTAGTTTTACAAAAATGAAATCACTCTGTATTCAGCAGTTTGACATGTCTCTACCCAGCCCACACTGCTTGCTGTGCAAGGTGCCTCTGTTACTCAGAAGCACTTGGCCAGTGATGAATATTCAAAAAACAGAATCCAAGGAATTTAACTGGGCATGCCTTGCTGCTGGAATAGGGCTTTTTAATCAATATTTTAGAAACTTAAAAAAGACAATCTGGCAGATGTATCTGCCATAGCAAAAATAGGAAGAGAGATTCAAAGATTCACACCTTTCCCCCTCAATGTAAAGACTAGCCAGCTTCCGTATTTCAGTTGTTCAGCTGTAAATAGTAGCAAAGAAACCAGAGTAGTTTAACTGGAGAATTAACGAGCTTTTTTTTTTTTTTCCTTTCACAACACCTATCTCGGTTTTCTAAGCAGAGATATATTTTGGTTTCTGAAAGTAGCTAAATCAGGTGCACAGATGGCATGACAGAATACTGAGATTTGCTTACAACAAGGTTAATTTTATTCAAAATGCTTGTCCTTTTAGGAGCACATGCCAACAGAAAACGAGGACACATGCCAATTCTGCTTTCTATTTTGTTGGAACAGTTTCTCAAGTTTCCTGGAAGAGTATGTTCTTGGCAGATCTAACTCGAAGGCCGTTCTTGCATTGACAACAATACTTAAGTTCCTGAATCAAACGGGTGATCTTGCTAGGATGAATAACACCAGTCTAGATAGAACAGTCTAGCTTTATTTTGTGGCACAGAGAAAAGCAAAGCTATATTGGAAGTAAGGCTGATACTAGACATCCAAATTCAAGTTAGACTGACCATTAATTAAAAATTCGTTCATATGCTCCATACACATATGTTAGTGGGACAATTGTTTAGCGGGAGATCTGAGACTGCAAATTGTTAGTTAACAATGATTCTTATTTTCCAGATAACATTAATCATAAATCAGCTTCCCAAGACATCATTAGCTACTTAAAAACTGAAACCAAGTTACGACTAGTCTTTTATACGCAAAATCTACTGTTTTACCTCTTAGAACAATACAAGATAAAGGAGGAATGCTCATACTCACTTTGAAAGAGAAACACCCCCTGCTTTTCCAATCATTTCTTCATGGTGCAGCACTGCTTGGTTCCACGGGATGCGAAGAAACTTTAAGAGAGTTCTCATCCATCTTTCAGGATGCAATACGAGTTGTTCGTAATGTACCAGCATACACCTTTCAAAACCAACCTCCATACACTGGTTATACATAGTTTCTATAGCACGATTCCACTTGGTCAAGCAGTCCCTGTAGCTGTTAAGGTCAAATCCAGCTATTGTGACTTTTCTAGATATCATGGAATGTACAGATGCACGACCATCCCGTACCATTAGAAGAAATTTGGCATTGGGGAAAATTCTAGCAAGATAAGTTAAGGATTTTAAAGCAAAAGGATCTTTGTTACACAAATATGGAGCAGGCTCCCCATGTTTCACAATGATTTCCAATAAAAATGCTTGCATGGCTGAGTCCAGAACCTCATCTGTGACTCCAGCTTCATCCAGTCGGATCTTCTCTTTGCTTGATCTAGCCCACATCTGCTTAACTGCCAGAATTCGCGGGATTACCCTTGTCTCTTCTCCGCATCGAATATCCGGATGGGCATCAAGCATGGCACGCATTAAGGTAGTGCCACTTCGAGGTACTCCTCCAATAAATATTAAAGGCATGTCTTTGTTGTAAGTAAAGGTTTTGTTTGCATTTACATTGGAAGCAGTTCTTACTGTGCTTCTCACATTTTCCATCCTCACAGGCTGGCTGCGTTCTTCTATTCGATGGTGACACTCCATAGCGTGTTGGCCCAAATAAAACACTGTCACTGAACTGATCACCAGACATGCCAATAGCAAGTTCTGTTTGAGTTTTCCAACCATTTTGATAAAGACTGTCACTTCAAAATAAAGAGACCTTCTATTTCAAATTATCTTCTAGTTCACATGCCATGGGAAACCTAATCCAAAATAAATTAAGGTCTGGCGAGGGGGAAAAAAAGAATTAAAAAAATTTAGAACTTTATTAAGAACTACTACGATAAATCAACAACAGAAATACCTGACAGCATGCAATAAAACTTTTATCTCCTGGTGTTGCGTTAAGACCAGTAAATGCAAAGTCTAAACACAATCATGCCATAATAAAACCCCTTTTTGTTTACCCATAGAAGCAACACAAAACATAACAAGGTTCATGATTACAATTACTATTTACATAGAAGTCCTCCGGTACATTTTAACAACATATTTGAAAGAATTCTACCACTGGATAGCTACTGTTAAACTTTACAGTCAAGAAGAGACATCATTTATATGGGACTCTACACATTAAAAAAGTAATTAAGAAACCACTCTTCTTTACTTGAGGTTTTACAACAAAAAAAGACCAAAAAAACGACCTCTCTGAGCCAGAGTCACCTAGATAAAACAATGAACAAGACACCCCACACAAATCACATTAGAAATCACAGAAGAATGTAAGTATTAGAATAACTCTGGCTTGCTGAAGCAGTATCCTGCTCATTGTCACATTTTCACATAACTACATTATCTCCTGTTTTGCCTGAAATGCTTTATTTCCTTCATAGGATACAAGATGATAGTAAGAGACATTTCACAGTTACATATCAACACTGACAGTGTCCAATTTTTGATCAAG
Organism: Gymnogyps californianus; assembly: GCF_018139145.2. Classification (NCBI taxonomy): domain Eukaryota; kingdom Metazoa; phylum Chordata; class Aves; order Accipitriformes; family Cathartidae; genus Gymnogyps; species Gymnogyps californianus. The sequence goes on along the minus strand of NC_059490.1, from coordinate 6,290,793 downwards.
ACCTTTAAGCAATGAAGAAAAATAGTTTGCAGCAAGTAAGGGAAACTTCAATTTTTACTTCAAGGGAAGCTTTGATTAAAGAAGTGTATAGTCATTAAAAACTACAAACACAGTCCGGGATTAAAGTTGACTAAGATCAAAACTACGATCAGTCTTGATTTAAATAAGAACAACAACAACAGAATCAACCCATGCTGACTTAAAAATTTTCATCCATCCCAGTATCCAGATAATACAAAGGAGGATATACACAAAAGAAAACTAATGATCTCATCCTAACTTCCTTCTTTACGGTTTTCTTTACCTAAAATTTGGCCCACCCAAACCCAACGTAACCATAATCATTCATTATGCCACTGATTAAAAACCACAAGAACCCCACCAACCCTTCCCCCACGTCTTATGCAGTGTTTTGAACTCCAGAGAAATGTTACCTGAAATACTGAAAAACTGAATAAATTATGAAGAAAGAAAAATAGTTCCTGATCTCAATCAGCACCCCGGGGCGGGGGAAGAGTTGAACCCTTGCATGATTTTAAGTCGTGTAATAAAGCACTGCCAGAATAAAGTATACACTGCGTTCTACCTTCAAATAAGAAGGTTTGGATTCCTTTTGAGCGGTGCTGGTAAGCTTGCTCAGTCTTTTAGTCTCTTCTGCTTCATCTAGATAACTCTCTATTTTTGCTGGTATGACAGCAAGAGTCTTCTCCCTCCAAGATAAAACATAACACTTCAAGAGTTAACAATTTGAATATACGGTTCCTACACAGAAAGGTTTATGGCAAGAACCCACATAGCAAATCAAAAGTCAACTGACAATAACAGCAAGACAACTATGCTTTATAAAGCATCATGGCAGCCCACATTAATGAAGTTTATCGTTATAGTAATTTCATATTTACAGCATGGAACAGAAAAATATACTGTAAAAAAATTTAACTTATGTCATAGTATAACCTTCCTTCTGGTTCTACAATATCACATTTAAATTAATCAGTACATTTTAAACCCTTACAACTATTACGAAAAGAGGCAAATCAAGGACGACCACTCATCTGTTTCGTCAGGTATCAATAACATGGCTTTCATTCTGCTTTGTAATCTACAATTTAAGCAGCGATGAATATTCTGTGACAGAACAATTTTTCAATATGACTATTATTTGAATAAAGTGAATTCTACCACACCAAAAGCCACCACTTTTCTCCTGTAAGTTTTTTTCAAATAGGTATGGTACTATTTTCTACAATGATAGTATAACTCAGTATTTGAAAAAAAATTAGACGTGTATTAGAATTAAGGTTTTGCACTGCTAGCACATCTATTACTAAATATTGTCTATACCTCCTTTTTTTAAATTGTAAAAGTTATTTCTCCAAGCTGTAATGAGAGGAGATTAAGTCTGAAACCCCAAGATACACAAAACCAAGGTTTTTTTTTTTTCATTTAGGATTCTTAAAATTGCATTATTTAAAAGTAATTTTTGTTTTTACAGATGAGAAGAAAAGCAAAGACTATATTAGATGATTTCAGTTGTTTTACCTGTATTCTGTAGTTCAACAGCTTTGGATTTTCAGACAGGGTAGGCTGAAAACTGACTCTTCCTCTCAAAATTCAAATGAAATTAGTACTCTAATTGAAATTTTAAATAAGAGCTTGCTTTTCAGGGCTGAAATAACTCACTGAACAGTATGAATCACAGATGCTTTTAATTGTGAGGAGCTCCAAGTACTGAGGTACCGCCAACATTTTAAATGACTGGCTTCCTCAAAGCTTTTCCATCTCTGTCAGCAATACATGACACATCCCTGAATGAAGAACATGCTTATGCCTACTCTCTGCCCTTCCTCCAAAACATTATCCACTTAACCTTTTCCTCCACACAAATCCAGTCATTAAATCAGAAATTTGCCAGCCACCATCCGAGCAAGACTCTCCAGACCTGTCCCTCACCAGACCACTGGCCTTCACAAACTGGTCAGCAGTAGCAGGCAGGCTGCCTTGCAGATTCTGCTCCAACTCTTAGCAGGCAAGTGCCTTGCACTTCGCCGCCCCTGTTTTATGAAGCTGTGCAATCAGAGAGCAGCAGACAGGCAGAAGACGGAATTCCCCCTTCGCGCCATAGAGGTGCAGGGGCAGAAGAAGGGAGGAAGGGAATTCCTCAGGCAGGCATCTGTCACAGCAGTATTTTCCTCTTGCAGTGCATCCAAGACAGCCAGTCCCCACGCTGTGAAAGAATGTCTTGCCCCTTCACACTAACAAAGCTTATTCCAATCAACAGTTGTCACAATACTACACTCAAAGTTCAGCCTTTAGTCTTTGTTACCAGAATTAAACTGGAATCATAACTTAAGGATTAATTCACTTCTTTTTATATGAAATGGCCAAGGAGCTCTCCCACACTCTCTTGCCAGAACACCACTCTTATAATCAATTCATCCTCTGTAACAAGTTTCATTCTACTTACATACCTCTCCTTGCTGAAGAGCTGGCTTTAACTGTACCTTAAATATCTGGACATTAAAAGAAACAAAGTCCCAGAAATTTAAGTGAAGGTCATCTGAACAGTGCTCAAAAAGAAAGAAGAAAAAAACCATACAGTCAATACTTCCACAGCACCAAAAATCAGAAAGTCTCTCTCCTGGACAGATTCAGCATACAGACCTAACTTTCAATTAGGTTAAACTGTTCTGCTTAAAACTAGCAAATAGTACATAGAATCTCTTTAAGTGCTTTAGATACAGTAAAGATTTAGTTAAAAGTCAGTACTCATTCAAGAGAAGAGTTAACACAACAGAAACAGTATTTTGCCAGAGAGCACACAAGACCTGCAAATATTTACACTTCATATAATCCCTAACACTATTCAGTTTGAGTAAATTCCACAAAACTCATTTCCTCAAAGAAAAAAAGAAAACAAACCCTCCACAAAAATCTTCATCTTCCAAACTAAAAACTACTCCTTGAAGACACTAACGTTCCCCAAATGCAAAAGTTAGGTGGCTGATCACTAAAGAAAAACACATCAAGGCCGAGTGCATCAACTGTTTTACTCTGATAATTTATATTAGAATATCACTAAAAAAAAAACCAAAACAAAACACCCCCAACAAAACAGCACCAGCTTTCAGAACCAAGCTAAAGAACAAGCAGTATCGGAGGAAAGCCTGTTGACTGAAGGCTGAAATCCTCAATTCACAGGTTGGGTAAAGCAGAACGATGACTCACTCTCAGCACGATACCAGCTGTGAATGCAAATAAGCACTGCAGCTGGTGAGTAGGTTTCCTAAACTGCTTTAAGTATTGACCACTCACCTACAAAAACCCATCCGTGTGACAAAAAACCCCACACCAATCAACCACAAATACTTCCATTTGATGCAGTAACTGGTTTTGGTAAGTTCAAAGCTGCCAAAGGTTGCAAGACTGTAAAGAGCTAGTATTAAGCTCTCCTACTACCTTCTGTACTAACTGGTTTTTTGCCTGGAAGCAATACCTGGAGCATGGAACTGGCACAAACTGTGGCAAGACCAGGGCTTTGTATGTCAGGAAACCAACAGAGGAGCAGTCAGAAACAGCACCTCTCAGCAAACTAATCTATTCTACAAGCCAGTACACTCCCTTCTGTGCCTGAAGTTACATATAAAGCTCTTTGGGACAAGTATGACATATGGAAGTTACTGCCGTTCTAGCAGCTTGCAAACAAACCCCACCTTCTCCCTCCTCTACAGGAGGAAGCGCTCTGGATCACATCTGTCAACCTGAAGGATTATTACAAGTCATTAATGTTCTGCTGTTAACAGTAACTAAATTGACAGCATTTAAAAATCACAACGAGGCAATCAAGCAATCCCTTGTCAGCACTTAAGTAGAGCTTTGAAAAATTGTGGCATTTTTACCCACTATGACCTGAGAAGAGGAAAGTGCCACTCCACCTAAAAGCACAGACAACTCTTAATAAAAATACCCCAAAACAAAAACAAACAAACAAACACACCCCAAGCAAACACAACCCCCTCACACACACACCACAGCTGGAAGCTGAAGATGACTACAACGTTAGAGAAGGCCTTTAGCAGGAATAGTTTAAAAGGACAGACCGCAACAAATTCCTAGAAAAATTTAAGTGTAACTCAAAAAAAAAAAAAGTCAGAGTTAGGATCTACAAGTTTCAGTATGCGAAAGTGCAGCTAAGCAGAAATGTATGTAACTGAATTTTACTCCAAGAAAAGTCAGGCCTATGAGTCAGCCACAAGATGATGTTAGGAAAGCAAAAATGACTGCTTTGTTTCCTTCTTCTGCACATGCTAATTCTCTCTCCCTCCTTCCCACCCCACTACATGCAGCAGGTCAAGACCTTTTTCCTCAAGTTCATCCAAAAAATGTTGAAGATTTTTAGCTTAGTCAAGAGGCAAGTCATTCATTTATATTTTATGTTAGAACAGTTTGGGTTTTGTTGTTCTTTAAAGCATTCCCTGCCAGGGGAAAAAAGATGATCCACTACCACTCAGTAATAAGGAATCCTCATAAGCTCTAGAGCTCAGACTTTCACCTTGGAGGTTGGAAAGAGTGATGACCACCTCCCTTCTCACGTTCAGCCGGGCAGCTTTTTCCAAGGCTAAACTGACAGGACAGCAACACTGGCGTTATCCATCTCAAAAAAACCCAAAACAACAAACCCACATATACATATTAAGCATTTTTCAGTGATGAGCTTTTCCTCTGCTTCCATATCTTGAACTTCTGGCTCAGATTCTGACAGCCGAATCTCCTTCTAGGAAGAGCAAGTATAGTAGTACTGCTTAGATTTTTGTGGAGTATATCTTGTTCCTGCATCTGCCCAAGTGTTCATCACAGTGTTTGACCTCAACCCTTCTGGAGAACTTTGCTGGGAGGAAAGATCACACTCAGCTCTGTGTCAACAGACCATCAGGCTTCACAGGCATCCTTCTCAAAACGCTGTGCTGGAAAGCAGGAGCAAGATAGAGGTGAGGGGAAGAATGCTACAGTTCATACTATTGGGAACTTGTCTTTCCCCTCACACTCTTTTTACAGTTTACCCTCATGTCCTCCTACCATGTTCCTAGATTTTCTTCTCCTACTTAGGTGGTCTACTCAATCCCTTAGTCTCTGGGGCTATGACCCCCCCTAAGGCTTTATGCAGTAGACTCCAAAATACAGACTCCAGACAGAAGATTCTCACAGTCCAGAGATGCTTTCAGGTGCATGACGACAGTCTGACTACTCCACCCAAAGTGGTATAAATCTGCAGAGGAAATTCATTTTACAGTGGCAAGGTAGCTAAGCTGAATGGAAAAAAAATCCTAAACTGTTGTTATCCATTGTCACTCTCTTCTCTGCTCTTGACTGTAGAACGAGAAATTAAAATGCTGCTAGGACCTAAAGAAGCAAATGTCAACCATGTCATTATCTTCCTTGCCTTTTCTTGCACCTTCACTTTTCCTCTGTAAAAATAAATACTGGAAAGGCAGCAGATACTGAGAATTCTCAAGAATCATCTTCAAAACAATATACATTTAGAAAACTGGAGACAATATATTTCTTAGAGGAAGTTTCATATTAAGCTCATCAAATAGTCCAAGTAAGAAGGCCTTGCATACAACATTAGTCTTTCAGCATTCCTAAATGAAAGTTAAAGAAAGGAATTCCGTAAGACCTTTCCTTCAGTGAACTGGTTTGTTTCTGGTCATTCGTGTTTGTTCACCACAAAGAAGATTGCATAGGAAAGCCGACAGTTACATGATAATGGTATAGCACAACACGAAGGAACATGACTGAAATATTCACAGTATACCACTTCAAGAAGCTATCCAAACTGTCGTAGGCTCATTTAGAAGATTGTTCCAAAAATCATTTAAGTATTCAGGAAGCATCTTTATGTCTTCAGAGCAGCGTTTGCACAATCACCTTAACGATTTCCCCAAAGACCGGATATCGTGTATTACTACTAGTCACGTAACAGAGAGAGAAATGTCGAAGTACAGCACAAGCAAGCAAACCCTGAGCAAAATACTCAAAGCTAGAAATAAAAATCAAGAAGCCTTGATACCAAGTCAATTTTTAGCTTTTTAAGTCATCATGGCTCTCAAGCCCTGCAGCTGTTTTCTCTAGATTTCTCCCCCCCTTAGTTATACAGTAAAAAAGGATGATAAAATAGAATGAGCAATTTTTATTCACCTCCACAAAGAAATAAGCAGTAAGTCACCTGGTGGAAAGCATCTTGGATGCAAGACAGACAACTAGACCTACTGAAGCCTGTCTTCATGCAGAGCAGTTTGACAAGCAGAACGATAGGACAAAGTTGGACAAAATTAGTATAAGGGAATGCAGATGTGTGACCAACATTCCTATAGTTCCTACAGCATGAACTATAAGGGAATGTTGTTGACACATTTGCATTCCCTTGAACCTACACTTTTTGGGTGGTTGGTTTTTTTTTTTAACCTAAAGCTGTGAAAAACTGTAAAGGCCAAATTAACCTTCACAGCCATAGACCACTGCTGAATCCAAAGTTTCCATATTGAGGAAGACTGCACACAACTATTTAATAATTCCACAATTTGTAGTACAATCACATTACAAGGAGTAAAAAAAAAAGATGTGCTCATATTTATGCATTCCCCTCATATAATCAATAGGTAAAAGATGAAGCGAGCTCTACCCTTTCCTTTTACCAGTTAACCCCCTCCACCCCAAAAAACAGCTTTCTTCATAATCCTCCATTAGACAGATATATAGATACACACATGAATATATATATATAAGTGTGTGTAAAGAAAAATTCAGAAGCATTTGTCCTTTCTCTGGATCTACTAACACTTGCAAGCTTTCTTAACAAGCAAGAGAAAAAACATACCAGATCCAAAACAGCTAATAAGGTTACCAAAACACTCGGTTCAACAGTTTTAGGTTTTTCAACATTTCAGACCTCTAAAATGAATTTGAAGTACAGCTAATTAAAATGTTTTGCTTCAAATGAAAGCAAAGAATTCTATACATTCTGCTCTACCTACATATATAATACATACAGCAAAATATCTGGATTTGCATATTGTATGGTCAAAGAGTTACCAACATGCTCAGTTACGCAAGAATACACAGTATTTGTTAAGTACTACAGTTACTGCTAGAGAACAATTCAGCAAAAGGAATTTTTTTGGCAACACACATAGGCTGCTAGTTATTTAAATTTATGTTTAAAAAAAAAAAAGAGGGGAAAAAAAGTCAGTAGCACACTAACAGCAGATGAGCTACTGTTCTGTGCACTTTTAAGTGTACTGTGCCTCCTAAGAGGGGTTTCAGCACTCCATTATAAAATAAGGTATTTCAAAGAATCAAACTGCTTAATAATATTAAAAAGATATAGACCTACAAAAATTTGCACAACACGTTCACAATAAGATATGCAAATGGCTTCTTCCAGCAACACCACCAGCAAAACCACTTCCACCTAAGAGACATATTAGGTCTACTGCTATAAAACTATTGCTAAAATGCTTACACATACTATGACTATTACACGTTGCGTTCGCAGACATAAATGCAGCGCTATAAAACTATTTCTGTGTGCCTCCCCTACTCTACCGCGGGTATTTACAGCGGCGTAGCGCCCGCGGCCAGCCTCCCCCGACCCCTCTCAGCTGCTGAACAAAGACACCAGCAGCGCTGGGAGCTCCTTAAGCGACTCAGCCCGCCCGTACGGAAACTTTCCGATTTACCCGGCTCGGATCCGCCTCGCACCCCGCCACGACACCGGCGGGAAGCAGCGAGCCGGCCCCGCCGCGCATCCTCAGGCGCTCCCGGCTGCAGCTACGGGACCCGTGGCGATGCCCGCACAGCCCAGTGCCCCGGCCAGCACGGTACGGCCCGGCCCGGCTCCCCCGGCCGGCAGCGGCGCCTGAGGGGCGCGGGGACCGCGCGGCCGCAGCACCGACCCCGCTCCCAGCCGCCGCCTCAGGCCGCGGCCGCCCCCCAGCCCGGCCGACAAAGGCAACAGCTCTGGCAGCACCGGAGCCGCCCCAGCGCCGGGCGGGGCAGGGCGGAGCACGGCGGCTGCCGTCGGGACTGCGCGGGCGGTGCGGAGGGGAACGGCCGCTCCCGGGGCCCGCTCCGCCCCGCCGCAGCCTCCCGCCTCAGGTGCGCGGCGGGAAGCGGCTCCTCACCTGCGCTGCCACCGCCCCCGCGCCGCAGCGGCCGCTGCCAGGACCGGGCTGGAGCCGCGCAGCAGCAGCACTGCTGCCCCTCCTCCGCCGCGGCTCCCCTCAGGCACCATCGCACTGGGTAGGGACCGGGACCGGGACCGGGACCGGGACCGGGACCGGCTGCGCCGCCGCCGCCACCTCCCCTCAGCCGCGCGGTTGCGGCTGCCATGGAAATCACAACCACGCCCTGATTGGTCGCGGGCCTCGATGTGTCGGGGGACGCGGTTGGGCCGGCGCTGAAGATTGACAGCTGAGGAGGCGGGGCCGGGCGGCGGGGGAGGCGGGGCCGTTAACCCCTGCGGGCGCGGCGGGAAACATCTGGAGCGCACAGCTGGAGCGGGCGGGGCGCGCGGGCGCACATCTGGGCGGTGGCGCCACGTGAGCGTCTGGAAAAGCCCATGTGCACCAACGTCTGGACAGCTGTGCCAGACAGATGTTGATAGCTGGGAACAGCTGGATGTTGTCACAGCTCACTCCACAAAAACACGCCACCATTGCTAAAGAAGAAGGGCAAAGGCTTGAACTATTTTAACACGAAAATTCTTTCCCGAAAGCTACCCCCTGGCTTAGGTTTCAGCGGTCGGTCTTGCAGGTGAAACCATCCAAAACACACGGTCCCGTTGGCCTGGGCAAACAGGTTTTAAGCACAGCGCTGCAACTGTCCGATAAATTGCGAAAAGCTACAGTTTTAACATTTTAATAGGCATGAGGGACTGCCAGCGCAGAACAGCAGGGAGTACCGCCGGGCTCAGAGCTCAGGTGTCCTCTGGCGTCACACACCTGTTCTGCAGCAGTGGGGAAGCACAAGCCACGTGCCCACCACGTGTGCAACTGTGGAAACATCTGGAACAGCATCAGGCTGGAGCAAGCTCGAGCCCGAGCTGGCTGCTGGCACATCTCACAACTCCTCTGACCCACAGCTGGGTGAAGCGGCCGGGCAAGGAGTGAGGATGATTCACACCAGCACTTTGTCCCTGGAGGTGCAGCTATACGAGGAGACTCACATCTATAGATTAACTCACCTCTAACAAAGACTGGCCTTAGGCCATCCTAACCGCTTCCTTCTCAGTGCTCTATGCAGAAAGACAGCTTTTATCCCTAAAGAGTGGGAAAATGGATTGAATTTGACTTGTTAACATTAACATAGCGATATGCAAAGGCTGAATCAAACTGAAAATGTATTTCCTCTTTACATACAGGAGCTCTGGCCCAGCTGCCATCACCGTACACAGACAAACACCCCGCAGAAAAGTCAGTGCTGCTACAGGGTCATATCAAAGAGAACAATCCCATGGGACATTCCCCAAATTTGTGTTGCTTGCCAAACGGGGGGGGGCGGGGTGGAAATCAGCTAAAGGGATTTAACACGATGCCAGCCCAAAATTCAATCTGGGAAAAGCCACCTCTGCAATGAGCAGTGGTGATCAACACTCATCCCTGCTCCTGCCTGACAGATGTTCGTGCCCTTTGCCCTCTGCCTCCCAAACCCTCCTGCGGCTGGGGCATCCCCTCTGCCGTCACTGCAGCCGGGCAGCGCAGCACGGGGGCTGGCAGCTAACGAGAGCCACCACTGATTCGGTGCCACTGGACTCGGTGAAGCCTCGGCTGGCTGGGAACACCGGGACTGGGAGACAGCACCAGCAGCAAGACCTTGGTATAAAAAGGATGGAAACCACTGCGTAGAAGAACATCCCCTTTTAATCCCGAAAGCCCTAAAATCAGGTCTGACTCACTGTCCCGTCTCCCGGAGAGACGGTACAAATCCTGCGCGGCTGGGGAGATAACCAGCTGGGCTTTGTCGTCATCCCAGCCTCACGAGATGCAGAGCGATGGTGCCTGAGCTGACAGTGATACCGTCAGGACGAAAGAATTAATCACAGCCCATTACCTCATGTCTCATAGCCCTTGCAAAGCGCCTATCATAAAACTTTTATGAGCTTGTCAGGACGTGGTTTCCAGCGATATCAATGAGCCAACGCTCGCTGCCAGCGCTGCCCGGAGAGCCGATACGGATGAGCACTTCTTCTGCCTCCTGCTTCGCCGAGGTGACGGAGAAGCATCACCATCGAGAGGCATGAACGCGGTGCGGCTCACGCATGTTTTATTTGCTAAGAAAATTAAGTGAAGGCAGCCACGGAGCAGATACCTATGTTCAGGACAGTGACAAGTATTTTCATGGTGGGAAAAGCTCTGCCCTGTAAGGACTGAGTTTCAAGAATACCTAACGCCCGTAAGGCTTTCAGTTGAGCTCAGGGAGCTGCTGGGAGTGCAGAGAAACCAGCAACTCCTTTCAGGTGGTAAAATTCCTTTCAAATTTCTTTTCTCTGACAGCTATTGATGAGGGATAAATGTCATTTGCTCCTAAATGCAGCTGGATTTGAACTAACGATTTAAAGATGAAACAGTCTGTATCCTGTTTCCAGTAAGTTTGCCTCAATCCATTAAACAGCACTTTTCAGATCGCTTTATTGGTTTTTCTTTTATGGCTTTAACTGTGACTCATACAGATAGTCCCTTTTAAAGGCTTCCAATCCGTGGCAATCAAATAGTGCCTCCTGGGGGGAAAAAAAATGCCGCTCTCCAAGGGAAAGGGGAAAAGCACAACGCTGCTGTACGAAGCAGACGGAGCTACTGTATGTAGCCGGTGCCCCACACTGCGCCCTTCTTTAATCAGCGCTCGTCCAGGAGCCACGGATCAAATAACCCATCAAATAGTGCATCACGCAAAGTCTTGCTACAGACAGACCTTAACTCTCGGCCGTGAAGTTGCCGTTGCTGGTGGATAAACAGTACGAGAAGCGATAGCACTTAATTGCTCATCCTTCGACAGCTGCATTGGCTGTTCCTTGTTGGCTCGTTCCTGTTTTGTTCCTTGAAGCTCAGAAATAATTCCTCCTCGCCGGGGGCTCAGCTGCACGCACGGGATGAAGGATGAGCCCAGGGCCGAAGCTGTAGCTCGGGGGGGAGCGGGGCTGGTGCTGCGGGGCCACAGCTCAGGGTTTGCTGAGCTCCAAGAGAAACAGAAGCGGGTCCTGGTGGCTGCCCCTGCCTTGTGCCCGGTTTTCCCTCGGCAGTGGCACAGTTTACGGTTGTTCCCATGCTTTAAGTTCCAGCAGTGCCACATGGCGCATCTGGGACCGCTGGTGGGAGGAGGAGGAGGGAAGAGCAGCCCTGAGTCCTGAAAGCTGGTGCTATTTAGGAGCCTACATTAAGCTTTTTTTTTCCTGTTATTTCCGAATGTGAGCCACAACATAACCCAAACTTTTCCTCCAAATCACTGCTATGACAGAGACCAGCTGCACATCATTGCCCGCAGGGACCCAGCCTGGTGGCTGCAGGGCACATCAGGGGTCCAGGGAGCCGTCCTGCACAGCCTCAGGCAACGCAGACTGTCACAGCTCCAGCAGCAGTGACGGATTTTGCTGCCTTACACTTGTACCAAGGCCTGCCTGGTGAGCGGCGTCTTTCCTACCACATCGTGCAAGGTGCTGGGCCAGCGCACAAGCGAGCGAAGTCCCCAGCCACGCCGCCCTGACCTCTGCTAGCTGGAGGTCTGGCACATTCAGAGACAAAAATGTTTTTTTTTTTTTCCCCTCCCTGGACTTCCAACACAACGCTTTTCCTGACACCAACTCCACTCTAAAAGTATTCCTGAATTCAGTTCCAGTGTGATGTTTAAAAGCAAGAGAAAGCTTGCTAGTCCAGATACACTGGCCCTCATCCAGGAGTATTTTACCTTAATTCCACCTTCCCAATCCTAAGAATGCAAAGAATTTCCCTCTGGCTCTGCCCAGCTCGCCCGGAGCAAGGAGAGCTGCACTTGCTGGCTTCGGCACGTTCTTGCCAGAACTGTTAAATATTATTCTTTTTCCTCGAATGCCTGAGCAGCAATTGCACAACCTGGCTTTTCGCTGGCTGTCTCGCACGGGGAGGATCTCTCCTTCGCTGAGAGGCAGATGGAGGCGGGTTGGTGCTTGTGGCTTTCAGCCCCACGCTCACTAAAGGCTGTTTTGAAAGCCAGGGGGGTGAGAGGCTCAGCTGTCGCTTCTGCCTCAAAAAATCTCCCTGTTACCTCCGTTACAGAAGGTTATATACAGACAGATCCATTATAGAAGGAACGGAGGGAACAGAGGAATTTGGAGGAGGATACCGATATGATAAAGCACAAAGAAACTCGGTTGGATTTCAGCTTGTCCTGTGCGTCTGGGAAATTCATTTGGCCTTTAGGTAGAAGTAATTCAGAAATCCCAAGCCCCGCGTGTGCCTGCGCTGTCTCGCAGCCCAGAGCGTGCTCCTCCCCTGAGCAACCCCGCTTAAGTGCTTAGTTGGCTCGGTGTCAAAGAAGCGCTTAAGTCAATCCTGTTATCTCTGCCCTTATGAATATGAAGAAACTGCCCTCTGACTAGGGGAAAAGGATGGACTTAACACCTTACTGACAAAGTAAACTGCTGGCAGTTAAACCAGCACAGACTTCAAGCCCTCGGCGGGTGCCTTGGCCAAGGGAGGACCATGGGGCAGCATCCCCCTCCGCATCCCGGCCTCTGAGATGCCCTCAATTTATTTTGGGCTGAGGGTTATTCCAGACCCCAGAAGCAGGGGCAGGGGACAGGAATACCCCGCTCCTGGCTGCACATCGTGGCAGGATGGGGAGCAACGGGGGCAGCTGGCACCCAGCACCGCAGATGGATCCCAGCGGTGTCTGTAAGTGCAGACTGGGCCAAAAACACCCAGCCTGGGCATTCAGGGAAGACTTACGATCCCCGAGGAGGAGAACATCCAAGGACAATGTTCATGAGCCTCTGAGTTTAGGGAAAACAGGCCCCACAAGACATTAAGCTGATGACATTCCTCTGCATCCCCTCACAGCAGGAGAATAAGATGTTTCTGCCGAATAGATGTTTCTGCACCCAGAATCACGCCTTGCACTTAACGCAGTCTGTCTTACGAGCAGAGCAAACCTGTCAGCTGCAAACCCAGCGAGGACGCTGTTTAACTTGGAAGGATGCTAATGTGTCTCTCTGCGTTTCCCAGAGGCACGCTCATTTTTATTGCTTTTCTCTGCTACCGATGTTATTTTTCTGGCCCGGCTGCCTGGCGTATCGATCATGTTGGCAGTGCAAAGTTTGCCCCAGGCGATGCTGGAGCAGATGTGGTGCGTGCACCGATGGGCTGGGGCACTGCTGGGCATTTTCGATAGCCGTACAATTTGTGTTTCACAGCCAAAGCCAGCAAAACCAAGCCCTGGAAATCGCTGCGGGACCAGAAAGGTGCCGTTCTCAGTATTTGCTTGCAAAAAGCCTGAGCTGCCAGCACAGGGATCCACTTAACCTGCGCACACAGCACCATCCTTGCGCGTAACCTGAAAGCATCGCTCCTCCACCTCCAGCTTTGCCCTAGGTTCACAGGCAGCGATCCCCCCGGGTCTCGCAGGGCACGGGCACGGGCTCATCCTGCTCTTCAGACCCGCTCTCACCCATCCCGTGTTGCAGCTGCATCTACCTGCCGGGAAAGTTAGCAGCCTGAAAAAATAAAAGCTCAGCTCGCTCCCCGCAGCCCGGCGTCCCGCGGGAGGGCAAAGCGTGACACGTAGGATCTGGTTACACGTCAAACATGCTTTGCACTGGCTCAGACCACTGCTGGAGGTCCAGGCTGGGGGTCTGGGCACGTTTGCTGAGCCAGACCCTCCTGGCTCAAACCACCCGGGTGCTGCAGCCCCAAGAAACCCACCTCCCCCCCAGCTCCAGCCCCAGCTTTGATCCTTTATTTCCCTAATCCCAGCAGGGCCATGCTCCATCACCAAGCAGGGCTGGCTTTTCTGCTGCAAGCACCATTTCAGGAGGATTTAAACTGAGATTATCGAAGTCAGGCGAACATGGACTTTTCTTTAGGTAACTGCAACCTGACCTTAACCCGCTTGCGGCTCAGAGAGGAACGAGGCGGTTTCTGCTCCGACCCCGTAAAGCAGCTCTTTGTGATAAATAGCTCCATATTCCCCCGTCTCTGTCTGATCTCGTGTCTGCTGCTTTATAAATGTGACAACTGAGAATTGATCTTTCCACGTGCCTGGAGAAATAATTACGGGGCTAGGAATATCTCCGTGCAGTCCTTGTCCCTGTTCTCAAAGGCAAGGCGTTTTAGGCATCAGATGTATTTATTTCATGGGGAAATTTTTTCCCCAGCTGTAGGAACCTCTGGAGGTGCAGAGTCCTCGGGTTTTTCCAGCTGGTAGGCAGTCCTAGCCATCCAATAAATATAGAAGTAGCTGTTTTTCCAGTCAGTGCAGGAGTGAATACTCTCCTCTTTTACATTTATAGGCATCTTCCCGTGTTCTTGGCTTGCAGACAGCTGCCTATGTGGCACGACGGACGTGTGCAGGCGGAGCGCTCATCTCCAGCACGGGAACATCCGAGAACAAGCCATTGCCTAATTTCTTCCCCTTACTTTAGGTTTCCTTTAAAAAAAAAAAAAATTAAAGAAATCCAATCTCACAGAGACTGGCTAAGCTGGAGCTCTTTATAATGTCTCATATGACCACTACCGACGCTGCTGAAGGTGTTTGCTTCGAGTGAAGTGCGATGCTCTCGGCTGCTTTTGCTGAGCTGCCCTGCATGGCTGATCACGGAGGCAGGGAGCAAAGCGCTGGGCTTTCATCCACCAGCGAGGAGCGATGCTCCTCAGAGCCCTGTTGCACCCACACAGCCTGTCCTCAGCACATTTGTTCATCGCACCCATGGGTGTCTGCCTGGGAAAGCACCGGCGGCAGCACGCCAACCCTTAACAGAAGAGGGATAAGCTATTTCTTGCGAGACTTGTCCCGTGAAGTTTAAATGGCTGAAAATGCCCAGCGGTTTGCAGGATGAAGTCCTGAGTTTGTAAAGCAGTAGTACGTGTGGTGGCCGCTTAATGAGCTAAATATCCGTTAGCTTATTTATAACGCCGGTGATACAAGAAATGATCTCATCTGTGTCTGGAAAGCAGCGCAAGGAGGTGAAAGAGCAGCTCACAAAACTCCAGCATCTAAAAAAAACCCAAAAAAACCCAAAACCCACTGCCAAAGACACAGAGCTCTGCTTGCGTCGGATCGAGGGCTTTCAGACCCTCTGGTTGTGATGGTGGCAGTGGGACATCAGTGAAATCGCCTCGGCCGCACATACTGTGCCCGGGCAGTTGGCTCCGGTCCGTGCGATGAGTTTCTCCGGAGCAGGACAGCCAGCTTGGCTGGTATTGCGGGACTTGGCTCTTGCAACCACAGCCGTTCTGAAAACACAAATACCCCGTCGTCTAAACACGTTGGCAGCTCTTATCACACACAAAGCGCGGGCGTTTTGAAAGCAGTGACTGTACAAGTGCCCAGCAGGTCCATCACTCGTCCCTTCATTAGCTGGCCAGCTTGCAAGGAGCTATAGAAGTGTAAACAATTTTAAAATTACATAAAGCTCTGAAGGAACACCATTAGTGCTGCTAATGAAATCCTACATGGTGCAGCTCTTTTCTTTGAGTTTCTTACAAATGATGTTAAAATTCACACTATTAAAAATGAGACAAGACAGAATTTAAATCCCATCCCCACCATGGTTTCTTGTTCCAGACTTGCAGTATTTTCATCATCCCCTGCCTCTTTTATGGTTGAGCTTGATTTGTCAGCTAAAAGAAACTCAATTAAACCCTAATTCTCCCTCCACGGGGGCTGCCGCGCGGCCCTGCTGCCCTCAGGCTCATCACCAGCAAGCGTCGGTTCAGCGATTAGAGTTTGGCACCTTTCCTGAGGGGAGATGAGGAGGGTAATGCGATGCCCTAGAAAAAAAATAAATAAAATCCCACTGCTTTTGGGGACAGGCTCACTGGCTGGATCCAGCACCCTAACCTGGCAGTGGTTTTCCCTGTTTGCAGTGGCTGAACAGCTCGGCCCAGGATGTTGCTTGAAAAACCCTGGTTTAGACCCATTTTTTATTCCCAAGGCTGTATCTTCAGGTCTTGAACGAGGCACGTTGTGAAACGGGTGAAGCCTGAGCCCCCGGGCCGAAGTCTGGGAGAACAGTAAATAGGGGAGGGAGGAGCGGTACCTTCTGCAGAGCTCCCTCTTCTTGTTTGGTTTCCATCAATCATTTATTTTTACGGTGGCCTTTCGAAATGGGAACGTGGCATTTAATGCTTTCTCTGAGCTCGCTGAGATGCTGCTGGGTTTGCTACAGGGAGGGAGATAGCCCTAATTGAAAATAGAGGAGGCACCTTCGTTAGAGAGGTGATGGGAGCGGCGAGACCCAAGCAGAGAACCTGAGGGTGTGAAGACATCTGAAATCTGCACCCACCAAAAAATGGCCTATATGAAACTAGAAATTAATTGTAGACAAGCTACAAAATCCAGACCTCCTTTCTCCCTGTCCCCGGCTCTAACCACCGGATAATATCCCCCTCGACTATAAAACAGATGTTAAATTAAAAAAGCAGTACAGAGAAGAATAAGATGCGCCAAAGAAATCCTCTACCGAAGCTCTGCCCTTTCATGCAAAAAACCTGGGGCACAAAAAGAAACCACCTCTTTTTTTTTTTTTCCTTCAGAAAACCAAAATTGCACCAGCAGAGGCAAATAATGAACCTATCTTCCTGCAACAGCACTTTTAAATCAATAAAAGAGAGCAGCCATCAATACGCCAATTTTCCAGACTGCAATGAAGAGAGAGGGAACAGAAATGGCAAAAGCAGGACTTGCTCAGCCCATCCCGCTCCCAACACCCCCCGCACGGCTTCTCCGTTATTTCCAAATACCCGCGCATAACTGGACGGTTTACAGTGAACGCTAAGTGCCGTTCGACCTATTGCCATAGGAACCTGCTGAATTCTGTAGGTGTCTTCCCTAATATTAACTTCTGCACGTTCTCCTGCATTCAATTCTACAGGAATATTCTATTTCTTGTTTTCCTAAGGAAAAAACGAGACTTTCTCTGCCAGAAACGGCGCAGAAAGGGCAGAACTCCCCAGCCAGCGTGCTGCTGACGCTTGTAAAATGAAATAAGAAACTTTCTTCACTCGTGTGGCTGGCGAGAAGCTTTTGCCCTTAGATCAGGCCTTTTGATTCCAAATACTTTGAGTTCCTTTGGGCAGAAATCCCTGCCTTGCTCTGCAGACAGCCTCTGACTAACTCGAGACGGATGGAAAGCAGTTGGGTTTGGTTTTTTTTTTTTTTGTGGACACATCCACAGCTCATTGCACAGACTTGCTGAGAGCCAGCAAGGACGATGGTAGCAACCATCGGGACCCAGATCTACAACGTGCCGCCTCAAATCAGCCGTGCCCGTACGAACGAGCACCCCATGCCGGCCTGGGGCGAAAGGCAGCTCTCTCCTCCCCGCCGCCCGCGGCGCTGCCGTCCCGGCAAAGCGCTGACCTGCAGCTGCCGGCACCAGCAATACGCAGTCCCATTTATCTGCACGGAGTTCCAGTGGCAGGCCCTGTGCAAGGACGCGAGAAACTCATCCTGCTTTGCCTAAAATGCATTTACATATATATATATATAAAAAATGCACATAGATACTCTGGAACAGGCTGCCGAGGGAAGTGGTGATAGCACCAAGCCTGTCAGAGTTCAAGGAGCGTCTGGATGATGCTCTTAGTCGTATGGTTTAGTTTTAGGTAGTGCTGTGAGGAGCAGGGAGTTGGACTCGATGATCCTTATGGGTCCCTTCCAACTTGAGATATTCTATGATTCTATATACACACACACACATATATATATATATATATGAATTTCTGCCCCAGTTCGTGGTTTTGGTGGGGTGGCCTTGGCTGGCTGCCGGGCGCCCACCCAGCCACTCTCTCACTCTCCTCCTCAACAGGACAGGGAAGAATATAAGATGAAAAAAAAAAAAGCTCCTGGGTCAAGGTAAAGCCAGGAGACGCCCCACGGCCACCAAACCACCGCTCCGGCGGCTGGAGGAGTGCCCAGCCATGGTGCAGGGGGACACAGCCCCTCCACCACCTGCATTGCCCCGCAATTTGAATTTCCAAAATTGCCCGACAAGTGCCTTTTACCAGCACAGCATCGATGCAAACCGGCCAGGACACAAGTGAGGCAGTGCTGCTATTTGTCCTCCAGTGACTAAGAAAATGTGACTATGTGATCAACCCTCATGAATGCATTTGGGGAAGCCTGCCAGTGCCTGTATTTGATTTCTTGCCTAAACTCCAGCCAGCTTAACGCAACATCAGCTTGGAAGCCATAAAACACGACACAAACAAACATAAATCAATGCGACCAGCAAAATTTAACAGGAAACAGGCTGTGTTCTTTATTTTCTGGATCAGAGAGCAGCTGGCTGGTGCAGCGACGATTACCTCCGAAAGTCCTTGCACCCATTTGCTTATTTGCAAGCAGGGAAAAGGGAGCTGAAAGCTGATTTCGTGTAATGGGGGGGTTGGTATAAATCAACTGTATATGACTTAAAATTGGACAAAAGACAGAAGAGACACAAAAAGAGACAGATGAAATACTATTAAACTAAAAGACTGGAGAAAAAGCAAGTAGCAGGATGAAACTGATGTCTGGAGATGTTGGGATTTACTGCTTATCTAAGAACTGGCAGCAAGGGCAGCGGCGTGCGTCGCCACAGGAGTAAATGTCTGTACTGTGGAGCTACAAATAACTGCACTGAACACCTCTTTGGGGTATTTTAAGGCAGGCAACAAGGCTGGCAGAAAGCTCGGTGTCACTTCTCCCTCCAGCAGATATATTCTCACCCCAGCCATGGTCAGTGCTATGCTGGAGGGTCTCAGCTGCGCTCACCAACGGCGCCGCAAACGATGCCAGGGATAAAGCCGAAACACGCCGGTGGGAAGGCTGGGAGCCAAGTGCCGCGCTCGCGGGAGGACAGGACTCGAGACAGCCATCGGGGTCACCTCACAGAGCGCCCGGCTGATATAATCCCTCTCACAGGCCGATCAAAGTCCACTAAAATCCATTTCCCTTCATTTTTCCCCCCTCTATTCCCCTTACAGAGCTGCTGCAAAACCCTGGCAGCAGCGCTCGCTCAGTGCTGCGTGTCCCCGCAGAATAACGCCGTGATAACGCCGCTAACACCGTCACATCTCCAAAACTGCAAGCCCCAACGGGGTTTCACCAAAACCAGCCACTGCCCCAGCTCCGACCCGCCTCGTGGAAGAGCATCCCGCTCACCCCCGACCCCAGCGACGCAACCCCCAACTCACAGCACTGCTAAATTTCACCTTTTTAGACTTAAATAGGCGATTCTGGTCCCCATCAGCAGTGCTGAGTGGCAGCCAGCGCCGGCTCCGGCCAGACCCTGTCCTTCCCACTGCAGCCACTGACCGCTGAAGGGATCACCAATATTTGAAGAAGGGCTCCGCCTGGAGCTGGAGCCTGATTTCAGGCAGACCCGGAGGATCTCCGCACGTCGAGAGGCGGCTCAGGACACGCATCGGGTTGTCGGTGATCTCTTCCCACCAGCTGCTATTTCCTCCCCACCCGCTTTTATAGGAGCCTGATAGCTCCCATTGGCTCGAGGCACACTTATTATAGTGACTACTATGACCCATTTAAATTGCATTAAATAATTTCTCAGTTCATTGTCCTGCAGAGATTAGTTACATATAAGCATCTTTTAATGATTAACTATTGCGCTCTGCTGAGGCCCCAGCAAAAAATGCAGAATCCGCAGCCTTCCTCTGTCTCTCCCTCCTCTCCCACCAGCTCCCTGCTTCATCACCAGTCTCACAATATTTATGGTTTTCCTCAGAGCCTCTGCTCCTGGCCTGATACAACCCGCTCAGCTGGCACTGGAGGGAAGGCTCCAGCTCCCGGAGCTGCAGAAAGGCTGGGAAAAAGGCTGCGAAAAGCTGAAAATGTGGAGTCCAAAGAGGAAGAAGCAACGTTTGGAGGTTAAATCATGAAGAAGCAGCGCTTGTAGAGTCAGTCATAGGTTTTGGGGTGAATCGCAGGCTTTCTCGGTGCGTTAGGCACCAGAGATGAGCTGGAGCCCATGGTCGGACCTCGCTCTCCGTTGCCCTGATGAAACCCAGCGAGATGCTGCGGGCAGCGGCGTTCCCTGGGACAGAAGCCAGGGTTCGTGCAGAACCTGCCCCGCACGTGGCTGATGCCAGCTGTGCTCCTTGCCCCCGGCATTCCTTCCCACACCCAGCTGCAGGGCCGGGGCTCCAGCAGCAGGGCAATTCAGGGCTGGGTTCACCTTTTGAGCCACTCCCAGCACCCGCGCATAAGAAAAATACATAAGAAAGCAGGAATTGCTCAACCTTCCGTGCACAGAGCCCCGTTCAAGCAACCCCTGCTTCTGCGCCCACGTGTGCAGAGCAAAGCCTTGCCTGGGCAAAGCACATCAACCCTGCGCAACAAGCCCAAACAGGAGAAATGGTATTTCACCAGAATAACATTGAACACTCATGTGCTGCTCATCCCATCTCGTCCCACCAAACCTGGTGGTTGCCAAGATGGGGCAGCAACGATCCCGCTGCGGGCACCCGGCACGGATGGGACAACCCCAGCACCATGTGGGGATGAGTTACACGCAGGTGCCCTCCACCAGCTTTTTGGAGCACAAGGAGCATTTTAGGGCCATTTCCAGTGCAAGACCCACAGCATTTGAGCTGCCTTCTCCGGTTCCTTCAACCACCGGGGTCTCACCCGAGGCAGTGACACACGGGCAGGGGGTCCCATCCCACTCGGAGCAGCTCCACAGGGCTGGGGAAGAGGCAACTTTCAGCTGAGCCCACGCCTGGGGGCAGGACGTTGCACAGGAAAAGGGGAAATGTTTAAATTGGCCTGAAGCGGCCCGTTTCCACCCCCAGCCCGCTCACGGATGCTGCGGCGTGGGCAGCTGGGAGCAGCCGCATTTGGGGGGTTTTATGGGCTTTGCTGGGCGATGAAGGAGCAAACCTGCTGGGAGGAAGCAGTTGGATCCTGTTCGGTTTTGAGTGGGTGTTTTCGGTGCTTCCTCTTCCCTCCCTCACGGCCGCCCTCCGGGTGCTGCACCCCGAGGAAGCCTTCAGCGCTGCCTTGCCACGGCGTTTTCTAAGGAAATCGATGAACAAAACAAAAGGGGAAAAAAACCCCTTTGCAAATGAATTTGAAGAGTATAAAGAAAAGCAATCGTGTCTTGAAATGATATGCAGCAGATTGAAATTTAATGCTGCAGCTGGTGAGGCTGGGAAGGGGCTGGTCTGGAGCCGGCCTGGGATGGGGGAACACGACTCAGGTAAGCACCCAGGAAGGTGAGCCCTGTTGCGGTGGCACCAACCACACTCCCCATGGGACAAGGGACACCAGGTGCCCAATGCATCAGGATGGGGACTTGGATGCCACTTGCAGAGGCATCAAGGTGCTTGTCCTGCACGTTCCCCCCAAACCCCACCTGCTTTCTGTCCACCCGCGACATTTCAGAGCTCACCAGGTATTGCTGTGTATCGCTGTCCCGTCCTGGGGCAGTCAGATAACCGAACACATCTAATTAACAAAAAAATAGCAATTTGAATCGGGCGAAAAGCCCTTTCAGCCCCGTGCAAGAGCAGATGCTTGAACCACAGCTGCCAATAAAAGACCCCGAGTTCATCTCGGCTGATGCTCTCCCTCCTTGACAGGCAGCATGGGGAGCAAAAAACTTGAAGGTCCTTTTAGACCTGGCAAAAATATCTCTAGTCCAACAGAGCACATTTTTAAAGCCTTTAGCAAGTCTCCAGGGGTTAACTTTCACTAGATATATATAAATATATGCATATATAAAGTGTGGGAGGAGCTGGGAGAGCACCCCCTCGCATGCTCACCACTGAGCTGGATAATTTCAACAGCTCAGACTTTCTATTTTTGGATGCCTTTTTCTCGACGGCGTCTGCTCTGTAACAAAAGGGATTTGCTCCCCAAACCGACATCCCGCGACGGAGGAGCCCCAGGGACTGAGGCGGGGTGGGAAGCGAGGTCAGGGAGCCGGGCTGGCTCTGCCGCCCCGAGGCAGCCGCCAGTTTTGGTGCGAAGGGCGAGCGCTCGGGGTGAAGGGGGTGGTTTATCCCAGAGGATTCCCGAGGGCGGCACAGGGGTTGCAGATGGGCAGAGCTCTCCTTGGCCAGAGCACAGCTCACCGCCGGGGCAGTGGGTGTAATCTCGGGCTTAACGTGCCCTTCTCTGCCCCCAACGCTCTGCAGACCCCACAGCCCATCCCCGGGGGAACAGGCTGGGTTAATCGAGGCATCACCCACTCAGGGGATGGCTGACCCCATCCGGCACCCCGACCCTGTCATGGAAATCTCTGGGTAAAGTCAACTTTTACCCTTAATTTCACATAAGCACTGCAGGGGTCAGAGACTGAGGCCAGGACAGAGCCCAGAGAGAAACTGCTCCTCTGCCGGCTCCTCCACCATAAGAGCACAGCAGAGCAAATGCTCCAGAGGAGCTGCAAAAATGCCCCGAGCTCCAGGAGCAGCAGCCGAGGTCTATTTTAATTCTGTATCTTTTAAGACGAAAAAGCCAGCCAGTGCATAAAGAGCAAACCCGGCAGGAGGAATTGCCCTGCTGCAGAAACACAAACGTACCAGGCCCCCGACACGCTGCAGCAACCCAACGCCGACAGGAGCAGCGGCAAAGATGCCCGGTTACTCGTTTCCAGCTGGGACTGGTGGTTTGAGCTCATCCCCAACCCCCCTGCACCGATATCCCAGGTTAAAGCCCCACTCCACGGCCCCACTGCTGCCCTGGCTCACGTTAGACATCACCACCCTGCGGCCGCATCTGGCTGGGAAGCGATGGGGGAACCCGTGATTTTTTGGGGCGAGAGGTGGAGGGCTTTTGAAGCAAACAGCTGGGTTTGGTGGGGATTTTTCTTTCTTCTTCTTCCCCCCCACCTTTTTTTTTTTTTTTTTTTTTTTTTTTTAAATGAACAATGAAGTTTCTGCCTGGCCCCATAAGAGAAAAGGGCCGGGTGATTCCTGCCAGCTTCTCTCTCGCAGCTCGGCAGGGCACCGAGTGGGAGCCCGGCGGGGCCAAGCAGCGATTGCACGCAGCGGGTCGGGCGGTGAAGCTGCCCGTTAGAAGGCGGACAAGGGCTGGGATTCATAAACAAGGGCTTTAAACCACAGCGGCACAGCGAGCCCTTGCGCTCAGTGCCAAAGCTCGTCCGAGGTGACCGAAGGCACCAGTGCCACCACCGCCACCTTCCCGCGCCCAGGCACTGCCTCGCCAGCGGCCTCCAGCACTGGCTGGGTGCTCCCGTGAAGCGTCACCCATCTGCCTCCCCAGGCTGGCTGTGGCAGAGATGCTGGCGAGAGCCGTTCCAAGGATGCTCTTTAATCCCCCGTGTACCAGCCAGTGCAGCCGCAGCTCCCGCCGGGCACTCGGCCCCGGTGGGACTGTTTGCAGCATCCCCGCGCCCTGCCTGCAGCTCCCTTTCCAGCTTTGCTGTTTGCATCAAGTCCTTCCCGATGATTTTTTGCCTTTCCCATCTCTTTTCAGATGTTCTCTCAGCCCCTTTGGCTGGTTCTCAGGCTGGCTTTATTTTAATTATCTCTAAAGTTTCACAGCCTCTCAGCTACCTTTGATGGTTGTTTTTATAAACACTAAAGTTAATAAAATAAAGATCCTTAATGCAGAGGGAAATTAATTTAAGCAACATGTGCAGGGAGACTCTTGCTCGTGGCAAGCAAAAGTTCTTGGGGCTTAACAAATGTTTCCTAAGTGCTCACTGCATTTTAGTTGTGCTTCGGCTGCAGCTCCGATTTTTTCAGCACAAGCATTTCTTTTTGCTCAATAAAAACTTTGCAGCAGGATTTCTTTCTGTGGGAACAGAAAATATTTTCTCTGTCAACGTCTTCGGCAGCTCCAACCTAAACAACGCTGCCATCGACTCCCTCCAGGACGCTGGCCGGATCCCAAACTGCGCCTCCATAGCAGACCTTTGGAAAGGGGACTAACATGACCTTCCTCTCTCCAGGAAGGTTATAAAATATCACTCGTGGTTTTAAAGGGTACTTTGGGCTTCTTTAGAGAATCCCCTGGGCTCGTCTGGGGGTGGGGGCGGGGTTGGATGCATCCAAGCTGCTGTTGAAATATTTTAAAGAGCTTTAACATCCCAAGGACAAACAGTTCCCTGCCTGCCTTGACCCAAACCCCCTCCGCTTTTACAGGATCTCACCCGGGAACAGGGATCCCAATCCCCGATCTCACAGTGCGGCATTGGGAGCGTTGGGTTATCAGGCTGGTGGTGAGGAATCAGTGTCCTCAGGGCAGGATCTCGCCACCCAGATGAAGGCATCGCTCTCACAGGCAAGGAAGAGATACGATGCTCGTTTTGGTCCTCACCGCTTATTCATCTCTTGGTGGCTTTCCAGCTGCCTGCTCCCTGCCCCGCTCTCCCCATGTCCCTGACCATGTCCCCAGCATCAGCTCTACCACAGCGTTCACTTCGGGACACAAATGGGGTCTTCCCTACCAACACCACCACCTTGCTGATGCAGAAAGGCCGGTTTTGGTGTCCCGAAGTCGCCCTTTGCAAACTCTCTCGCTGGGATAACACCAAGCGCTGCCCTCTCCATGTTTTCCTGGAGTCACGGGATGCTCCTGCACATGTTGCTGTCATCCCACCGAGGTCAGGAGAGCAACGTCCATGTACGCCAGCTCAAGATCTCCTCCCACAATTGCATTTTAAACACAAGAGGAACCTGTGTAATTTAGGTTTCCTGCATAAACATGACCCTCTGATTGCCATTAAATAAATTAAATTAACTGTTTCTCTGGAAAGCATGACTTTCCCCTGCTGAAGGGGACACGGCCACCAGCCCTGCGACGCCAGCATGCCGGCGCTTGGCAGCCCACCCGCAAGGGAACGCTTTCCTTTTTGGCTTCAAGGCTCAGCCCCATCCTCAGACTTGATCTTGTGCCCAGTTCAAGAGCACAGATGTTTTCATTAGAAAGTCATTTCATCGCACAGTTCAGCTCCCCGTTACCTCTGCTACAAGCGATGGGAGCGATGTGCAGCGCATGCAGGACATGCCTTCGTGGTGGGGTAATTCCCAGGGGCGCAAGGCTGCGATGTCTGGCAACTCCTCGCCCTATGAAATTCCTAACTCGACTCCCTGTAACGAACGACCTCCAAGCGTTCACCGTGGATATGCAAGTACATGGTCACGTCGGGACTGCTGCGGGAAGGGGAGGACACCCACGTGTCCAGGAGGACGGGACCACGGTCACAGCAGCGCTGCTGCGGGCGCAGCCGCCCCGGCAGCGCGTCACGGACACCCACACGCTGGTCTCAAAGCGCAGGGAAAGCCGAGGGCTGCAGCCCCCTCATCAGCTCCTAGTTATTAGTACAAAAGGCTCCTTTATCTGTCAGGATGCACAAAAATGTTAAACAAGCCCTTGGGCAGCGCTCCTGGCGTCAGCCTCGCTGCAAGCCCCGAGCGACAGCCCTGCCCGTGCCCAGCCGATCGCTCACCTTGGGGTCCTGAGGGCTTTGGGGTCAAAAATAACGGCCTTTGGCCAAAGAAGAAATCAAGGCAGAGAGAAGAGAAACTTCCCCGAGGCCACAGGCCAGTGGCAGAGCTGGCATTTGCTGACTGAGTCCGGCTCCAAAGGCTCTATATAACTCTCCTTTCGCTGGCTGGGTGGTGTCGGAGACCCAATGGAATGCTCTCGAGGTGGCAAACGCCGACCCTGCAATGCAGTCCCCTCTCCACCTGCACCTCGCCCCCCAGCGCTGCTCCACGCAGCCATCCATGGGCATCTCCCGTTGCCGGGATGGACGCCATCCATCCTGCCACACCGGCTCCCCGCTCCGCACCTTCCACCCCAGCGCTGCTCATCTGCGGGAAAGGAAATAAATACATAAGGACAAAGAACTGACCTCCGGGAGCAAGAGGAGCTGAGTCTTAGTGCCTACCCGGTCACCGTGTCATCTTAAAAGGACAATAGTTGTCACTGAGATTTAAGTGTAAGGCTTTATTTTTGTGGGTCAGAGCATGAAGAGGCAGCTGCTGCTGCCTGCCGGCCGGTTAACTTGCGAGCATCGCCTGCCTGCGCTGGAGAGGAGTCAACTGAGATATTTCCATGAGTTCTTCTCAATTACCAGGAACATTTCATAACCACAGATGTTCTTATCAGCGAGGCAAAGCTCACGGGGCGAGACGCTCCCTGTTATTTAGACCAACTGGTACAGTTGCAAAAAACCAGACAACTTTTCAGGCACCAAAGACCTTCTTCATGCTCCTTCTGCAGTACGTCTTTTGAAACAGCCTGGCATCCCCTTCACTCTGGGAGCCAGTAGCAGGAACAGGCTGGAAAAGGCTGGTTATGGGTAGCAGATGGAAAATGAAGAAAGAAAAGCGGGAAAAGCCCCATCTCGGCCAGGCCGAGGTGCACACAGGCTCCCCCCACTCCCCTTTCCCCTGCCAAAGCCCAAAGCGTTTCAGAAGTCACTCGAACAACAGGAGCTCCCAGTTGAGACCGATGCTTTCGAAGCCTGTGTCCAAACACAGGGAAGCGGATTTCATGCCTAGGAAGCGAAGCATTTTCTGGGAGACAGAACGTGCTGTTCGCACGCTGCCGTGGCAAAGAGCTGCCGCCCCAGGGAGGCAGAGGCAATAAAAAGTGTAGTCACAGAAAATGCAACAGAGAAGAATTTGTGCATTTCAAAACCGGGATCCAGAATAATCCCAGTTTGGGTTGGGTTGATTTACCCGTGGCTTCAATCAGACGGGCCGAGCACAGCCAGCATGAGTGAGTGAATGGTTCTGTATTTCAGGCCAAATTTAAGGCAGCGGAGAGGCACTATGGATTAGTTTGGCCTGTGGAGTAACATTAAGCAAAACTCAAGAGAAAACTGTGATTAAGATCACACTGAAACACCATCTTATCCCAGCCGCATCCTGGGACACATCCTTCATACCAGAGCAGCCTCTTTTGGAACAGACTCAACCCACTGTCGTAGCTGCAATGTGCAGGACACGCTACAAATGCAGAGCAACTTTAAACTCTGATTTCAGGCTCAGGCAACTGATGAAACCGCAGGCACAACACAAAATCCTGCTCCGATCCTTGCAAGACTGTCCTGGTTTCAGCTAGGACAAAGCTTCTCCCTTTGTCAACATCCCAGAAATAAAGTATTTGCACTGTGCCAGAGCCCCAAGCACCGACCTGCAAAGGGGCCACGCTGCACCGGGCATGGAGGGAAAGGGGGACAAGGGAGAAACCCCCAATCCGCTGCATCCCAGCTCTTAATGAGAGCTGCCTTTGCCTCTGCGCTGAGCGAGCAAACGAAAACATCCCGAGTCCACAGCGGGAGGAAGGGAAAGCAGACTGACAGAAACACTGCGGTCAGAGCTCTGGAGATCACTTAGTCCAACCCCCCCCACCCAAGCAGGGTCAACCAGGTCTTCCCCCTTCAACTATCAGTTGGGAGAAACACTATTTCCAACGGGATGAAGAGCACAGTACGAATTAGGCAGCCTGCAGCTCACCCCGCTCCCTCCAAGCACAGCCTCCAAGGCAGCTCTGGGACCAGCGGGAATTTGCTCCAGGGCACATGCTGACTTCGGTCTGCAACAACTCAGCTGCCTTCTGGTTAAATTTCTCAACTTTATTTCTTCTAAGGTATGACAGTTTCAAAAATATGTCCAGTTTGATCATTCTTCATGTGTCAGGGGCCCGCTAGGATGCCAGCAGCTGCAGACATCCACCCCGCCGCCGTATCGGGATGCGACTGGTTAATTATTTTAGGGCATGATTCTCAACCGCTGTACATCAGCCCAGTTTGGTCGACTTCAAAAGCAATAGCTTGTCTATGACCAGTAGAGATTTTAGTAAGTAAAAAGTTAGGTCCAGAACTGTTTATGACAGGACCTTTTTAAAAACATTTGTATAAACACTTTTAAACTTCAAGACACTCCGTAGATGTTATTTAACCCTTTCAGCACACCGACGCATTCGGCTTGAATGCCATTTCAATGTGCTACTTCAATGTTGCCCGAAGACATGCTTCAGGAGAAAACCTGCCCGAAAGAAAACCTGCTTCAGAAGAAAACCAAAACTCCAAATTTTTGGGGTTTGCTTTTTCTAATTAAGACTACACACCTTTATCTAGTGAATACGCCACACGAATACAAACAAAATGCATTTTGCTCCCTGCAAGAAAAGGAGAGCTTGTCAAATTCTGCATGTCAGTGGTGGGCAACAGCCTTACACCCAGCCCTGCCACGGCGTGACCACCAAAGCTGCTCAGCTCATCGGTAGGGATTTCCCGTATCTTCTACAAAATTCCCTATGGACATCTGTTCCCAGTGTACCCATTTCCCTTTCCCAGCACCACAGCACAGCCAGGTAGGAGCAGCAGCTCCTTCTCCTCCCATAAAACAAAGCTTCTTGCTAATAAAACTTCCCCAGCGAGGACTGCCAAACAATCCTAAGGAGAGCTGTCCTTCTTGGGCTTGAATTGATGAAAAGAGAAGCCACGACACCTCGCAAACAGCTTGAAACCTCAGGTAAATTCTGGCAGCTCGTTCCCCCTTTCTCCCAGAGCAGCGCCGAGAGCACAAGAGCTGCCGTAACCAAAGCTGTCAATCTGCCAAGACCCAAATGCACGATACAAAATAAAAGCGAGGAAGACACAAGAAATGAGAAAGCTAAAAATAATATGCACTTCTTAAATATTCAGAAAGTGCCGAGTACTCTGCCCTTTTCTTCCCAAAACTAGGGACCGAGCTTTTAAGTGCTCAATACGCACGTACGCTTTCTTGTACCCATGACGCATCAGAGGGCCACTCTTCATGCCGTCTTCTCTCCTTCAAAAGAACTACCAGAGTACATTTGTTGTGTTAGGTAACTGATTAGTTAAGAAAACAAAAAGCAGCCTTGGCAGACAGGCAGATCTTTTATGGAATATATAGGACACCGGAAAAATGGTATCACATAAGCAAGATGACATTTGCTTTCCATAAACCATTTCTGAGTCTCAGCTTTCCAAAGAACACATCCGAGAGTAAACACCAGAACGGGAAACCTGCGCTCAGAGCCAGAGTAATTCCTCACCTGTACTTACACAGTCAGAGAGCACAGACAGTAGATTTAAAAATGATGTCTTGATGTAATGCAGATGTCGAAATCCCAGATCCCTTCAAATGTTACTTAGTACTACATTTTTAGGGAAATTATAGTTCACGTATCTTAATTGAGACTGAACAAGCTATCCATGCATTTGCACAAGTTTAATATATGTATCCATCTGGAATTGATTTTGATAAAAAGGTTAAATACAATAGCAAGTGAATGAGTTCTTGCATCTTGTACAATACGCACACAACAGAAGACAACATGGATGCTGGCAAAAATCCATTACGATAACAAATCAGCAATTCCCAAGATGGAACATCCAACTTCAGAGATCTGTTAAAATATTCTTGCTGGCTAAAGATACTTGCAATCTGGTTCCATCTGCTTTTCGTAAGTTTAGAACGTGCTTCAATAACTTAATTTTAGAAAAAGACAGATAAAAATGTAAACACTTGCAGCCCAAGGCCACAGCACATCAAACAACATCCATCACTGCTAAGAGTAAAAATGCTAATTTTAAAATTAATTGCACATCATTCCATGATATGATCTACTTATCTCTTTTGTTTTGTTGCACATTTAGAGAGAAAAATATATATTGATGTATCACAAAAACCACCAAGGACTTTCCCCCTCTAATACTACACTTACCCAGTCAAAGCATACCTTTAGTCTCCAGCCTTGGAATGCATTTAATATAAGATAAATTATCTTTAAGAGGTAACAAATATATTTTCCAATAATTTCCTTTCCTCTCCAAACATCAAAGAAGCTTAAAACACCATGGAAATGCGTATCATAAATCCCCCAGACGCTGGATGTTATCGCTCCCTTTCATATACAGTACAACTAAAGCTCAGAAAGCATAAATTCTTTGGGTAAAAACACAATATAAAACCATGACAGAAGCGGGGGAAAAAAAAAACCAAACAGTCAGATATTCTGATTCAAGGTCTTATATCTTGTCTACAAGCCACAAAATTCCCAGGATGTACTTCAAACTTTATTTCTGTTTCCAGTACATTACAATAATTATAAAAGAATGTCTGCAGTCATAGTATAAAACCAGTGCCATGTAACTCATGACTTTATGTATATATACGTATATATACACAAATGATTTATTATAACCATCAATGCTTTCAACATTAAATACTCGATCCTGAAATCTTTAATCAGGCAAAAGCTTTGTGCACAGAAAATTCTGCTTCAACCAGGACTGATTCTCATTCTTCTAAGCCAGACTGGGATTTCACTTCAGTGTTGACTCATTCATTTATTCCACGGTCGACAGCATGTTCACAAGACTGTGACTTGTCTATATATAAATATTGGAACAAACGTTCAAAGGGAAAATATACACCTCACACCTAAATGTTCTTCTGTTTGTATGACTAAGAGCCTTAACATTTGAGTCCAGAGCCTCCAACTGCTGTAAACTGGTCCAACCCAGCGGATTTCAGGGGCACTATGTTGATTTAGCTGATGACCTGGATCACTCTTTTATCAAGTACGGACTGTCAGACATCCTTGAGAACAGTTACCCTACCAACAGATCCTCTCACTTCCATGATGCCAACAGCCTACTTGAAATTGTCTGGCCAGATACCAAGCAGTTCTACGTTACTCCATGTTCTGATCACCGAAAACAGCCCTCTTCACAAACAGCTCCAAAAGTTGGCTTTGTACTGTAGACCGTATTCTGAAAACCAGTTGGGCAATTCAAAAGCATATGAAAGCAATTATAATTATAGTACTGCTGTGATAATTAAAACATTGCCAGCTGTATATAAGGCTATTCAAACGTACAGCTGTTACATGGGTAATGGAAAAAACACAAAAGCTTCAGATTCTGTGCCCCATAATTTCTCAGACTGCTACATTACGAACGCAGTTACCACCATCCCTGTTCATGACAAAATGCCAGAACAATAGTGTCCTTTTCCATGCCTTCTTGTAAACAATTGGTTCCCTCACCACCTCTGAGTAATAAAAATTGTAACATATTTTACAATGATGTCCAATACAAGATTAAACTGGTAGCAAGTAAAAAACAGAAAAATACTAGCCGATTCTCTTCTGCTGAAATCGTTGCCAGCTTTGGTCTAGATGCCTCCTATGCTTGGCCACCTTTGTCTTCAGTTGCCATTGCCGAGTCTCTTTGTTGTTCTTCTGGATCCCCTGGAAGAATACTGGTGACTGTCTGGAGAAGTGACTCAATCTGCTCTTCTGTTAGCCTTTCCTCGCTTTCTTCTACCATCTGCAGGTCAAAAAACAATCTACTGTAATCATTAAATCCATACTTCCTTCCTCGGCTCCAAACAGAAGGACTCAACTAATTGGGAAATACTATTCTCAAAGGATAGAAGACATAGCCTGAGCTCATTACAAAAGCATTTTACAAAGCGCAACTCTTACAATATTTAAAAAAAGAAAGAAGAGCTCCATTGTTAACCACTACAATTGGCACTCCATAATGAGACCCTGCTTTCTTTACAACAAAGAAAACAACACACTCAGAACAAGCTTTCCTCCCTGGTTTCTCCTACAGCCTCTCTCAACCTACACATCAGTATCTTGAACCAGGCTTTTCATTTAGCTCGTGTGCAGACCTACCTTCCAGACCTGTTTTCCTAAGTTCCTGTGCTTTCACGTGAGAACTGAAATGAGATAACCTCAGAGTGGTTACCTCAACCTTGGTATCTTATCCAGCACCTAGACTATAACTAATCAGACCATAAAAGAAACCACCTAATCCTATAGCAGCTATACTTTATTGGAATTTGCTTAGATTGTGAGATTCCTGAATGTAAAGGCATATAAAAGCTCTGAGCAACACAAAACATGCTGTCACGAATCAACAATAAAATTCCGTAAGATTAATTAGGGACCTACTCTCACTGTGGAGCTGTGGGAACTCTTATATCACTGTTACCAGTAAAAACAACTGCCCTAATTTATAGGCAGCTGTTAAAAGGAAAAGCTTGTCAGAGGACTAGAAAAGCAAGCCAAAAGAACTCTTCAAACGCAAATGAAACCAATTAGGATTGCGGGGTTTGAGATTTTCTTTTTTATACAAAGTCCTTTAAAATGTCCTTTGAAGAGTGGTGATTTATATTAATTACGGTTCCAAGTCAACGCAGGTTTAATCAGTTCTAGCTATAAATTGTCAGCTATTCAGATGCATCTTGCCTTCTAAAAAGCAGAGTGGTATATTCAATTAACTTTTTTTTTTCTTCAATGTCCTATGAGCCCTCTTTGCATAATCTGATCATCTTTCATCAGCCATTATCCACAGATTCTTGACGAGAGGAAAGCGAGCACGCTAGAATCCACTCACATAGCAAAAGGCAGGCAGTGAATATCCATTTGCAAATGACTGTTTCTGGGGACTATCCCGATCAAAGGATGAAATTCTCGGTGGAGTGGCTTTCCAAGTACGGTTAGTTCAAGAACTACTGTAGGACCCTGGCTTGAAAAACAGCCCTGGCTCTCATTACCGCCAGCTGCTATACTATACACTATGCATTAAAATATACTAAAAATCCTCCTAACGTTACCCTTCTGTGTAAGCAACTGCTGCAGCTACTGAAGTGGTATCAGATAATTGCCGGCTAGGCTGCATTTCAGAGGTGATCGTCTCAGCAGCTTGACTAGCATACCTTGGAGCATCAACATTATACAATAAAGTATGTTACAGGGTGTACATACACTCTTTGTTGCCAATATTGCTGACAAAGCCATTATTCTCAGATGACCTATGCTATTAAGTTTTGTAGAGGATTATCAGCCTGCTTTTCGGACTGGATTACAGTGTTATTAATTACTGTTACATTGAATTTTAAAGGTGACAGCCCCATAGCAGCAGGAACCATACAAGAAAAAGCCCACATCCTTTGGACAGGCAATATCACTTAAGGCAGAATGATTTATCTCTTAGTGGCCAATGTCTCTTGCATTCGTTACCATCCCACTGCTTTCCGATCTTCAGCACCTTGCCTAGCTTAGATTTGATTTATTGGATCACATGAAGTCCGCCCCTCTTCCCCATTTAAATTTTATCCCTCCCTATGTATCTCCTTTCCCTTTCTTCTCCAAACACTTTCTCCTTTAGGTGCTTGCTTCAGGTAGCCAGAGTTAAACACAAGGATTTGATCAGAACTTAAACAGATAATAGAGAGTGATTTCTAGATCAGCATCAACTCTTCTCAACTTCTGCATTTAAGGCAGAATATACTTATGTGAGTGTCTAATCACTGCTTCTTACGTGCTTCTCAGCGCCAAAAGAGTAATGCCCCAACTCCCAATATGAACAATTATATTGATGTCATTTGTACTGGCTGAACACGGAAGCCTGCAAGACCGACAAGCTGCAGATACGACTCAGGACATTGACAGATGAGCTCTGGTAGTTTAAGAAATCACACTTTACCAGAAAGTTGATGAAAGAAAAATAAGTCTCACATGTTTCAGATGCTTTGGTGCTGTAACTGATGTCTCATTAAACTGTTGAGAAAAGCATCTTTAAGGAAAGATGCCAGATACTGCACTGAGGAGTGGGTAATGTAGCTCCAAATTCCCTTCTGTTGACAGATCCATAGTCTCTGCCAGAGGGAAGTGGTAATTCCTTAAACTACTGCAGCAAATCCATCACGGGCTCACCTCTCGGTGCCTCCGAGCCATGCATCCCCACTGCCAGCTCTCACACCAGGAACTATCGATAGACAAAAATCTACATTTGGCAGGATGGACAGCTTATTATTCAAGTTGATGCTTCAGCGCTATTTTGCTGTGGTACTATTCAAGAGTTCAAAGGATCAAAAGCATAAGCTATAAAAATCAATTTTTTTCACTCTTCAGGGAAACAGCCTGAGCAGCGACTTATGAAAACATAAGCAATTAGGAAGCAGCAAAGCAGCAAGCCAAAAGGAAAAATTCAAAAATTAAGCAGAGAGCGCATGTAGATAGAGACAAATGAAACTGTCATAAAGGAAAACAGATACCAAGGGAAACAGAAGGCCACTCAGAGGCTTATTCTAGATTCAACAGATGTTCACAGTCTTCTGATTTACAACTGTAAGACGAAATACCTTTGCTACTGATAGTACTAGGAAATAATGTTATGATGCTCAGAAGAGAAATTACACGTATGAAAAAGCCTAAGAGGCAAAAAGAAAGAACTGTATTCAAGTATCTACTTTTCCAGCAAGAATTTTACCAATATATGAAAAAATATCAAAAAGCCTTGCTAACCTCTAACTTGCAATTGGCTGAAACTGCTCAAGCAACAGATTCAAACCATAAGCAATCAGGAATGCAAAGTTTATACTAAGGAAAACAAAAAAGCAAATGTTTTTACTAAGCGTATGACATAAGATGTTTATGCTGGCAGTGCCACACACACCAAATGGAAATAGATTATCCTCACAGATGATGCCACGTGCAAAGTGTAGGGTATCATCAACCAAAGCTCCGCTGAACTGTGTATTTTCAATATGCATGGATTTATGCACGTAACAGAATTGGACGATGTTACAGTAACACAATTTATAGATAAAAAGCACCCTGATGTGCAGGAAGACAAGCATGTCTCCTTCTCAGGGCTGAGAGCAAGGATTTTCTGGAAACGAACACAAGAGAAAGGCAGTAAGCCATGTCAGCTATGCTGCTTCTTGTAATAAATAATTCCCAAGTCGTTACTGCTTTTCAGCATTCAAGTCTATAGTATCCCAAAATAACTACAGTGTTTTTGTAGCAAATGTTATAGCATATCAATGTCATTCATACATATACACAGTATGTATTTCCTATGAAATGCAACTACATGGTCAAGATCAACTCAGTCAAGTCAGGCCTCAATAATAACTTTATTTCACTTAAACTAGTAACAGTTAGTTATTAAATTCTCATTGCAATATATTCATATAGTATGCAATTTTCACATTTCATTTTCCCCCCAGTTAATGCTCTAAACAATATAATCTGCAAGATGACCAAAGAAGGAATCAAGGAAGGAAGCAGGAAAACTTTATTTGGTAACTTAATTGGCACAAAATTCTTACAGCTAAAAAAAAAAAAAAGAGGAGGCAGTTCCCCCTGCAGCCAGTATACACTTTTCAAGCCTGAGTACCTAGAGTCACTTCTTTCTTTATTGATAACTGTATGGATAAAGACAGCCAGATCTTCAGAACTGTGGAATATATACAAAATGTTCAGAAGGTAGCTGAAGCCACCGTACTGCTCACCTTTGAGAGCAATGCTACCTTTATTTAGAAGGCTAATAACCAATTTTTCACCTGCTTAAGCACCTTGTAGCTACAACTGTTAAGCCGCAGCGTATGTATTGACTTAATTTCAAGTACTCAAGAGGTCCAACTAACTTAACTGGACTTCAAGCTTAAAATTACGCAAACATTTAATAAATGGAGAATACGTCAAGAAAAGGATGCCAGTTCTGTTCTGCCTCTCCAGATACATCTATGCACGGGCTTTCTAACACAGCAAAATGAAACATGCATCCAACATCCATCACTGACTCTGGCTACAAGAGAATGAGAAGACAAATCGCTCGCCAACTGCAGAATTAAACACTGGCAGATGCCTTGCTCAGTAACGTAACCGCTACTGGGAATCAGAGCTGTGCTTATTAAACAAATGTGTATGTGGAATATTTCACTGCCATGCAGCCTTTCCCAGCTGCACATTTTAACAGTAGCTTTTTTTAATAGAGCACTATGTATGAATTTCTCAGAGGAACAAAACAACCATAATTACCAAATCAGAACATAATAATAGAATTATGTTAAGCACTAAGTCACATTAAAACCTGCTGATAAATTCTCATGGCAGAAAGTGATTTTTCAGAAGCTTTTAAAGATTTTATTTATCGAGAAGGTAAATCAGAAAATAACAGCTAGCCTACCAAGATGATTTCAAAGATTAAAGTGTTTATTCATAAAATAAATGTGCAAATCTGTATGTTCATAGTGCCATGTACATATGTAAGCACAAAATATGAACACAGACATACATATATACATGCATACTTGTCTAGATTTTTTTTTTAACTTGGTGAAACAAGGACAAACATTTTAGGAACATGCTTTCCCTAATTATAACCATACCTTATCTTTTACGCTTACCCAAGTAAAAGCAAAGTATGAGACTTCGTCATCCTCACTGTGCTGCTCTTAAGCTTTCAATGCTAATGTTTATTTCATTTAGCCTCCTGAGACATGACAATACACTGCAAATGTTGAAGAATAAATAAAGCCACACTGAAGAACCCTAAAAAGTTCTGAAAGAACTGAGAAACTGTCTCAAGGATAAGTAATATTAGATGGGTAACAAACCTCAGCATCACAGAACAGAACAACCTGTGGGTTAAAAGCTATTGTTTATTTGAATAATAAGCTAAGAATTCTATTTAAAAAATAATCAGTAAACTACAGTAAAAATGGAAATAGGGGTTCTGATCACTTCCAAAGCTATCAAGCACATAATTTAACTCCAGTGTAGGAGGTACATATTTTATGAGAACATGACTGCTATTTCCTCCTTTGAGCAGTAATTTGAAATTGTTCAGCACCAACATGCTAATAGAAAAAAAGCACATAAAAAAGAAATCAAGTAAAAGACTGAATGATTGGATTAATGTCCCTCAGAGATAATTAACCAAGTATGCAAAGAGGGAAGCAAAATATATTGTTGAGAAAATAAAATGTTTAAATCCTCTAACATCTTCCATTTTCCAGAAGAATACTTTACATTATTATTTTCTATTCAACAATAAAAGACAATCTACCAGGCTGGTTATGCAGAGCACGTATCATGAGGTACAAAGCTCTCCGAGATGGAAATCTAGTTTCAGAAAGCACAGAATAAAAATTTACTTTTCCATTCAGAGAGAAGAATGTGGAGCAATTTGTTCATTAGAAAAGATGATGCTTAATCTTCAAACCCATCACAGTTCAGCATTAAGTAAAGCTGGACCACTGTCATGGTTAGATCAACATCACTGTCCTCTTTTTTTTTTCCTCCTTTGTGAATCACTTAGCCAGGAACAACATATGTTAAAGATTAAAACACGAGGTCAAGATAGCTGCAATGTGTACAGTGTCCTACCCTGTGGGATATGAATTACAATTTCATGCTCCTTTTGTTGCTATTGTTGTTTGAAAATAAATCCTGGCACACAGTCCGGAAAAGACAAATATGAACAATTATAGCAATTTATGCATAAAGACTTACAAAAGAACTTGAGATCAAAAGATCACAACATAAACTTGCTTTTTAGCTTAAATATAATTTTATCAAAATTGATTTATTGTTTGCATACAACCAAAGACAGGGAATTTTATAGAGGTAAAGTAAAAAACCAAAAAGCTGAAAAGGCAAAAAAGCAACAAGCAGTAGTAAATATAACCATCCTCTCACAACAGCTATTAAAAGCCTATCAGGTAAATTTGACTCCATTCCATGCACAGGTAGCACTGAGTAAAAGTTTGAGACATCAAAACTATTTGAGCAAGTGTGAGACAGAGATATGGCTTGTTTGGCGTTTTGTTTAAAGCTTTTTAAAAAATAAGATTGATTTGCCTACATTATATGAAGTGGTCAGAAGTTGTCACCATCATTTATTTCTGATTCAATTCCAGGAGCGACTCAAAAGCTTTTGAGTGGCAGGGGCAAGTTCAATGAAAAGAGAATCAAGGCAATTTTAGACCTAGTATTCACTTCTCTGTAGGTTGTCTCTCATCCATCGACTGCAGTGAAT
This sequence comes from Gymnogyps californianus, assembly GCF_018139145.2. Lineage (NCBI taxonomy): Eukaryota > Metazoa > Chordata > Aves > Accipitriformes > Cathartidae > Gymnogyps > Gymnogyps californianus. The sequence continues at coordinate 6,252,743 of NC_059490.1, read as the reverse complement.
TGACTTGCCTGCATGAAATCTGTGTATGGGTAATCTTCTCCCTACTGACATCAAAGAAAAAAATGCTGGTAGCCTCCACTGCTCTGCATTATTTTATACTCAAAGATGCTCAGAGAAGACAGAGGTTTTGTATGTTCAAAGACGCTGCACCGCTACAATCTCTTTCCCCTGTCCTCACCAACAGCCAAAACGATTCAAGACAGCAATCGAACAGCAAAATCATTTCCTTGCTATGGCTCCTAGTCTCTGTATTTCACTAACAAAAATGGCCTGCAGTTGCCTAGCAGTTATTGAGCTCAAAAGACTTTGATGTACTTTGATGAAAGAGTAGATGTACTGCAATTTTGGGGAGGCTTAATTTAACACAGTGTTAACAATCCAGTCAACTTAGATTACTGTAATACTAGTTTTGGAGAAACTTGCCCTGGGAATTACAGGGGTATCGCAATGGAACAGAAGTAACTGCATCCCCAATACTTCCATGACGACACAAATTCAGGCTAGTCCCCAAATGTACAAATACCACGTTTTTCGCAAGTTGCTTCTGATCATTAGAGAAGGGTTACGTATCAATAATGGACTGACACTGACCTCAAATCTCGTATCTGTATTCTCTAAGTTTCAGAATGAGTTTTATCTAACTTTGACATTAAAAACCTTGGAATATCTAAAGTACAACGCTCTGCAGAAACCTGACTTCTAATATAAAGGCCCAAATTGCTTATACTTGCCTCCTGGACTTAAAACATGACACAGGAGCAAAACTATTTTCAATATTTTATGGCCAGGTAAGACAATGAGGAACTAGGTAGGATAACGAGGGGAGGAGGGAAAAGACAGACAAAACCACACAGTCACCTGAAAGCAGCAAAAGATTATTGCATTTAAAGAAGAAAAGGGGAAAAAATACCATATATGGCCTATATGGGAATATAATAATCTGTGTCTAAGCACATGAAGCTAACGAAGTATGAGACAGGCTCTACATCATCGCTTATGACTAACTTCCTAAGCAAAACTCATGAAGCCTTAACGCTCTTGGTTGGGCTGATGATCGACACTGATCTCTTCAATCACAAAACACAGTATTAACTCCTCAGCTAGAAGCATTCTTTTATGAGACGCCTTTAGCATTACAATGTCTACTCCTCGGCTATGAAAAATAGTCCTACTGGTACCTCTTTAATCCTTCCCTTTTTTCCAGCAAAATATGATCCTGTTACTACACAGTTTGGTTTCAGGATAAGATTGTAAACAGATGTTCTTAATGTAAGAGATCTTTATTAAAAGAATATCCTTATTATAATAATCTCTTTATTACCACAGGATTTTGTATTCCTAAGGAGACACTTCAGAGCATATAACCATCTACTTCTACTTAGTGACAATCCCTCTTTACATCAGCATTAGGCTTAACAGATTGACAATGGCTACTTTCCATCAGAAAGTCTGTTTATACCCCTTTCTCATTCTGCACCACTGCTCAAAATTCCATACCAGTCATTACTCACTTCTTTTTAGCGTGTTTGGCTTTATTATAACATACAACCCTGCCATCAAAACAATCACGTCATCACAGCTGTCAAAAAGTGAAGTACTTGGTTATAGAGCAGGAGCAAAAAGACTCAGGTTAAACATATTCTTAGTTGCAATACTGTAACTAACCTTTAATGACTGCATTGGGCATTTTCAGTACGTGACACTGAAGCAAACAGAGGTGGAGAATCTGTCTGAGAGAAACATGGGCAAGTCTCTAAGGAGGTCTCAGAGAGGAAGCAGAGTGGATTTGAAACCATGAATGTAAAGATGTGCATAAAGAGATAAATTCAATCACTGACCATGAGAAAGTAATTATTCAATTGATCTTCAAGGTTAAAGCTGCTTTCATTTAAGCTTTGAACAGTCAGGAGCATTGTTACTTACCAGCTGTATTTCAACTGCCGTCACAGGCCTGTGGTTAAGCAACTGGAGCTTTTCTGCTCTGTTAAAAAGCAAAGCGTAAAACAATCCGCATTACTATATAATTTGAGGATCCCCTCAAATGACTGGTAAAATGCAAATACATTCCGGATAACTTAGGGATGAAACACCACGGCCAAGAATAATTCTGACTGGGTTTGCAGTGTGGTTTAATCGCCATGATAATTTGGATATTTTAAACATAGTACTTTCTTGTGTGTTTAGACATACTGCTGTTGCCACTTCTAGTCTAAGGTGGCAAGGCAGAGACCCTTAGATCGTTACTGTACAAGCATTAATTAACGTGCACTGTTGCTTTGTTAAATGCTGTACACAAATGGTAAACAACTCGTCAAGATCACAGACTGTTTCGCTATGAACACATGACCACAAGAACAATTATCATACCTAAGAAGTTACAATCCAGCAGCCAAATGGCAATAACTTGTTTATTCTTTTAGCCCATTGCAAATGCAAAGTTAAAAAAAAAAATCAGCTTGAAACCACTTGGCACATGTACTCTCAGCAACCCAGACGGTTTAAGCCAATGCGTTTTTTCATATATTATTACAGTGGGCTGAGGCCGTATTTTAGACATGTATCTTTGGGCAAAAATATATCTTCATCTCTGCTCCCACGCAAATCTACCTTTCTGCTGTGTTTCTACAACTGTTGGGCACCATGCAGCAAACCAGGTGGGGGACTGAGCTGGACTGTGAAGATAACCAATCTCTTTTCCCTGGGTCGTTTTTGGCTTGATTCACTGCACAGTCCCACAAAGACTGGCATGACCACAAGCAGCAAGGTACCAAAGACACAGAAAATGCCCAAAAAACCTCCACCACCCTCAGTCAGTGCCTGAGTTGTAAAGGTAGGGTCACTTACTGTGGTTTAAAAGACAAGTGATAATTCATTAATTTACAATAATTCAAACACTTCTGTCCACACTCTAAGGCAGACAGAAAGCGATTCTATGCATTCAGATTTGCAGTCCTGTGCCTTTACCACAAAAGCACTTCAATCAGTATTAACTTCTTTCGTTTTGACTTTCGATATGAACCGTGTTGCATCTGTATTTTTAGTAGTTCAAATTCCATTCTCCTCTGCCTACAAGGGGGAGAAGTCAGTAAAACTTACCTGACTTTGGCACTTAAACACAAAACACTTTAATATTCAGAGAGATGGTTTAGCACCGCTGAAGCCAGTGGCAAAATTCCTGATACATCCAGAACCATCATTAAGCTCACCCAGCCTCACTGGGTTTCTGGATTCATTTTAACCAAACAGCTATTAGCTCTACTTTCTCATCAAAAAATTATGAGATCTCACAAATGTCCATTTAAACACTTTGATCATTAAAATAGAAAAAAAAGGGGTATGAGGGAAAAAAATTCATTGACATTTAAAAAGCTTGGGTTTTTTTTTGGGGGGGGGGGGGGAAGATATGATCAAACAAGGATGTTCATTAAATTCAAACCACAACATTTGGGCAATAGCTCTGCAGCCAAAGATTATTAATTTTACACCCTACTTAAATACAAATAATTCTAAAAACAAAGTAAAAAACAGCTGTCATATGCCAGCAATGCATATTTCATTAGTTTCAGAAGCTCAAAACATTAACATTGACCACATAATAGCAGCATGGCTAATGATCTGAGCTGATCTTTGTGTTTTAGAACAGAAAAGCACAATAATAAAACACTCCTAAAGATACAACAGATGTTTAAAAGGGCATATGAAACAGTAACAAATGCACTTTTATAATAAAAACATACAGTTAAAGTATAATAATAATAGATACAATGAGTAAAGGAACTTGAATGTACTTTTTTGGGGGAAAAAAAAATCTTGAATAATTATTACTTGACATACAGCCTCTCCTAGCAGCCATCTATGTTTATGCAGCACATTCATGCATTAAAGTGAGAAGTGACAGTTAACATGCATGATCTTCCAGTCTGTGATATAGTAGTGAACTATAATTTTTAAGAACGAAAGCTTGGAATTTATTATTACTTAAAGGCCATCTTTAATGTATATTTAAACTGATTCTGAAGAGTTTTCCCCTGGTTTATTGGATCTGTGGGTGGTTTAGAAAGGATACCTTACAGCTTTCAAGAAAACACAGATCTCTCCCATGCAGGTGTTTACAACCAACAGGTCAACGTCTATGCGTCTGGAGATACTTCAGAGATACCATCTCATTTCAAACGGCCTCCAACACTGGCCGCCCTTGAAATCTAACAGCAGCTAACAGCTTATAACATTGTCAGACACTTCAATACTTTATCATTCATGTATGTGCACTGGTACATGTTCAAAGACCAAGGTGCTTATACTCCTCAGGAGAAGCCTTTGACAGGCGATGCATTGCTCTGGTGTGTGCATGCACACACGTGTATGTGTCAAGAGACTGAATTTAATACTTAAGAAGGCAGGCAGCTGACACCCAAAGAGAATAAGGCCCTTTATTCATCCACTGAACATGCTGAATGAGCAGCACTAGCATAAAATTTTCCTGGCTGATGTCTCCTGAAGGAAAAATCCTGTATTACCACAGACTGGATCATCTAACAGACCCTCTTCAGCTAAAACGTCCACGATTGCAAGTGACTTAGTGATGGGAATAGGACTACAGGAGACTCTGTGGCTCAGTAAAGACAATAGCTTTGCTGATACCAAATCTCGAGCTTCATTATATCAGAGGGTTTTGTGACGTGTATTCACAGCCCTAAAGAACAGAAAACAGCTTCAAAGAGATGACATGCTGACTGTTGTTTTTAGACCCAGCCTGCTGGTGACAAAACCAAAATCCTAAAAAAGGAAAGTTTTTAATTGTTCCACCTCGTTCCTGAGCCATTCTGCCATCATTTTTATAAAATGCTGGAAAATAATTCTAATCGTGACTTTCAACTTCAAAAGAAAAGCTTGCAATTTTAAAATGCAGCATTTGAGAAATATTAACAATTCACAACAGAAAGCTCCAAGAAATCCTCCTATATATTCATTTACCATTAAAACCCATACACAATTCAACATCTTGAATTTACATTTACTTTACAAGTGTACCTACTTTTTTCCTCTCAATTTCAAAATTGGAGAAGGGGATAAGGAATTAGGACTTCATAAAGGAGGAAAAAAAAAAAAAAAGAAAACTCCATTTTAATCAACCACAGAACTGTTCAAAATGCCTGTTTAAAAAACGAGCTCAAACATTCTGGGTACCACCCTATCCCTTTAATCTTCTTTTCTACTTTTACAGAACCACATCAGAAGATTTTTCTCAGTCTTCAGAAAAAGCTTGCAATAAAGTGACATTTGGCACCTGGATAAATGCCAACAAGCATGGCAGATTTCACATCGATTTCAGGTTTCACAGCTAAAAGATTATTTTTGCTGAAGAACAGGAAGATGTTTCTACCTGCACATCAGCATTTGCCCTTCCAAGCAGGGCCATCAACTTACTCCTTAAAAAAAAAAAGTGTCTAAATACGTTCCTAAAGCAAATATTTTAACAGTGGTTTCAAAGTGTTTTCTAAGAAACACCAATTATCAAATTAGTTCCTCGAGCTTGCCCACACTTTGCGTGTCTTGTATAAAGTAGTAAGGATCACTATTCCCATTTTACAGACAGGAAGACTGAAGGGGAACGATTAAGCGGTGACTGCTTTAAAGGCCTTGGGTTTTAGAGGTGTAAGAACGGGGAAGAGATGTGGTGTGGGAGGAGACAAGGAAAGGCCCTTGAGACAGGACATTGCAGCAGATGTTGCTATATTCTCTGAAGCCTCCACTAAATAATGCTGAAAAGGACTGTGTGGTCCTGGCCCCTGGCCAGACCTCCTCTTTCCTCTTGGAGATTTTGTAGGGCCCGGAAAAGGATCTGTCCTTGCCTTCATGAACTGTAAGGTGCATCCAGGCTGCAAAAATACAGGAGGATGCTGGGGAGAAGGTCCTTTGTGTCAATTACAGTATAAATCAGTATTTAAAGGCAACTCCCACTGTAGTGACTACATTCTCTCTTCCCCCCTGCAGAATAACTGTTTACATTTTTCCTCCCTCTCCTGTTAACAACCCCTTGGCAGCACAGGCTTTGGTCTTAAATTGTGAATACTGTGATTTTACAGATGACACAAAGGCATCAGAATTAGCTTGGTTAGCCAGATTTATTAGATTGCTTTGGTTTTGGAGAATCAAGGATGAAAGCCAAATATGTTTCCATTGGTGGGAAGCAGTGAATACACCTCCTTTGTTTTCCCATGCTAATCACTTACATCTATTTGGCAGCTTGATGTTGACAACAAGAGACTAGAGCATGGCTGAATTTAACACTGAACTGAGAGCACCACTGTTGGCTGCTTTATTGTCAAAAAAAGATAAGGTATTTATAACTGCTGCCATTTACTACTGTCATAAGTAAGGTTTTATTTCTGTCCTTTCATTAATATTGACAGGAGACAAGTACTGAAATCCTTTAGACCAGAATTAAAATTGAGAGCAGGTCATTTAAGGAATCAATAAGAGAAAAACCCCACCCTTGCAAAATTGCAGTGAAAGACATCACTGCCATAAAAGCAGAAGTCCTAACAGAGCTGGGTAAAGAATATTAAATAACATCTTCAGCGTACAAAAATCTGGCCAATTCATCTGAATGAACGTATGAAAGATTCAGTGCTTTTTCCTCAAGAGCTAGGAAACTGCCTGGTTCAGTGCCTGGAGCACTCGATGGAGGCGCAGAAGCTGGCGCCCTGGTCCTGGCTTTCAATCTTATTTGCTTTATGGTCCCTGGCCAAGCACGTGTCTGTACCTCAGTTTCCAGACATCTAAAACAAAGACAACATTTTCAGCTCTCACAGGAGAGCTATGAGGATATCTACTTGTAAAACACTTCCCCCTCCTCCCAAAGCCCTACTTACAAAGATAGACTTTTACGTTCACTGTTTAATGAATTCATACTTTATACAAGTTTCTCACTGCACTGTACACTTACATGCCACTTCTGAGATCAGAGCCTTTTCAAACAAGTCTTTCTTCACTTTTGCAGCAAGACATATCCCAATCCAATCCTATAGCTCCACCGCATCTCCAGACAAAACACATTATTCGACTTTTACAAAAGAACACAAGATAAATTTTCTCATATTCTTGTTTTTCAAAATAGTATCTTTGAAATTTGTTGCCAACAAAACTTCAGAGCCAAATAAACAGGACCAAATAGCCAAAGCCATATCATGCCTGTGCTAAAGAATGCAAATCTTATTTATCCAGAGCTATTTTGAAACAGGTAGAGCTCCATCATGTTTATCACAGAAAGATTACTGGCAGAGCAGGTAACAACAGAAACAAATTAAAACCAATTATACATCATGACTAAAACAATCAATTAGTGAAACTGTTCATGTTTCCTGAAGACAAGAAATACAGGACACAATAAAAAAGGTCACCTCTCAAAGACTTTTTGCTTATAAGCCATTAACGTTACTGTAACTCATTAGGGAATAGATAGAAGTTTTACAGTCAGGACAAATGGATCTCAAAAGCATTATTTCAGCAAAGATGGTATCATTCAGAGTATCTGCAGTTTTTAAAATGCGCACAGAAGAATGAGAGGTAATTTGCAAGTAAGTCATTAAAATGTGTTATCTGAAAAACTTCATGCCTGTTTTTGATCTGCAAAGCTCCCTACTGGAAAAATGACTCAGAACATCAAAAAGGAATTAGCAGCAGGGTGCAAAAAACCAAAAGCTACATAAATGACATATTTCATCTGAAGGTGCTTGTGTAGTGTTACAGGGTTTTAGAAATTATGAACACTAATTAACACTAAAAAATAATAATCTTGAGACATGTTAACATTATATAATTAAGATTTAAGCAATGCATTTGTTTTATTTACATAGAGATTTAGTCCAAAGACACAGAGAAATGATCAGCTATTCAGTAACTGTCATCTGAAAATTGGTACCCAGCCAGTTATTTGCTGATCAACCTAAACATCATTCTGATCACGAAGATGTAAGTTATTTTATTTTGGCAAAATATTGCAAGATGGCAAAGGGATAATTGACTGTAATTGAAGTCATTTGGACAAATATGTTGATACTAGTGTGGGTACACTGGATACTAGTATGGGTAGATACGCTCCTTCTCCAATAGAGAACAGTAACATTTCATCTTTTCTCTTCTGTTTAGTAAATACCCAGCTGCTAAGATTATTTAAGAAATACCAAGCATGCATGTGTGCAAGACATGAACCGTTACCTCTGCTTACTTGGGAGGTCCACGTTAGCAGCTCTTCCTGCTGTTTGTACAGAATACAGACATGCACCCCAGGTACGTGATCTGAGATCAGCTCAGGGGACCCTTTTGATATTTTGGTCCCAGCTCTTCTCCCTGCATGCAATTTCTGACCTTCCTACTCGTAACAAATGGAGCGACCAGAAGGTTACTACTCTTGGCATCCCCTTGAAGCAAACACTCACAAAATGCTTCTGAAGTTCGATGTTACAATAGAAAACTGGATTACTCAGTCCTCAACACTAGCAGTAAGCAGTGTATCACTGCATGCAGTATGAGTTGGAGCTCAGTACCCACTGACTTTTTCTAACACCAATACCAAAAATTCACTGTTAGGATCAGAGTCTCTGTGTACCTGGGATTTCTTGCTAGCACGTACACAAATTAGAACCTGAATACCCACAATTCCATCAGAAATAAGCTTTAAGGAAGGCAAACGCTGCAAGCCTGAACATGCATCAGTATCAGTGCCGACTACAGTATTTTGCATGGGCACAGACATGATAAGCCTGAATTTAGTTCATGCTCCATTACATCTAAAAAATAAAACATTTTCCAACTCACAAAAATCTATCTTTACACTTTCTACAGCATGTATGTCTACACTCACACTCATTAAATAAAAATGATAGCTGTCCCATTGATCTAAACAGAAGGTGAAGAGTATTTTCAGTTTAATTGCCCCCCCAAAAGTAAGTCTTCGTATTTTCTCTGGACTGCCTGGATTTTAGTAACACTGTTTCGAACATGAAAGCTGCTCGTTCAAGAGAAGAATACATACAAAAGATGAGTGAGAGCTGAAAGCCATTTTCTCACATAAAAGCAAGATTCCACTAATCAGAGTTAATCGTCTGTTATGCAGACTCTTACAGGACCTGCCTAGTGAGAAATCCCCAAATGGCAATTACTGCTGTTAAGCTGAGCAGTGCCTCCCCACTTCTAGGCCACATCCAGCAGTAGCCGAGACTGAGCTAGAGCCAAGATCAGCATTTCCAGCTGAGGGCAAAATGATGTGGAGTGGGCTTTGGGACATATAAAGCTCAGGCTGCGGGAGACAAAAATGTGTGCAGTTATGGGAGAAGAAAATGGGTCCGAGGTCTGCGTTTGAGGGGAGAGTCTATATTGTAGGAGGTGAAGACGTAGGATTACAATACTGTAATCCTTCACAGTCAAAAAGAATGTTCTCCTAGAAGACAAAAAAAAAAAAAATCACTGTCTTCTGTTCACTGCATATCTGGGTAGACAGAACAGACAGCACATTGCTACAGTGCATAATAAATTCACAGATTCTAAAAAATAATAAAACCAGTTGTTTTATGAGACTAGACTGTATGTAAATATATACGCATGCACATTTTGTTTTTCTAGTAAGAGATCTATAGTCACGGGTAAGAAAAGAACAGTATTAGTGCCAAGATACAGCACACAGCGCTAAAAAAAAACCCTAAAACATCTGTGGCTGTGCAGAGGCAAATTTATCCTCAGGAATGTATGTCTTTTAGTTGCTAGGAAAACCATAAAGTAACAGCAGTATACATGACCATGTATTTTATTCCTAGCTGAAAATACTTAAGAGTCAAATCCTAGGGTCTTGACTCAACCACGGCAACTCATGTAAAAAGTTGTCCGAATCAAGATCACAGGATCTGGCTTACGGATAAGCAGCCTCGAGCCGCGGTCCGTGAAGTCACAGTACCAGTCTGCGCGTGGTCTGTGCAAACACACCGGGCTGTATTCTCCGCAGGGGTTACCGCTGTACTTCAAGGTCAGTACATTTGTCCAGGATGGAATCTGATGGCTGATAATGATACTGAATGCAAAAAATTGAGCAGCACTGCTACAGATCAAAGGGTTAATTTCCAATCAATTCAGAGGGAAACACAATAGACTTTTTAAAGACTATTAAATGATGCTATTGTTAAACTAGCACCATCCTGACTTTGGTGTTGAAGATTCACTTTGAAAGCTCTGGAGGAGACAAAAACTACGAAGTAAAATCATTCAGCCTTTAATACTGTAGAGGTTTATATTTGCTGTAGTTTTTGGCAGTAATGAGGGAAAATACTTTCTAAAAGTACTACTGATTTTCAGGTCAACACTTCCTTGAATGTGTTGATTTAAAGACAAAAAGGGCAATGTTTATGTCCAATTTTTAAAAATTATAATAATACGCAGTGATTGGAAATTTGATTATTCCAAAATTAGATCTAAGACAGGCTATCAGTAACAGGAAGAAGTACAAGTAGAGCCAATTTTCATTTAACCGTAATTACAGAGCACAAGCTTAATAAATATTCTTTTCATGCAATGCCATTCGCACTACCTTACAAAATATGAAGCCATTCCCAGGACTAAAACTGGAAAATTAGCTGCTAGTGGCATACTGTATTTCCAAGTACAACATGGCTTACTGTACTGTTGCGTGAGCCAAAGCTTGAGGCCTCAACAAGGTAATAATAAAATTCACTATAATGTCAGTTAAGAGCTTTTCATTTAAAAAAAAAATCTCAGGTCTACAGTTTCAATTTTACCAAAACAACTGATGACAAGGAAAAAACTGTACTTTATCACACTTTACTGACTATATCAGTAAAATATATGTTTATGTCTTTGAATTTGCTCCATTTAGCAAGGCAGCTATCTGAAATTACTCTGAAAGGTTTAAGTTGTTTGTACTCATTAGTATTTATTTTTAAAATTTGCCTTTTAAGAAAAATTATTTTTTTCTGCCTGTAACACTAATGAGAAAAACCTATCACAAAATGGATGGGTATCAGCAGAAAAGATATGCTGGTCTGCTAACCTGGTATTTTGAGTAGCAAATACCAGCAATAACAGAAAGAAAAGACTTGAGGTGATTTTACAGGAACTGCACCATTTGCCAGCACAACACTATCAGCTCTCCAACTGGAGCCAGAACATATCAGGACATCATGTGTAGCCTGATGAGCAATGCATCCTGTATGCTTACTATTGCAGGCTTGTGGAAGGAGGGCAGGAAAAATGAGAATTCACTTGATTAAAAGCTCCGTTCTTTAAATGAATGTGCCTCAATTCTTGGTGCTTCTCTGGATGGTGTCTGGTCTTTCTTCACTACCTTGAAATTCTCACATACACTAGCACAACCTAGTGCTTGAGTGCTGCAATAACATGCTGAGCAGGGAAAGTCAGCTCATCACACTACCTACCTCCATCACGTTTTTAGGTATAGCAGCAAATCCTTCTTATATTCAAAGCCCTGAAATCCTTGTATTAGAAAAGAAGTTGCTGAGCCTAATTAACAGCACAAATATACTGCTTAATTGTTGCCTCCTTGATTAGAGGCAGAGTCATAACAAGGAATTTAAACGGCAGAGGAAGCAGTCTAAGATGATGGTGTGTTTCTGCCTCCTCTTGCAATGAGAAAACAGAAAACACTTCTGTGCCCTCACTGAGGACAGACACCAACTAACATATATCTTAAATCAAATCAGCTACCTTCAGAAAACTGTTACCAGCAGAGACAGCATATGACCAGCTAAGAGATTAAGGGGGAGAGCACATTTTTGAATGCCTTACCCAGAAAGGAAGTAGCAAAGACAGACTCTGGAGTTCATTACTCTTCGTGGGAGGAAAGGTCATTACAGAGAGATCATGTAAGCAAGGTCCTGGAGAGCAAACATTGCAGGTTCTTTCCTCTCAAAGGGGAAGAAACCTCTCTACCAGATAAGTGGAACGAAATCTATAGTGAAGTCTTTTATACAAATACCACCTCCATCCCACAGAATGGAAATGATTAAAGCCTTTAGGTTTCCATTTATTTAACAACAGAGCAGTGTTGAAATGATCTTGGTTATGAACCAAAGGGTAGTTCAAAATTTCCTTGGAGGCATTACTATTTTAAGTGGTTTAACGTAAAGTGCATTATATAGTAATTGCACACCATATGCTTTCTGCATTTTGGTGTGAAGAGGCTGCCAGATGGGCTCTGATACTTTGAGCTTGAAGTGTCTGAATGGAAAGGATTAGAAGAAAGAAGAAGTGCCAGAATCACACTAAACAATTCTGTTTCTTATATTGTAAAATACGTGGCAAATGCAAAGCTGGCAAGTTCTTTACCAGATGATAAAGATATTAACAAAGTGAAAGTGGTACAGGATGCTCAAGAAACTAAGGTATCACAGTCCAATCTGAGTTCTGATAATCTATAAATGCGGTAAATTTGTAATCTGAACTAGCGGTTGGCTCTTCACTCTCATCCTTCTGCCACTATGCAGAAGGAAATGACTTAGGAATAATTCTCTTGCTTATCTTACAGACTGATTCAGAGAAAAAGGACAGAGGGGATGATACCTAAAACCAAAGGCACCTCCTAGCATCCATAAAAAATAAAGGAGTCAAAAAGCTCATTTAAAGCTTGTAACTATTTCAACCTTTGCAGCAGTGCTATATTCAAGCTCACAGAACAAGCAGGCATGGGAAGGCAAATATTTGGGTAGATCTTCTACAAAACAGCTAGGCACTATGGGAGAGACAGAGATTTTGTAGCTAGAATTTTCTGTGTTATGACCCAACATGGTTTAGTACTTCACTCTTGGAGCCCCCATATGGGAGAGCAGATGCGGTCAAGGTAGCTAACATGTTAACAGAGCTCCCCTGCCTTTTTGTAAGAGTTAACCCTGAGGTCCTGGTCAAATTCTACCAGAAAGAAGTTTAGAAATGAGCTTTTAAACAAAAAAGCCCTTTGACTTTTAATGGGACTCTTATACATAACTCATTGACTTACTTCTGAAAAATCCTATTCTGCCTTTTTAACTCCCACTGGCTTTTTGCTGTGATACAGCTTTCTTCTGGTGCTTTCCTAAACTGCTGCCCTGTACAGACTGAAAAAACTTATTTCACTTCAAACAGGATGACTGTTTCACATTACCAGAAATGAAGGATGCTCACTACTTACTCAAGAAATAGTTCGCTGCCAATTTTAAGACACTCTCTTTCATTTCCATACTGTCAGCTCTTTACAGTGAACAGAGTATTTTCTCCATGCTTCAATACTTCCATGTCAGAAAATAATTAAGATACATTGCCCACTACATAAATTAGTATCCTGGTATATAAAATGACCTACGGGAGGACTAAACACTGACACACTGACCTGGCAACTTTAGTTCTACAAAAGAAAGCACTGCAAGCGAAGTTACCATACCCATGACAAAGCTTCCAAGTACTAGCACCCCTGTCTCTGCAATGACAGCAACACTGTGATCAGAGCTGCTGATATACTGGATGTGAGCACAATTGTTTGTAGAGAGGGGGCACTGAAAGTCAACAAAATAGCTGACAATCTGCTTTCTACTCAACTTAGTATGCTCTGCACAGGGTAATAACTTGCCTTGTAGCACTGCACTCTCCAGATGCTCTCACTTTGCATTTCTTTTTGTGACACAACCAAATTATTAGTAAGAGCCTCCTTCCCAGAGCATGAACTCCTTGGGAGTCCTTCTAGCAGGGAAGAAAAATGCAGTCAGTGTCTATATAGCATAAACTACTCCTTCGTGGTAAAGGAGTCATTTAGAAGCAACTAAATCTTTGTTCTTTCTGCTTTAAAAATCAGATGACTGATTAGAGCTATCCAAGCGAGTAGTCAACTGATTCAATTTCTTCTGGGTCTGACTATTTACAACAGGCTTTACTCACACTCTGGAGAGAGGTTCAAGAGGATTACGCGTTTCAAGCACTGTGAACAGGCATTCGCACTACTGCCAAAGAGGAAAAATGCCCTTTGAGTCTTCTTGTAACTGTGAAGGAAATCTTCTATTTTCTGTGCAGGACTTTCCAAAATAAGAAGAATGAACTCTATGTTCAGCTTTACTAGAAACTGCAGGAGGAGGAAAAAGGTTGATTGACACACTATTTAGGTGACTGAAATGTACGTCTCAGAAATCCTAGTGGACTTAAATATCAGTGGACAAACAGCACAAGAAGAGAAGATGAACATCTCAGTTTGCCAAACGGCAATTAGAGAGCATAACTCTGAGAGATGATGTGTAGCAGCTGGGGTTCACAGATTCACATAAAACTTAACTTCAGAATAACATTCTTTCCCATACATCTATATTAGGATTTTATTTACTTATTACCTCCCTGCAATACAGCCACCTTTTTCACCTCTTAGGAATGAATGCATTTTTGCTTAAGGAAGTTCATAAAAATAAGACTGATAATAAACCGAGGTTGGGTTGGGGTTTTTTTGCAGTTCTCTTAGTGTGTTCAAAATCCATTTACAACTTACAACTTCCTCCTCAGAAAACATTTTATGAACTCTACTTTGTGCTTGGACCATGTGAAACCATGCTAAAAACCAAAATACTGACAAGAATCTGTTTGAGAAATACACTGGTAAACACAGGCCCACTTAAGGAAATACTCATCCATGTAGGCGTTCCTCCATGTAGAAGGAAAAGATGTTTGGATGAGTATTTAAATAATGGCAGAAAATACTTAAAAAACGTTGATCAAAACCAGACAGATTATCATACTGTGTACACGAGGATCAGTTTTTCAACACTGCCATGAGTTTATACTTTTATTCAAAGGCACGCTGGTACTTACTTGGTTAGCTTATGGCCTTTCATTGCTATGAGGAAATCTCTCACAGTCTCAGGACTCTGGTATCTACAGGGTGTTTTTGAAATGTACTTCAGTGTCTGCAACGGATAGACAGAATGTATACATTATTTCACAGTTACTATTTGCTTTACCAGTTGTGTATGAAACAAGCTGGTTTTGAAAAGTCTCCTCAGTATTACTCAGAAAAACTGGAAAAGTCAATTCAGGTTTTGGGGTTTGGCTTTTTACTTTTTTCTTTTTAAACAGTGGAAAGTGCTGTCATAGATGACAAATCACCCCCATTTTTCTGTCTTCAGTAAGACTATACTGATATTTGCTGAGGGAGTAAGAAACAGGCAATATGTAACTACACCTTTATGTAAAGGAAATTACATTAGTACTTATCCAGAAAGCCCCAGTGAATTCATTCTGTAAAGACATGACCCAGCCAGCTCATTACACACCCCGGTGAGAATTACAGCTTTGACTAGTCCCTCTGTGGCTTTGGACGGCCATTTATCTGATCTGTTCAAAGCCCAAAGTCGCATGTTGAAGAGTACAGGAAAGGAGCGAGTTTTAGCTCTGTCTACTAAAAAAACCACCTGCTGTTTGTGAAAGACATTTGCTTTCTTGGTTTGACATCATCTCAGGTGATGCTAAGACTGTGATCAAGACATACAGTTGTGCTGAATAGTATCACTCAGATATACTTTTCCTTTTAAAACCAACAAACATTTACAGATTCAAAGCTAGTTTAAAAAGGTACCAAGATATGGGGTTTGAGTTTTTTTTGTGGTGTTTTTTCTTGTTTTGTTCTTTTGTTTTTTAAAAGCAGTAACACTTCAGAAAAGTTGAATACTATTCATCCTTAAAACCATGTTACCTTCTGCCAAGTTTTCATGTGCTCAGTGCCAGGGATACCCTCACTGCCAACCCATAAATAACTCATTAAGCCCTCCAATCTATGGTTGTTTTCATCCTTTACGTGCATATTTGGCAATGCTTTCTTAAAGTTCATAGAAGCAGGTTAGGAGGGTTGTCATGAAAATCTGCAAAAACACTGTAGTATTAGAAATGTTTATCTGACTTGAGACAATTTTCTTTGCTCCATTTTTTACATGTAACACCTGTTTACATGTAACAACCTCAGCTAACTTTTGCAGCAGATGTTACATCTGCTTGATTTATTTAAAACAACACTACACCTAGCAGACAGATAATACATAATGTAATGTGACCCGAGTAAAAAAAAAATTCCTTGATAAAAAAACCACACAAATTCCAGCTCACAGCTGTCTTTTCACTGGAAATAGCTTAGAATCTTCCTGAATGTTGCTCGTTGCTTGGGTTAGACCCCAAAATGAAGAGTTGGAAATAACGAGCAGCAATGGAAAAGTCAAGGAAACCCTTGCATTGTCTGCGTTGTGTGCATCAGCAACTGAAGGATTTAAAAGAGTATTTTCAATGCCTGTTTTGAATTAAGGAAGAAAATCTTCATCTGTTGATATTGCATAGCTATACATAACGCCTAAAAATGTCAATACAACTGACTCATGATGCACTAACTGGACTGCAAATAGAGACACATGTGTGGTAGCATACCACATGCACAGATTATCTACAATAATAATAAAAACCCATAAAAAGCTATATGATACTCTTTGAGTTTCTTTCTCAGAAAATCTTTAAACTGAATATTTATATTTGAAAAGTCAGAAGCCAAAAAAGCTGAATCAGTATTCACAGAGCAGAAAAAAAACCCAGATACTGGGAAAAAAAGAGCTACAAGACCAGTATGGCAAGTAAATATGCAAATGTATTTCCAGTGTATTTCCACTAAAATCTGTTATCATTTAAAAATGCTAGGTAAAGGAAAACAGACTTCAACAACACAGGATAATTCCTCTGACTCAACAGATAGAGTGTTGATGAAATACGAATCACCGGTATTCTTAAGGACCAGTTTCATTGGACTACTGAGAAATATATTTAAAAGCACAGTAAGGTCTTAGATAACCCTCCTTTCTGTAAGCCCTGTCTGACCTTTTCAGATAAAATGAAGTTGTTATTCACCAATAATGACTGAAATGAAATCATCATATTGTCATGTAATAAAATTCTTTAATAGGAGTAATTTCTTTTCCAGTTTAGTCTTTTTTTGGCAATTTCAAATCAATTCAAATGCCAGACATACAGCAAAACATAGCTCCAGTTTAGCAAGCTTCATCTAGTTATTTCAGTACCAATGGATACAAGCCCACACAGAGCTCACGAAGACATACTCAGCATGAACAAAGACAATCCCGTAAGATCAAATTCTGGTTTTCTTTCAGTCAAATATAGAGAAAATATACCTGGAGTTTACATCAGCTTCACTCACGTGCACAAAAATGAGCATCCTGTAGGTATTTAACATGTAGCAATATAACAAGGCAATTAAAGCTTTAAGGTGCATTCTGACAAAATATACTTACGGGACCTTTCTCAGCTGTTTCAAAGAGGTACAGGAGGAGACTGTTAGTCTCCATGAAGATTTCAATTAGATTTTTTGTAAGCCCCTATTTTGTTGAATATGAGGCTTAAGAATTACCACTCTATACCTTTTCAAACAAAGCCACAACTAAAACAAAAACAAAGCCTAGGCCAAATCTTATTCACATGAGTAGTTTCACTGCTCAATGGGATTACTCATGCAAGCAAGGCAAACTGCTTTCAACTTGCTGCCAATCGTGGTGCTACTCATGCAATTCTCTGACACAGACACAATAGGTCATACTGCAAGGCTGTTACGAAGTTGCTAATTTGAGATATTTCAAATGTTAATATTTGTATTATAGTATTTTAAAAGTTCTTCCTAGCAATAGATTACACATTTATTACCAATCTGGCATCCAACTGATGTTGCTATCTGTATATGTGATTTTGTTACTCTTTTGACCAAAAAAAAAAAAAAAAAAAATCTATTTTAGTTGGAAATTATTAGTTTAATTGTTAATAAAAAAATACCATATGCGATCTGTGCCTCAGCTTTGAAATCACGATTACATGGTATCGTCAATGCATCAGAAGATAGCAAGTTCTGCCCTGGGTCTTAAAAGGATAGAGTATTTGGAATAAAAAAAACCCCACAAAACTAAACAGTTAAAAAACAGGGGTTTTTTTCATTCTTTTTGTGATAGATTTTAGTAAGAGCAGCTGCATGCCTCTGCCCTGACAGTGCAGTTAGCCTACAACCTGAATAAAATGACCACAGAAAAGTGGCAAATAAAATATTTTACTGTGTTTTTTAATAAGGGAAATTCGATACAAAATTATTAATATACAGACCTAAGGATGTGAATTACTCCAGCTTGGGCTAATTTGCAAAGGAATTTCACAGTGCTACTCACTTCATACATGATTGTGTTCAGATTCTGCTGACCAGAGCTCTGCTTGTTTTTTCCACTCTCTTTGCGCTGCTGCTTAAGATCAGTAAGTAACTGGAACACCTGGGGAAAAAAATAAAGTGTTTTAGACCATTTGAGAGTATTTTACCTAAAAACATTACAGCAGGAAAACATAAATGAACAATGCAAAATCCTATCAACTAAACAACAAAAAAAAAGATGGCTTCTTTGGTGAACGCATCAGCAATTGAAATGAAAAATGTTTTGGCACCAGAATGACGAATAGGTATGTAAATTGTTTTTCAAAAATTGTGACTATGTTAAACAGATTTTCAGCACTTGTTAAATCTTATCCAAGAGCCCCAAAGGAGAAGCTGCCAGATACATGTTTATCTTATCTCATGTCCTGACAGACTTGGGTCATACCCTGCTGTACTGGCACAGAGCTCCCATTTAAATATGAGTGATGCTTGAAGCAAAATGTCACACCAGTTTATGGCCCTACTGGACTTGTTATGACAGATGGACCTATAATATTAAAATGGATATACATTCTGTCTCACAGAGATGCAATTTTACATTATCTGCAAAAAAAAGTAAACTCTACAACTGTCACACTGCCAGGAACCAACTAAATAAAGGCTTGACCTATAGATGCTCCTGAGATTAGTGATCCTATTGTAAATTCCAGTGGAGTTATTCATAATAGTAAATGTTACAGTGACCAGCATGGTGTTATGGTATGTTAAGCTACAAAGATTAAATTAGCTCCCTATTTCATCATAACAATGTAATACAAGCAGACATTCCTGAAAATAATGTAATAAAGTTGTCTTCACATTTACGATGCAGTGAATATTAATGTAGGAGCGAGATTCATAGAGTAAGTCTGAAGGCAAGGAAGACATTTTGATTTTTGCAACTGTGCTTCATCAAATCTGCTGCAACACAACATCTTTATTCATCATAGCTAGATATGCAGCAAAATGTTGAGACGGCACCACAATTACTCTTTTATTCCCATATTAAATCACATTAGGTTGAAATTTCTTCAGATGTTTTGCTTCAGGCTTTACCGTATATCCCGAGCCAATAACCACAGCAAAGTAACAGACCACTTCTTACTGTTTATCCCCTAATTTTTAACTAGCTTCATTCAAGATCCAGATCCAATGGCATTATAAACTGACAAGTCCATAGAAATAAAATACAAACATGTCTAGACAGTGAGAAATAAGAACATTACCAGCTATGAATCCTGCAATAACTTTATACTGCATCTTCTATGAAAAAGGAACATCTTGTGTATCAACCACCAGTAGTCAATCCTCACTTGAAAGCCAAAACTGAAGCTATGAACTTTTATCTAATAAATATTTGAAGAAAATACAGCCAGTGACAACAAGATACAAAATGACAACTCCAACTCACAGAATAAATGTAGGCATAGGACATACAACATGTCAGTCCTGAATACTCCTTTTAAACACCACTTTCTGTGCAAAATATTACCTTCATAAAGAGAATGTCAGCTATGCCAGTCAAATTGCAACTGGAAAGAGGAGCAAACAGAAAGAGATCGGTAGTTTTAGGGGAATCAATACTTTGAAGAGCAGTGAAAAGCCATGCCCCAAAAGCCTACAGCTGCAGACACTGCAAATCCCTTCCTCCAAAGAATCGAAAAGCTGCATGCATGACAACTGCTGTGAAAGAGAAATGAGAAATAAGCACCCTCATCGGTAACTTCGTTTTCCACTTCCTTTTGCTCTTTTTCAACATACACGGTACATTCACCAACAAAAAGACTCAGCTGAAGAAAGTTCTGACTGAAGGGCATGAAGAATTGATTCTGCAATTCTCCCTATTCTGGACCATACCTTTAGGACACCTATAGATTTTACATAATGTGACTGACACCACTACTTGAACCTCAGCAGGCAGTAATACCTAGATTCCAACAAATATCCCAGCAAACGAAGAAGAAGGAAGCAGAGATGATTTTGCCATAAATAATCTCTGAAATACTTGCTATTTTCTGTACTGCCATAGTACGTGTTTTTAACAAACAGACACTTAATACTAGTTTGGCTGACAATAATATCATCTCTTTCTTAGGCAAGACAGTTCTTTCCAAGTACCTCATTAAAGCCCTTCTAACAGTCACCAGATGGTTGCTCTGCTGTACGCAGACAGATGCAGCTCAAGATAAAACACTTCAAGATTTATTTCAGAACAGGATGGAACAGCTGTGCAACTTTCAAGCCTCAGCAATAAAACAATATAAACAAAAGCACTTGGATTATTAAAACCGTTCAAAAAATTACATTCATAAACAAAGCACTGAAATCTTTCCATTACCTGGCTGAAGTTAAACCAACAAGAACACTACATTTCTTTCTACATCACTAAAAAAATACCTTTACTCAGGAGAGAGGAAAATGATTCAGAGCTTATCTACACTAGAAAACAAGATTATTTTTTTACTTGTTATTTGTGTGCCAATATTCATTGTTTGTTATGACAGGGCACTGTAGCTTCCCCATGACACCAGATCAAAGTGCATCACTGGCTGCTAGGAGTGTTTATCCTGAGTAACACAACTCAGATCAGCAAACTGCCTCATGCTTACTATAACCTAACCTGCTTTGGAAACACCTCAAGCTCTTTACAAAAATACTCTCAAGCATTCAGAGGTGTAAGACTGCATTTCCAGTAGCATTGGCTTTAATAAAATGCATTAATGAGTTATAGGTTCTCGGATGATACTGCACATCACAAGGTTAAATACGAAACATTGATTCTAGCAGCAGCCATCTGTGAAAAATGTTTGAATTTTTCTGTGAGAATTTTTACTTGCAATATTAAAGAGACTCCAGCAATCAGTGTGTCACACACCTGGTGGCATATTGGCTTATCATAAGATAAATTCAAAAAAAGATATTTTGGACATTGCTGCCCAGTTGCAGAAGTGTCAACATTCCCGATTTGGGATCCAATGCACCATATGTCATAGAAAGCACCAGTGAATCCAGTGCACTTGCCCAAATACACAAGTGCTTAAAGATGTGGAGAATCAAATCCGAAATAACAACCTGCCATACACAAGAGGATTCAACAAACTAACCACAGAGCAACAGTGTAAATATGACAAGGCTGAAGTTAGTTACTGACATTCTAAAGATCTACTCCTCATCTATTTGAAAAACATATTTATATCTGTTTTTATAGATTTGGGACCAACCAAATAATAATACAGTACCCATGACTAGTGAAAACTAGTAATTTTCTAGAAAACCAGATTTTCTTTAAAAAGCTTTTTTCTTAATAACAAATCAAATGGAGGGGGTGGAAATCACATACAGGGCTTGCTGATTGCCACTGGCAATTTTCAGCTTCCAAAGAAGTATGCAAGTGACTGATTACAGCTTTAAACTGCTGGTTTAAAATCAGGACGCAGATAAACTTACCTCAAAGTTACTTAGCAATGCGGCATTTGCATCTTTTCTAAAAGGAAAAATGAAAACAATTAATTTATGTTCCAAATGAAACTGTCTAAAATTTTTATTTGCTGAGTCATGCAGACTGTAAAAGAACAGACACTACTTTCATAAAGTTAAAAAAGAAAAATCATCAAGAAATCTATTTTTGGTGATTCTACAATTACCAAGTTGTTGCCACCTCTGGAAAATATTTTTCCATATTTTTAGAATTATTACATGAATATATGGTACATTTTACACAATTTGCCCCATAAATCATAATACACTTACACAACGTAATCTTTTTACTCAGCCACACTATTTCATTCACTCACCCAATTTTACAAACTAAAACCAAATTGACTTGCCTCTTCCTTACAAAAAAGGGTCTCCTATCTGAATAAAGACTGACAGGAAAAATCATTCAGATTACACACACTATTTATTTACTAGTCTAGAGTACAGAAAAATAAAATACAGTTACTATTTTTAGTACAGTGTACATATGTGTGTGTATAGATATGGCACTATATTTACACATACTGTACTGAGTAAAAAATACCTTATTGCATTTCCTCTTTATTTATTATTTGAATCTTTATGGGGCTACTCCTTTATTAGCAGGGCAAGGCTGAGTTTCCCATTTTCCACCAGCCAAACACTTCCCCACTAATTCTGTCCCAATTAAGCAAGAATCGTTATCCAGCAAGAATTGTTATCCACCACTGGTAGGCTGAATGCATCGAGCCAAGCACATATTTAGACTAATTACGCCTCTATTACTACTGGATATTGTGATTTTTTATTTTTAAATTTAAAAAAGGGAGAAAAACTGACAAAGAACATCCTGTATTCCCCAAACACCACATTCTGCTGAGCAGTCAGTAGCCACAACAACAGAAAGTTTCCATACAAAAGGAAAAAAAGGCCTTTCTCAGGTCTGTGCAGCAGCTTATGAAAAAAAGAAAAAAAAGGTACAATGTATTGTTAAGCACCATCAACTGTTTGAATAGAACTGTCACGTTCATCACTTTCAAACGAGTTAAATGCGTCCACAAACTTCCACAGGTTCTATAATTGTTTTTAAATGAAAAGGACCTTCTAAAATACGCTGAGATGAAGTTCAGCTTCCATTTCGCTGACTCGAGAGAAACTTCAGCAAGTGAGCTCACACACGCATTAGTTTTCATTCATGTTTTACAAACCATATAGCTTTTGTTGTTAGGTAAATGCAATTCTTCAGAATGTTTGCATTCAAGCTATCGCTACAGAAATCCCTATGGATCAAAGACATTCTTCGTTAGAAATAATAATGCCATAGAAGAATTATATACGGAATTATTCAGTTAAATAAGTGAAAGGGTCATATAGAGTAAATACATTACTATGCAAATGAGTCTGAAATCTCTCTGAAGTTAAGACTATTGCTTCCTTTTTAATTCAAAAACACTTTCTCATTCAGAAGAAGACTTATTTTTTCTTTTAACAATGGATAGCAAATGAGTCAGTCTCAAATTCAACAATTTTTGTTGTGCTGAAATATAAAATTATAAACTGATAAACAAGACCAGTTTCAAAAACTTTTGCAGAACTTATAAAGTAGAAATACAATTTTCTTCAGTCCTAACTCTCATGAAGCAACTACCATTTTTACATTCAGAAAACAAGAAATTATAAATAATGAATTCTAATGTATATTTTTAAATAGTCAACTAAACAGTGTGCTTAATTTTTATGAGATTCAGACTTAAGTAGAAAGGGAAAAAAAATGTCATGTTAATACCAAATGTATAAACACTTTTTAAAATCTTTAAATAGGTAATATTTGCCCAAATTTCAGTCCAAACTAAAATATTATTGAGAAGGTCTTCTGCATATATAAAAAAATATCTTAGTATACGGCATCACACCTCTCCCAATATCACTGACACTTCATGTTTTTAAATCTACTGCTTAAAATATGTTGCATATTTAAACCACAACGTTTTCTGGAGGGTTCTTTTCTCTAGTAACAGGTACTTCTGACATGGTAAGAACTTAGAGAGGTCTTCCTCATTGCAGAGCTTCCCTCTATGAAGGCCATCAGGCAGGAGGAAAAAGATTAGGAAGATTAAATTCCAACAATAATTCAAGTGCTAAATGGACTAAATTGTTCCATTCCAATGCAAGGGACAGTCACCCACAGCTCAGGACTTCAGCCCCCAGGTCTTCTACCTCTGATGCACCTTCCTATGGGTAGTAAAAGAGGTAGCACCAGTAAAATAAGTTGGGCTACTCAAGGTAATAAAAAACAAGTGGATGTATAAGCAGCATCACAGACTTACTATTAATGGTATCAAAAGCATCTTTCTCAGCAGGGCAAATCCTATCTTTCCTCACATGCAACAGCAACTTTCAGCCTGTGTATGTTTCCCAGCATTTTTCAGTATACAACAGCAAGAACAGCTCATTTCCCTGCAAGCTGCTACTCACGTTAAAGCTAACATAACACAACCCCATATTTCAATGGATGTTTCTTATTTGTTATCTACTTTCGAATTTTATGTAAGAAGATTTAATTAGTATAAAAGATTTAATGATAATAAAGCATCCATGGATAACACAAACTGCAATAGCTCAGCTGACTTTGGTGGATGCTGGCATACATCCCACGGGACTGGCATCCTCTGTGTCCCCATTCATTAGAAACCAGCGCCGCGTACACATATATAACCCATAACCACACAGTGTAACGAGCTCCACAGAACTCATGAGTTTCTAAGCTTCAAAATAGGTCAAATCCTACTGTTTTGTGCCCAGGTGACGCTAACAAGACAGAAACACGCATAGTGCTCTCAGCGCAGGAAGCCAACAAAACCTGCTGCCTGGGACGGCAACCTGGGGGCTGGCTGGTGTAACTGCCCCGAATTATCGGCTAGCCAAAATTTTGACTTGCCTCTTGTGTTTGCAATTGCTAGCACACACCCGTTGTTAGGTTTTCTCCTTCTCCAGCATATTCAGCTCCTACAATGAGCCGTCTCCCTGACACTCACAGGAGTAACTCTCTCCCAGAAGCTGCAGCAGAGGATTCACGTTTCACCTCTGCCAGGGCAGAACAGAGAAGGGAGCACAAGGAGACAGGAGGGCAGGGGAGATGGGGACGGAGAGCAGGATTCAAGCTGAGCCACACCTTTTGCCCAAACAGATGCTTCAGCAAGATTTTTAAAGCAAAGAAAAACCCCTCAGTTTCTCATCAGAATGCCTGAACACACTGCTGGCTATAGGGGTGTTAAAGGCCCAACATACCCCCCCCATACACCACAGGCAGGCCCATACAGATATACCGCCCCCCCCCCTCCCCCCCCCCACTGCAGGCAGGCCCATATAGATGCACCCACACACCACAGGCAGGCCCATACACATGTACCCCCACACACGCTCCGGCCCTGGAGCCCCCGCTGCCGCCACGGAAGGGTCGCAGCTCGGGGGAGGCGGCAGCGGCCCGGCCCCACGCCCTCCCCGCCGCTCCTTACACCTCCATCTTGTCCGCCCCGGGCGCAGCCACCCGCGGGGGCCGCCCCTGGCCGCCGCCTCGCCGAAGAGCTTCCCCTCACAGGCACACACCCGCAGCCCGCCCGGCGAAGGCAAGGGGAGTGCGGAGGAGGCTGGGGTTGAGCTGAAGGAGGTTTTGGCGGCCAGGACGGAAGCGGAAAAGGAAGGCGAAATAAAGAGGGGGGGGGGGGGGGGGGGAAAACAAAAATACCAACTGCATTGGCCGGGAATCGAACCCGGGCCTCCCGCGTGGCAGGCGAGAATTCTACCACTGAACCACCAATGCTGGTGATGAGAACATGTTTCCCGCCCTCCGGGTTGTAACTACTCTGGGCAGAAAACAGCACAAAAAATGTCATGGGGCAAAACGTTCTGAAAACCTACTCAGATTCTGACAATTAGCCACTGTTAAGTATGACAAGGGGAAAATAGTATTGTAGAGGTCCTTCCAAATCAAATCTCTAGTCATGTGCAAACAGAATACTGTAAGGCTGAACTAGTTGTATAATACTCTTATCTTTTAAAGCGTGTGTACATACATCTTATCAAGCTCATCAGCATCATGTCTTTTCCCACCATCACTGTGATTCTTTCCCATTTAATCTATGTGCTATTAAACCTTGCAAGAGCCCTCTTCATTCTCGAGAAAACTGAAGACACGCCATTGAGTGCAAATAGCTGAAAATCCTATTGGCTACAGCAAGGGAAATTGTCTGGCTCAGCGACTGAGAGTCAGGGAAACATTCATTACTTAATTTTGCCATTATCTCTCAGGCAAAAGTTCATATGCAAAACCACCCCCACTAACTCCCTAGGAGTCACATACACATACACTTGCTTGTTTGCAGTGGGGCTGTAAGAGCCATCTAGGGAACCGAATGGGTTAGGCTTGTGCCCACAACCTCCGGCTTGCAATACTAGCACAAAATCCACCAGCCACTTTTCTCTCCAGAACCAAGCCAGAAGAAAGTCCATTCCCACTTTTGGGACTTTGCTCCTCCTTGGGCTGTTACAAATCCTCAACCAATTCTGAATAACATGAGCAAACTGCAGCGCTTCAGGAGCAGTCTTCAGTGCCAGGACAGGGGGCAACACACAGCTCCCAGCTCTCCAGGAACCATCGTCATCAGATACCTAAGTGCTGGGCAAAGTTTAAAAGCCTACTGCAAAGCTTTTTCAGCCCTTTTCAGTTGAAGACCCCTAAAAAAGTTTCAGTGGACATGTGGACCCCATCACATGCAGATTGTATAGTACAGATAGAAATTCATTTATACTCCCGAATCATTTGTCATGGAGTCCTATGGGAAAAGAGCCAGGAGAAAGGTCTTCAAACTGCAGACTGAAAGCCGTTGGTCTGACTCAGTGGACAGGATGTAATGGATGCTGTTCTTTTTCATGTCAGGATTAACTGAGCTTGTAAGTTGGCCAAAACTGGCACAGCAAATGCTCTGTAACTTCTCTGACATGTTTCAAACCCTGCACATGAAACTGCCTGTACACCAGCTCCCAGCCAGGCTAAAGGGAAAAAAAGAAGGGAAAGGATGTCAGCTTTCATTTGAAAAAATATGGTGTTTCCAGACGATCAAATTTCAGAGTTTTGTTCCAGAAATCTACTAATCCTTGCCTGCCTCTCTCATCACTCTCTTTAGATATGGGTTCAGAATCTTCAGCATATTTTTATTTCTCCTTTGCGTCTTCTCTTTATATCTCTCCCCCAGCACCAATTTATCATCTTTATTTTCACTGTTTCTCCAAAAGTTTCATTCCAGACCTTTGCTGATATACTTTTTTACAATCCATGATGATGATGCCTGATCCCAGCAGCTGGGATGAATGAGCATAATACAAATGCCTCTCTCAACAGCTTTCCATTTTTTTTCTAATAGAGATATTCTTCCTAAATATTTTCCAATGGAGACATATAGCCTGTTAGGGTGTAAATACATATATGGACCAGCTACAGCTCCACTGACATCATGCAAGGGAGAAGGGGAATATCTAAGAGAGAACTCATTACTCTTACATACAACTTTTCAGGAGATGAGGTGATTAGCTCAGTTCACTTTGTTTTTAATTGTTGCACTTTAGGAGTTAGACAGTTATGCTACACCATCCATAGGGAATGCAGACATAGGTTTTTCTAAATGTGCTTAGCATGTCAACATTTTAAGCATTGGCTGGTGATTGTTACCGCTAAGGCTTGGTGAGAGAGGGGCCTCGGTATTAACTATTGAAAGCAGGGGGCCTAGTAATTGCTATTGAAAGCAGATCTGCAGGGTATTTGTATTCTTTGTCATGAAATATGTTTACTGTATTCAGCATTTCGCTGATCACCCTATAGTGTCTTTTTTTCTTTTACATTCAAAATTCATTAAACAAAGTTGGGTTTTTTTTTTTAACGAAAAATGTCAGCACCACTTCACATCAGTCTAGCTGACAGTGCGTTTGACTAGCACTTCAGCCCATAGAGCTTTTTTTCTTTTTCTAAACCAAAATGACAGTTAAAAAAAGAATGTTTTTAAAGAAGGTGCACTGGAACAGTTTATGCCATCCTTTTTCTTCACGGGACTCAGTTATGAAAATAAGTCCTATTATGAAAAGTGTATTTCTAGAAACCACTAAAGCACTCCTTCAGAGCTGCACTCCCCAAGTATTGCACTCTTCCAACAAAAAATGCACTCTAAAAGAAATAGTAAGGCTGTGACTGATTACAAAAGCAAGTACAAATAAAGTTAAAGTCTTTGAGAACATTAAAATATATTTAATTAAACTTCTCCATGCTGCAAAATGGGCACTTTACTCTCTAGTACTACCTCACTGTACATCAGCTTGGAAAAGGATGTAGCTGGGAATATTCATGTATGAACGATGTGCCATTTGCTGTGCCAGAAGGGAAAATAAATGGAAGACCTTTCCCTCAGACTTTCCTTGGTATTTAACTGTGGAGTGGGGATTTTGGGGGTTAATCTCTCTATTTCTCTAAGCAAATAAAATACTGAAAGAAGATGACGGGAAGTGGACAGCCATCCAAACCAGAACAAATAAAGATAGTAATAAGAATACATTTCAGTGTGCATTGAAAACCTATTTTGCAATGCTATTTCACTGTTTTCCCCTCAAAAAAGAAATGCTATTTCTTCAGTGTGCATTTTTACATTAATGACTTCTGCTTAGATTTACAGTTTCACTTCAATTTTTATTATAAAAACATTACTCTACATTGCTTATTATACAGAAAGGATAGTTATTGCCTGTTTCATCTAAAAATGGGAAAAGAGAGAATAATCTCCTAGATAGAAACTAGGACAGGAGTTAAGCAGCGTACTACAAGCAAACTAATCCCCGTGAAGTTTGCTAAACACACAGTGATACTGCTGACAGATCCCATGTGAAAGCACGCGTCCTTGCCACATGTAATATCAGACATAGATTAATGAGATCTTATTGACATAGATTCACTCTGGTTATAAATTCAGTGCTTACTATTTTCCCAACACATCAGCAATCTCCTGTCAAAGCCCAGAGTAAGGACAAGGATACGCCTAAAGGGTGAACAAGACAAAGTGGTAAAAATGAGGGATTTCAGAGTAGGAAGGAACATGATCACAAACTGATCAAGCACTGTTTCCTAGTGTAAATGTCCTAGTGTAAAAAGGAAAAGGACATAAGTTGCAGAACTGAGAGAACAGTAGAAAAGGACAAGAGGGTCAGTTAATGGGAAGAAAATAACCCAACGAAATGTGGACGAGAAAGTTGGAATATTTTTCCTGAGCTCTGTGAAAGGTTTGGACCATGCAGATGGAAAAATATTATACTGTAGTAGCACACTGAGTAAGGTGAACCAGCAAGCATTCAGCTTTCTGTGGAGTGGCTGCAGAAGAGTGCTCTGCATCTGAGGAGTCAACGAGAAATTGGTGCTGAGCCGTAGCTTTGTGAGTTGCTGCTCCCAAAGCTCTCTTGTATTTTAAATCAGGTCTTTACTTCTACGATATTTAGGGTTGGATGAGTTTAAGATACAGGCTATTTGCCAAGGCTGCAGAGCACAACCTCACACCCCACAGCCACAGTCCGAGGTTCACAGGAGCCTCTGAGCAAGAGTGACCCCATGCAACTGGTGAGAGCAGGGAAGTCCCAAAGCTGGAGCTGCAGCATCCTTACAAGCGGGGTGAAAAGTCTCATCCACACAGAAATGGGAAAGAGCAACTAGCTCCCATCTATTTTATTCTTGTGTGTTTGCTGGGGTGGCAATGGGGACTGAGCAACGATGACCCAGCCATCATATCAATCACATTCTTATCAAAGACTACTCATTAGAGGGGTATGACACAGAGTGATGTGACTCCTTCAGTACAAGGATATTCCCAGAAAAGGAGCTGACCTGTCCACACACAAGACCCTCTGGCACTGCAGGAGCACTGCCTAAAGCTACACCAATAACTTCACTAACAAGCAACATGAGAGCATCTCTCCCAACCTTCCTCCTTGCAGCAACCCTGCCTCCAAAGAAACTTCTCTCCCTGACTTGCTCATCATGCGCTGGTCGAGCAGGGGCCGGAGGCAGGAGAGGGGTGGGAAGGGCGAAGGGGGCTGAAGGGGGGGACCAGAGCGGGGCCGGCCCCGGGGACACCCCGCCCCGCCGGGGCGGACCGAGCCGCCAGCCCCGCTCCGAGGCGTGTAAAAGCGGGGCGGAGGGGCCGGGAGCAGCGAGCGAGCAGCCGGGGCTGCGCTGCCGAGCGGGTGAGTGGGGCCGCGGCTCCCGGAGGGGCCGGGCGGGCAGCGGGGATCCCCGTCCTGCAGCCGGACCGGCACCGGGACCGGGACCGGGACCGGCGGCAGAGCCTCACCTCACCTCGCTGTTCCACAGGTTGCACCAGTTGCCGGGATCGCTGCACAAACGAGCAAAACGTCGTCCGAAATGGCAGCCGAGGTGAGGGTGAACTTTGCTTCTCCGGAGGGGTGGTCTCGGGGTGGTCTGGCAGACGCGAGCTCAACTGCAGGATAACCCCAGCACTGCAACCTGCCGTGCTCATTCTGGTGCTTCTCTCTAACTGGTTTGTTTTACCGGGGTTCAAAAGGAGAAGGGGACAGCAAACATATGTACTGCAATATTTCTGACAACCCACCTCTGATTCTGGTGAAAACCCATGGTAGTGAAGATATACTTAGATACCTCGAAGATATACGTAGATACCTCTTCCCCATCCAAGCGCTTAGCTCCTAGCACTGGCCTTTCACGCCCCATCCCCTCTGCCACTCACCCCAGGGAACTGGTTTCCCAGCAAGGAGCTGGAAAACTTTGCTTTTTCAACGCCGATTTCCCCCCCCCCCGCAGCTCCTACTGACCAACCTGCTTCAAAAAGAGATCTCCAGCACCCCGTGCCTACACCCTGACCTCCGCAAGCTCTCTCCTGCTCTCCTCTCAGGCACCCTGGTTCAGACAGTCGCTGGGGAGAGGGTTGCTCGGGTCACCGGCCCCGGCCCCGGCCCCGGCCCCGGCCCCGGCCCCGGCCCCGGCACCCGCCCGCTGTCCATGGTAGCTCGGCGGGCGGCCCGGGAGCCCGGCGCCGCGCTGCTTCGGAGACCTTCTCGGGGTGGTTTGGGGTTGTGGTTTTTTTTTTTTTTTCTTTCCTTTTCTTTTTCCCCTGAACATTTGTAAGAGTGAAAGGTACCCAGACCTCCCTTTCTAGGAGTCTGCACCTTAACCAGTTTTGTGCTAATTTTATGCCAAGGCTTGCAAGAACATCATGGACTCTGGAGATGCTTCAAATGGTAACTTCAAACACTTCATAGTTACAGGAGTGTTTTAGAGGATGTGGCTTGTGCTGGCCCATAGCTCTTTGTCAACCGAGTATTTTCTTACAGTCTCCCTAAAAGAGTTTTTTTTTTTTTAATTATTACTTCAAGTAACAGTAGATACTAGCTTTCACTATATCCCTGACTCCCTTACTTTTTTTCCCTGTCAGGAGACTATCAAAGGGTCAGTGATCAGCAGCTTCCTTAAAAGAGAAATCCATGCTGGTCTTGCACCATATGCCCTGACACTTGTTTTCACGGACAGGACATACTCCCTCCAGAGTCCTGCAGGAGTAAAGTATCTTGGAGGATTCCTGAGCCAGACCTGACACCTCAAGGGCTAAATTCTAGTGACAGTGACATGTTCTCCACCTCTACAACTACTTGCCAAAGGTCTTAAAGTCCAGGGCTTTTCTGGTCAATGGTACAGCACTGAGTATGTCCTCAGTTTTACTTGGATAAGGAGTGGGATCGACATGAACTGATTTTTAGGGGATCTATCGGTAAGTCTTTTGAACATGCCTCTTAACTTCATTACTTGCAGGGGGATAAAATGTTGGGAGGAAGGTTTGTCGGAAGTACAGATCCAGTCATGGAGATGCTCAGCTCTTCCATTACATATGATCAGAGACTGTCTGAAGTTGATATCCAGGGGAGCATGGCTTACGCCAAAGCCTTGGAGAAGGCTGGGATCCTATCTAAAACTGAGCTGGAGAAGATCCTGAGTGGCCTGGAAAAGGTATTTATTTCTTTGACATCTGTCAAGTGTGCTGGAATGAATGGCTACTTTTCTCCCAGCATCTGTAGTATCTTCCCTGCATTGCCCTCAGTACTCTTGGAGACATTCTGGGCAGGGGATCAATACTCAAATTGCATCCTGCTGAAGGCACCAAAGCCCAACAGCAGGATGTGAACCAGCTGACAAGCCCCCAGTGAGAGCCTGAAGCGCTGATGAGCACATTGTCAATGCTCATTGTGGCAGCCCCGGTGCCTCGGTGAGGTGCGCTCAGTGTGAGCTGCCCGCCCATCTTCTTCAGACTGAACATTCACCAGGAATCGTTGCAGTATGAATTAGGCATATTCTTTTTCTGCTCGCACTTGGGATCCTTTTGAGTCTGCCTGCCCGAGTTAGCAGGAGGCAAGGCATAGCATTGTATAAGGGGGAAGAGAAGTCAGCAGCTAAGCGCTTTTTTAAAATATCCATTGTTGTTGCTCACCCACCATGGACAATGGTGACTCTATACACTGTTTGTATAGGAAAATCTTTGTGGACAATACTAAAGCAATCACTGACATTTCAGCTCACTTGCTCGTTGCAATGCTTAAATCCTCCTGTAGCCATAACACTGCAGGATCATCATGGGTAGAGAGAGGAATCCCACCGAGGGCAGTACAGAATATCTGGATATAGCAAGCAGCCAGCCTTGGCCTGAAAGAACAGGAAGGCCAGAGCTCGCGTGCGACTTAACACTTTGGTTTCCATTGGGATGGCAGAAGTTGGTATTTGCTGGGGACACTTACAGCCTCCACGCGCAGCAGGGTGACCGTAGTGGCTGACACGTGTTTCTGCTGATGTTGTAGATCTCTGAGGAATGGTCTAAAGGAGTCTTTGTGGTGACCCAAAGCGATGAGGATATCCACACTGCCAACGAACGCAGACTAAAGGTTTGGGTCCTCTAACCTCTTGCTCCCATTCCTCTGTAGCTAGATCTGCCTGACGTTAAGCGCATGCGCCTCTGTCCCACTGTGAACTTCCTCTGGACCTTGTGGCACTGAAACCCCAGGTGCACAATCAAGTGTCTCCAAGACCCCTTTTGTGGAAGGGGCACTGTACAAGCACAGAACCCAAACTTGCCCTTCCCCAGAAGAGATCCCAGGGCTACTCACAGGATCCTAGAGCTGAGTCCCTTCCAGGCAGGGAGGAGGTCTGCTCATGTGGAGTCTCCTGCTTCGAGTACAGAGGCACTGATAGAAATCCTCCTCTTGTGCTCAGGAGCTGATTGGAGACATAGCTGGAAAGCTGCACACTGGAAGAAGCAGGAATGATCAGGTATGTACAGAACTGTTGTTTTTTCTCCTTTGTACTCCTCCCCCACCTCACTTCAGGAGACCTCAGACCAGAATGGCCTTTGGATCTCTTCCTGGATTGCAAGATGACAGTGACATTACCACATCAAAATGACCAAATGATGAGAGGAAGATGCATCTTCCCATCACACAGAAAAAGGAGGGGTTTACTTTGCAGTAATAGTGGCCAGTCACTAAGTATGTCACATTCTGCTTTGTCTGACTGTGGCCAATCTCATACAGGTTGTGACTGACTTGAAGCTGTTCATGAAGAATTCCCTCTCTGTCATCTCCACTCACCTCCTGCAGCTCATCAAGACCCTGGTGGAACGCGCTGCCATGTAAGTCCTTTTCCAAATCCACGGCCTTGGCCTTGCAGGGCCAGGAGACTTCTAGGCTCGCTCTTTGACTGACACCAACCCGGGCAGCAGCAGGGTCTCCTGTGGAGGAAGTTACAGACAGGCCGTGTGTGGTAGCACAGGGAAAGACAACGGACTCTTTCTCCACAGTTCGTGTCACAGAGACCTTCCTCTTCCCTCAGTGTATCCTAGCAAAGGAGCTGAGGTTGGAAGTCCACACAAGACTAGAAGGCACCAAATCCATCTGAAGGAGTGGGGAACTTGAACATGTTTCAAGTTGCTACATAGGAGAAAAGCTCAGCTGTCTTAACTCCCTGTCTAACCCTCCTCCTCACAAACCACACTCCCAAATGGTGGTGGACTGGGGAATCTTTGCCTGCCAGAGAAGGATTAGCGTACCAGGCAATTTTCCAGGGAGGCCTAGGGCAGATGCACCACGCTGGAAGATCGGGAGATCTCAACCCAGTGTGCTTAGGTAGCAGGTGACAGGGAGAGGAAGAGATAGACCAGCTTGAGCACAACACAAGCTAAAGGTGTTCTCTTTGTGACCTTGCTAGAAACCCCTGGAGTGTACCTGCCACTGCCTTCTATCCTGACAGCTGCTGCTCACCTCTTTCTCTCCTTTCACATGCAGAGAAATTGATGTTATCTTGCCTGGCTACACCCACCTGCAGAAAGCTCTGCCCATCAGATGGAGCCAGTTCTTGCTCAGGTAACCACCTTTCACACTTGGCTGGAGAAAGCCTTCTCCACCCTTGGGGCCCTGCTCAGCTGGAGCCTAGAAGAGCATTATCCTCTGAGGGGGCAGCCAGGGGTGGTGACAAATCAGAGGTAACCTTGCAAATTGGAACAGGAGCTCCCCATGTTCCTGTGCGGCTCTGACCAACCGGGGACCCAAGCACTGAGTGGGCAGTGGAGGCTGACACCCTGTACGCTCCATCCTTTGGCCACAGTTACACCTTAGCTAAGGGGGTAACATGGAGAATCTTGTATGGCTGCTAACTGTTCCACTTCAAAGGGCCTTCATGCCTAGGCTCCATTTCAAGCCTCTTCTGTTCGAGAGGAGATCCCAGGCTCCAGACGTGGCCGCATACTGCTTGGGAAGGAAAGTGACATTTTCTGACTTCACGTGCTTCATCTCTCATATCATTTCCTAGCCATGCTGTTGCTCTGACCCGTGATTCCGAGCGCCTAGGAGAGATGAAGAAGAGGATCAACGTCTTGCCTTTGGGAAGGTAAGGTCTACTGTTTGTGTAATCACTGGGCCTTGCTTTGCTCTGCAAAGTCTTCAGAGGTGCCTTCCCTGCTTCCTAGAGCTCAGTTTTGGTTGGGATATGCAGGGTATCTTGCATAACTTCTGTTTCTTTCTTCCCTGGCAGCGGTGCTCTGGCTGGCAACCCACTGGAAATTGATAGAGAGCTTCTACGTAGTGGTAAATGTCTCCCTATAATTGATTGGCACAGGACTACATGTAATATCTAGGAGGGAGGGAAGCATTGATACATGGCTCCCAACGGCACCGTAATGCACTGTCCTGGAGCCAAAGCCTTTCTTTTGAACAGCTTTTTACTGCAATGAGACAGTGACTTAAACATGTTTGTTTTCCTGGGACTACGCAAGGGCACATAGTCACCTACATGGTGGGGCACCCTGCTCCATTCAAGCTCCAGTCATGCCAAGCCTGACCTCCTCTGTCCATCACCTTCCTTACAGAGCTGGACTTTGCTTCCATCAGCCTGAACAGCATGGATGCCGTTAGCGAGAGAGACTTTGTGGGTAAGCACAACCCAATCACACCTTCCCACCACTATTTTAGCATCAGGCTTCTGAGACCTTCCCAGTTAACCTCCTTTAACAAGGGGACTGAAATCCCTCACTAGGAAGTAACTCCAGAGTCCAGTCAGGGCTCCCTGGATTGTCAAGCAAACAAGCACCTTTTTCACCTCCTGATTTCCTGCCTTCTCTGCAGTGGAATTCCTCTCTGTTGCCACCCTGCTGATGATCCACCTTAGCAAGATGGCTGAAGATCTCATCATCTACAGTACCAGCGAGTTTGGCTTTCTAACCCTCTCTGATACCTACTGGTAGGTTTCTGGTCTCTGGGGAGTAATTCTCCTCAGCTATCCTCACATGAGAGGGTGAGACAGTGGTTGGGGTCTCTGTGCTGCACAAGGCTGACACAGCATTAAAAGGCTGGCAGAAAGGCAGCCTTAGGGTGAATATTCCTCAGTAATGATCACTTATTTCTCATTCTGGTAACTCAAGCAAGCCTGCATTCAGCAGGCACTCCTCCCCAGCAACTGCTGGCAGAGAGAACTTCCTCCTCTGCTGGCAATGCCTGCCAAAGCCCTTCCTTGACTAGCCGGGTTTGCAATCCTAACAGATTTCCTGTCTCTCAGGGCGGCACAACCACAGCCCTCCCTCGCTGAGGTCACAGCAACACTTAGGCTGGCCTGTTGATACCACCTCTGGAGGGGCTGGGGGCCAAGCCTCTTTTCTGCTTCCTCTCGGAGAGGTGGGACTGCATGGTAGCTCCAGACAAGACTGCAAACCCAAAGGCTTTGCTGTGGGAAACAGGAGAAACCAAGCACACTCAGTTCACTGCTTTCTACACCCTAGAAGCATGTCCAGGGAAGGGGGACCTACATGTCGCTTTTGGAGGGCTGGGTCACTGTGCTGCATGACCTGTCTTAGCCTGTGTCTGTAGGGACTGGGGTCTTGCCCACCCTTACATTCCACACACCTTTCTTGCAGCACTAGCAGCAGCATGATGCCTCAGAAGAAGAATCCTGATAGTCTGGAACTGATCCGCAGCAAAGCTGGACGAGTGTTTGGACGGGTGAGCCTGCTAAAGAAAGAAGCGGGATGGGGAAACAGCTCATACTGGGGCTGAAGAATCTTCCTTCTTGCCTCTGTGTAAAGAAATGTGCCCAGTCGAGGCTCTTAACCTCTGCTGGGGCAATGTGCTTCTCTTCCTGTAACTGCCTCGCCTGTTTCTCTCTGCAGTTGGCTGCTATTCTCATGGTTCTCAAAGGACTTCCAAGCACCTACAACAAGGATCTGCAGGTAAAAGACATGTTAGCTTTCACACCATCTCTCTGAGCAGACACAGCTGTCTTCTGCTCTTGAGCAGTCTTGCCACTACATTTCCCTGCACAGATCCTGCTTGTGTGCAGGGTGCTGAGAAAGGGGCTGAGGCACGGCACGCTGCAGTTGACACCCCGGCCCCCAGCAGGAGCCCCTGGGATGACATGGCTGCTCTGCTGGCTGGGCCGCTCAGGCTGTTGGGCTTTTGGGCTGCACCAGGTTGACTTAACAGCAATTTCCAACCCTGTCCCAATGCAGGAGGACAAGGAGGCCGTCTTTGATGTTGTGGACACCCTGAATGCTGTGCTCCAGGTTGCCACGGGAGTCATTTCTACCCTCCAGGTAAGGCTTCAGCCTCTCACTAGTGAACACGGTTGGGGTGCACATTCTGTGAGTAACACAGGTAAGAGAGCTCAAGAGTGGTCCTAAGATGAAGGCTCTTCAGGACCTCACCCATACTGCTCATTATGGCCCCCGCTGTCAGCTGCTCAGGGGGTCTGAGGGTCCTTTTAGAGCCAAGTCCCTTCCATATGGAGTCCCCTCACTGTGACCACTAACATGTCGCCAAGGAGGAGCTGATGATAACGTCTCCCTCTGACCCTCCTTTCTGCAGATCAACAAGGAGAACATGGAGAAGGCATTGAGCCCTGAGATCCTGTCGTCTGATCTGGCTCTCTACTTGGTTCATAAAGGAGTAAGTATCAGAGGGAGACCTGGAGCTGTGATTTCTTTGGATGCAGAATACTGCTTAGCGAGGGCCTGAGATGAGGCCTTCTGTTCTGTCCCCAGGTGATGATCAGTCTGGGTCAACAAACACGAAAGCTGGAAACCCATTCTTTACATGTATCCCAAGTAGTGGAACTGCTGCCGGGTGGACTTGATAGTAATTTACAGGTGGAGTTTTACCTCCTAACGGCTCCCCTCCTCACACCCCAGAAAACCTGGATTCAGATTGCATTGTCTAAGTGAAAACAGCCAACCCAAAAAGAGAGCACATCCATTTTTTCCTTTGAAAAACACCCCAGTTGCCTGGTCACTGACTGCGGCCTCTGCTTCTCACTGCAGATGCCATTCAGACAAGCCCACACTGCCTCCGGGAAGGCCGTCCACCTCGCCGAGTCTAAAGGCACGACCATCAATAATCTCAGCCTGGATGACCTGAAGAGCATCAGGTTTGTATCGTCCCTACTCTTTTGCCATGACTCCCCTCAACAGGCAGCCATCAGCCTCCTCATGGTGCCCTTCCCCAAAATGCCTGGGCCAGACAGCACCCCAAAATCCTCCTGGCCTGAATATCAGTGCTGCTACTGCTGGGCCTGAACACACTGAAGCGGGACACCACCACTACCCTTCAGCTCCAGCGGGGCATGGGCAGCAGCTGTTGGGAGGGACTGGAAGAAATTCATGCTCTGAGCTGGAAGCACCAGCCCTCTGAGGAGCTGCGCTCCGAACTTGCTCATTCTCCCCTTGGAGCTGACTCTCTGGTCTGCCACAAGCAGCTACTGTCAGGCACTAGAAGTGCAGAAGCAGGGCTGCAGGAGGCCTTTCCCTTGGAAAAGGGCTCCGTCCCCACTCCCTCACCCTCTCTGCAGGCAGTGAGCATGTAAAGGCAGCCAAGAGCACCCAGCGCTCTCCACTGACACCTCTGCCTTTGCCCCCCCCAGCCCCCTGTTTGGCAGCGACGTCTCCCAGGTCTTCAACGTTGTCAACAGCGTGGAGCAGTACACGGCCATGGGCGGTACTGCCAAGAGCAGCGTGACTGCCCAGATCGAGCAGCTGAGGGAGCTGCTGAAGAGGCTGAAGGAACAAGCTTAGAGTGTGGGGAGATATTCCATGGATGCAGCGTTGTGCCTGTCACACTAATCTGGAGTTAATAAACACTGGGGTGTATGTAGTTCACTGAACTCCTGTCTTGCTTATTTCTTCTTAGGGGCGAGATTGAGCTGGGCTTCCTCAGCCCTTGTGAGGCTTGGGGAAGCGTTCACTGGTGTGAAAGAATAGGGGTTCCCCCTCCCTGGCAGTGGAGATGGGTTATGGGGTGTTCAAGCTCTGGGGAGCTGGTAGGTAGAGGGCATGGAAGGCAGGTCATTCCAGCCCATCACAAAACCACCTTTGGCTCTGGCTTACACTGGAGCACAGGGGTTGCATGGTCCCAGGTCCAGCTCTTTCCTCTGTGTGACCCAGGCCAAGCTAGCTGGGGCAGAATGCTTGAAAAGAGACTGGCATGGCTGGCTGCCTCTCACAAATCTTATACTATCTTCCTTCTCTCCTTAAAAAAATATAATCAGAACAAAGATGAGGAAAAGCCTTACTTGGGGAATGAGAATGCAGCAACCTTGTGTCTTTCACAGGGTGAAAATATTTGATTAAACAAACACTTGAAACATTATTCCCCACTATTGTTCTGCAGTGATTTTGGGATGGAATATGCCTGCTACTTGATTCAAAAGGTAGAGAAAGAACAGTTGTCTACCTGACACCCACAGCACACTAGCGCTAGCTTTGCCATGGACAATTTCTTTTCTGTCACAGCATTTTAAAGCTGGTGTTTTCCTCAGGACCCTGCCTTCCATGCTGATGCAGCAACACGTTATTGACTCAGTACTGCAAAACTCGGTAACACACACAGGTAATGGCAGTAATGCAAGCATTGCCTCACCATGTTTAGGTTCAGGGCTGCAGCACAGACAGTACAAACTGCCACGAGCTAAATCTCCTGCCATTAACAAAGTACCCCAGGAGACACCAAGTGCTTTCATCCTACCTTCATAGCATTTGTGCTTTAAACACGGGGGAGAAGAACCAGCAATAGAAAACTTCCCTTTCTTCAACACTTCCCCCCACCCTCAGTCTCCCTTTATTCTGGCCCTAAACCCGATCTATTCTCCTGGCATTTAAAGAGCAGCACATTTCAATCACCACTCCATAAACCTCCTTTGTGTTTGCTCTGTTACCTCCTGCTGTGTTTCTGTTTTGGCACTTGTGTCTCACTCTCCAGATAGGTTAGCTGTAGCCAGGAAATCACTTATGCACACTTAGCTGATAGGGGAAAGGAGCAAGAGAGGGAGAGGTGACACCAATACCCAACACCTACAGAGTCAGAAGAAGGGATATCTCCTCATCTCCACCTCACAGTTCTTTTTCCTCCCATAAGCTTTCTTGATCTGTGCCACTCCACTCTTTTTCCCTATTTGTATCTTCTAGCTCCTGCTCAGTACCTTCAGAGGCCTCAGCTGACTAGATTTTCTCTCGCTCCCAGCAGCAAATGTCTGGCATTGTTCCTCGTGGCCAGTGCTGAGTGACACAGGGCCCTGCCAAACTGAAAGGAAAAGGGAGATTAGCAGATTATCACATCTCGGTCTCCTACTTAAATGAGTAGTTCATAATCACTGGTACTTCCCACCCATCCACCCTTGTCTTAAAATTGTGAAATGATTTAGATTGGAGGGACCTGTGGAGGTCTCTGAAGCTCCACAGACATGACAGCAGTGTGTGGTCCACAGTGTCTTCAGACTTTCACCATCACCCTACGACTCATTGTGATTTGGGTTTTTAAAGCCCTGTCGCTTAGCACAGGAAGATCTGTATAGACAGAAGGGTCAGTGGCTTGGACACTACTCTGGACTTGGGTCTTAAATCCTTGCTCCCCACAAGATGGGACTTAAGCCAAGAATTCATGTAGGCTGATCATGAACTACTGAAAGTCTCAGCAGATGACTAATGTAACTCTGATCTGACACCCAAGCAGATTACAAACCTACAGAAGGGCTCCTGAAACATTACAAAAAGTAGTGAACTCTTCTCTGGCTCCCCCCAAGGAAAAGATCTCTAACCTGTTTTTACACTCTGGAAAAATCCTGCTGAATATTTTGTCTCCTACAGAAATTGCTGTGCCTGGTCTTTTTATCCCCTAGCTCTCTATTGAAGAAGCTGAGCTAATTACATTTCTCTGCCACCACAAGAGAGTTGTGACAACAGATGCACTGCATGACTGCAACATCCCCTGCAGGCACCATGGATGAATTTGAGACAGCAATATCCAAACGTGTCCATCTAGCCTGGACTCCTCTTTGCCAGGGGCAACACAAACCAACTTCATTGTGATTCTTCAACCATTTCTATTCCTCACGTTACAGAGAGATGCACATACAGATAAATGGAAAAAATTACAAAGAGGCCTGGAACTAATGGAACAGAAACTGGAGCTTTCACTGGTATATTTAACCACGTAACTGTTTAAATACAGGTAATATTTAGAAATCAAACTGTCATGTATCACACGTACATAGCGTTAATGACATGAAAACACAAATAGCAAAGTAGATACAGGGCAACTCTGAAAGTGTCATAGAGATCCCACCTTCCATTTTTCAGCCCTGTGGGTCACAACTGGTCTCTGAGGGAGACCAGTCTTTGAATGGGTTGCGCATGTTCCACATAGCCAATCTTGAGCCCATATCACAAACACCACGAGGTAAAGCCTCTTCCTGTATTTGATTTATTCTGGATGTAAATCTAGTGATTACTATTTTTCCAAATCCTCAGCAATCTCCTGTCAAAGCCCCGAATAAAGACAGACATTCATAAAAGATGAACACGACAAGAGAAGCATTAAAAATTAGGGACTTCAGAAGAGGAAGGAACCTGGCCACAAAATGGTTCAAAGCAGTTTTCTCAGTGTAGACAGCATGATGCTTTGTGCATCTGCAAGCCTGGAAGTCTGAAAGGGAACACGGACATCACCCCAGAAAAAAAATGATCATACGGGGAAATGTTTGAGAAGCAGTGAATTAATAGTTGGCTATGAATCCAGATAGAGAGTTTGAGCCTTGTTCTGGACTGATACTGAAGGCAGCAGACTGGAAACTCAGCCACAAAAGGTACTTGCTCATTCAGGCTGGGTAGCCAGTGGCTGCCTGATGCTAGCCATGTCACTCTGCCTGTGTCCTCTCTGCTAGCACGCCCTAATCATGCAATCCCGTTGTGCCCTAGACTTCAACTCAGAAAGGGGATGAACAGTAGGACAGAGAAGAACATAGGAAAGACGGCTGGACTAGGTCCCTTCCTACCTGAATTACCCTACGGTCCTGTGACAACAGGGCTGCTTAAAAGGCAGAAAAAACCAAAAGGGGACAAGAAAACTGGGCTGCGCTTCCTGCACTCCCTCAAAGGCCTCCGACAGCGCACAGGGAAAAAAACACGCCGTAGTAGCACACTCCCTCAGGCAAAGCACAACCACCCCTGTGCAGCCGGGTGGTATGAGGGGAGGGGGGACCAGAGCGGGGCCGGCCCCGGGGACACCCCGCCCCGCCGGGGCGGACCGAGCCGCCAGCCCCGCTCCGAGGCGTGTAAAAGCGGGGCGGAGGGGCCGGGGAGCAGCGAGCGAGCAGCCGGGGCTGCGCTGCCGAGCGGGTGAGCGGGGCCGCGGCTCCCGGAGGGGCCGGGCGGGCAGCGGGGACCCCCGTCCTGCAGCCGGAC
Organism: Gymnogyps californianus; assembly: GCF_018139145.2. NCBI lineage: Eukaryota > Metazoa > Chordata > Aves > Accipitriformes > Cathartidae > Gymnogyps > Gymnogyps californianus. The sequence continues at coordinate 6,210,719 of NC_059490.1, read as the reverse complement.
CGGCACCGGGACCGGGACCGGCGGCAGAACTTCACCTCACCTCACCTCACCTCGCTGTTCCGCAGGTTGCACCAGTTGCCGGGATCGCTGCGCACACGAGCAAAACGTCGTCCGAAATGGCAGCCGAGGTGAGGGTGAACTTTGCTTCTCCGGGGGGGCAGTCCCGGGGGTGCTCTGGCAGACGCGAGCTCAACTGAGTTTAAGTCCCTGGCTGAGCAGCCTGCCTTTGCCTTCAGGTTCTTCCCTCTACCTGGGAGAGACTAATAACTGATGCGGTTCATTCCTGATGACTTGTGTTTAGGCAGGAGGTACTTTACAGCAGCTCGTGTAAACACTTCTCTGTACAAAAGCTGCATTTTCAGTTTCTGTGCCTGGTAGGTGAGACGTGACTAGTCAGCTTAGTGAGTCATGCTTTCTGCCTTCCAAATGGCTCCTACAACCCTGGCCTCCTCTGCTTTGCGTTACAGACAAGTGTCCGTCAGCAAGTGTCCGTCAGCTGTCAGACTGTACTAGCCACTTCTCTAACCAGAGTCCTGGAGCTAGCTAAAGTTAATCTTTCAGTTTTGATTTCTTGACTGTGAATGTATGTGTTGCAATGTTTCTGCTGACCCACTTCTTACTTTGATGGAAACCCATAATACTGAAGTTATACCTAGATGCCTAGATATACCTGTTCCCCATTCAAGCACTTAGCCTCTGGTACTGGCCTTTAACTTAGCATCCCCTATGCCATACTCCTGTGGGCACCAAATGCACGCTGAGGACCTCTAACACTTTTCTTTTTCAATTCTGATTCCCCCCTCTGCCTTCCCTCAGCTTTCTGACAAAGCTGCCTTAAAGATATTGAAAAGCACGTGCCTACGCTCTTACCTCTGTAGGCTCTTCTCCTGCTGTCCTCTCAAGCACGTTGTTTCAGCAGGGATCGGCAGAGACATGGAGACAGTCACTAGGGAAAAAGCTTCTAAGGTTACTCAACAGTGTTTTGTCTGACTGATAAAGCCCTGGCACAGATTAGCTTGCAACTGTCCCGCCAGCTTCTTGCTGTCCATGGTAGTTATCGTGTACAGCATGAGAGGAGACTTGACAGAGGTGTTTAAAAAATCAAGTAGATTAGTAATTATTATCCGCTCTGCAATGGCAACTGTATTTAGGCCCTTCCTTTAAATGTCCTCCAATTTCTTTTTTGTGCCTGCTAGCACTGGAGAGTTGTTTTTAAAATCCTGGATAAGTTGTAAGGTCTCTGCACAAGTAAAATTCCTATCCATTTCAGTGCAAGTTTGCCAGAGTTAGGGCTTCAGGGGGTGTCACACCTGGGCAAGCAAAAAGCTTCTGATCAAGTGACATACACTGCTCTTAGCTAGTGAATCCATTCAGTTGCTGACTCACTGGTGAAAAAAGCTTACGCACACCCTGCTGTGATGCATAGGTGGAATGGTGTACCTGTCTTCGGTCACCCAGTGAAGTAGTTCTGTAGATGACACATTCAAGTGTGTGAGGTTACTATATGAATCTTGGTTTAGGTGGAAAAACAACTTTTGTGTCTATGTGTTTTAGAACCTTTTTGTTGATTTATTTTTCTGAACATTCCTGATGCTGAAAGGTACCGAGACCTCCCTTTCTGCAGGCTGCACCTTAACCAGTTTTATGCTAATTTTATGCCAAAGCTTGCAAGCACATCGTGGACTCTGGAGATGGTAACTTCAAACACTTCATAATGTGGCTTGTGCTGGCCCACAGCTCTCTGTCAATCAAAGAAAAATCTCTCTGTTAGCTCAAAAAGGACTTAGAGGATACTGGCTTTCACTATATTCCTTACTTCTTTACTTTTTTTCCCCCTTTAAAAGGCTATCAAAGGGTTTTTGACCTGCAGCTGCCTCAAAAGAGGAATCCATGCTGGTCTTGCACCATATGCCCTGATAGTAATTTCAAGGACTCCCTGCAGAGGTAAAGTATCTGGAGGATTCCTGAGCCAGACCTCACAGCTCAAGGGCTAAATGCTAGTGACAGTGACATGTTCTCCACCTCTTCAACTACTTGCCAAAGGTTCTGAAGTCCAGGGGCCTTTCTGGTCAGTGCTGCCACCCTGAAAGGACGTAGCTGAGCGTGGCCTCTATATTGGATAAACAGATCATTGGACATTACATAGTGCATAGGACCTTAACTGAAGTTATTAGGCCTCTTTAATTTGCTTCTTCCTCTCTCTCAGGGAGATAAACTTTGGGGAGGAAGATTCAGTGGAAGCACAGATCCAGTCATGGAGATTCTCAATGCTTCCATTACCTATGATCAGAGACTGTCTGAAGTTGATATCCAGGGGAGCATGGCTTATGCCAAAGCCTTGGAGAAGGCTGGGATCCTATCTAAAACTGAGCTGGAGAAGATCCTGAGTGGCCTGGAAAAGGTATTTATTTCCTTCACATCTGTCACATGTGCTGGAATGAATGGCTACTTTTCTCACAGCATCTGTAGTAGCCTCCCTGAGTTGCTGTTCTAAAAAGCATCTTTAAATGTCCTCATGTCCTATTCCTTAGAATTAGGCATGTGCTGAAGTGCTGTCCTGAAAGGGAATGCTGTCCTAAATCATAGACATGACAGACCCACGTGTATTGCCCTCAGTACTCTTGGAGACATTCTGGGCAGGGGATCAATACTCAAATTGCATCCTGCTGAAGGATGTGAACCAGCTGACAAGCCCCCAGTGAGAGCCTGAAGCGCTGATGAGCACATTGTCAATGCTCATTGTGGCAGCCCCGGTGCCTCGGTGAGGTGCGCTCAGTGTGAGCTGCCCGCCCATCTTCTTCAGACTGAACATTCACCAGGAATCGTTGCAGTATGAATTAGGCATATTCTTTTTCTGCTCGCACTTGGGATCCTTTTGAGTCTGCCTGCCCGAGTTAGCAGGAGGCAAGGCATAGCATTGTATAAGGGGGAAGAGAAGTCAGCAGCTAAGTGCTTTTTAAAATATCCATTGTTGTTGCTCACCCACCATGGACAATGGTGACTCTATACACTGTTTGTGTAGGAAAATCTTTGTGGACAATACTAAAGCAATCACTGACATTTCAGCTCACTTGCTCGTTGCAATGCTTAAATCCTCCTGTAGCCATAACACTGCAGGATCATCATGGGTAGAGAGAGGAATCCCACCAAGGGCAGTACAGAATATCTGGATACAGCAAGCAGCCAGCCTTGGCCTGAAAGAACAGGAAGGCCAGAGCTCGCGTGCGACTTAACACTTTGGTTTCCATTGGGATGGCAGAAGTTGGTATTTGCTGGGGACACTTACAGCCTCCACGCGCAGCAGGGTGACCGTAGTGGCTGACACGTGTTTCTGCTGATGTTGTAGATCTCTGAGGAATGGTCTAAAGGAGTCTTTGTGGTGACCCAAAGCGATGAGGATATCCACACTGCCAACGAACGCAGACTAAAGGTTTGGGTCCTCTAACCTCTTGCTCCCATTCCTCTGTAGCTAGATCTGCCTGACGTTAAGCGCATGCGCCTCTGTCCCACTGTGAACTTCCTCTGGACCTTGTGGCACTGAAACCCCAGGTGCACAATCAAGTGTCTCCAAGACCCCTTTTGTGGAAGGGGCACTGTACAAGCACAGAACCCAAACTTGCCCTTCCCCAGAAGAGATCCCAGGGCTACTCACAGGATCCTAGAGCTGAGTCCCTTCCAGGCAGGGAGGAGGTCTGCTCATGTGGAGTCTCCTGCTTCGAGTACAGAGGCACTGATAGAAATCCTCCTCTTGTGCTCAGGAGCTGATTGGAGACATAGCTGGAAAGCTGCACACTGGAAGAAGCAGGAATGATCAGGTATGTACAGAACTGTTGTTTTTTCTCCTTTGTACTCCTCCCCCACCTCACTTCAGGAGACCTCAGACCAGAATGGCCTTTGGATCTCTTCCTGGATTGCAAGATGACAGTGACATTACCACATCAAAATGACCAAATGATGAGAGGAAGATGCATCTTCCCATCACACAGAAAAAGGAGGGGTTTACTTTGCAGTAATAGTGGCCAGTCACTAAGTATGTCACATTCTGCTTTGTCTGACTGTGGCCAATCTCATACAGGTTGTGACTGACTTGAAGCTGTTCATGAAGAATTCCCTCTCTGTCATCTCCACTCACCTCCTGCAGCTCATCAAGACCCTGGTGGAACGCGCTGCCATGTAAGTCCTTTTCCAAATCCACGGCCTTGGCCTTGCAGGGCCAGGAGACTTCTAGGCTCGCTCTTTGACTGACACCAACCCGGGCAGCAGCAGGGTCTCCTGTGGAGGAAGTTACAGACAGGCCGTGTGTGGTAGCACAGGGAAAGACAACGGACTCTTTCTCCACAGTTCGTGTCACAGAGACCTTCCTCTTCCCTCAGTGTATCCTAGCAAAGGAGCTGAGGTTGGAAGTCCACACAAGACTAGAAGGCACCAAATCCATCTGAAGGAGTGGGGAACTTGAACATGTTTCAAGTTGCTACATAGGAGAAAAGCTCAGCTGTCTTAACTCCCTGTCTAACCCTCCTCCTCACAAACCACACTCCCAAATGGTGGTGGACTGGGGAATCTTTGCCTGCCAGAGAAGGATTAGCGTACCAGGCAATTTTCCAGGGAGGCCTAGGGCAGATGCACCACGCTGGAAGATCGGGAGATCTCAACCCAGTGTGCTTAGGTAGCAGGTGACAGGGAGAGGAAGAGATAGACCAGCTTGAGCACAACACAAGCTAAAGGTGTTCTCTTTGTGACCTTGCTAGAAACCCCTGGAGTGTACCTGCCACTGCCTTCTATCCTGACAGCTGCTGCTCACCTCTTTCTCTCCTTTCACATGCAGAGAAATTGATGTTATCTTGCCTGGCTACACCCACCTGCAGAAAGCTCTGCCCATCAGATGGAGCCAGTTCTTGCTCAGGTAACCACCTTTCACACTTGGCTGGAGAAAGCCTTCTCCACCCTTGGGGCCCTGCTCAGCTGGAGCCTAGAAGAGCATTATCCTCTGAGGGGGCAGCCAGGGGTGGTGACAAATCAGAGGTAACCTTGCAAATTGGAACAGGAGCTCCCCATGTTCCTGTGCGGCTCTGACCAACCGGGGACCCAAGCACTGAGTGGGCAGTGGAGGCTGACACCCTGTACGCTCCATCCTTTGGCCACAGTTACACCTTAGCTAAGGGGGTAACATGGAGAATCTTGTATGGCTGCTAACTGTTCCACTTCAAAGGGCCTTCATGCCTAGGCTCCATTTCAAGCCTCTTCTGTTCGAGAGGAGATCCCAGGCTCCAGACGTGGCCGCATACTGCTTGGGAAGGAAAGTGACATTTTCTGACTTCACGTGCTTCATCTCTCATATCATTTCCTAGCCATGCTGTTGCTCTGACCCGTGATTCCGAGCGCCTAGGAGAGATGAAGAAGAGGATCAACGTCTTGCCTTTGGGAAGGTAAGGTCTACTGTTTGTGTAATCACTGGGCCTTGCTTTGCTCTGCAAAGTCTTCAGAGGTGCCTTCCCTGCTTCCTAGAGCTCAGTTTTGGTTGGGATATGCAGGGTATCTTGCATAACTTCTGTTTCTTTCTTCCCTGGCAGCGGTGCTCTGGCTGGCAACCCACTGGAAATTGATAGAGAGCTTCTACGTAGTGGTAAATGTCTCCCTATAATTGATTGGCACAGGACTACATGTAATATCTAGGAGGGAGGGAAGCATTGATACATGGCTCCCAACGGCACCGTAATGCACTGTCCTGGAGCCAAAGCCTTTCTTTTGAACAGCTTTTTACTGCAATGAGACAGTGACTTAAACATGTTTGTTTTCCTGGGACTACGCAAGGGCACATAGTCACCTACATGGTGGGGCACCCTGCTCCATTCAAGCTCCAGTCATGCCAAGCCTGACCTCCTCTGTCCATCACCTTCCTTACAGAGCTGGACTTTGCTTCCATCAGCCTGAACAGCATGGATGCCGTTAGCGAGAGAGACTTTGTGGGTAAGCACAACCCAATCACACCTTCCCACCACTATTTTAGCATCAGGCTTCTGAGACCTTCCCAGTTAACCTCCTTTAACAAGGGGACTGAAATCCCTCACTAGGAAGTAACTCCAGAGTCCAGTCAGGGCTCCCTGGATTGTCAAGCAAACAAGCACCTTTTTCACCTCCTGATTTCCTGCCTTCTCTGCAGTGGAATTCCTCTCTGTTGCCACCCTGCTGATGATCCACCTTAGCAAGATGGCTGAAGATCTCATCATCTACAGTACCAGCGAGTTTGGCTTTCTAACCCTCTCTGATACCTACTGGTAGGTTTCTGGTCTCTGGGGAGTAATTCTCCTCAGCTATCCTCACATGAGAGGGTGAGACAGTGGTTGGGGTCTCTGTGCTGCACAAGGCTGACACAGCATTAAAAGGCTGGCAGAAAGGCAGCCTTAGGGTGAATATTCCTCAGTAATGATCACTTATTTCTCATTCTGGTAACTCAAGCAAGCCTGCATTCAGCAGGCACTCCTCCCCAGCAACTGCTGGCAGAGAGAACTTCCTCCTCTGCTGGCAATGCCTGCCAAAGCCCTTCCTTGACTAGCCGGGTTTGCAATCCTAACAGATTTCCTGTCTCTCAGGGCGGCACAACCACAGCCCTCCCTCGCTGAGGTCACAGCAACACTTAGGCTGGCCTGTTGATACCACCTCTGGAGGGGCTGGGGGCCAAGCCTCTTTTCTGCTTCCTCTCGGAGAGGTGGGACTGCATGGTAGCTCCAGACAAGACTGCAAACCCAAAGGCTTTGCTGTGGGAAACAGGAGAAACCAAGCACACTCAGTTCACTGCTTTCTACACCCTAGAAGCATGTCCAGGGAAGGGGGACCTACATGTCGCTTTTGGAGGGCTGGGTCACTGTGCTGCATGACCTGTCTTAGCCTGTGTCTGTAGGGACTGGGGTCTTGCCCACCCTTACATTCCACACACCTTTCTTGCAGCACTAGCAGCAGCATGATGCCTCAGAAGAAGAATCCTGATAGTCTGGAACTGATCCGCAGCAAAGCTGGACGAGTGTTTGGACGGGTGAGCCTGCTAAAGAAAGAAGCGGGATGGGGAAACAGCTCATACTGGGGCTGAAGAATCTTCCTTCTTGCCTCTGTGTAAAGAAATGTGCCCAGTCGAGGCTCTTAACCTCTGCTGGGGCAATGTGCTTCTCTTCCTGTAACTGCCTCGCCTGTTTCTCTCTGCAGTTGGCTGCTATTCTCATGGTTCTCAAAGGACTTCCAAGCACCTACAACAAGGATCTGCAGGTAAAAGACATGTTAGCTTTCACACCATCTCTCTGAGCAGACACAGCTGTCTTCTGCTCTTGAGCAGTCTTGCCACTACATTTCCCTGCACAGATCCTGCTTGTGTGCAGGGTGCTGAGAAAGGGGCTGAGGCACGGCACGCTGCAGTTGACACCCCGGCCCCCAGCAGGAGCCCCTGGGATGACATGGCTGCTCTGCTGGCTGGGCCGCTCAGGCTGTTGGGCTTTTGGGCTGCACCAGGTTGACTTAACAGCAATTTCCAACCCTGTCCCAATGCAGGAGGACAAGGAGGCCGTCTTTGATGTTGTGGACACCCTGAATGCTGTGCTCCAGGTTGCCACGGGAGTCATTTCTACCCTCCAGGTAAGGCTTCAGCCTCTCACTAGTGAACACGGTTGGGGTGCACATTCTGTGAGTAACACAGGTAAGAGAGCTCAAGAGTGGTCCTAAGATGAAGGCTCTTCAGGACCTCACCCATACTGCTCATTATGGCCCCCGCTGTCAGCTGCTCAGGGGGTCTGAGGGTCCTTTTAGAGCCAAGTCCCTTCCATATGGAGTCCCCTCACTGTGACCACTAACATGTCGCCAAGGAGGAGCTGATGATAACGTCTCCCTCTGACCCTCCTTTCTGCAGATCAACAAGGAGAACATGGAGAAGGCATTGAGCCCTGAGATCCTGTCGTCTGATCTGGCTCTCTACTTGGTTCATAAAGGAGTAAGTATCAGAGGGAGACCTGGAGCTGTGATTTCTTTGGATGCAGAATACTGCTTAGCGAGGGCCTGAGATGAGGCCTTCTGTTCTGTCCCAGGTGATGATCAGTCTGGGTCAACAAACACGAAAGCTGGAAACCCATTCTTTACATGTATCCCAAGTAGTGGAACTGCTGCCGGGTGGACTTGATAGTAATTTACAGGTGGAGTTTTACCTCCTAACGGCTCCCCTCCTCACACCCCAGAAAACCTGGATTCAGATTGCATTGTCTAAGTGAAAACAGCCAACCCAAAAAGAGAGCACATCCATTTTTTCCTTTGAAAAACACCCCAGTTGCCTGGTCACTGACTGCGGCCTCTGCTTCTCACTGCAGATGCCATTCAGACAAGCCCACACTGCCTCCGGGAAGGCCGTCCACCTCGCCGAGTCTAAAGGCACGACCATCAATAATCTCAGCCTGGATGACCTGAAGAGCATCAGGTTTGTATCGTCCCTACTCTTTTGCCATGACTCCCCTCAACAGGCAGCCATCAGCCTCCTCATGGTGCCCTTCCCCAAAATGCCTGGGCCAGACAGCACCCCAAAATCCTCCTGGCCTGAATATCAGTGCTGCTACTGCTGGGCCTGAACACACTGAAGCGGGACACCACCACTACCCTTCAGCTCCAGCGGGGCATGGGCAGCAGCTGTTGGGAGGGACTGGAAGAAATTCATGCTCTGAGCTGGAAGCACCAGCCCTCTGAGGAGCTGCGCTCCGAACTTGCTCATTCTCCCCTTGGAGCTGACTCTCTGGTCTGCCACAAGCAGCTACTGTCAGGCACTAGAAGTGCAGAAGCAGGGCTGCAGGAGGCCTTTCCCTTGGAAAAGGGCTCCGTCCCCACTCCCTCACCCTCTCTGCAGGCAGTGAGCATGTAAAGGCAGCCAAGAGCACCCAGCGCTCTCCACTGACACCTCTGCCTTTGCCCCCCCCAGCCCCCTGTTTGGCAGCGACGTCTCCCAGGTCTTCAACGTTGTCAACAGCGTGGAGCAGTACACGGCCATGGGCGGTACTGCCAAGAGCAGCGTGACTGCCCAGATCGAGCAGCTGAGGGAGCTGCTGAAGAGGCTGAAGGAACAAGCTTAGAGTGTGGGGAGATATTCCATGGATGCAGCGTTGTGCCTGTCACACTAATCTGGAGTTAATAAACACTGGGGTGTATGTAGTTCACTGAACTCCTGTCTTGCTTATTTCTTCTTAGGGGCGAGATTGAGCTGGGCTTCCTCAGCCCTTGTGAGGCTTGGGGAAGCGTTCACTGGTGTGAAAGAATAGGGGTTCCCCCTCCCTGGCAGTGGAGATGGGTTATGGGGTGTTCAAGCTCTGGGGAGCTGGTAGGTAGAGGGCATGGAAGGCAGGTCATTCCAGCCCATCACAAAACCACCTTTGGCTCTGGCTTACACTGGAGCACAGGGGTTGCATGGTCCCAGGTCCAGCTCTTTCCTCTGTGTGACCCAGGCCAAGCTAGCTGGGGCAGAATGCTTGAAAAGAGACTGGCATGGCTGGCTGCCTCTCACAAATCTTATACTATCTTCCTTCTCTCCTTAAAAAAATATAATCAGAACAAAGATGAGGAAAAGCCTTACTTGGGGAATGAGAATGCAGCAACCTTGTGTCTTTCACAGGGTGAAAATATTTGATTAAACAAACACTTGAAACATTATTCCCCACTATTGTTCTGCAGTGATTTTGGGATGGAATATGCCTGCTACTTGATTCAAAAGGTAGAGAAAGAACAGTTGTCTACCTGACACCCACAGCACACTAGCGCTAGCTTTGCCATGGACAATTTCTTTTCTGTCACAGCATTTTAAAGCTGGTGTTTTCCTCAGGACCCTGCCTTCCATGCTGATGCAGCAACACGTTATTGACTCAGTACTGCAAAACTCGGTAACACACACAGGTAATGGCAGTAATGCAAGCATTGCCTCACCATGTTTAGGTTCAGGGCTGCAGCACAGACAGTACAAACTGCCACGAGCTAAATCTCCTGCCATTAACAAAGTACCCCAGGAGACACCAAGTGCTTTCATCCTACCTTCATAGCATTTGTGCTTTAAACACGGGGGGAGAAGAACCAGCAATAGAAAACTTCCCTTTCTTCAACACTTCCCCCACCCTCAGTCTCCCTTTATTCTGGCCCTAAACCCGATCTATTCTCCTGGCATTTAAAGAGCAGCACATTTCAATCACCACTCCATAAACCTCCTTTGTGTTTGCTCTGTTACCTCCTGCTGTGTTTCTGTTTTGGCACTTGTGTCTCACTCTCCAGATAGGTTAGCTGTAGCCAGGAAATCACTTATGCACACTTAGCTGATAGGGGAAAGGAGCAAGAGAGGGAGAGGTGACACCAATACCCAACACCTACAGAGTCAGAAGAAGGGATATCTCCTCATCTCCACCTCACAGTTCTTTTTCCTCCCATAAGCTTTCTTGATCTGTGCCACTCCACTCTTTTTCCCTATTTGTATCTTCTAGCTCCTGCTCAGTACCTTCAGAGGCCTCAGCTGACTAGATTTTCTCTCGCTCCCAGCAGCAAATGTCTGGCATTGTTCCTCGTGGCCAGTGCTGAGTGACACAGGGCCCTGCCAAACTGAAAGGAAAAGGGAGATTAGCAGATTATCACATCTCGGTCTCCTACTTAAATGAGTAGTTCATAATCACTGGTACTTCCCACCCATCCACCCTTGTCTTAAAATTGTGAAATGATTTAGATTGGGAGGGACCTGTGGAGGTCTCTGAAGCTCCACAGACATGACAGCAGTGTGTGGTCCACAGTGTCTTCAGACTTTCACCATCACCCTACGACTCATTGTGATTTGGGTTTTTAAAGCCCTGTCGCTTAGCACAGGAAGATCTGTATAGACAGAAGGGTCAGTGGCTTGGACACTACTCTGGACTTGGGTCTTAAATCCTTGCTCCCCACAAGATGGGACTTAAGCCAAGAATTCATGTAGGCTGATCATGAACTACTGAAAGTCTCAGCAGATGACTAATGTAACTCTGATCTGACACCCAAGCAGATTACAAACCTACAGAAGGGCTCCTGAAACATTACAAAAAGTAGTGAACTCTTCTCTGGCTCCCCCCAAGGAAAAGATCTCTAACCTGTTTTTACACTCTGGAAAAATCCTGCTGAATATTTTGTCTCCTACAGAAATTGCTGTGCCTGGTCTTTTTATCCCCTAGCTCTCTATTGAAGAAGCTGAGCTAATTACATTTCTCTGCCACCACAAGAGAGTTGTGACAACAGATGCACTGCATGACTGCAACATCCCCTGCAGGCACCATGGATGAATTTGAGACAGCAATATCCAAACGTGTCCATCTAGCCTGGACTCCTCTTTGCCAGGGGCAACACAAACCAACTTCATTGTGATTCTTCAACCATTTCTATTCCTCACGTTACAGAGAGATGCACATACAGATAAATGGAAAAAATTACAAAGAGGCCTGGAACTAATGGAACAGAAACTGGAGCTTTCACTGGTATATTTAACCACGTAACTGTTTAAATACAGGTAATATTTAGAAATCAAACTGTCATGTATCACACGTACATAGCGTTAATGACATGAAAACACAAATAGCAAAGTAGATACAGGGCAACTCTGAAAGTGTCATAGAGATCCCACCTTCCATTTTTCAGCCCTGTGGGTCACAACTGGTCTCTGAGGGAGACCAGTCTTTGAATGGGTTGCGCATGTTCCACATAGCCAATCTTGAGCCCATATCACAAACACCACGAGGTAAAGCCTCTTCCTGTATTTGATTTATTCTGGATGTAAATCTAGTGATTACTATTTTTCCAAATCCTCAGCAATCTCCTGTCAAAGCCCCGAATAAAGACAGACATTCATAAAAGATGAACACGACAAGAGAAGCATTAAAAATTAGGGACTTCAGAAGAGGAAGGAACCTGGCCACAAAATGGTTCAAAGCAGTTTTCTCAGTGTAGACAGCATGATGCTTTGTGCATCTGCAAGCCTGGAAGTCTGAAAGGGAACACGGACATCACCCCAGAAAAAAATGATCATACGGGGAAATGTTTGAGAAGCAGTGAATTAATAGTTGGCTATGAATCCAGATAGAGAGTTTGAGCCTTGTTCTGGACTGATACTGAAGGCAGCAGACTGGAAACTCAGCCACAAAAGGTACTTGCTCATTCAGGCTGGGTAGCCAGTGGCTGCCTGATGCTAGCCATGTCACTCTGCCTGTGTCCTCTCTGCTAGCACGCCCTAATCATGCAATCCCGTTGTGCCCTAGACTTCAACTCAGAAAGGGGATGAACAGTAGGACAGAGAAGAACATAGGAAAGACGGCTGGACTAGGTCCCTTCCTACCTGAATTACCCTACGGTCCTGTGACAACAGGGCTGCTTAAAAGGCAGAAAAAACCAAAAGGGGACAAGAAAACTGGGCTGCGCTTCCTGCACTCCCTCAAAGGCCTCCGACAGCGCACAGGGAAAAAAAACACGCCGTAGTAGCACACTCCCTCAGGCAAAGCACAACCACCCCTGTGCAGCCGGGTGGTATGAGGGGAGGGGGGACCAGAGCGGGGCCGGCCCCGGGGACACCCCGCCCCGCCGGGGCGGACCGAGCCGCCAGCCCCGCTCCGAGGCGTGTAAAAGCGGGGCGGAGGGGCCGGGGAGCAGCGAGCGAGCAGCCGGGGCTGCGCTGCCGAGCGGGTGAGCGGGGCCGCGGCTCCCGGAGGGGCCGGGCGGGCAGCGGGGACCCCCGTCCTGCAGCCGGACCGGCACCGGGACCGGGACCGGCGGCAGAACTTCACCTCACCTCACCTCACCTCGCTGTTCCGCAGGTTGCACCAGTTGCCGGGATCGCTGCGCACACGAGCAAAACGTCGTCCGAAATGGCAGCCGAGGTGAGGGTGAACTTTGCTTCTCCGGGGGGCAGTCCCGGGGTGCTCTGGCAGACGCGAGCTCAACTGAGTTTAAGTCCCTGGCTGAGCAGCCTGCCTTTGCCTTCAGGTTCTTCCCTCTACCTGGGAGAGACTAATAACTGATGCGGTTCATTCCTGATGACTTGTGTTTAGGCAGGAGGTACTTTACAGCAGCTCGTGTAAACACTTCTCTGTACAAAAGCTGCATTTTCAGTTTCTGTGCCTGGTAGGTGAGACGTGACTAGTCAGCTTAGTGAGTCATGCTTTCTGCCTTCCAAATGGCTCCTACAACCCTGGCCTCCTCTGCTTTGCGTTACAGACAAGTGTCCGTCAGCAAGTGTCCGTCAGCTGTCAGACTGTACTAGCCACTTCTCTAACCAGAGTCCTGGAGCTAGCTAAAGTTAATCTTTCAGTTTTGATTTCTTGACTGTGAATGTATGTGTTGCAATGTTTCTGCTGACCCACTTCTTACTTTGATGGAAACCCATAATACTGAAGTTATACCTAGATGCCTAGATATACCTGTTCCCCATTCAAGCACTTAGCCTCTGGTACTGGCCTTTAACTTAGCATCCCCTATGCCATACTCCTGTGGGCACCAAATGCACGCTGAGGACCTCTAACACTTTTCTTTTTCAATTCTGATTCCCCCCTCTGCCTTCCCTCAGCTTTCTGACAAAGCTGCCTTAAAGATATTGAAAAGCACGTGCCTACGCTCTTACCTCTGTAGGCTCTTCTCCTGCTGTCCTCTCAAGCACGTTGTTTCAGCAGGGATCGGCAGAGACATGGAGACAGTCACTAGGGAAAAAGCTTCTAAGGTTACTCAACAGTGTTTTGTCTGACTGATAAAGCCCTGGCACAGATTAGCTTGCAACTGTCCCGCCAGCTTCTTGCTGTCCATGGTAGTTATCGTGTACAGCATGAGAGGAGACTTGACAGAGGTGTTTAAAAAATCAAGTAGATTAGTAATTATTATCCGCTCTGCAATGGCAACTGTATTTAGGCCCTTCCTTTAAATGTCCTCCAATTTCTTTTTTGTGCCTGCTAGCACTGGAGAGTTGTTTTTAAAATCCTGGATAAGTTGTAAGGTCTCTGCACAAGTAAAATTCCTATCCATTTCAGTGCAAGTTTGCCAGAGTTAGGGCTTCAGGGGGTGTCACACCTGGGCAAGCAAAAAGCTTCTGATCAAGTGACATACACTGCTCTTAGCTAGTGAATCCATTCAGTTGCTGACTCACTGGTGAAAAAAGCTTACGCACACCCTGCTGTGATGCATAGGTGGAATGGTGTACCTGTCTTCGGTCACCCAGTGAAGTAGTTCTGTAGATGACACATTCAAGTGTGTGAGGTTACTATATGAATCTTGGTTTAGGTGGAAAAACAACTTTTGTGTCTATGTGTTTTAGAACCTTTTTGTTGATTTATTTTTCTGAACATTCCTGATGCTGAAAGGTACCGAGACCTCCCTTTCTGCAGGCTGCACCTTAACCAGTTTTATGCTAATTTTATGCCAAAGCTTGCAAGCACATCGTGGACTCTGGAGATGGTAACTTCAAACACTTCATAATGTGGCTTGTGCTGGCCCACAGCTCTCTGTCAATCAAAGAAAAATCTCTCTGTTAGCTCAAAAAGGACTTAGAGGATACTGGCTTTCACTATATTCCTTACTTCTTTACTTTTTTTTCCCCCTTTAAAAGGCTATCAAAGGGTTTTTGACCTGCAGCTGCCTCAAAAGAGGAATCCATGCTGGTCTTGCACCATATGCCCTGATAGTAATTTCAAGGACTCCCTGCAGAGGTAAAGTATCTGGAGGATTCCTGAGCCAGACCTCACAGCTCAAGGGCTAAATGCTAGTGACAGTGACATGTTCTCCACCTCTTCAACTACTTGCCAAAGGTTCTGAAGTCCAGGGGCCTTTCTGGTCAGTGCTGCCACCCTGAAAGGACGTAGCTGAGCGTGGCCTCTATATTGGATAAACAGATCATTGGACATTACATAGTGCATAGGACCTTAACTGAAGTTATTAGGCCTCTTTAATTTGCTTCTTCCTCTCTCTCAGGGAGATAAACTTTGGGGAGGAAGATTCAGTGGAAGCACAGATCCAGTCATGGAGATTCTCAATGCTTCCATTACCTATGATCAGAGACTGTCTGAAGTTGATATCCAGGGGAGCATGGCTTATGCCAAAGCCTTGGAGAAGGCTGGGATCCTATCTAAAACTGAGCTGGAGAAGATCCTGAGTGGCCTGGAAAAGGTATTTATTTCCTTCACATCTGTCACATGTGCTGGAATGAATGGCTACTTTTCTCACAGCATCTGTAGTAGCCTCCCTGAGTTGCTGTTCTAAAAAGCATCTTTAAATGTCCTCATGTCCTATTCCTTAGAATTAGGCATGTGCTGAAGTGCTGTCCTGAAAGGGAATGCTGTCCTAAATCATAGACATGACAGACCCACGTGTATTGCCCTCAGTACTCTTGGAGACATTCTGGGCAGGGGATCAATACTCAAATTGCATCCTGCTGAAGGATGTGAACCAGCTGACAAGCCCCCAGTGAGAGCCTGAAGCGCTGATGAGCACATTGTCAATGCTCATTGTGGCAGCCCCGGTGCCTCGGTGAGGTGCGCTCAGTGTGAGCTGCCCGCCCATCTTCTTCAGACTGAACATTCACCAGGAATCGTTGCAGTATGAATTAGGCATATTCTTTTTCTGCTCGCACTTGGGATCCTTTTGAGTCTGCCTGCCCGAGTTAGCAGGAGGCAAGGCATAGCATTGTATAAGGGGGAAGAGAAGTCAGCAGCTAAGTGCTTTTTAAAATATCCATTGTTGTTGCTCACCCACCATGGACAATGGTGACTCTATACACTGTTTGTGTAGGAAAATCTTTGTGGACAATACTAAAGCAATCACTGACATTTCAGCTCACTTGCTCGTTGCAATGCTTAAATCCTCCTGTAGCCATAACACTGCAGGATCATCATGGGTAGAGAGAGGAATCCCACCAAGGGCAGTACAGAATATCTGGATACAGCAAGCAGCCAGCCTTGGCCTGAAAGAACAGGAAGGCCAGAGCTCGCGTGCGACTTAACACTTTGGTTTCCATTGGGATGGCAGAAGTTGGTATTTGCTGGGGACACTTACAGCCTCCACGCGCAGCAGGGTGACCGTAGTGGCTGACACGTGTTTCTGCTGATGTTGTAGATCTCTGAGGAATGGTCTAAAGGAGTCTTTGTGGTGACCCAAAGCGATGAGGATATCCACACTGCCAACGAACGCAGACTAAAGGTTTGGGTCCTCTAACCTCTTGCTCCCATTCCTCTGTAGCTAGATCTGCCTGACGTTAAGCGCATGCGCCTCTGTCCCACTGTGAACTTCCTCTGGACCTTGTGGCACTGAAACCCCAGGTGCACAATCAAGTGTCTCCAAGACCCCTTTTGTGGAAGGGGCACTGTACAAGCACAGAACCCAAACTTGCCCTTCCCCAGAAGAGATCCCAGGGCTACTCACAGGATCCTAGAGCTGAGTCCCTTCCAGGCAGGGAGGAGGTCTGCTCATGTGGAGTCTCCTGCTTCGAGTACAGAGGCACTGATAGAAATCCTCCTCTTGTGCTCAGGAGCTGATTGGAGACATAGCTGGAAAGCTGCACACTGGAAGAAGCAGGAATGATCAGGTATGTACAGAACTGGTTGTTTTTCCTCCTTCTGTATGCCTCCCCCACCTCAGCTCCTTAATCAAATTTCTTAATGCCATTTTTTCACATGCCCTTACAGTCTCCAGCACATACTCCCTAGGGCTTTAAATTAGTGACACTGCAGTGACTCATCCGCACAGGGCAATGGGCTCTGCAGAATTGTTTCTTGGTGGTAAAAGGCCACAAACTTCCACTGACATCACTTTGAAAGCCTACAGAAACCATGACTTTACTGGCTGGGTGCCATGCATCTTTCAGGATCAGTCCTTCTAATGATGACCGACTTGTGTCGGTTGGGGATTTTCTGATCCAAAGTTGACAATACCTGAGAAGTCCACTGAAAAGAATGGGCTTTGGTTCTGTTCGTGGACAGCAAGCTACAGCGGCTTTCACAAATCAGTGACCAGGGATGCATCTGGTAAGAGGAAGATGTCCCTTCCCATCACACAGAAAAAGGAGGGGATAACTCTGCCAAGGCTTTCTGCTGAACAATATTTGGTCACTAAGTATGTCACATTCTGCTTTGTCTGACTGGCCAATCTCATACAGGTTGTGACTGACTTGAAGCTGTTCATGAAGAATTCCCTCTCTGTCATCTCCACTCACCTCCTGCAGCTCATCAAGACCCTGGTGGAACGTGCTGCCATGTAAGTCCTTTTCCAAATCCACGGCCTTGGCCTTGCAGGGCCAGGAGACTTCTAGGCTCGCTCTTTGACTGACACCAATCCGGGCAGCAGCAGGGTCTCCTGTGGAGGAAGTTACAGACAGGCCGTGTGTGGTAGCACAGGGAAAGACAACGGACTCTCTTTCTCCACAGTTCATGTCACAGAGACCTTCCTCTTCCCTCAGTGTGTCCTAGCAAAGAAGCTGAGGTTGGAAGTCCACGCAAGACTAGAAGGCACCAAATCCATCTGAAGGAGTGGGGAACTTGAAACATGTTCAAAGTTGCTACGTAGGAGAAAAGCTCAGTTGTGCTAACTCCCTGTCTAACCCTCCTCCTCACAAACCACACTCCCAAATGGTGGTGGACTGGGGAATCTTTGCCTGCCAGAGAAGGATTAGCGTACCAGGCAATTTTCCAGGGAGGCCTAGGGCAGATGCACCACGCTGGAAGATCGGGAGATCTCAACCCAGTGTGCTTAGGTAGCAGGTGACAGGGAGAGGAAGAGATAGACCAGCTTGAGCACAGCACAAGCTAAAGGTGTTCTCTTTGTGACCTTGCTAGAAACCCCTGGAGTGTACCTGCCACTGCCTTCTATCCTGACAGCTGCTGCTCACCTCTTTCTCTCCTTTCACATGCAGAGAAATTGATGTTATCTTGCCTGGCTACACCCACCTGCAGAAAGCTCAGCCCATCAGATGGAGCCAGTTCTTGCTCAGGTAACCACCTTTCACACTTGGCTGGAGAAAGCCTTCTCCACCCTTGGGGCCCTGCTCAGCTGGAGCCTAGAAGAGCATTATCCTCTGAGGGGGCACCCAGGGGTGGTGACAAATCAGAGGTAACCTTGCAAACTGGAACAGGAGCTCCCCATGTTCCTGTGCGGCTCTGACCAAGCGGGGACCCAAGCACTGAGTCGGCAGTGGAGGCTGACACCCTGTACGCTCCATCCTTTGGCCACTCTTACCTCTTGGGTTGTGTGACATTTTCGGACTTCAGGTGTTTCATCTCTCATGTCCTTTTCTAGCCATGCTGTTGCTCTGACCCGTGATTCTGAGCGCCTGGGAGAAGTGAAGAGGAGGATCAACGTCTTGCCTTTGGGAAGGTAAAGTTTACTTTGCATGTAATCCGTGGGCCTCACTCTGCTCTGCGAAATGGCTAAGAGGCAGATCTTTACATCCCCTGAACCACTGGGGTTAGTATACCATATGCGCTGCAGAGCTGCGATGGTGCAAGCCTTGCTTTTCTCACCAAAGAAAGACTGTTCCAAAGAGAAGACTCTCACCACAGAGATACTGTTCTTCTCCATTCTTGAAATTAAGAACTACAAGGCTTTCATCAAGCAAACCTTCTTCTTTGGAAGAGAACTTCTGGTTTACTCCAGAGTTCAGTGTTTGCTGAGCCTCAGGCCACACTGTGTGACACCAAAATGAACTAGGGGAGGGAAATCTTCAGAGAGGTGTCATCACTGCCTGCTAGAGCTCAGTTTTGGTTGGAGTGTGCAGGATATCATGCATGACTTCTGTTTCTTTCTCCCCTGGCAGCGGTGCTCTGGCTGGCAACCCACTGGCAATTGATAGAGAGCTTCTGCGTAGTGGTAAATGTCTCCCTGTGACTGAGGCACAGGTCTACTCATAGTATCTGGGAGCTGGGGAAGCTTTGACACATTGTCCTGATGTTATTTTGGATGTGTTGCAGCACCTTAACATGGGGATGGAAAGTAATAAATTAAAAAAAAATTAGTATGAGCTGATGCTCAGTGACACAGGTGGGAGGCAGCTCCTAATGACTCGGTAAGCCAGAAAGCTTTTTACTGCAGGGAGCCAGCAGGCGCCTGTAAGGTGGGAGCATAAACAGAGCCACCTCTGCTGCATGCTGGTTGCCTGGGGCTTATAACAAAGACCCTGCTAAGCATGTTTGTGTTCCGGGGACTACTCAAGGCCCCACAGTCACCTGCATGCTTGGGCAGCCTGCTCCAGTCATGCCAAGCCTGACCTCCTCTGTCCATCACCTTCCTTACAGAGCTGGACTTTGCTTCCATCAGCCTGAACAGCATGGATGCCGTTAGCGAGAGAGACTTTGTGGGTAAGCACAACCCAATCACACCTTCCCACCACTGTTAGAAGCAGGCATCTGATACCTTTCCAGTTGACCTCCTTTAATAGGGGGACTGAAATCCCTCACTAGGAAGTCATTATACAGAAAATCTGTTTGCTCATGTTTAAGCTCCAGTCAGAGCTCCCTGGGTTGTCAAGCAAACAAGCACCTTTTTCACCTCCTGATTTCCTGCCTTCTCTGCAGTGGAATTCCTCTCTGTTGCCACCCTGCTGATGATCCACCTTAGCAAGATGGCTGAAGATCTCATCATCTACAGTACCAGCGAGTTTGGCTTTCTAACCCTCTCTGATGCTTATAGGTAGGTCTCTGGGCAGAGAGCCCTTCCGTCAGGCTCTCCTCCTCAGCTATCCTCACATGAGAGAGTGAGACAGTGGTTGGGGTCTCCCTGCTGCACAAGGCTGACACAGCATTAAAAGTTGGCAGAAAGGCAGCCTTAGGGTGAATATTCCTCAGTAATGATCACTTATTTCTCATTCTGGTAACTCAAGCAAGCCTGCATTCAGCAGGCACTCCTCCCCAGCAACTGCTGGCAGAGAGAACTTCCTCCTCTGCTGGCAATGCCTGCCAAAGCCCTTCCTTGACTAGCCGGGTTTGCAATCCTAACAGATTTCCTGTCTCTCAGGGCGGCACAACCACAGCCCTCCCTTGCTGAGGTCACAGCAACACTTAGGCTGGCCTGTTGATACCACCTCTGGAGGGGCTTGGGGGGCAAGCCTCCTTTCCGCTTCCTCTCGGAGAGGTGGGACTGCATGGTAGCTCCAGACAAGACTGCAAACCCAAAGGCTTTGCTGTGGGAAACAGGACAAACTGAGCACACTCAGTTCACTGCTTTCTACACCCTAGAAGGGTGTCCAGGGAAGGGGGACCTACATGTCGCTTTTGGAGGGCTGGGTCACTGTGCTGCATGACCTGTCTTTAGCCTGTGTCTGTAGGGACTGGGGTCTTGCCCACCCTTACATTCCACATACCTTTCTTGCAGCACTGGCAGCAGCCTGATGCCTCAGAAGAAGAATCCTGATAGTCTGGAACTGATCCGCAGCAAAGCTGGACGAGTGTTTGGACGGGTGAGCCTGCTAAAGAAAGAAGCGGGATGGGGAAACAGCTCATACTGGGGCTGAAGAATCTTCCTTCTTCTTGCCTCTGTGTAAAGAAATGTGCCCAGTCGAGGCTCTTAACCTCTGCTGGGGCAATGTGCTTCTCTTCCTGTAACTGCCTCGCCTGTTTCTCTCTGCAGTTGGCTGCTATTCTCATGGTTCTCAAAGGACTTCCAAGCACCTACAACAAGGATCTGCAGGTAAAAGACATGTTAGCTTTCACACCATCTCTCTGAGCAGACACAGCCGTCTTCTGCTGTCGAGCAGTCTTGCCACTATATTTCCCTGCACAGATCCTGCTTGTGTGCAGGGTGCTGAGAAAGGGGCTGAGGCACGGCACGCTGCAGTTGACACCCCGGCCCCCAGCAGGAGCCCCTGGGATGACATGGCTGCTCTGATGGCTGGGCCGCTCAGGCTGTTGGGCTTTTGGGCTGCACCAGGTTGACTTAACAGCAATTTCCAACCCTGTCCCAATGCAGGAGGACAAGGAGGCCGTCTTTGATGTTGTGGACACCCTGAATGCTGTGCTCCAGGTTGCCACGGGAGTCATTTCTACCCTCCAGGTAAGGCTTCAGCCTCTCACTAGTGAACACGGTTGGGGTGCACATTCTGTGAGTAACACAGGTAAGAGAGCTCAAGACTGGTCCTACCATGAAGGCTCTTCGGTGCCTCACCCATACTGCTCATTATGGCCCCCGCTGTCAGCTGCTCAGGGGGTCTGAGGGTCCTTTTAGAGCCAAGTCCCTTCCAGATGAAGTCCCCTCACTGTGACCACTAACATGTCGCCAAGGAGGAGCTGATGATAATGTCTCCCTCTGACCCTCCTTTCTGCAGATCAACAAGGAGAACATGGAGAAGGCACTGAGCCCTGACATGCTGGCTACTGACCTGGCTCTCTACTTGGTTCGTAAAGGAGTAAGTATCAGAAGGAGACCTGGAGCTGTGATTTCTTTGGATGCAGAATACTGCTCAGCGAGGGCCTGAGATGAGGCCTTCTGTTCTGTCCCCAGGTGATGATCAGTCTGGGTCAACAAACCTGGATTCACATGGCATTGCCCTAAGTGAAAACAAGCCAACCCAAAAAGAGAGCACATCCATTTTTTCCTTTGAAAAACACCCCAGTTGCCTGGTCACTGACTGCGGCCTCTGCTTCTCACTGCAGATGCCATTCAGACAAGCCCACACTGCCTCCGGGAAGGCCGTCCACCTCGCCGAGTCTAAAGGCACGACCATCAATAATCTCAGCCTGGATGACCTGAAGAGCATCAGGTTTGTATCGTCCCTACTCTTTTGCCATGACTCCCCTCAACAGGCAGCCATCAGCCTCCTTATGGTGCCCTTCCCCAAAATGCCTGGGCCAGACAGCACCCCAAAATCCTCCTGGCCTGAATATCAGTGCTGCTACTGCTGGGCCTGAACACACTGAAGGGGGACAACACCACTACCCTTCAGCTCCAGCGGGGCATGGGCAGCAGCTGTTGGGAGGGACTGGAAGAAATTCATGCCCTGACCTGGAAGCACCAGCCCTCTGAGGAGCTGGGCTCCGAACTTGCTCATTCTCCCCTTGGAGCTGACTCTCTGGTCTGCCACAAGCAGCTACTGTCAGGCACCAGAAGTGCAGAAGCAGGGCTGCAGGAGGCCTTTCCCTGGGAAAAAGGCTCCGTCCCCACTCCCTCACCCTCTCTGCAGGCAGTGAGCATGTAAAGGCAGCCAAGAGCACCCAGCGCTCTCCACTGACACCTCTGCCTTTGCCCCCCCCAGCCCCCTGTTTGGCAGCGACGTCTCCCAGGTCTTCAACGTTGTCAACAGCGTGGAGCAGTACACGGCCATGGGCGGTACTGCCAAGAGCAGCGTGACTGCCCAGATCGAGCAGCTGAGGGAGCTGCTGAAGAGGCTGAAGGAACAAGCTTAGAGTGTGGGGAGATATTCCATGGATGCAGCGTTGTGCCTGTCACACTAATCTGGAGTTAATAAACACTGGGGTGTATGTAGTTCACTGAACTCCTGTCTTGCTTATTTCTTCTTAGGGGTGAGATTGAGCTGGGCTTCCTCAGCCCTTGTGAGGCTTGGGGAAGCGTTCACTGGTGTGTGAACCTGGGAGAGGAGCTGGGTTATGGGGTGTGAAGTTCTAGGAGGCTGGTAGGTAGAGAGCAGCAGGAGTGTCAGTGCATGTGTTGAGGGAGGCTTGTGTGTGTCCACAAAGAGAGATGGTTGGTACAACATCTGCAACACATGCCTCATCTCTAGCTATCACCACCCTCCTCATAGGAGTATGTTTCCCTGTCTGACTTCTGGCAGGGAAAAAAAATCTCCTCACCACCTGGCATGGGAACTTGCATAGCCTAGACAGGTCTTGGCCAGCAGGTTGGCCTGCTGGCCAACCCACAGGTCATCGCAGCCCATCACAAAACCACCTTTGGCTCTGGCTTACACTGAAGCACAGGGTTGCATGGTCCCAGGTCCAGCTCTTTCCTCTGTGTGACAGATGCCCTGATTTGCCTCCAAGCTAGCTGGGGCAGAGTGCTTTAAAAAAAAGGTCCCTGGCATTGCATTGCTGTTGCCTCTTACAAAAATCATTTGCCATTTTCCCTTCTGTCCTTATAGAAGTAAAATCAGAACAAAGACCAGGAAAAGTCTTACTTGAGGAATGAAGTGCCAGAAAGTTCCCGAGTCCCCTGCTGCTTATTGCCATGTTTCTCTGGTTTAGTACATTCGTCTCACCTTCCAGCTAAGTTAGCTGTGGCAGGGAAATCAATTATGAACACTTAATTCAGGTGGAGATGTGACAGCAACAGCCAACACCAACAGATGCAGAAGAAGGGATTATCTCCTCCTCCCCAGCTCATGGGTCTTTTCTTTCCTCACGTAAGCTTTCTCCCTGTTTTCTCACTCCTGGTCAGTACCTTCACATGTCTCAGCTGACTAGACTTTTGCTTGTTCCCAGCCGCCGCTGTTCAGCATCTTGGGGGTCAGTGCTGAGTAATGTGGGGCCCTGCTGATTGAAAAAAGAAGGTGGTTTTAGCAGATTATCACATCTCAATCTCTCGCTTAAATAAATAGTTCCTAGTCACTGGTACTCCCCATTTGACCATCCACCTTTCTGATATTCTTACTTGTCACCAAGCCATTCATTGATCTGCAATAAACTGAGCTGTTGCTTCTGTAATTGAACCAGATACAGCATGACTGACAGCTGCTTGTTGCGCATGGAGGTACATGTTCCCATCCAAGAAACAAACATAGGCTACAAATAAACGTACTATGAAATTAAAATCAATCTGATGGCATTTCCTTCCTCCCTTGCCCCTGTGATACTTTTCTCTGCCCTGCTTTATTCCTAATGAAGTTCTGAGGGATACGGTCTGAATAGGAAATGTTACCGTACTTCACAGATGAGTCCAGAGGTGGTTTTCTAACGCAGAGATCCTCCTCCTGCCTGTCCCCAAGATGCCGTCTGGTCATCAGTGCTCTTCTTTGTCATTTCCAATAACTTCTTGCCCTCCCGCTTCAACAAGTGACTCTGAAAGTACATAAAAGTAAGCAACCAAGTAAGTAAATAAATAAATAAAAGAAAAACACCCCACGCCCCCCCCAGAAATCCAGCAATCCTGGACACAGCCCAACGCCTGCAAGTGTTTTTACGCCAGGCTACCGATGGCTTCAGCTAGAGGCGCCTGCAGCCCCGTGTGACAGCACCCGGACCCTGCTCGGGCTCTGCAGCGGCCCCTCCCGCCGCGACGTGCCGGGGCGGGACCTGTCCCCGCCGTCCGTCCCCGCCGCTCCCCCGGCGGTACCTCCCCGCGGCCGGGCGCTGCCCACAACCAAGATGGCGGCGGGGGCATCAAGCGGCGGGGTGGGCTGCGGCATGGCGGGGGGCTGCCGTCTGCTCCTGCTGCTGGCGCTGGGGCGGGCGGCGGCCCCGCCGGGCGGCATGCTCTACCCCCGGGAGACCCCATCCCGGGAGCGGAAGGAGCTCGGCGGCCTCTGGAGCTTCCGCGCCGACTTCTCGCCGGGCAGGGACGCCGGCTTCGTGCAGCGCTGGTACCGGCAGCCGCTCCGGCAGGTACCGCGGGGCCGGGAGCGGGGGGCGCGGGCAGGGGCTGCCGCTTCCCCGGGGCAGGGCAGTGCGGCAGGGGGGTGCTCTCCTTCCCGGGAAGGGCCCCCTGCAAACCAGGCTTCCTTCCTCTCCCGAGAGCACCGTTTCTCCTTTCCTTCCCCAGCAGGCTTGCGGAGCGGCTCCTCTTTGCCTCCCGCCCTGCGCTAAGTGTCTTACCGCTATGCAGAGGGTTTACTTAAGAGGCTTTCTAATTACCGAAACAGCAGTCTCTGATTATCCCGCTTCTGCTCAGAGGCCAGAAAGCATTTGAATGAACTACAGCCACCTTTAGCTGTCGTAGAAATCCCCGTGCTGCAAAAGCCAGGCTGGCCTTGCACAACATTTACCTATTGTCAGCAGCATAGAATAAACAAAAACGTGCCTGGAAAGGGCACTCTTGAATTATTTATTCCAAAGTAGCCGAGTGCAGATAAACAAGTTCTAGTGTAATTAAAATCCATTACGAAATTAACACCATTACCTAAAAGAAAGAAGTTATGTATTCTATGCATAAAATATATGTGTCCTTCATCATTTCTATTTTAGCCCTTTGGCCAATTTTTCGCCAGATTGTGGAAGGAGAGAAGAGCTGAAGGGCACTATGCTGCTAGAAGTTTTGCAAAAAGAGACAGCCAGAGGAGAGGAATCCTGGACTATGCCCCCCCAAAGGGAGGCTTAGACGTGTACGCTCAACCTGCTTTAGACATCAGAGAATCTCCCCGAAGGAGACGCACATTATGGCCATCCCAGTCAAAGGTTATCCTGTATCAGATACTAGAAAATCCACTTCACCATCCAAGGATTTTCCTCCTAGTATTTTCTGATGTCTAATAAGGGTGCTGAGTTTCTCTGCAGTGCCGGTACGGTTCAGTGCTGAGTCAGCCGCGCACATGATGCTCACCCCTGGGTGACCAGACCTTCCTCGTTCCGCTCTCCATGGAAAGGCTTCCTTAGGAAAGGGGAAGCTGCTGCAGCACTCATTGATGCAACATCACGAGCGCAGCAGGTGCTAAAAATGAACAGTTCTATTTTGCAACAGCATCCGGTTACCTCAATGTTAAATGTATTACAACACTGCCTGCCTATAATTCTTATATTAAAAATAAGCAAGTGAATTGACTCTATTGTAATCCTAAGGAATCTATGTCGCTTTCAGGGAGTGAGGAAGGCTGGACTCATCCCAAACAGTCTCCATGGACCTTCCCTGGGGGATCTGGCCCAAAATATCCATGGCTCTTGCCACCCTTCTACTACAGCTCTTAGCCTGACAAGCAGCACCCTGCACTGACACCGCAACACCAGCACTGCTCACCAAACAGCTAGAGCTGTGCAGGAGAAACTACAATTTCTGGGAAGTCCCAGGCTGAAACAATGACCCGGGCATTTATTTTTTTTCCCCTCACTTTTGTGATTCCGCAATACCAGAGCCATTAGTAAAATCAGGAAGGGAAAAAGATACGAGCAGCTTCTTCCTGTAGGAACAGGCAGGTTCCTGGGCCTGATATTAAGTAGGACTTGTGTAGGACCTGTGACAGACCACACCAGTTTCTAAACAGGTTTTCCCAAATATTTCCACTTGCCAAAGGGATTGTAAGGCTGTCAGTGGAAGGGGACACCTCCAGCAGTACAGGTTGGACAGCCAAGACAGTAAAATTTTTTTTAAATGATCTGTTTCCTCCCTTTCTGTGCAATTCCTGCCAGACCGGTCCTGTGATTGACATGCCAGTGCCTGCCAGCTTCAATGATATCACTCAAGACCCCAGCTTGGAGAACTACATCGGCTGGGTTTGGTATGAGAAAGAGGTGCTGCTTCCTCTCCGCTGGCTTCAGGACGACCTCAACACCAGAGTGGTGCTCCGTTTCGGTAGTGCCCATTACTACTCCATTGTGGTACGTTGCACAGCAAATTGTCCATGTGTTTCCAAAATTATGCGACACTAAAATCTGTCTCATGGCTTGTTCAGCAAATACATCTCTGCCTAGATTTTATATCAGTTTGCTATTTAACTCTTGCCTGTTCTCCTCCAGCCAAGAACTTCGCCATGTTTCCCAGGTCTCTCTTCTCTGATCCTCCAATATCGGGACTAGTAACTAAAATGTTTACTTGCTACAGGATCTGCCCAAAACCATGTCTCAGTGACACTTGCTTGTATGTGACCCAGACCTAACTCCCAGCAAAGGAAGGGCTGCCAGATTGATCCCTCAAGGAGTAAGAGCCCAGAACAAGGTTCAGTGTTACTGGGAATCCTGACTGCCCTATGCTGGGCTCCTTCCCTTCTCCCTGCTATGCTTGCGACAAAAACCCAATAACCCCGCTGCTTGGGCTCACGGGTGTCTTCTCTTGCAGTGGGTCAACGGAGTGCAAGTCGTGGAGCATGAAGGGGGCCACCTCCCTTTTGAAGCAGATATAAGCAGCATCGTCCAGGGCAGCCCAGGGATCCCCTGCCGCATCACTGTCGCGCTCAACAACACTCTGACACCCCATACTCTGCCTCCGGGGTCAATTCAGTACATGAATGACAAAACAAGGTGAGTTGCTGAAGTGCTGTACTGCTGAGCTTATCCCAGGGATGAGAGAACGGGAATTTATTCAGCTGCTGGTTCATAAGACCCTCCAAGCAACTTACAAAAGCATGGGATTGTATTTATGCTGAAATTCATCAGTCGAGCAGGGAGGAGTTTAAGCTTTGGTGTTATGAGGAATCTGCACTGAGTTACTGCATCTGTTTTGTACACAGGGAACTGAGATTAAGTGATTTGCTGAGTTGAATCAATGGCAGATTTGAGAAGCTTGAATTCAGCTGGAAACTGCAAGTACCAGCTATCCTGAAGGGTCAAACCTATTCAGTGCATTAGATGTTTGTAAACTGGTAGTCCCCTTCAGCATAGCAGCAGTAGCACTACTGAAAGATAGATCCATCCTGTTGTAGAGACTATTTTACCAGCTAGCATCTATTATTACATGACTATTTTACATTGCTAGCATCCATATGCTGCCTTCAGTTCTTGTGTAATGAAACATAATGCAGCGATTTCTCCTGTCTTGCTCACTCAGGTATCCCAAGAACTATTTTGTACAGAACATCAGGTTTGATTTCTTTAATTATGCTGGAATCCATCGCCCGGTTGTGCTTTACACCACTCCTTCTGTCTACATAGATGATATTACTGTGACAACTACTTCATCAGAGAGTGTTGGTAGGTCCAGAACAATTACAGCAGCTACCTCAGGCCCCGAATGGAGATGACAAGGGCAGCAGAGAAAATATCCTGCAAAAGTCTGATTGAATTTGTTTCGTAGTGGCTTTCTCTTGAACCTGAGCTGGTCTATTGCACAGCTCAGCAGCTGCAAGAATATGGTAAAGAGTTCAGAAGCAATAAGAAAAAAAGAAGTACTTGCAAGAGACTACTGTTAAATGGAAAGGATGATCAGGTGTTTCTTGAAGTAGAATTTCTCAGTAGGGGCAGTCTTCCTGCCACTTAGAGCAGGATTATCTCTAAGTAACAGAGTTGTGTGATACACCGTCCTGGTTTCGGCTGGGATAGAGTTAATTTTCTTCTTAGTAGCTGGTACAGTGCTGTGTTTTGGATTTAGTGTGAGAACGATGTTGATAACACACTGATGTTTTAGTTGTTGCTGAGCAGCGCTTATCCTAAGTCAAGGACTTTGCAGTTTCCCCTGCTCTGCCAGCAAGCAGGTGCACAAGGAACTGGGAGGGAGCATGGCCAGGGCAGCTGACCCGAACTAGCCCAAGGGGTATTCCATACCATAGAACGTCATGCCCAGTATATAAACTGGGGGGAGTTGGCTGGGAGGGGCAGATAGCTGCTCGGGCATCGGTCAGTGGGTGGTGAGCAATTGCATTGTGCATCACTTGTCTTTTTTGGGGTTTTATTTCTCTCTCTTTTTTTTCTGTTATGTTCCTTTTCATTACAATTATTATTATTATATTTTTATTAGTAGTAGTATTATATTTTATTTTACTTTAGTTATTAAACTGCTCTTATCTCAACCCACGAGTTTTACTTTTTTTTTTCCCCGATCCTCCTCCCCATCCCACTGGGAGGGGGAAGCGGCTGCCTGGTGCTTAGTTGCTGGCTGGGGTTAAACCACGACATACACAAATCTTGCTGGAAACTTCTAGACCTCAAGACAGACAGGTCATGCTTCTTACATTCAGTTCATGCCACTGTTGTTGTTCTCCTCATTTTTTGATGCTGCTGTATGTGAACACCCTCCAACATTTGATGCATGTGTATTTCCTTTCATGGCAGTCTCTGATTGTCTTTTGTTTCCTTTGAACCAGCAATGGTGCAATATCAGGTGTCGGTTGTTGGCAGCACACTCTATTCCTTGTCCCTGAGCTTACATGACCAAGAGGGGAAAGTGGTTGCTACAGGCGATGGGCCAGCTGGAGAGCTAAAAGTCCTGAACCCAAATCTTTGGTGGCCTTACCTGATGCACGAGAACCCTGGATACCGCTACTCCTTAGAGGTAACAGTGACGTTTCTTCCTTTCTGTGTGCGTTCCCTCTGACTGTCTAATAGCATTACGGAACTGCCATATGGCCCATCTTCCTTACTCATCTTCTCCCGCGGATCCTGTTCATGTGACCAGAGTGGCTTTGCTAATTATGCAGTAATCAAATCAAGCTTTGCCAGCTTCCTGGATGCTCAACTGAAAGGTCTGTCGGTGAGAAGAAGGGCATGCCTGGAGTGCATGCATACACTCCGAGATGCTTGCCCTTCACATTTAGGGCCCAATCCATCCCTTGCAAAAGGACCATTTGAGACAATATAGGGGATGAGATACCGTGAAAGCTGAGAGCAGAGTCTCTGAGGAGCAGGCTGCTAACCTCTTCCATGTGCTTTGCCACGCAATGAGCTTTCTTCCCACTCTGCAAGACAAGAGTTCGGCTTCAATAGCACGAGCCTGGAAGACACTGTGTGAGTTAAGGATGAGTAGTGACGCTTAGATGCAGCAATTAGGGCAGCAGGTGAGCTGCTGTGAGTTTCCAGGGGCTCAGGTTCGTACCTCTTGTGAGCAGATGACACTTCAGTCATTGCCTGGTATCAAGGTGCAGGGCAGAAGAGGTGTACCGCTGCCTTGCCTGGGGGGATGAAATAGCCCAGATGAGTAAGGGGAAAAGAAACTGAAGCTCTTGGGGTGAACAAGCCCCAGAAGAGTCATCCAGGGTTCAGTCTTCATCCTTCAACCTCCCCAGCTTGGATTTCTGTTTTCTGTTTAGTCAGACCTTGCTCCTTCCCTGAGGACCACAAGAGGCGGCTGAAGCAGCAGTGAGGAGCAGGCCGCGTGATGAGGCAGGGCTGGGACACGGATGGGAGGTCAAGATAGCCCTTACAGACAAGGGGGAGGGAGGACAGGGCATCCTTGTGAAGCCCAGCGTGTCAGTTGCGTCTCCCCCTTGGAAATCCAGGTGAAAATGCAGGCGCAAGTGAACGGGGCGTTGCTGGAGGACGTGTACACGCTCCCGGTCGGCATCCGCACCGTCCATGTCACCAGCACGCAGTTCCTCATCAACGGCAGGCCCTTCTACTTCCACGGTGTCAACAAGCACGAAGACGCAGATGTAAGTGTGCGGCGCCTGCGGCGGGGACACCTCATAGCAGCTCGCTTCATGCCGCTGAGGCGGCACCCGCCCTTGCCTCCCCTCTCCACTCAAAGGGGCCGTTTCCTCACACCCTTCTCACAGGCTGAGAGCTGCTGGGGGGGCTGGGGTGAACTTTTACCAGCATTAAGGGGACACCGTGCCCAGACCTGCCATAGTTGTGACATCCCTCTCAGGGCTCATGGGCGAGCCCGCGTGTGCTGGCAGAGGAGCTAAACGACCCCCCGGCCATGGCTTCCAGTCAGAAGTAGCGGCTGTCAGGTTTCCCACCCCGGGAAATGCCGGGAACACAGTCTCCGACGGGGAGGTCTGAGCCGCGGAGGAGCCGCAGGGCTGCGAGGCGCGGCCCGGCCACAGGGAGGCCCCGCAGCCGCGGCAGAGGCCCGGTCCCCGCCGGGCAGAGCCGCCCTGACCCGGCTGCCCGCCAAGCCGCTCACCTCAGGGGCGGCGGGCGCTCCTTCCTCCCGGTGCCGGGGAGTGCGGGCTCTCCTCAGAGGGAGATGCAGAGCCCTGCCGGTCTAGGGTCCTCCTTCACCCTGTCCTCCCCAGCCTGCCTCATGGATAACACCTGTGAAAGGCAGTGAGAGGGCAGCCCAGGCAGGGCAGCTCCCCGAAATGGCAGGCAGCAGCAGTGCTGGCAGCTTGGCTGCAACTGCCGTCCCCTCTGCTTCTCCAAACAACCAGGGTCTGAGCGTGCATGTGGCAATGCCCCTCAGAAAGGCAAACACTGGATGGAGAGGTGGTGCAGAGCTGGAAACGCTCTGGGAGTGAGCAGGGAAGCAGTGGTGCCCAGCTAACGTGTGAGGAGAAGCCCCGGCCCGGCAGTGTGATGGGGTGTATTTCTCTCTCCCCTCCCAGATCCGTGGCAAAGGCCTTGACTGGCCCCTGGTTGTGAAGGACTTCAACCTGCTGCGCTGGCTGGGGGCGAACTCTTTCCGCACCAGCCACTACCCCTACGCTGAGGAGATCATGGACCTGTGCGATGCCTACGGCATCGTGGTGATCGACGAGTGCCCGGGAGTGGGGATTAAAATGCCGTAAGCAATTGCTCGAAAGACCCTTCCCCTTGTTTCTATGCTCCTCTCTGAGCCGCTTCAAAAGCATCCCCCTCCCGTCCCACAGCGCCCGTTGTCCTGATAACGGAAGTACTTTGCTCTATTTAGAAATCAGCCCATTGTGCGACGTGTGCCTAGTGAGGTTGGGCAACCGGAGGGCGTTTTGCCACGTGGCCATCGCGTCATTTGGTCTGGTTCGATTAATGAGCCCAAACCACGGCCCTGAACTGTGCAGCAGGCTTTGGGGAAATAGGGCAGAAGCCATATTCAGTGTCAAGGCTCAGCCGTGCTTATACACCCCAGAGGCTTGAGTTTTCACAGGGAAAGGCAAAGGGGATGGATTTTATACCCTCACCTCACCAAGTCTCGCTTCCTTTTGTCTTTAAGCGAGAGCTTTGGGAACAAGTCCTTGCAGCATCATCTTGTTGTGATGGAGGAGCTGATCCGCAGGGATAAGAACAGGCCATCAGTCGTGATGTGGTCAGTAGCCAACGAGCCGGCATCGGAGCTGCCCCCAGCAGCTTACTACTTTAAGTAAGTGCGTCTGCTTGTACAGAGAGCTGAGGCTTGAATGTTGACAGATGATGCATCTTCTTCCTTTGGGATGGCATAGAGAAGTAGTAAAGAGAGGACAAGCGTTTTTTGGGAACCCTGAAACAGTACCCGCAGATGCAAACTAAAAGTGTAACTGCTGCATGTGTTGAACTGATGCTCAGAACCACACAACAGTCTCAACCTGTTGTTTCTGAACTAGTAAGGCTCTGCAAAATTACCAGGAGTCCATTTGGTCTGAGCATCTCTTCTTGACCTCAGGGTCAAGAAAAGCAGATCTGATGAGAACAGGATATTCCTTGTTACCGATGGAAGACGAGTGCTAAATTCTTTGAGAATTACAGCAAAGCTGTAAAATAATGGGCCTTTAATTCTGAAGACAAGGTTCTTCAGTTAGTGCTAGTTATTTGTTCTGCAGGGGATTGTGACACCCCACTTCAAAGCCACTGCTTCAAGTCCCTACAGTCCCCTTGGTTTTATTTTTAAAGAGATTTAAGCTTTGGATAGCCGAGAGTCATCTCTGTAATGGGGTAGCAGACTGTCCCTAGTAGGTTTAAGTGCATTAAGAGGTAACTGTGAATTTTCATTCTTCGGAATGATGCACCACCCTCCGGCAATGTCAAGGTAGCAGCAGAGCTTGACCCTCCCATTCGCTGTCTCATCTCTCTTATTCAGAGTTTCCTCAAAAGCAGCCAACCTGTGACTGCTCCGCCTGCTGTGGCACAGGGCTAGGGCCTCGTGCTTTGGCAGGAACACATCCCAAGAGTTTAGAAACTTCCCATTACCCTTCTTACATTTTTGTCTTCAAACTCACTGTCCCTTCTCCAACTTCTAAGCTGCTGGCACCAACAGACAAATGAATGTGCCCATGTTTGGTATGCTTCCACTCTGGTCTTTTTTCAGGTGGGATAGCAACCAACTTTGTGACAGTCTCTTTGCCGTGATATTTATACTCCTACAGAACTGGCTAGAATTGCAGACACTTTATAGCAGATGATCACTAAGTATCCTGCAGTATTTAATTAAAAATACTTTCTGCTAAATTCAAAGCAGCTCCAAATGTCTGAGGGGGGTGGAAGGACAGAGAGCTTGGGGAAATGGGGCTGTGCTTCTCCATGCTGTTGCTGAACTCTTGCTTTACTGTTTGCAAACAGGACAGTGATAGCTCACACTAAAGCTCTCGATCCCTCCAGACCAGTAACCTTTGTGACAGATGCTAATTACGCTCTTGATCGTGGTGTAAGTTTACTTTATTTTCTAGCTTTTTTTTTTTTTAATTCATACATTAAATTTCCTCTTCTTGTCATTTGTTTTACAGTCCTTTCCCCCCACCTCCCCAAGCTTACTGGAGGTATTTCACAGGGAAGGGCAGAAGAAAACTTACATTTTTGTTTCTAGTACAAAACACCTTATCCTGGAGTTGTAGTCCAGCTGAAAAAAAAACAATCTGTAAGAGAGAAGAACAGTTCTTTGTCTTGAGTGAAGTATGCAGGATCAGATCCCTGGATTCCATTAACATTGTCATGCTTTGCTGTTCCATTGACTGTGTTTACTAATGCTCAGGATTTTCACTTGCAATTAAACCAAAGCTTAAACCTCTTTAAAATGCTAACAGCCCTTGTGGAAGTCTAAAGGAAGGAAGCTTTGCTTTAATTCCTGCTTTAAACTGCTCTAGATCTTCTTTGGCAGATGTCTGTTAATGTTGAATAATCTAAAAGCTCTTCTAGCTTCATAATTAAAGTCCTAGAGCTGTATAAATAGCCAAAAGGCACTTTTCTTGGATGTCTGTGCCTTAAGCTGGCCATAGCATGAACCAAGGATCTTTAACACACATAAATTTGCTTCCGGGGTAGTTCCTATGTAATTTTAAATTTTTCAAGATGGCTTTATACTACTTGTCACTACTGTACAATAAAGACTTCTAGCAGGTGAGTTTGTAGGTACATAATACTACCACATCCCTGTTACAGGTTACACTTTGTATTTCTTTCAAGCTGTCCTACAATTAGCAGGATCGGCCTTCTGTAACTGAGAGGTCTGTTCCTCCCCACCCCAGGAAAGGAAAACCGATGGCCTGAGTTTTGAAGGAGCCCAGCGGGGATCTGCTCTTGGATATCGCTGTTTCAACAGGCACGCACACACAGACTCTGACATCCCATCCCCACGAGCGTGGTCTGACTAGCTTGAGGAGACACAGGAAAACGAAACCAAAGAATAGATCTCATACACTGATGTGACATTAGAACTTTTTTCCTTTTATTACAAAACATGTTAAGAGAACATTGAACAAGTTACATACAACATCACTTTATCTTTAGTGGGCTTTGTGCCCTTTTATCATACTGTCCATGTGGTAGAAATGGCATATAACTTGCAGAATGCTTAGTCTTAGTATTGCACCATTGATGCACAGATTTAGTTGCTAGTCAAAATATTTGACCACTAACTTGATAATCACATTCCAATACTCAAAAAGTACATCTGAATGTACCAGCAAGCCAGAGACATCTTGGAAACTCAAAAACGTCTAACAAACCTGAGGATGAAATGGGTTGATCTTGTCTAACTCTTTGCTGTGACTTCCTAAGTCTGCAAGAAAAACGCCAAATTAATATGCTATTAGCTTACTAAATTTATCCTGCTTTTTTTCTGGGAAAGATGTCATGTTGGGAGGGCCTGAGTGATGGGGGGAAAGACTTTATTCTACCTGTAATAAAACAGGATTCCATGAAGTGAACCAAAAGGAGGACTTAGCTTTATGAGTGAAGGTTGTCTACTCTGAGCTCTGTGACAAAACACTCTCACCTTGTTTTTTGTAGGCTCCTTACGTGGATGTAATTTGCGTAAATAGCTACTTCTCCTGGTATCACGACCCAGGCCATCTGGAAGTTATTCCACTACAACTCACAACACAGTTTGAGAACTGGTATAAAACCTACCAAAAACCCATTATCCAGAGTGAATATGGAGCAGACTCGGTTCCTGGACTTCACAGTGTAAGTGTTACAGACGCCCTAGATGGAAAAAAGCACTGCTTTTCTTACAGGGTCAACAAATTTAATTAGAAGAGATGGGTCCCATTGAGCCTCACTACTTAGCTTTGAGATGCATTAGCTTGTCAGTGTCCGAAAGACTCCAGGATTGTAATCCTGCTCCACTGAAATCGATGAGCTTTGCCACTAACAAAGGTTAGATTCTATCTAAAGAGAAGTTTTTAGCTTTGACTAAAAGCGCTGAGCACTCTGAAATCTGTACTTGGCATTTGTAGAAGATGCTTAATCGGAAGATATGACACTGGAGACTGGCCATTCATTCCATGATGCTATCCTGCACAGAAGGGGGTGGCACTCCTATACCTATATCATGACAAAGCACCGTTACCAAGCAAAACCACGGACTCCTCCCTCAAGTACACCTGGCATTACGTTGGTGTTTTATGTGCGTTTCTCCTTGCAATTTCAGTAGTTGCTAATTGTCACTGAATAACCATTGTTAACACAGCAGCAATGAAGAGACCAAGCAATTGTAAAGCTTGTCTTCAGGAAGCAGGTCCCCAGTAGATAGGAAGTTAACGTATGGAACCTTTGCTGAGATTAACTGTCACCTTCATTCAAGGCCACCTCTTTTTCCTGGCTGTAGGATCCACCTCTTATGTTCAGCGAGGAGTATCAGAAAGCTATGCTAAGAGAGTACCATTCCGTTTTTGACAAAAAGAGGAAAGAGTATGTGATTGGGGAGCTCATATGGAATTTTGCTGATTTCATGACTAATCAAGGTAAGCTTATATTTATATTCTAAACAACTCTCCATCCTCCCTGCAAGTTTAAAATTGTTTGACACACAAAGAATATTGTGCTGTAGGGCAGGACAAAAGGGCCCTCTGCTTACCAAGATAGAGCATAGCTGTTTTTTGTGACAAAGTCCAGCATGACCGGAGCCAAGAGGGAAGGTCCTGCCTGTACTTAATGCATCCACTCTCTCCGGCGTGAGCTCCTAGATGTCTCACCTGCAAAGATGCTACCCAGAACATGAGACAGTGCGCTAGGGCAGAATGCAAGGGAAGCTTGTGAGCAGACCCAGATTACTTTATTTCTTGGCCATCCTCAATTCAGAGCTTCAGTCAGCTGTTAGGGATGTGTCTCGCTTGCTTGCTTCATATTTCATCTACAACTGCCCTTAGTAACAGAGCACCTTAAATAATGTATTATTAACTTGGTATAGACGTTTAGAAAGAGGGGACCAGATGCCACACTGGTAGACAACGGTCCGTCATGACACTCCATCCACTATTAATAAATAAGTGCGTTCGCAAAGTATGGGGCATTACTTAATCTACAGTGCAGACAGTCACACAGAAATTAAACGACTACAACTCAGGAGACCTAGTAAGGAACCAGTTATGCATATGCCACCTGCAGTGAGTTAGGGTGGTGAACAGTCAGTGTTAATTTCAGGCAGAGAAACACCATTAAGAATAATCTGTAGAGCACCAATATAGGTATTAGAAAGCTAAGTTCATCGCAGAGAAGCGGTCAGAAAAGTAATATCGGTTTCAAATAGGAGGATGGAGAAAATGTAGACAAGTTCACATACACATATGCGGTTCCAGTCTCTCTACATGTTGCGATCGTCTTTTCTAGTTTCCTATGAAAACTAAAATAGGCAAAAAGGATACAGACACCACTAAAGGACAGTACAGTCAAATAGTTAGTAATCAACATTTTCACCATCAAATTTCAAGGTGGAACTAATGGCAGAAGGAGTATCTGCTGTAAATATAATACTGATCAAGTTAATGGGCACACCTGAATTAACTGTCATAGACTTACCAGTTGTAAATACAACTAATTGCAGCTATATTGCTCAGTTACATCAATTAATCTTGCCAAGATGACGCAAATTGCATCTGCCAAGTTCCCCATTGTACCTGACTGCGTAGAAGAAAGTGCATAGGTCTCTTCCACCTAACCTGATTTTAGTACATACATTGTAACCGTTCACAGTAGGGGATATAAGAGCATTTTATATATACTTGCTTTATTTTATAACTTCTCTACAGGGACCACACGTGTTTTGGGGAACAAGAAAGGAATATTTACCCGCCAACGACAGCCCAAATCAGCTGCATTTGTTCTTAGAGAAAGATACTGGAAGATTGCAAACGAATCAAGCTGTCTTCCTCCTATAATAAAATCACATACCCTCTTTCTAAAATGAAATCAAAAGGTATAGTGGCTGGGTACTATGCTGAGCTTGTTCATTAAATTTCTGTTTAAATAATATTTATGCCTGACTCAAGTCTTGCAAGTCTAATGCAATTTCTAGTCCACCTGAAGTAGTTACTATGATACAAAGCAGATCAGAAACACTAGTTTCCTATACTTAGCCATGTCTGTAGGCTTCCTGTTTCCAGGTGGTAAAATGAATATTCAGAGTTTCAAGGAGCTGAAGTTAGAGATCCTGACTGAGGTATCTGTTTATGGCAAACCCAAAAAATATTGCATGATACAAATCAATGCTGAAGACTTAAAAAATCCAAGTTACTCTAAATGAACATCACATTCCTCCAATGCAAATGAGGTTTTCCAGTTATAGTCCCCTAACAGTTACACTACTCGGATCACAGCAAACTGTCCACAGGATTACCGAAGAGCACAATTTATATAGCTTCTCTTGCTGAACAGAATGTACGTGGCTGGCTGAGAAATTCTGAGAGTTCACAGCATTCAGGAAGTGTATGAACCACTGCTGCTGTCAGGATACCCAACATACTCCAGTACAGTATGGAATTCATACTACAGCAGCAAGGTGGAGTATGTTAGATAGGGAGGTACTACATCAACTGAACTTTGTTTAGAACTATTTGAGTACCAGAACAGTACCAGAACTGCCGCTATGAGATGCGGTTTTATCTTCCAGCATGGAAGAGCTTCCTTCATATTAAATGGTCACTATGCACTACAGTAATAGTAGTCTAGAGGGTAAGTTTGTTCTAAACGTTTTTGATGCTGGCCTGAAGCATTCTAGGGTAGGGCGATGTGTAAATTAATGTGCACACGCTACTTTAGACTAATGGAGTGTAGTAACATCCCTTTCAGGCTGTACACCAGTCTTAGAGGACTCTAAAGGCCAGGCTTTAGACTGTAATAGACTATGCCAATGCTCACAGAAGAGCTCAGAACACAAAGGTCTGCAAACTTCTTATTGCAACATCCCAGGGCTGTTCCAAGAGCAGCGTCACCCGGAGCAGAACGACAAAATTGGAGGCTGCCTACTGAATTTTGGAAGTTGGCACAATTATGTAGTTTCATTATTCTGAGTCACAGATACTGTGTGAAACTGTTGCTATGACTACTTTTTCTGCAACTGGCTCTTCTGCTAGTATCTCAAGAAAATGACCAAAACATCTGCCAATATAAAGAAAATATTTGCTCTTGTGTTGTGTGGTGGCCAAGTTCTCCTTCCTTTAGATGAGGTACATAAGAAACCAACACCACCTTCCACACGCAGAATAAGGACCTATATGTTCACTGCAGACTTCAAAACAATTTTTCTTGAGTTTTTAAGGGAAAAGAAGAAACATACTGTCAACATTCCTTATCCCATGTTAGGTCTACAGACTTTCTATATAACTAAAAAGCCAGAATATAAAAGTCTATCCACAGTAAAAAGACACTTGCTCAAATGTACCACAGTATAAGAGTGAATACCATATTTAAGCCCACTACCAGTGTCTGAAAGTCATTTCAGCTTCGCGATCTCTAGACATCATTTTTAAAAATCATTTTCTTCCCCATTTCAACAGACATGGCATACCAACAGCTGCCACATCAAAATACAGATAAAGATCTGACATTGTTAACTCATTACAAACGAGGGCTCAGATCCCTACCATAACACACAGGGCTTGCGGCTGCAGAAGAGAAAGCTATTACTTTCATTCAGTCCAACAAAACAGATGCAAAGTTTAATATCCACACGTACGGTAAGCACACATTTCAGAGTCTTAGCTCCTGCTTGTTCTTAACAGCCCAGAGCAATTGTAAGCCCAAGCCGCCTACCCGACCCTGCCCCAGCACCTCCCTCCCTCCCCCCCAAATCCAGGAAAACATACAGCAGTTTCCAGATAGTTTGTGACCTTGTAGGAGCGGAGTTAAAGCAGACCTACAGAACCAAGGAGAGCAGGAAGTGATAAAAATAACATACTTAACAGGTTTCTTTGCATGTTGCTTAAAGAACTGTAAACAGTTAAAGCCTCAAGTCAATGCTGCTCAACCTTTACACACCCATGTGCACGCAACGTTCAGCAAGACACGATGAAGCTGCAGAAATTCTACAAACTGGTATCTCTGGGGACCCAAGTGCTTTAACCCTTCTACTGCTAACACACAATGTCTTTGAAAAAAATCACTACTTAGTACATTTCTAGAAACAGAATTACAGTACTGACTTTAAAAACAGTTTCTAAGGCTCAGACTGAGTCCAAAAAGGCCTCTGATTGGGTTCATTCAAGCTCTTATGTTTGGACTGCATGAATGCAGCATAAGAATGATTGCAGCAAGACGTCCACAGGTAATTTCTACATTTATTTTTTATACCAAAAAGTTATGTGCAACAAATAGAATTCGTACATATTTACATTGTTTTACCTGTTAGCAAAATTGTATCCTAAACCTCCAATAGAGAATCTCTCAACCTATACTGATTAAAGGAACATCTGCCCAATGACTCCATTTAAATGGATGTTTAATTTGGAGTTTAAAGCACTAGTAATAAATACTTGATGGAACATACTATACAGAACAAACACCTAGTATTTAGGCCATGCTTAATACAGTTTTATGGTAACAGAATACTTCCATCTTTTCTGGACCAGTTTTGTCTAGATCACGTTTAAACAACATTGGCAGAACCAAAGCTATTCGATCTCTCTTTGACTTTAGCCCATATAAATTAGGAGCATCAAGTGCTGCCTGAAGCACCTCGCCAATCTTTTTGAACAATCGAGAGAGACTGTACAGCAGAAGACAAACACGTACTACAGTATGCAGAAATCTCCCAATAAGAGATTTATTGTCACTTTAGATATCAAAGGTGGTAGGGAATGTTTCATTGGCCTTAGTGTTGCAAACACTTTACAGTAAGAAACTTCCAAGAACATTCATTTCCTAAATGAGACTTGAATGCTTTGTTGGCCTTGTAGCAAGTACCTTACAGTAAGAGGATTTCAGGAATGTTTAATTCCTAAGCGGGTTTTGGGATGAGGTTCTTTTGCCTTTCCAATCGGCCCCTCCCTGCAGAACTGCCCAGAGCCAGGGAGGGGGAGGAAGAGCCCAAATTCAGAACCACTGTTTGTATATTATGAATTTTTTCCCCTCCGTTCTCATGAGTGTTGACACCACAACCAGAATCTGTGTACTGCCCCCCCTGTCCCTCTGCCAGACCACGTATTATTTACTAGCTTTTACCCATACTCTTGTATCCTCAAGATTTCTCAGAATTTGCCTTCAGATTTGTAAGGGTCAAATTAATGTCAACCGCACATTGGCCACGACATCTGTTTCGGCTGGGGGCAGGCAGGGGGGCAGCTGCACGAAGCACTCGTCCGATTTCCACCACATTACTACTTGTAACCTGAGCCATTTTACTGGAAGAAATACGCTGTTTCTATCCTTGGGAGCAACAAGGAAAGAGTCAAAGAACTGGAAGCAAAAAGGTCCAAATTTCTACTGCTACGATTATTTTGCCCTTTATTCAGGCCAACTGCATTTCTGAAGCACAAGAGAGAAAGTAGAAGAGTTAGGGCCATTTCTAGCAAATAACTTCCAGTAAAAAGTAACTGCAAGAAAAGCACACAAGACGAGAGTTCACAATTAAGGATCAGATTTGCAAGTTCGTGCACAAAGTGTAGCTGCAAATTCTTCCAGAGACCAAACTCAATTTCCATTTGATCCCTATGTGCACACAAACGAGGACTGCAGACAAGACTGCTGAAAATCTGGCCCTAAACAATTTTACTAAACAAACTGAATTAACAGACTATGCCCACACAGACAAGCACAAGACACAGTGAAGTTAGTCAACACCTATACTTTCAGCTGATGGGGCTTTTTTCCTTTTTTTCCCGGTGTGCACTACACCCAGAAATTGGACCAAGTAATCATTGATTATACTTGTCTCCATTGCTGCTTGTTCTGAGATATTAGCACTGCGACTAACCATTTCAGGCAGCACGTGTTCACCTCTTCCTTGGATGAAAAAGATGCCTTAGTGTAGATCACAGGAATGCATCAAAATAAATCTATACAACATATTAAACAGTGATATTGCCTCAAGGCTTGTAAAAGAACAAAGTAAAGCCTTGAGGGACCAGTTCAACATCGTTCACTCCCCTCATATCAAAGTTCAAGGCATTTGAGAGACAGTACTAAACATCAAGACAAGCTTTAACTATACTCTGGTCAATACAAAACGCATTTAATGAATTGTTGTCTAAAACTGTTAGACAAAAGGGACAAGTAATTTAGTGTTACATGCAACAGATGTTACTCATACCACAGAACTCTATACATAAAAGCAGTTTCCACCTACATCCTTGATACAAACCAGAATATTACTTCAGTAGTAATTTAAATACTATTTTGGAATTCAATCTAAAAAATTCTATTTTCTCTACGGAACACTGCATGTTTCACAGTCAAGTTTATCCTCAGCAACTTAGTGTTTATAATCCACTTAGCCATACAACATAACTGTCTCTCTGACATTCACGTTTAAGAAAAATATCCTAAAATTAGTTAAACTAATTCTTTAAATAAATGGGTACGCAGTTGGAATTGTTCATATTTAGAAGCTGACAAGGGCAAAAAGCAGCACAGCACCAATTACAGAAGTAGCTGAACCCATACATTTTGGTGTCACAGTGTCTGAAACACAAGTATTTTACTTTTCCCAATCACATCATCAACGTTCTATCGCATTGATTTCAATTAACTGAAACAATATTGCTACCACTCCTCAGTCTAAAAACTAAAATAGATCTCTTAATACTCTTCTATCCCCAGCAAGTTTGCTGGGAATTGTGTTTGTTTGTTTGTTTGTTCATTTTTAAAGCAAGGACACTTCTGCCTGCCAAGTTCAACACAAAGTATTTGGTTTAAGATTTTAAGACAGAAGGCACTTTTAACATTCAGCCTTAGAATACTGAGTGCAGAAACAACATTTACAATTTTGTTCCTTTGTTTAAATCTGCAGTTGAATTTTTTTTCAATTAGTTATTAGAAAGAGCAATGATAGCACTATATCACATTTCATTTTCAGGAGCGCATTTACTTACTTATCCCACTAAACAGGTTGCCCTTCCAAGAGATCTTACGTGTGTCAGGCCTAAAGTTCATTTCCCAATATAGCACAAACCAAAGATCCTGACGAAGATCAATTAAGTAACTGCTTCTTCAGTGCACTACTTGGTTATCCCGCTCAGCCAGTGGTTTCCACTGCAAATTGCAATTCTATACTGCAGCATTCATATAACATCAAACATTACTAACACTGGCTGTCTGACCGCAGTTTAAAAATGAAACAGCTCTGCATGGAAATTAAGTACTTTCAAAGAACACTCTTTGATACACCAACCCCCAATCTGCATAGAATATCCCAGTGGCAGCTTTCTATTGACCACATTAAGCTATTTTCATTCTGTACAGAAATTGATGAAGTTGTGGTTTAATGAACATACTTCAGGTTTCAGCTTTAATTCCATTTTCATTACTGGAGACAAAAAAAAAAAAAAAGAAATGGAACAAAACCCAACCATCATTCTTGTGAAAGCACTAGCAGTGAGTGCAGCAACACAGTGTTCTCTACAGAGGTCACTTCTTCCATCATGTCAGTTGTCTATTAGCTGAACACTCTGACAGCTCCTAGGCTAACAAAACTGATCGTACGGTGAGTTCTCCAGGGATGAAACCAATATTTCTAATTTTATTTACAGTATAAGTCCTAGTCAAATCTAAGTCCATCAGCTAAAAAAAAAAAGTAATACACATACTGTAAACATGGCAACATTAAATATGGTAATGCTAGTCTAGAATATTTAATGTCATGATCACATCTTGTTATACCTGAATTTATATACAGGATATTTTATAGCAAGTGTTACCCACTTCACAAGTGGAGGGGGAAGAGAGTCTAGGTTTTGCTGTGGCTAAAACTCCTTCAAAGTAAAGTTAAAGCTTGTCTTTGATTGTATTAGAGCTTTCTTTCATAACCACATTTAAATTGAAGATTAGCACAAAAAAAATTATCTAGGGCCCCTTCAAATTTATAATCA
Source organism: Gymnogyps californianus (assembly GCF_018139145.2). NCBI lineage: Eukaryota > Metazoa > Chordata > Aves > Accipitriformes > Cathartidae > Gymnogyps > Gymnogyps californianus. Next base: position 6,167,593 of record NC_059490.1, on the reverse strand, counting down.
AAAATTCAGTTATGATTCTCAGGGAAAGTGTCTGATATGGAGAATAAAAAATTACTGCAAAATAAACTTAATGGAAGTTGGGTCTTCAGACTGTCAGTCAAAAGTTCAAACAGGCGTTATTCCTGTTTGGGCTGGAGTTGCCGTTTCCAGGCCTCGTTCAAATAAACTAGTCGTTTGTAGTTGATGATAAAGAGAATGAAGTTCAGCAAATATGTGATGACGCAGACAATGCAAAATTCCTTCAGCACGAAGTACAGAATGTATGCCAAGTACAATGACCCTACTACAGACACTATGGAGGATGTCATGAGGATTAGAGCTGCTACTGCACTTGCTGTCATACCTGCAACAAGAGAGAGAAAGTTACTACCGCTGCTCTCATTCCCCCCTTCCACACAGAGCAAAAAGCCTAAGCACTCTAATTCAAACTGAAGGCTACTCAGCAAGTTTGTATTACATAAAAGTCTGTTCAAAATACCATGAGTTCAAGATGGCTGACAAATCGCTATTTGGAGGGGAGCTTCTAGGTTCTGTACGACAGTCCTTTGATAAGAAGTATGTGTAGTATTTACCATCTTCCGTATTCCTGAGTTATGGGAAAGTTACAGGTTGGTCAAGTTATGTCTATCAATATTAATAGCTTTATAGCAGACCATATAGTTACAGAGAAATATGCGTACATTACAGTTCATGCACTTTTTTCGCCTGCTATCTCTATTACTCCTGCAAAACTTGTAAATTCCATTTTTATTTCCTCTCTTTTCTATTGTACAATCCAATGCTAAATATATTTAAGTGAAAATACCAGTGCAGCAACTGTCCTGACACTTATATTAATAGCATAGCAGGAGAAAATGCAACTGCTCTTGTTATCAGTTGGGGTTTCAAGCCCTTTGGACAGATCTATCATTAGACCGGTGCTAAAAAAAAAAGATAAAAATCCCATGCATTTATCTGGTCTCTTATAGATTGTGCAATGTATAATGCACTCCTCTTTCATCGCCACAGACCTGTTATATACTTTAGGCTCTGAAGTGAATTAATACTTACCAAGTAGCATTTGTAGTATATAAAACACGAGTCCAAAAACACTGTTTGACTGATTTATTGCACTGTCCTTTCCAAAGATGGAACCCAACAGACCGAATCCTCGACCCCATCTGTAAAACAGTGAAACTAATTAACTTGTATTTGGGCACCTATTGCTTTACATCAGTATTTTCAATTCATAGCTGTTGGGGAGGAAACAAACAAACAAACAAAGATACGTATATTCCAACATGACCACTGCAGTCCCACATGAAGTTCAGGGTTACCTTGGAAAACCAAGCAGCTTGCAACAGGGGGTGCACTAGGTACAACTTTATCCCACACATTGCTGATTAAAGTTACTTGACACACCAGAAACTACCAAGTTCACACAGTCGCAACTTCACCAAATACCATTTCTCCTTCCTAGGGTTGTAGTTTAAAAGCTCTTTTGTCAAATAAACACTTCCTTCCTTCAACGATAGCTTCAGCAGTTCTCTCCAGCCCAGGAAGTTGGACACATGCTCACTATACAGCTGAGGGAAAATGGTACAACTTGGTAACTCGTTACCACCAGCTCTGCCAGCACTTACCTCGCTGGCATCAGAGCAAGCAAATCAGAACATATGTTTGCACTTCAGCTGCTCCTCATCAGTCTAACACATTAGGAAGAACCCAAATCTGTCAAGCTGACAAGCTGGGGATGGTACCATAACAAGATTCACAGGCCTCATTTGTTAGAGCCCTTGCACAGCATGACATTTTGAACTAGCACCTCAACCACAAAGTGACTTTCAATTTTTTAGTGATAAGGTAGAAAGCAGCACAAGCCCTACAAAACTGCTGCTGCAATAATGGGGATAAAAGATTAAATTAGCAAATGTGTGCTAGAAACCATTAATTTGATGCCCTAAGGTACATCACGCCATTATTTGTAAAAGCAAAGTGAGGACCATATTTACTAGTGTCACTTGAAAATATGAAGAGAAGTTAACGCTACTTCAACATGCAATTTAATTCACTTAGAACATTAGGATATCTGCCAGCATGTCTTCGGAGCATCAAGTCAAGCACGACATAAACGTAAGACTAGGTTCACATTACCAGGTTAACTGTCACATAACGATGTAAAAAAAGCGCAATTCCTCACTGCTGTTGCAGCAGAAAACGCTAGCGTGCTACAGTTATGTGAACAGAAGTGCAGTTTCCGAATAGCTTGTTGTACTAGAGGCAATGGTTCTACTAAACCAAAACACAGCATAGGTTTGCTCTCTGCACACTACAGGAACGTTGCTGATATACTTCACCATACACCTGAGGCCAGTGAAAGGCTACCACCACATTACAAGCAGTTTCTTCACACGAGAAAGGTACCATGATAAGTACAATTTAATACCATCTCCAAAATACTTCCTAATCTCACAGCCATTTGTGCAATTTTTTCAAAACATATTCAAATTAATCATTTTAATTCAAACTTAGTAACTCTCTGCAATTAACTATTATACCCAAGTGTGATGCTCTTCTCCCCAAGAAACTGAACAGAGAATTACGTACCAATTCCTAGAAAGCACGTTTACTGCATAAACAGTAAAAAAAACCAAACACACTTTCAACTACTTTCGTCTCCAATCTTGTATATGACTGAAGTGAAACTTACATGCAAATATAAAGCCTTAAGCCAGCATAGAAAAGACTGACACTTGCTTTACCATGGGGACAATGCCTCGCATCCCAGAGCTGCGAAGGGTCAGAAAGACACAAAGTTAATTGCTGGGAGGAGCAGTGCGATACCACCTCGCTCCCTCCAGTCATCCCAGTGCAAGTTTGGGGCTAGGCAAACCGTGGGGGACAAGGCTGATTACACATCCTCCCTGCAGCCTATGAACGCAAACAGTCCCAGTTAGCGTACAGTATAGTTTGTGGGCGAAGTAGCATCAAGGATGGATACCAAAGATCTGGAAAAGCAGATGTAGATATGCGAGGGAGCCACGCTTCCAAGAGGGCGGGATTTTAAAAAAAGACCAAACACCATGCAACAATACATAAGCAAACATTATAAAGAAATACTGCAAGTTCCAAAGAATCTCAGCTATGACGAGACTTTCCTCCCACACATTGAATGTTATCTGGATTTTAAGTGAGAACTGTTTATTTTTTAGCCTTACTTTGATAAGATGGTCACAGCACATGTAACAATTGTCTCATGCTGTTCAGCTATCAAATGCAGTATTAAAGAGCCAGACAAATATATTAAAGGTATCATTCATTTTGCATTTAATAGTTATTTTTATTTTTCTGTATTACCACATTTATAGATGCTTCAGCTTACTATCCACAGGTGCAATTTATTGTTCTAGTCTCCAAGTGAGAATTCTTTGTAGAGCGACATTAAACTCTATTTGAACACACTCAGGCTTTTCCTTACCGAGAGACTCAACAGCATAACTCCTAAGTGTGCCTAAGTCTGTGTTTCAGCATTAGCGTAGCTCAAAGTAACTGCAGGATGCTGAATTCCTACCCTCTCCCTGTCCTAGCTGTACGCTCTCACTTCTGATGCTCATGAGATCCTGTCATGTTTGAGACCGAACTCAAGCTTAAAACATCAGAAACTTTAGACTACAGAGTCTGACCCTACAGTTATTCTGCAAGTGAATAAAACGTTGCTAACAGAAAGATAACGAGTTCAAGCCCTTCCTGACAGTCAGTGTCCCCAAGGGATCTGTTCATAGCTGCAAGAGGGTCAGAGCATGGTGAAAGCTTTTTCCAGATGCAATAGTTCATTAAGCATCTTGTTGGCCTTGCAGCAGCTTTAAGGACATCAAGTATTAAATTTCAGTCCATAGAGTACAGCTCTAATCTTGCATCTTATTCCACACATGTCAAGACAGCTAAGAAGCCTGTGATTTAAGACGAAGCACTTTTTCCAGCCTTATAAGGTTTGGTGTGAGGAAGTTTTCTGCATCAAACTGAAAAGCAAAATATTTAGACTTCGTATATTTATATTTCCATTTCCATCTAATTTCTCTGCTGAAGAGGCTAAATCATCTTCTAATTCTATCAAGGAGGTCCCAAAACCCACTAAAATGCACAATGAACCAAGTACTTTTGCAAGCAACTGGAGGAAGGAGAAAGACTGAATATGATAATCTTCCTTTTCACACCAAAAGCATGCAAATCACACCTGAGTTATGATAACTTTGAAAGTCTAAAAACATACGGCAAACATAGCAAGAAGAAAGACTGCAGTCCTAACAGTAGAATAAACTCCAAGAAATAAAACGTCAGTAAAAAGGACTACAAGCTCAGAAGTTCTTCACAGAACTTGCCTTTCTTATAAAGAACATAATTTACAAGAATCATTGTTAACTTGGATTACTTTTTTGGATACAGAATGCTAAGTAAAATGAACTGCACTAAGTAAAGAGTTGCTTGCACAGCAAGATAAAAGCATAGTCCAACATCATCAACTTCTTCCTGGTACTGACTTGTGACTCCCCATCCCTGAAGCAGGGAAGTGTTCTGTTGTGAAAATCATGCTGAAGTCATCCTGCATGATTCAGAGCACTATGACAAACACATGTGGCAAGCCTACTTTTGCCACACCCAAGTTTCACTCCTATTAAAAAAAAAAAAAGGCAATCTGAACTAACTTCAAGGAAGTTTTAAAATAAACCTTTACAACAACTTCCCCTATGTTTCAAGTAACTCAAATTCCCTCTCTGTTCAAGATGACAGCCTGCTTCACTTCTCATTTTTAAAGAGCATTCAGAGCTGTACCTGCAAAAGTTTTCAGAATTGACTCAAGAAACCCAAGACAAAGTGTTTAGAACTGTTCATGTAGTTTCCCAACATCTAATATTGAATACTACAGTGACTTTTAGTCCAATGTGCATTTCCTTTTATCAAAAGGAGGTCTTGAAAATTATTATCCACCCTCTAAACAGTGTCCCTTTTGGTTTGTGATATTTAACAAAGCTCAGAAGTGTTGCATTTTTTAAAGTTTAAAGCAGTATTTGCATGCACTTGACACTTCTTAACAGGAAGACAAGAACAACCGAGGTCATTTTGATTCACAAGTGACGTATCTCCAGTAAAATCTTATACTGTTAAATCAATACCTCTTTTGCACAATTATGAACATCCTCTATGTTCCAGAACAGCGTATTATGGGAGTACACTTTAACTCTAAACATTCTACCGTAATTTAGCAGAGACAATACCACTGGTAGAAAGGCAACCAAGAGAACCTCATGCAGGACACTAGTATCTCAGTCATTTTAAAGGACGAGTAAACAACCTCCATGTTTAACAAGTTAAAAGCTGTAAGAGTTATCAGTATTAGCTCAAAAAGCAACAGAATTCCAAGCCTGCCAAACACAGCAAGTCAAACAAACAAACAAAAAGTATGTATTTAGCCAGGAGTCAGATTATTATCTCATCCACTCTCTGTACGAAATGCTCTACTGTTTTCTAGCCAAACACCCCAATTCTGACAGTTACCTGCAGGAGATGTTTGTAAGGGCTTTTACAAAAAGATCGTTCCCCAAGATGCTCTCCTTGACCTCAATGATCATTAAGTTAAGAATCAGCTTAAGAAACTTCTGAACTGGGGTTTCACCTGCATCAGCATGGTCAGTAGCCTACCTTGAAGCCTTCCTGAATGTACCTAGATGCTCCTGAACACATACTTTTGACCTCCACAACATCCTCCAGTGATGAATTTCAGAATCACGTCACCTCAACTTCACTTGGCAATCATTAGTTCTCATGTCAAGAAAAGAGCTAACTACTGTATATTCATTTTAACATGAAAATAACCATATTAGATCAGGTCAAGTCCAGCCAGCTTCAGTACCACGGCCCTGCCATCAGCGAGCAGCAGATGCCTTGAACAAAGCACACATACTTCCCAGTTCACATTCTAGTCTCCCAAATGTCCAGTCGAAAATGCTATCAAATCCTTCAGGGGACCAGATTATTAAATGGCATGTATGATTCAAAATCTGAGAACACTCTGCATTTGTGCAGCAGCAGGTTTTCCAACCCATTTCTCTCTCTCAATTTTTAGGTTTGCTGCAATGAAAAGGGCAAACAATAATAATTAAAAAGATTATATTTTCAGAGAAATGTAAGTAAAGAACTCATGTTTTGTTTTCTGAGTAGCAGTAGATTACTTGAAGTCCCTCATTTCAGGATTATTTTTCATCCCGTAAGCATTATTTTGTTATCAACAGCAAGCACCATTTACCGCTTTGTAACCCTGAGGAAACAATAAATATAATTTTCTAAAAAAAGCTTGCACTTGACAAGTGATACTTACATTTCCTTAAGTATCATCTGACTTCTGAGATAAGTTACAGTACAGAATGAAAGTTCTCAGGAGGGGAGTAAAGCTGCCTGTGCTCACACATCGCCTTCAGTGAAAAGCTCATGTAAAGGTCAAAGGATCTGGAGCATGTTAATACTTAGCAATGTTAAGAAACTTTAGTTGCAGCTTCTTTACAGCTTCACTAGAGGATTTTGGATTAAACCTAGGTCATGGTTACAAGGTCACTTAGGCCACTCTAACAGTTTTAATAAATTAAGTAAAAGCCTTCAATAAGAAGCCATGAGAGAGAAAGGAGATCAAAAATTCCCATTTGTAAACTTGCTAAGAGCGCTCAAAAATTTTGATATGCTTAATTTCATGTTTAAATCTATTAGCAGTATTTACCATAAACAAATGAGATTTTGTTCTATACATCCTCCAGCTCTACCTCAGAAACAGTCCAAAAAAATCTCAGTGTCTAGATCAGCAAAATCTCAAGCAGACAGTGGTTAACTATTTTATAGCAGTCTTTACAGAAGCACTGGTTATTCAAGTTACAAGCCAACAGCATTGTATTCCTTCTACATAATCTCTTCTGTTAAGCTATCATAAATGAAGCCCGAATTTGAACTATAGGCACTTTGTTAAATTTACTTTGCATTAGGCAAAATAATTCTCAGCCCTATTGCAAATTCCAGTCAAGTTAGAAATGATGTATTTATGAAAAGCAAAAATACACATTTGTGTATACACTGTAAGGTTGAAAAAAACCCAAAAGACTCATGTAGCTAGGGTACTGCTGTATTTTATAAAGAGATGTGCCTCAGCCACTACGTATTATATCAGTCTGAAGTATTAAGTCATCAATTTTCTGTTAAAAAGATGAGACAAAAAAAAAAAAAAAATCACTTGAACTATCAGCTTCTGCCACTTTGGGAGCAACTTGCTTTAGAACTAATGAAGCTGGTTTTCTACAAATGTTCCTGAAACACGTTCCTTCGCCAGCACGTGGAATAACCTCCAGATCCCTCTCAGCTCACACTCTCCAACCTCTGCACCCTGCCTCCCCAATCAAGTCCATTATCTATCAGTTCTGTCCGAGTCCTATTTGCACATGTACTGCCTGTCTGCGTGGCAGACCAAATGGGACAGATAACCTTAGCTCACATGGCAGGTTTTTTTCCCCTTCACTAGAGGTATTACTTTGAGTCTCTCTCCCCTCCCCTTTGGCACTGAATCTGTCTCTATAAAACTTCAGTAACTTGTCTCCTTTGTTAAATTTTGCCATTAAAAATTTGAAAAATTATAAAATAAATTACTAATACATAACACACAAAGGCGAAATCTTCTCTAGAAGCCAGGCTAAAAAAGCAGAATAATACAACCTATCTTGGCCTCAAGTTATTTGTGCTTTTTTGGCTCAGTATCCTTAGCTGTAAAACTTGTATCATACTCATCTAGCTACAGCAATGCCAATTCACCATCATCTTGAACCTGCAGCACTCCAAATCCTGCTGAAGCAAAGTGCTTGACATACTAGATGGACTCTGTCTACGCTGATTTCCCCCTGCCCAATCAACAAACTAGAGATCTTCAAACCTTCCCTCAGACAGCAAAAACAATGAATCCTTGCTACAGAATAACTGAAGAAGCACTGCTACACCTGCTATCTAACAATTTGCAACCCTCAGAAATGAGCAAGAACCCATTTTAAATTACAGGACATACTATAGCTGAGTCTCAGGAGGCAACATTTTCATGTAAACTGTTTTGGTAGCCTAAGAACCACAAATATGATTCCTGTTGAATGACCACCAGCTGCTCCACATACTGCCCTTCAGCAGTTTAATCAAACTTCTGCCTTTTTCTATACAGAATTGAACATGCCTAACAAAAACAATTAACTTGGCTCAGGTTAAAGATATTACTGACTAGAAAAGAACAAAGACTTGCAAAACTAGTAAAATTTCAAAAAAAGTACATGGGCCTCATTTATGTGCACTGGTTCACAAGAAGAGACTAGACAAGCTTTTCCCGCTACCCGCATAAAGCTACTTTTACCAATTCTCACCTTACATCAGTCACTAACAATTGGAGCTGTCAACCTCAAACATATCTGAATGCTTGCTTGCAGGTACAGCAATAAAAAAAACGCTGGGACATCAGGAACTTACCATTAATATGAAAGATTAACTGCTATATAATGTTCTTAACCTGGAATCAAGCAAACTTGACAGACATCAAGTTTACAGGAACTGCCTCACAACAGAACTGAATGGGAACCTGCAATATAAACATCAGGTTAGGGAGGAGGTCAGAGAAGTTTTTTTCCATGTCCCATTTCCTTAGACAATGGGGTTGTTCTTGTCAACTTGATCTCTGTTACAGTCTGCGCTCTATAAAGACGCACCAGAACAATAGTTCTAGCAAGGTGTGCTTCACTGAAAAACCAGCACTGGTTAAAGTTTTAACTGCAATATCTTACAGCATAATTGCATGCCCGCTCTGCAGAGGAATAAGCTCTACACCAGCATAATTATAAACACACAACATAGCATTGACGTACTATGTTACAAGACTGAGAAATTCAAACATAACATTTACACAGGCCTAGATTCACCGGTTAAAATGATTTATGAAGGTGAGCAGAACAATACAATACTACAGTTGTCACAGGCCATGCTTGGCACATCCAGTAAAACACATGCAAAATTTTACAGATGTACATTTTCAAGAACTACCAGATGATTGCTTTGATGCAGTCACTAGAAGACATAAGGCAGATACGCATTTTTCAGAACAGGCAGAGTGGCTCAAATACACGATGACAATCCTTGCACATTAGCATGAAGTTCAGAACAGCGAATCCCTAAAATATGTTGTCTATCAAATTATATCCAGAACACCACCAATTCTTAAAATCCTATTTTGACTCTAGAACTTCTTCAGCAAGTCAGCTAAAGACATTAACCTAGATCAATATTGACTATTTCCAAACCTCTTCACTTACGCAGCCGGTTGAAAGCTACAAATATTGCTAAAGATATACAGTGACATGTGCCCTTTGGTCATTCATGTCAGCTATCTTAAGTCTGTATTACAGTTGCTACAGCATTACCACACACCAGGCTACAAAACTTCCTTCAAAAAGAGCCATCCACTAACCTGCTCTGCAGGAACCTTAAATTAAACAAGACAGAAACTAGAAACATATCAGAAGACCCAAAAGTCTCCCAGGGCATGCAAAAGAACAAACCAAAAAGCTCTGGGTCTCTGCATTACTACTTAAATGTCATATTTTATCTCAAGCCATACCACTATCCATATGACTTGAAACTTGTCTATTAGTTTAATTCCCCCTGTGAAACTACTATAACAGCAAAACCAAAAAGATTTTTCAGGAACTGCTATTAGCCAGTTTCATTATAAATAAAGCTATTCTTGCCTCTTAATTATTCTCAGATATAAGAGCAGTTAACCTAAAACACCTAAAGCAATTGCCAAATGAAAACATTAGGTATTTCCCTAATACCTTCCCTTATTTCTGCTTGGAAAAGAACAGTGGTCGTCATACAGTCCTTAGCTGTTTTTCTTTCTGAACTATTTCATGAACTTTCCCCCATGATAAAAGCCTGAAATATGCTGACCATTAATATTTTGAATAAGGGATACTAGGAAGATATCTCTCCAACATAATCTTCTGGATGAGTCAGTCTCTGTTATAAGATTTTTCCATGCTCCTCCCTCTGCATGCTGGTAATCTTTACAACATTTCTGTTCTCATTGTTGTGCCAATACCAGATTTGGCTTAAAAGCAAGACTTGGAAATACTAACAGCTTATTAGTGGAAAAAATCCTCCCCAAAGACCAGAACTTAGTTCCAAAGTAACTCAGCTCAGGGAATAATACACTAATTTATTCTAATTATTCTATACAGTTAAAATTAATCCCAACACCATGATGTGCTTTTCAAAACTCAGTCTACTGCTAGAGTCAACACTCAAAGTGTTAAGATTGTTACATTCCAAGTACCATTAGTAAATCTAGCTTAAATAAAAAGTCACACAACCAAATGAACACTCCAGAAGCCAGTAAAAGCCACAAAGTACAAGCTGGTCATCCATTTAACTCTGTAGAGTTGACTCTGCTAATCAGCTAATCAAATAATTTGTGATTGCCAGTGTAACAGCTTAATGAGAAAAGAAACAGTTGAAAGTTAAATCTGCATTACACGTGAAAATGCTGGAACACCATATTTGAAACTCTGCTATCTTGGTGAAATCTAAATAGTAGTTAAAAGTTCATTTTAGAAATCATGTTTCAGAGAAACTTTGGTGATGCATGGTAGTAACAAGGAATATTCAATTGGACAGAGGGAGAGAGAATGACTGATGGATAGGGAGCTGTGGCAACATGGAAAATAAGATTAAATTCTTTCAATGTTATTCTTACTTCAAAGTTTAATAGCTTGCCCTCTTGGCCTGGTTTCGGCTGGGATAGAGTTAATTTTCTTCTTAGTAGCTGGTACAACGCTGTGTTTTGGATTTAGTGTGAGAACAATGTTGATAACACACTGATGTTTTACTTGTTGCTGAGCAGCGCTTATCCTAAGTTAAGGACTTTTCAGTTTCCCCTGCTCTGCCAGCAAGCAGGTGTGCAAGGAGCTGGGAGGGAGCACGGCCAGGGCAGCTGACCCGAACTAGCCCAAGGGGTATTCCATACCACAGAACGTCATGCCCAGTATATAAACTGGGGGGAGGGCGGATCACTGCTCGGGCATCAGTCAGCAGGTGGTGAGCAATTGCATTGTGCATCACTTGTCTTTTCTTGGGTTTTACTTCTCTCTCCTTTTTTTCTGTTATATTCCTTTTCATTACAATTATTATTATTACAGTTTTATTATTATTAGTTAGTATTATATTTTACTTTACTTTAGTTATTAAACTGCTCTTATCTCAACCCACAAGTTTTACTTTTTTCCCCAATTCTCCTCCTCATCCCACTGGGAGGGGGCAGCAGCTGCCCGGTGCTTAGTTGCTGGCTGGGGTTAAACCACAACACCTCTTGTCTTAGTTTTAAAGCAATACTCCTTTTTTGTCTGTGTCCTGCACAGAGCTGAAAGCACATTCTTCTCCAAATATGGTTTGACTGAACAGAACTTGCATGCTCCTTTTCCACAAACTCCTTTTACCACCTGCTCTAATTATCATGAGCTATCCTGACATCTGCAATACTTCAGTCTTTAAGCATGATTCTCCTAGCAACTGCTAGTGAGATTTTAGTTGATTTTATCCCTAACTGTTCATATTATTATATAGAATTCCTGCAGTAAAGTATTTACAGGTCTTAGCACGGCATACTCAACGTTTCAGCTGCAGCATTACTAATGAACACTATAATTACCAAGCATTATTCCATAATTAGAAATAGTTAAAGATATAATTGGAATTATTTTACTTCTTCAAAGTGTTTATTAAACACACTTTAAAACTATTACTTCAAATGCCTGTCTCAATAGCAGCATTTGCAATAACAATAAAAAGCTTATGAAGAACCAATTCTATACACGAACAGATGACTACAGAGGCTACTTAGGTGCTTAAATCCCTGTTATTCTCTTTTCACCTCTGTAGCTGTGGCAAAAATTAGATTACTGACGATACTCACGTGGTTTAATCTCAGCAGCCTATGCATAACTTTAATTTACAAGTTTAAGTTATTTGGCAAGCTTATTGAAGTCTTCTTCCTGTTTAGATTGAAACTTCTCATTTCAGGACACTTCTCAAATAGAGACATGAACAAGCACCTTCACAAACTAAAGCTTACCTGATGACAGACAGAAAAGCAGAGTTAAAGCCCTCATTCAATCACAAGAGCCTCCTTTCAGACATCCGTAGATACGCATCTCTTTGTAATATAACACAATCCCACTTCTGTCACCACAGAAGCGGTTTTAAGAATAAGAGTTCCCTGTATGTTTTGCCTAAACAATTTAGCCAGCTTCCACCTTGACAAAGTATGGGCATATTCTCCCCCATTGGCTTGTTATGATAATACAGCAAGTACCTTTATTAAGAATGTGACAGCTTTTATGCAGGTTACACTGAGAGGGGAAAAAACCCACCACCTCAAGTACTCATTCAGCTGAAGGCACTAACACAGTAACAAAATTCTCAAAAAAAAAAAAAAAGGAAGCATTTAACAGATACATTTGCTGAAGAACCAAAACCCTCCCCTTCCATGCTCCTTACTTGTGGATACCTTTGCATATGTCTTTATATGCCTATATATATATACACATACACATATTTATGCACACACAGACACATATACACACACACATATATATGCACAGAGCAGTTTTGAGATTGCTGGACAAATCATCTTATTTCTTCAGTTGAAATACTTGAGAATATGCTCTTAGGAGAGTTTCTTGGCCAAATTACACCTGGAAGTATTTCCTGTACCATGTTCATACTGGTAGCACTTGTAACTATACAGCAGGTTAAGTCTTTTCATTATTATAATTCAATCAATCAGTTACTTGACAAGTCAAGCTAGCGGCATATTAAAATTTATACATTGAGTCTCCTAACAGAAATAGCAACCACTGGCCTTTAGAAAACAACTGCTAAAATAATTACTGACAGGAAACCTGTAAAATAAATCAGGATTTGGACTGGGCTTTTGCTGCTGAGACATACAAATCTCCCTTGAATTAAGCACTTCATCTGTATCATGAAAGCAATCTTCTGTGCTGCCAGGTAACATAATAATGAAAATGCAATTCAGACACTCCAATTAAAACAACCCAAACCGAATAATCTACAATTGTACATGTTTATATTGGTCTCAACCACTAGTCACACCTACAGCATTTTACTCTAACGTGCATTTGCCACTGAAATGCCTGTCACTCTAGCTAATTGCCATTGATTACAACACAGAAATTGCGGGTGCCTCACCCTCCAGCCCGCAGGGATCCCGAAAAAAAGCCGTTCCCACACCAACCCTCCAGCCATAGGGCTGCCTAAACCGGGAGCCCTGACACCCCCCTCCTCGGCCTGCCCGTCCTGTAGTCCAGCTGTCCAGCCCCCTCTGTGCCCCAGGCAAACCCTCCCCGGGACGAGCCCCGGCCCATAGCCGCGGGCTCCTGCCGCCCGCACCCTCGGCCAAGCCCTCTCGCCGCCGCCGCCCCCCTCAGAGAACCGGCCCGGACCCCCAGCAGCCCCCGCCATAGCCCCCGAGGCACCGGAGGCAGCGCTCCGGGGCCCGGCCCCGCCGCTCCCCGCGCCCCCAACTCCTCCTCCCCGCGGCGGCCTGAGACGGCGGCGGCGGGTCCCATCCCCGCCTCACCTGGAGGTGATGGCGGCGGAGCAGCGGACCCGCTCGCTGAGGTCGCACAGGGCCTGGTAGTGGAGGTCGCGGCCCTTCTCCCGCTCCAGGTGGCAGGCGTAGAGAGAGAGCAGGATGCCGGCCGCGCACACCGCGGAGCGGGCCACCCGCTCCCAGCGCGGCACCGACACTCGCAGCAGGACGGGCGCCGCCATCTTACCCCCTCCCTCCGCCTCAGCCCGCGACGCGCGCCCGGCGCCGACGAGCCGCGCACGCGCGCCCACACCCCATTGGCTCGCTGGGCGGGCGCGCCCCTCCCGCCCCGCCCCGCCAACCGCGCCGGACGTGGCGCTCCGCGACGACGTCACGTCAGGCCGGGGCGGGGGAGAGGGGGCGTGGCGCGGCGGGCTGTTATGGCGCCGCCTGGCGGCCATCAGGCGGCACTGCAGGGCGGCCCGGCCCGGGCTGCCCCCCCCCCCCCCCTCCGCCCCCCAGATTTGAGCAGGAAAATGAGTTTTTCCCCCTTTTCCCTCAGATCTGGGCCGCGGGGGGATCCGGGCTGTTCCGGGGAGGGCTACGAAACCCGGCACGGCTGACGTGACCCTCAGGGCTGATGTGCCGCTTCACTATAGCTAAGGCGGCGTTGGTCTCTTAGGCAGGTGCTCCAGTGAGCGCTCCTGGTTTTTTCCCCATGATTTTGGAGAGAATGAGCCAAACCGCCGCAGCCTGCAGCCACACAAAGCCCATCTGGTGCCTCCTGGGCAGAGGGACCTTGCTGAGGGCCTGTTACGTTCCCAAAGTTTACCCTGAGCCTTTCTGGGATGCGTAATTTGGACAAGCGATATAAAAAGCACATTAAAAGTTTGTTTTTTCTAGCACACGCTATAGCCTGGTGTTCCACCTGGCTCCGGAGCAGCTGTCGATGAACTTCCCCAAGCCTCGCTCAGCCTTATCTTTGGAAGAATACGCTTCGCACTTGAGCAACGGGATCTCGTCATCTGTTTCCCAGATCTAGGATCACATTCATATCACACCTCTAAATATAGCTGGCAGACCTGTGAGTCAATCGCGCTAGTCAGAATTAGACGGATACAACCAAAGGCAATCAGGGCTGGATCTTCTTTCTTTCATATGTCTCTGGTTTCTGTCAAAAGTAGCATCAATACCTGTCTGGCTGTAGTTTAAGAACCAGCTAATATCTCTTGTCTACCAACACAAAAGTAATCTAGTAGCTGAAAACAAACAATCTTTGCTTGCTGTAAACACCCACCATAACCACCATTATTGCCTTATTTTGAGGATGGCCACCGGCTACTTGTTCTCCTTCCCTTCCCCATTTCCTTGTACGCACATTATTGCTGGGCGTTAGCAGATGGAAGAGCGAGTCAGTACAGGACGAAGCTCTGCGAGTTTTCCCAAGGAAGGCAGGAGGACAAAACACAATGGCAGCATTCATACCGCCGGTTATGCCATCCGCGCCTTCATTGTTCTGCGAAACAAAACGAATTCAAAGAGAGACGTGTTGCAAAATTACTTCAGCAACAAGAAGGAATCCCTCCGCCAGCAAAAAAGGGAAATTGAAAACTATTAATTAAAAAGAGTTGAGAAAACCATTCATTAAGGAATGAGTTGTGTGAACTCTAGCTAGCGTATAAACTAAATTAAAAATGTCCTGCTCTCTACGCTGTGCCTTCTGCTATCAGTGGGAACAAGGGGAAAGGGACAATGGGAAAGGAGCGGAGATGACCTAGATAGAAGGGGGTAAAAAGCTGCAGGAGAAGAAATCACCCTATCTCATATGTTTATAGCTTGGCCCTTAAATAAGATGAGGTCTAGTCAAAGCTTTTCCTTTTTGTCAACCAAATGGACCCCGTGGGACGTTGGGCCCTGGAAGCATCGCTCAGGCTGGCAGCAGCGGATGGAGGAGCAGGGCTGAGCTCTGCCCTGCCAGGCTCTGAGCGGTTCTGCCTTACTCTGGGAGCCATCCACCGGGCCAGCCGCAGGAGAGAAAGTGCCAAATCTGAAGTGAATTACCTACTGTCTGTCTGGAGTGCAGAACTCATAATGCTTCACAGGCGTTTGACAAAACCCCAAACGCAGAGCTGCTGAGGAAGCAGCCAAAATGGAGGGAGGCCAAGAGTAAAAGAACCGGAGAGAGGAAGTGTGCAGAGACGAGCTCCTGCAGTAACGCCAGCAGTCTGAACTTACGTGGATGCCGCTGCTCTGAATATATTGTTTATATTTATCTCCTAATAATTTTTACATTAACAGCAACTGCTTTTCTGACCGAAGCTTTGCTTTTGGATTACCGTTGCTATATAAACTCACTATATTCACGCTTCCTTCATGAGACAAAGATTACATTCCCTTACATACAAGATGTTGAAATAACTGGTCTTACGTAGCTACCTCCCTCACAACTGAAGAAACTGTGAACAAGCAATTTTTTGTCATGATAACGGCTTTATAATGAAGTGATAATGTTGCAGGGTGGTAATTGCATTAATAATCATGCATACAATTGCATTTGTATATGTACTCTAAGGATAAGAAGCGAAGTGCTTGCTTATAATGGGAAATGGAGTTGTTTGACATTTCACTTTCTGTTGAGCCCAATTTGAGAGTTTATTAACTCATTAGGTCTAATCCTGTGCACGTTAGTCATCTGGACTCTTTTCATTATTTTCAGTGGGTTTTAGATCAAGAAGAAAACCAAACAACTTGTGTGCTGTATTAACTGAGTAAGTAGGGATCGGATTTCAGCAGAACGGTTTTACCTCTGGTATATCTGGACTTAGGTAGGAAACTCTAGGGACTGTATTTTAATTATATTCCAAGTTATATGACATAACTTCTGTCTTTCTCCTCATTCTTATTAAATGATTCATTCTTTTCTAAAGCTCTGCTAACATTAATAACTCATAGCAGATTCCAGAAATCATTTGTATTTTGTCTAAAGAACTCCCTCCATTTAACAAAATAAGTGCTGTGCTGTTCACTTTATTATAACAGCTCTGGATCTAGTATCATGACTACACAGTAGAAGGCCTGACTTTTATTTATTCTCTTCCATTTGCTATTTTTGTGCTCCTGTCCCTAGGCTACGCAATACCAGTCTTTTCAAGCCGTCTTTCACCATCTGTCTCCAAACTTCCCAGCCTTTTTTCTTTTTTTTTTTTTTTAAAAAAAAAAAAAGCAGCCACCTTCCAAGCCCCGATTGGGGTGTGCAGACCTTTCCACCTGCAGGGAGAGCTGAGACGGGGTCAGGCCTTGCTGGAGTGACCGGCAACTGTGGCGCCGTCATGATGTATCCCGTGTTAGAGCTGCTGTGTATAAAATTAACACACTAACTAATAAATTAATAAGTGAATCAATACATTTTTAAAAGACATCCCTCAAAATATGGGCAGTGTTGCGAAACACAAACCCGATGAGTACGCGCCAGCCGGTGCAGATGGGTCTTGTGCATGGGGCTGAGGCGGGCAGGAGGTCTCCTCGCTCCTTCTTGGGGTGGATGGTGGCAAACCCCAGCCTTTTGGGTGAAAATCCGCAGTTCTGCGAAAGGCTGAAGGGTTTTTGGAGGCTCCTTCACGGTGCCTCGCGTGCCACCTCTGAGCTTCTCCAGAGAGCGCGATTCTCACAGGGCAGCCGCACGTTTAAACGCAGTTTAACTGTTTATTGCCACAGAGCGACCCGCCGCCATAACTCCCTCAAACCGCCGTTTCCCGCTCCGGGGCAGCGCCTCAGGCGGGCGGCGGAGGGGGGGCGGGGCCGGCGCAAGCCCCACCTCCCCGCGCGGCTTTACGGCAGTGACGCAGGCGCGCGCGGCGGGTGTCGGGTGACCTTCAGAGGCGGCGGCTGGCGGTCGGCGCGGAGCCGGCTTCTCTCGCTTCTCTTCTCCTCAGTAAGCCAAGCCAAGCCTCGCCTCGCCCGCCGCGATGCCGAGGGGCGGCCGGAGCCGCACGTCCCGCGTGGCGCCCCCCGCCAGGTGAGGGCCGCTGGGCCCCTTCCCTCCTCTCCTTTCCCGCCCCCGTTGTAGGCCGCAGGCGGCAAAGGCCTTTCCGCCGTTCCAGGGTGGGGTGACGCACCGGGGTGGGGGTAACGGGCACGGGGTGGGGTAGGGGAGGTGGCCTGGCTGCTTTGAGCTCGGTTAGCGGAGCGGGGTTAGGCGCTTTGCGGGGATGGAAGTGGATCTCGTCAGCGCTTGCTCGTCGGCAGGGCCTGGCCATCCAGTGCCTGAGCGTTAAGGCCTTATTTAATCAGCCCCTTTTAGGTTACATCTTTTTTTCCCTAAAAATAGCGCAGTCCTTTGGGGTGTGGGGGTGCAGCTAGTCTTTAAAACACAGCCAAAAAGAAGCCTGTAAACCTTACCCTGTTGTGCATAAATCACTCACCAGAACATTGTGTTCCTGCCATCAATGTGCAGGGTGTAACAGGGATGAACTGCAAATGCTTGCTCCCTGCAACCAGGTGGCCTCTGCCCGGTGTGAGTTTGGAGTGATGATGTGAGGTTTCTCTTTGTGTCCTTGCAGTCGGGCGCCACAAATGAGAGCTGCATCACCGGCGCCTGCTGCTCGGGCGCCTGTCCCAGCAGCAGCACCGGCTTCTGCTGTGGCTGCTCCTGCACCGAAGCAGCCTGGTCTGATGGCACAGATGGCTACAACTGCTGCTGGAGTTGCTGTAGGCTCTGCTGTAGGCCATACCATAGGTCATGCGCTTACAGGAGGATTTGGTGGAGGAAGCAGCTCTGAAGCTGCGAGGCCTGATATTACTTATCAGGTAAGAGAAAGCCCAACTGGACACCAACTAGTGAGGCACAGTTAACTTGGGACATCAGTTATGTATAGGCTGATGTAATTGCTATAGACATAAAGGCTGCACAAGTCATGGCTGGGAAAGCTGGGGTAACTTTAGCGACTCAGTCTCCAAGGTAACTACCACAATCACCATGAGTATCTTAAAAGTAGTTCAAAGGGATACATGAGTGATACGTGCTTGTGGTAGGGTATTAGTGTTGTCTTCTACTGTAGTGCCTGTCTGATTCAGGCAGGACTTCCATGTTGCAGGTCTGATGATGGTAACATCTATTGCAAGACCTTCTCGTGCCGCTCAAACATTAAGATAATGCTGTTACCTTGCCCAGATGCTATCCAGAGTTACCTGAGTGTATCCAAAGTTACCCAAGAGTTTGTAATGTACAAAACTGGACAGAATGTGTCATGCTGCTGCTGGAAACTTACTTTGTACTTCAGCCCATTATTTGTTTTCCATTTAAAAAGTAACACAACATTTTGACTAAAATGCAGGGAAGAAATACACAGCAAGCAGCACTGGGGTGGTTTGGCTTCGTAGGCTGGAGCTGTTGAAAGGGTGCTTATGGAGGTGTCTGCCATTTCAGGAGCCCCAGGCAGCTCAGCCTGCCTACCAGCAGCAGCAGCAGCAGTCGCAGTTTGCTCCTTGCCAGTATGAAATGAAACAATTCCTGGAGTGTGCGCAGAACCAGACTGACCTCAAGCTGTGCGAGGGCTTCAGTGAGGTACTGAAGCAGTGCAGGTTTGCTAATGGTAAGTAGACAGTGCTACCAGACCACTACTAAATGAGCTAATCAGTAAAATTATCATGGGAATGTCCTATTTTTTTCAATCCATCCGGTAAAGAATGGGGATTGATATGGAGCGCATATACTGAAGGCAGTTAAAGCAAGTTGCTGTTCTGTTTGGCTTCCTGTTTTGGTCCTGTACGTGTTGCTGGAGGTGATGGGGTGGGGAGAGAGTATGAATTCCTGAAGCTTTTTGTGCTGGTGTGTGGACTGAAGCTAACTATTTCGGAGAATGGTGGCGGCAGGCTCGGAGAATCAGCATAGCATTGCTGGCCTGTAGCAAGCGCCTGTTTGGCACAACTGCCAAACCATCCTGACCTGGGAGAAAGGAGACTGCCGAACGCTGGTGCCCGCGTGCGCTGCTGAAGTCTGCAGTTCAACACGTCCCAGCAAATAGATGAGGGGAGAGGGAACACCCTAATATACGTCTGCCTTATAGCAAGGAAGACCGCCCGCTGTTTAGGGATTCAAAACTTACTGCCATTAACTGTGATAACTTCTTACCTTTCAGGTTTAGCCTAAGCCTTCAGAACAAGGTTGCTGAAGACCATGTTACATGAACTGACCTATGAATGAAAAAAAGCTTCAGTAAAAAAGTCTAAAGCTGTCCGATATCTTGTTAGTTCATACATTCACGCTATCGTCCTCCTTGTGGCTTGATTCCTGCCATAGCCGCTACAGATGTGATACAACTTACAGCTGCAAATTAATTTAGCACAAAATGGAAGAATGAACAATAAAGCGGAATGAGCTAATTTGGGTTAACTGGTTTGCTGATTGTTGTGTTGAATGTAAGTGATATGGTGTATAAATAAACCTCTCTCTAGAAGCACCTTGCTTTAGTGGACTTTGGAGTTGAGTCTCAAGGGTGAGCAGGCGAGAACAGATTTTGGCAGGCTTCTGTCTGCTGGCTGGCTCTGCTGCCAGCAGTGGTGCCTGAAGGGCTGGAGCTACAGGAGTTCAGGAACACTCGTAGCTCAGCGGTTAGCCGTGCTTGCCAGACATCTACTTCAGCATTTGAACCCCACAGGCAACTTCAGTGAAAAGGAAGGCTGTGTCTGACTCCACGCTATTCTGCATGCAGCAGGTCTTGGTTCCCCAAGGGCATCCTGTTGTGGTTTTAAAAACGAGCTCTGTATTCAGATTCAAGCGATTCTGAGACATATCTTCCCTCTGCTCAGAGAGGATCTCGGTGGTAGGCCATTACCTGAGCAAGCCTATGCACTACCAAGCAGCCGTACATGAATACAGTCCCTCGCAGTTCCCAGTAACGCAAGCCGAGGCTGTAGGTTTTTCTTCCTCCATCTTGTGGTAGGAGTTGTGGACTGAAAGACAAGAAGGTGGCCCAGTTGACTGCGGGTGCTGTGGCCTTTTCCTCCACGCACCCTGGCTTAGGCAAGTGACAAAGCTACCACTGCTACTTGAAGACAAAAAAAAATCTCCATTTAAAAAGTATTTACTGATGTGAAGTGCAAACTCCCCTTTTTCCATCAGAGGGAGCAGCCAGCTTGTGCCCTGGAGCCTGCGGAGTGAACACCCTGCTGCACTTCAGCTGTGTTGTAAACCCTGCACTGCGAAGGGAGGATTGCAGTACCAGGAAGGTGTACTCTCACGGGGGAGTGCAGCGGGGAATAACCTTGCACCGAAAAGCGCAATCCCAGTTAAAGATACTTTCATAGCATGACCTGTTTTTTTCCTGAACTGCTTTTGTGCTCTTGGGTATTCTGCCTGTGCCCAAGAGCCCCCATCTCTGATCTGCAGTTCCTGGAAGTGAAAAGATAAAATCAGTATTCAAAATGGGGAAGGGTGACCTCAAACATGGGGGAGGAGGACACAGCTACCTTTCCTGGTGACACAAGAAGCTTTGCTTCTGCTGATCAAGCTCACGTCTCCGTTGCCAGGTGTTTCACCGTCCTGGTGAAAAGAAAGAAAAACAGTTTGGGCCAGAAGCGCCTGCACTGGGCTGGTGCTCGGTTTGCAGCAGACATCCCTAAAAGACTCTTGACGAGCAGGCAGGGAGATGCATTTAGGCTTTGGGGAAAGTACAGCGTGGCCGGTAAAACAGTTTGCAACTCACAGTGGTTGAAAAGCAACACCCACGCAGGAAAGCCGGCGGGAGGGACCCGGCCACGCGGGGGTCCGGGCGAGCCAAGCCCCCCCCCCCCCCCGGAGCACCGCCGCTTACGGCCGGCTCCGACACGAACCTAAACGGGGTTTAGGCTGAGCCCAGCCCCGCGCAGGGAAGGGTTAAGGCCGGCGGTGCGGCGGAGGAAGAAGTCCCCGAACCTCCGCCGTTCTTCCGCTCCCCGCCGCGGCAGCCAGCGCCTCTTCTCCCCCGGCCCGGGGCAGGCGGCTGGCAGGGGGCCGGGGGTACGGGCTCCCCCCCCATCACCCACAGCCGGAGAGAACCTCGCTTCAAGCCGCGGCCCGCCATGCCCGCCCGCCGGCCGCGGCTGCCAAGTCGCGTTGCGCTTTATTTTTGGCTCCTCGGCGGCGGCGGCGGCGGGCTGCCCTGAGCCAGCACCGGGCGGCGGGCGGCAGCTCCCCAGCGCCCAGGCCCTCGGCCCACCCCGGCCTCTGCTGCTTCTCCCGCCCGAGGCCCGGGGACCGGGGCGGGGTGGGGGGGGATTCGCGGACCCAGGCTGCCTGCAGCGAGGTGAGGCCGGCGGCAAGCCGCCCTGCCGGGAACCCGTTTTTGGAAGAAACCGGCTTCAGGAGACGGTGCTTTAGGGGCGGGGAGGATTGCGGAGCCGGCGAGGTTTTTAGCTACCCGAGAAAGCTTGCTTGCAGTATTATTTTAAGCATTTTTTAATTTTTTTTTTTCTTATTTGCTGGGTGGCTGATTCCCCGGGAGCTGCAGTGTCTCCTTGCTCGCTTTTGCTCGCCGGAGCGGGAGGTTTCGGTGCAGAAACACCCGCCCGGGGCGGGGGGGCTTCGCCGGGGCCGGGGGTGCTGCTGCGGGGCTGGCGGCCGGGACGAGGCGGGGGTTTGGGGGGTGGGGGGGTGGGGGGGGAGGAATGTATGTACTGTCGTGCTGGCCTAAAAGCTGACCTTAGCTTGAGGTTTCCTGATTTATCTCAATAAATATTTGCATGTTATTGAATATTTACCAAGGCAAACGTTTAAACCCTTGTTTCACAGCAACGGGCCGGGCACACGCCGGGCGGCAATGTCCAGCGCCAGCTCCGTTAGCATTCCTCCATCTCTGCCCCAAGACAGAAACCTTTCTTCCCCCCCCCCGCCAGCCCTGACCTCCTTTTTTTCCCCCCTTGCACTCCCATGGAGCTCCTACAGCTCTGATAATAAAACCGGCTTCTCCTGTTAGTGCTCTGTACCAGCTGCTTATATAATATCAGGATGTTTTAAACAAACTCCTGGGCTCCTTCCTCCCAGAAGGCAGCACACAGACC
Organism: Gymnogyps californianus; assembly: GCF_018139145.2. Classification (NCBI taxonomy): domain Eukaryota; kingdom Metazoa; phylum Chordata; class Aves; order Accipitriformes; family Cathartidae; genus Gymnogyps; species Gymnogyps californianus. The sequence goes on along the minus strand of NC_059490.1, from coordinate 6,144,909 downwards.
CTGGGGTTCTCCTAGCAGCGCTCTGCAGATGCTCCCCAGCCTCCAGCCCTTCCTTACAACACCACCCGCCAGGACTTTGATTTTCAGCTTCAAAAAAAAAACCCGAAAAATCAAAGTTGTTGGTTCTCCCCCACCTCGGAGGTATTTTCTTTTCCCTGCTCCCTGATTCTGCATCTCATTTATAATTTCAGCCCTGACTTGGTTTGGCATCGCTCACAGTATTTCCAACAGCTAAAATTTTATAAATTAAATCAAACTCATGGCTGTTTAGAAATGCTCCAGCCCTCGCTAGACATCCCTGTCCGCTGCTGCTGGGAGACACCTAAAACGCAGCATCAGTCCTTATAACCGGGTCAGGACAGAGACGCTTTGATAATAACATTTAAATGTACTTAGAGATGCAAACCTGCCTGGGAGCGTCCTGGCAGAGTTATTGCCACCTCGGAGAGAAGGGCAAAGGAAAGCCCGCAGTATCGGGGCTCTCCTGCCCACCTACTGTCCCTCCCCCAGCAACAAAATGTCACCCCAAAGTGACAATTTTGCTGCCCAAGCTTATAAGAGCTGCTTTCCACGCTAACTGCTTGCTCTCTGTGTATGTTTGCGGAGCAGCTGGACTCGGACAATCGGGATTTCAGCAATGCCAGGCGCAGGAACAAGCTGAGGACATCCAGTTCCCAGGGCTTAAAGGGAAACGCCGGTGAAAATTTCGGATCAGGACTATTGATTATTTTTCCCCTCTCTATCAAAATACTGTCATGCTGCTCCTCCTCCAGCAATGGCAGCACATACCAAAAAAACCCCCAAAACCAAAAACCCCCCAAAAAGGAAAAAAAGAAATGGGACAAAAGCCTTTCAGGAGGCTTGGCAGCTGTATGCGTGTGGCCGAGGAAGCTCGCTCAGCCACTGTCCTCAGGCTGGCTTGGCCCCGACTGAACCCACATAGCGCTGGCTGTCCCCAGACACCTGGTCCCCTGCCTGCACCCTGACCCACTGAGCCCCCAACGCCGCTTCACCGACCCTCACCACCTATTTTCCCTCCTTAGTCCTTTTCCCTTCACTTTAAACACTATTTTTTCCTCCTTGTTCTCAGCCAAACCATTCCGGACAACTTTGTCATCTTAAAAATAATCAGGAAAAAAAAAAGAAGGGGGGGGGGGGGGGAAGGCAAGGCAGATTTCAGCGCTTCGCAGGGGTCTTTGGGTGGCGTTGGCGTGGGGTGACGTTTCTGGAGGCTGCTGCTGGGGACCTTTGGACCTGCTGTGCCGGCATCGCCTTGCTACTGCGTGCCTTTGCGAGCTTAAGGTGCAGCTCAGCCACTGCCTCCCCCGCCAGCGTTCTCCCCATGCTCTCCCAGCGGGAGTCTCAAAAAATTAATTAAATTGCTTTCCCAGGTGGGAAGAACCAGGAGAAGCGTGGCGTAGCCCTTAGCACACGGTAGGAGCTGGAGGATGGTGCCCTGTGAGCTGGGTGCGGGTGCTCTGCAGGAAGGGACGAGGTTTTGAGGTGCTGAAGTGCTTCCCAAAGCCTTGGCCCCAGCCAGGCTGCGTCTGCCCCTGGGGACAGTCAGGCTACGGGGGATCCAGTGGGATTTCTCCTATTCTCAGTGGGATCTCCATGGGGTCCCGAGGGCAAAGCTTTGCTTTCCAACCAGCAAAATATCCCCTTTGGTCTGTGGTCCTGGATCCTCCTCCTCCTTCCTCCTCAATGTTTTCCCCTCGGGGGGGGATCAGGGACAGGGCAGGTCCCTGCTCCTGCCCTGGGTGCAGCGAGCACCCATCCTTGCTCTTTTCTCCTTGCAGCCCCTTTCTGCCAGCAGACGAGCCCAGAGTGCCGCCAGGCAGGAGCCAGAGATGACCAAGGAAGAAGACCTACCGGACTGGAACTCATCCAAGGAGTTTTATGAAAAATACGAGCCGAAGGAGATTTTGGGCAGGTAAAGCTTGTTTTCGGCAAACTGTGGTTTCACCTACTCCAGTATCTGATAGGAACAGCGTCCCCTGGGAATTCGATATGAACAGGGTCCATAGTAGCATGGGGTTAAAAATAGCATGAAGCAGCACTTTCCATCAGCTCAAAATCTTCTGTCCCACCAAGACAGGGTAACAGAGCAAAACCCACTCGTACACGAAAATACCAACCAGCCCGGGTGCCGATGGCACGGCCGTGAAGTCGGGCTGGACGGGGAGGAATGGAATCCGCCATCTTGTCTGTGTTGTCCCTGGCAGGGGGGTGAGCAGCGTCGTCCGTCGGTGCATTCACAAAACCACCCGGCAGGAGTATGCCGTGAAGATTATCGACATCACGGCAGGTAACATATCCCCCAAGGAGGTGCAGGAACTGCGAGAAGCCACCGCCAAAGAGATCGACATTCTCCGGAAAGTCTCGGGCCACCCCAACGTCAGTAAGTCAGGCTCTGAGCATCAGGGCAAGGGGGTTTTCTGCCCCATTTATTCTTCAGGGTGTCCCCAGGAAGGGTTTTTGGGGTGACATCCCTGGAGGGTCAGACCTCCGATGGTCCTAACACGATGCAGGGCGCCTGCTCAGAGCATCGTTTGCTCTACCTCCGTGCACACGCCAGTGGTGCCCAGGCTGTCTCTCAACCAAAACACTAATGAAGATCAACTCCTCATTAATTCAATTAGCAATTAGATAAGCAATTTTTAGTCTATTAATGGACAGGAACACGCTATACACTGTCCTCACAGCCCCTGTGTTTTATTGCAGTCCAGCTGAAGGACAGCTATGAATCCAGCACCTTCTTCTTCTTGGTGTTTGACCTGTAAGTACCAGCTTGCCCGTCACCCCAGCACCATCTCCCCAAGCCCATTCCTGCTCTGCAGATGGCCACCAGCCAACACTCGCCCCACCTTTTTATGGCCCAAACAGGGCAAAGCGGGGGGACAACCAGCTCTTGCTCAAGGTAGAAACGAGCCTCGATTGCTGCGAGCCAGCTCGTTGCAGCCTTGCTGCCGGCAGTGTTTCCCCTCCGTCAGCGGCTCAGCGCTGCTCAGGTTTCCCCGTAACCTTTGGTGGGAGCTGTCATGCATCCCTGCGGGTTATTTATATGCCCAGCAGGACCAGGACGCGCGTGATGCCGTGACTCCTGACGCCGGGGCAGCGCAATGGATGTCAGCAGAGGGGGATGGCACCGGGAGAGCCCCGTCCCTGTCCCATCCGAAACCCACCCTCTCCGGGGATAGCCTTTCCTCCTCTTGCCTGATGTTTTGCAGCAATATAGCGGCATTTTTACCCCTTTTTATTAACAAGTTGGCTTGTCATTTTGTGCAATGGGTGCCCTGGGCTGTTAAGGGGCAGCAACCCCCGGGCGATTCTCCCCAGGGGCTCGGGGCCAGTTTGCTGTTGCAGCTCAGCCGCTGCCTGCCTCCGTTTTCCCTCCCACGTGCAGGATGAAAAGAGGGGAGCTCTTTGACTACCTCACTGAGAAAGTCACCTTGAGCGAGAAGGAAACCAGGTAAGGCCAGATGCAGATGGCTGAAAATCATGTTGCAAAAGCAGAGCATGGGTTTGAAGGACGACCTTGCAGCCGGCACGGCACCCACGGGGAAAAGAGCACCCCGGGCTGCGCCCCTGCACTCAGACATAGGGGCTGAGCTGCGTGGTCCCCGTCCCTGGGAGCGCGGTGTCGGTGGGCGTTCGGGCTGGGAGAGATGCTGTCACCCATCCCCAGGAAGATCATGCGTGCACTGCTGGAAGTAATCCAGTACCTCCACTCCATCAACATCGTCCACCGGGACCTGAAGCCGGAGAACATCCTCCTGGACGACGACATGAACATTAAGCTGACGGACTTTGGCTTCTCCTGCCAGCTGCACGAGAATGAGAAGCTCAAAGGTAGGAGGATGGAGAGGCGGGGGCGATGCCGGGCTGGCCCGTGGCCGCCCTGTTGCTGCAGTGCCCACGGCGAGTTGGTGGAGTCTCTCCAGCCCCACTGTCTCCTTGGGGCCAGTCTCGCTGCTGTGGGTGCAAATTGGTGCCTGTTGGCTTGGGGTGCCCTCCTGCTTGCGCACGAGCCCGGCTCTGCCTGCGCATGGCCTCCACACCGCACTCCTTGCCATGAAGAAGTTGCTGCCCATTAGGAAAACCATCCTATTCTTCCCACTTCTTTTTTCCTCCAGTTGATCCTCCTTACCCCATCCATTTACTGCCCAACATTAAGGTTTTTTCCCAATTCCTACCCTGCAAAGAGCCATGTCTCCAACAACGGGCACCCCCTCCCACCGGCATCCCCATCGCTGTCTCTGCTCACTTTTTAGCCACTATAATTCACCAAGAAAAGTCACCAGCGAGATGCACGCGAGTTGCAGTTACTCCCTGCGAGCACCATCACTGCAAAGATCCCACCTGGGATCCAGGCCCCCCCCTCACCGACTGCTCGGGAGTAGGTGGGGATGGCACAAACCCTCCTGGGTGCCTCAGGGGGATGCTCTGCCCTGTCTTCGCAGAGATCTGCGGCACGCCTGGCTACCTGGCCCCCGAGATCCTGCAGTGCTCCATGGACGACGAGCACCAAGGCTATGGGAAGGAAGTCGATATGTGAGTGAGATGCCTGCCTTCCCGCCTCGCCCTTCGGGCTGCTCCCAAAACACACGTAGTTTGAGGCACAGCGAGAGTTGTGCAGATGGGGACCCATCTGAGTGTTTGGAAGGAGTTAAGTGATGCGCTGAAAGATGACTTTGGGGGCTGCGAGGGGCTGTCCTGGTGACCGGGGGGCTCTGGCACAAAGCTGGGGGAGAAGCGGCCTGGGGACGAGCCCATCTCCCTGCTTTGCCCCATCAGGGAGGAGGGAAAGCAACACTTTCTGTTCATAAAAATCAACTCGGGCTGGGCTCCAAGACACGGGGCTTTTTAAACACACTCTGTAGCAAGACATGAACCCAAGGCAGCCCCTGAGAGAGCAGCCAGCTCAGGGAAGTCCATCAGAGCCCTGCAGAAACTTTGCCACCATCTCTGGTGGCTTCAGGCTCAGGTCTGCAGCAGTCAGAGCTGTAACCAACCACTCAGAACACACCAGGGCATTTCAGCCCCTTTTCAGTTTAAATACCTCCGTTAACTCCCATGCCAGGACCCTTTGCACACCACAGCCTGAGCTGAGACAGCCCCAGAGCATCCAGCCTCGCTGGCACCACCGCGTCCTACCCTCCCGCATCCTCTCCCTCCCCTAAAAAACCCCAGAAAAACCAAGAAAGGCAAAATACCTCCAACTCACAGCTTCCTCCTGCAGCATCCAGGGGCGCAGCTCCACATCAGCTCAACTCAAAAACCCCCAACCCCTCCCCAGCAGCGGGGCAGCCCCTGCTCCTTATTACCCATCAGGGCTAACAAGCCTCAGCAGCGAGCTCAGCCTCCCTCATCAGACACCACGCAGGGCAGTTGCCTCCTGGTTTTCCAGGGAGGCAAACCCACACGTAGCCCAGCATGTCCCAGTTAGGGGAGGCACGGAGCCACCCTTGGGGCACGGATCCGGCCGGGTGGCCCTGGGATGCCACCCGGGGCTGGAGGGTCCGGCTGGGCTGCCCGCAGGTGGAGCACCGGGGTGATCATGTACACCTTGCTGGCCGGCTCGCCTCCCTTCTGGCACCGTAAGCAGATGCTGATGCTGCGGATGATCATGAACGGGGACTACCAGTTTGGCTCCCCGGAGTGGGATGACCGCTCGGACACCGTCAAGGACCTGGTAGGTGCTTGGGGATGGGAAAACCTGAGGAGGGGGTTGCAGATAGCTGGGATACCCCGGGTTGATCCGGTGCCCTCCTGCAGATCTCCCGGTTCCTGGTGGTGGACCCGCGGCAGCGGTACACGGCCGGCGAGGCGCTGGCCCACCCCTTCTTCCAGCAGTACGACGTGGAGGAGGTCCGGCACTTCAGCCCCTTCCGGAAATTCAAGGTGAGGTTGGGTATGGGGGTGTCCCAGTGCCCCGACCCTGAGCCCAGGAGCTGCAGGAGCTGAGCGGTGGGATGGATTCCCCAGCTGAGCTGGGAGAAACTGGGAGTTCAAGAAGGCTGAGGGACCTGGGCTTTGGCAGGATCCGGCAGCCTGGGTGGAGACCCTTCTCCGAGCACTATTGCGCTTACTTTCTGGTACTTCCTAAGGGCTTTTTCACAAAGAGGATTAAATAAGAAAAGGGAAAAGCCTGCCTCCTCCTCCTCCTCAAAAAAAAAACCCCAACATTAAAAAAAATCACTTCTGAGAGGAAATCAATGAGGCTGACATCACGTGGGTGCATTAAATGACGCAAAAGTTGATAAAGCAGAGGAATCCTTTCCCTTCCTTATAGCTGGACATTAAGGCAGCGCAAAGGTACCCAAAGTGGCATTAGGTGACCCATTTAGGACTGACCTGCAGTTTTGACGTTATGGGCACACTTGGAAAAAGCCCGTACCGCTCACACGGGACTAAATACCTGTGCGAGGAGCCGGGCTCCCTCCCACCTCCTCCACATGGATAGCAGCCACGTGGGATGTGTTGGGGCCGATCTGGTCCCGTTGTAGGACTGGCCACGAATTCCAGCTTGTCCCCCCCCCCCCGTGCTGCAGGTGATCTGCCTGACCGTCCTGGCGTCGGTCCGTATTTACTACCAGTACCGGCTGGTCAAGTCGGTCACCAGGGAGCTGGTGGTGCGGGACCCATACGCCCTGAAGCCCGTCCGCAAGCTGATCGACGCCTGCGCCTTCAGGACCTACCGGCACTGGGTGAAGAAGGGGGAGGCGCAGAACAGAGCCGCCCTCTTCGAGAACACCTGCAAGGCCATTTTGCTGACCCTGGCAGCCGAGGAAGGGCTGTTTTGATCGCCGCTGCGTAAGCCGATGAGTTTGCTCAGCGTTAAGGCGAGTAAAATCTTTGAAAACCAACCGGTGATCTCTTTCATTTTTTCTTTTCTTTCGCTGGCCTCAGGTCAGGTGCAAAGGCAAACCCAGCAGACGGCTGCGATTTGCCCCCGGGGTTTTTTCCCCGCTGTAAGGGATGGGTTTGGAGAAGCTGCCTCTAACAGAGCCGTAACCAGCCGCAGCTTCCAACAGGAAAGGCTCAGCCCCAGGCCCGGCCCGGCCCCGGAGCGGGACCCCTTTGGGGCAGTCGCAGGTGGAGGAGGGATGAGCAGTGCCCGGAGGGGTGTCCTTGCCCACCCATATGCTCGGGGCTCCTGGTCTGATCAGGTTTGGTGGCAGAGCTCAGGCACAGCTGGTTTGTAGCCTTTATGCTGGTTATAACACCTGGGAGAGGTGGGTCACTGGTTTGTGTCATCTATGCACTTAGAAATGAGCACACACGTCATTTTGCCGCTGCTCAAGGGTCAATAAAGGTGCCTTGTTTTACTTCTGGGAAGGCTCAGCAGATGGTATGAAGTTGGGACTTCCCAAGGAGATGGGAAATGATGTACAAGTCCCCCTTCCAGGGATGTGTCCCCATTGCTTCCCCCCCGGCAGCCGCCCCTCGTGGCAGCCCGGTGCTGGCAGTCACGGGGGGGCTGCGGGTGTTCGCTCGCTCCGGCTGGGGCTGGAGGTCAGAGCGGCTCTGGCCCGGTCCCACACACGTGCGCCCTTCTGCTTATTTAAAATGGACACCAAAAGGAGAGCTGTAATATCTACCACACCAAAAGGACATTAAAGACAAACCACCCTGCCTGCCATTCCCAATCACTGCTCTTGCCCAGACATCCCAGTGCAGAAAAGAGTTTTAGCTGAAAGTATTTATTTTTAATTTTTAAAACTGTCTGGGTTTAATGAAAGTGACTGCTGGGGGTTACTGTTCATCTCCACAGGAGAAAATGCCTTCAGGTCTTCCCGAGTGACCTCCTCAGAGCTCGGGCTTGGTCCGGCTTTTCTCAGCCATGACAGGCGGGACGTCGGCAGCGCAGCGGAAGCTGAGGTTGTCGGAGGCTGAGTCTGGTGTGTTCCCCATTCTCACGGGGAAAAAAAAAGAGACCCAAAATTAGGGATCCTTTGTAGTTAACGCTTATAACATTTAATGTGACCCTCTGTCACAGACTGGAAACATCTTCCACGTTCCTTGAATAACTTCCAGAAAAGCATTTAATTCTAAATCCTTGATGGAAAATACACGATTTGAGAAGCAATTAGGAACGTGTTTATAGCAGTAAAATTTTTAGCAGTATTTGCAGTATGTTTTCCTAACTGCTGCTCAGAAAAACTGAGTAGGAAGAAACAAATGTCTTTTAAAATAAAACCCCCTTCTTCTACAACCAAGCAAGAAGAAAATCGCTGCGAAACAGCACCTGGGCATCGCCCAGACCTACCTGGTAGTAACACGAGCTTTATGATTTGCAGACCCATCTGCAGTGTCAATCCACGAGGCACCTCTCAGGACCTGCATGTTCTGAGCGCGCTGCCTCGATGACAGCCCCGGAGCCAGGTACTCCGTCGCGGTCCACTCCCACGTGTTTCCCAGCAGGTCGTAGAGCCCTGAGACACGGACGGTTTTCCATCAGGATTACGAGAGCACATTTGCAAGGGCTGCAAAAGCACTTTGGTGTATGGGAGGCGGCGCGACGTTCAAAGCATCGCTGCAAGAGCGTGGTTTAACGGTGAGACTGGGAACCAGAAGCTCTTTACTGTATTCCAAACTGGCCCCAGTTTACAACCGGACCTTTAAGGTGTCTCATCGTTTCCCATCTGCGTGAGGGGATGGCATCCGCTGCCCTCAAAACAACATGCTCGGGATTTTCAGGTAAACCACATTGAAGTGCAAAATAACTGACTTTAATTAAAAGCAAGGGATGGTTTGGTGCATTGAAGTGCACGAGGTGCGCATCAGCAAACTTCGGTAACAAACCATCAATGCTTTTGCTGGGCTCGATTATTCTATCGGGATGCTGACGTGATCCCACATCGTATCTGAAACTCTGCCACAACCACAGGATTTTATAATTAGCGTTAATTTAGGAAGCAGATGCCATCCCCAAAACCAGGGCGGGGATGCCTGCTCCGTACCGTAGTTGTTCTGAGGAGGGAACGCTGCCACCGGCGAGACGCCGTGATAACCGTCTTCAGCCGTGTCGACCCTCGGGAACTTGCCCTGTGGGAAGACAGATCACTCCGAGCAAAGACCCACCGTGGAGATGACACGAAGTCCTGCTCTTCACAGGACCGTGTTACACTTAAATAATGGAAATAACTCTCTGTTGTAAATTAACTCTACGCAGCATTTCTGGCTGAGAGAGATCAACCATCTAAAGTTCTCCCAAGACAACCTCCTTTTCAGACAAATTTATGTATGAATTTTTGGTTATGTATGAATTTTTGGAAGCACTGAAATCTCAGTTTCCCAGGGAAGCTGGGCTGAGTTTGCTCCCTCCAAGGGTATTTCGGATAACCCACCAGGAGCTGAATTTCGGTACCTTGCAGGTAAGTCTGCATTGCTTCCCAGGACCACGCAGCCTGCTCAGGCAACCCCACACACTCTGTGGTCAAGTTAAACACCACCCTCAGAAGAGCTCAGCGTAGGTGGGATGATTTTTAGGATCTTACCTGCCACAGATTTGTACGGTTCGGCTGAAACTTGTTTCCCCAGGGATACACCCTTTCTGCCAAAGAGGAAGAGACACCCGTTATCCCTGTGTCACTCCAGCCTCCGCATTTGCCTATTTTTAACCCGGCTTTTATGACCGTCCTTTTCTGCTCAGCTCAGGACACCGAGAGGGGTTATATGAACGGGGCTTGTCGGTCTAATCCCTACAGACACTGCCAAGGAGGCGAGGAGAGACGGGAAGCAGCAACAGCTTCCCATTTACAAACCATCGCTTGCGCCAGGGAGTCCCGTGGTCCCCGCAGCGATCCCAGCGGCTGCTTTATGCCTCCGTCAATGTGTGGGGGCAGGTGGGTCACTCCTTGCCCCAAACCCCAGGAATGGTATTTTTAGCTGGCAGAAGTGCTTTGTTTAGGAAGATACATTAAGACCATAGAGAAGCCACTTCTTCCTCTATTATTATATTCTTCTTCTTAATTCGACTCCCAGGCCAAAAGAGGTGGTTCAGCCCCCAGAGTAACCTCTGAAAACATCCCTGGAGGGAGGTTTGGATGTGGTAGAACTAACATTACTCAATGTCTCGGTTTGGAAAAAGGTCAGAGCTTGTGGTACGTACGCTCCAGTCCTCCCCTGGCAGCAAATTCCCACTCCTCCTCCGCCGGGAGCCTCTTCCCTTTCCAGGCGCAGAACGCCTGCGCGTCGTTCCAGCTCACATGCAGCACCGGGTAATCCAGCCTGTCCTTTATGCTGGAGCCAGGACCCGAGGGCTGGGAGGAATTGCATCAAACAGATTTTAATTGATTTTATAAACTTTTTAATTAAAAAGGGACTAAAGGACAGAACAGGCCAAGGCAGGGAACATGCAGCAACCAGAAATGCTATTTTTTTCCCCATTTTTGGTCGATAAGGTTCAGCACACACTAACACATGCACACTCCCAGCATGGAGAGGACTCCCCGCGCCTGATTTTTACTCACCTGTCGCCAAAAAGCCTTCTCGATGGGCAGCCACCAAGGGGCAGACTGGGAAAAGAAACGACACCAGATTAAAGCTGAACTGGCAACACCCCCCCCCCCGACACCATCCTACAGCAGTGTGTGTAAAGAAGAACACTTGTTAGTCTGGAAATGGTTAAATGCTGCAGTTTGAGCCGGGTTATCATAGGCATTTTGATAGTGCTTTCCAACAGAGTAGAGGCATTTGCTTTTAAAAGTGAAAATAGATCAAGAAGCCCATGCTGTTTAGTTTTTCTGTTTCAAAGTTTGATTAATAAAGTACTTAGAAATGCACTTTGCTCTCTCCCAGCTCACTGGAGCATCTCACGAGTCCAGTCTGACAGTGCTTGGAGAGGATGTAAACAGAGGAGTGCCATAAATCAACCCAGGCTCAACCCTGCTGTTAGTTTCAAAAGCAAAACAACCCAAGACTAAAGAAAAACCACTGAGGATGGCCAGGGTCTGCACTGAGAGGTAGCTGCTACTCAGTGGAAAAGCAATACTGGCAAGAGTCTCCCCTCCTCATTTTTCTTTTTTTACTTAAAACAGAGAGGTCAGACAGGGATGTGATCAGAAATATCATCTCCATCATCATCACTGAAACTCATCTCCATGAGATTTAGATTTACCTCCAGTTTTTGGGTGACTTTTTTTTTCAGCTCTTCAGATACGAAATCCTCAAAGACAAAGCTCCAGCCAAATGCTTCTGCTTCTGTTTTGTATTTCTTTGCTCTAACAAACTCCCTGGCATAAATACAACATGCTCAGGCGTCGGGGTAAGAGTTCTTCAAGAGTCGCACCACCAAATACAGCGATCTGCACACGCAACAAGTTGAGAGCAAGGCAAAACGTACATGACCTACAGAGACCCCATCTGCGGAGAGTCCCGGCTCCTCCCCGGCACAGCCCCAGTCGGTTTGATATAGATTTCACAGATAAAACAGTCCGATTTGCATCTGTTTGCAGATCTGATAGTTTTTATGTTACCTACGCAGGTAAACTCACCCTGCACTCTGGTCTTCCATAAATTGTAACAATTGACACAGATCAAAAATCCCTTAAAAGCCACTAAAACCTACGGCTTTCAAGGTTAGTTAAATGTCCCCAAAATGCAAAAAAATGTCACATACTGCTGAATAATCTCACCCTGCTTCTGTCTCATTTGTTTCCCCATTGCCTAAGTTGCAGTAATTGCCATTACTGTGTGTTGCTGGGCAGTTACTGGTGCGTGGAAGTGTTGGCTCTTTTTAACCAACAAGGGCTCAGCCAGGCAAATAAAGGCATTTCCCTCCGTGCATTTATTAGTGCTCTGTACAAGGGCTTCTATAAAACACATGGTGTTTGTATGTCCGGTGTTTACAAATGGAAATTGAACCTATAGGAACCTGAAATCTGAAGCTGTACAGCCCTATTAGTAAGAAGATGACACACACACACAAAAAAAGCATGTTTGCAAGAAAAAAAGGGGAAAGGGGGAAAAGGGGAAAAAAAAGGAAGCATGTTTGCAAGCTACACTGGTAAGATGCTTCAGCTTGCACCCGCAGAGGTGGTTTATTACTGACAGACACATTTTTTTGTTCTAATGAAACTGCTGGGAGCATCCAAGCGTTGGCTTTCAGACCCCGGGAACCACCCCCAAAAGAGCGGGCACCGACACCCGCACCCTCCCGGCGCCTGCCCGAGCTACCGAGACGCGGCGAGCCAAGCAGACCCACGCCTTCGCTCTTACCTGAAATCCCTGTTTGTGACGGGGTATTTGTCGACAGCAAACGGCTTCACTGTCACCTCCCTGAGGGGCCCCTCTTCATTCCTCTTCTCCAGGGAACTGGATCCCATCTGAAACTTCCCTCCAGGCAGCTGCACCATGCTTTCATCCTTTCCAAATGCTAAAAGTGAAGAAATTCAGTACGAGAACTTTCATTTTTAAACATGAGCACACAGGACAGCATGCATTATTTGCCAGAAAGTCACTTTATGTCCTGGAGGTAGGGTGTAATATAGTGACTATGACTGGCACTTGTATAGATCTGCATTTTTTTGATAAGAAGCTTAAAATATTTTGAAGTCACATTTTCAGTGTCTCTCTTGGGAAAGGAACGGCTCCAAGTCAGGTGAAATCCGCAAAGCAGCTCCTCTAAATTAACCGTTTGCTGCAATTAGAAGAAAGGGAACCTATGCAGGGCGAAGCAAAGTGCAATTAGAAGAAAGGGAACCTACGCAGGGCGAAGCAAAGTGCAATTAGAAGAAAGGGAACCTATGCAGGGCGAAGCAAAGTGATTTTTACGGCTTCCCTGCAACAAGCCAAGGCAGAAGGACCGGCACAAGCAGGAGCAGCAGGAGCAGGAGCAGCAGGAGCAGCAGCGGCTGACGCACTCACCCCGCGGAGCGCGGAGCAGCCAGCAGCACGCCAGCAGCGCCAGCCCGCCGGCCCCGGCCGCCATGGCAGGCCAGCAGCGGCAGCCGCTCCGGGAAGAGCGAAGGGAAGCCCCGGCGGAACCGCAGGGCTTTGACCCAGAAGAGCTGCGGGCTCGGGGAAGTGTTTCCGGGCCCTTCGCCCCCGGGAGGGCGGCCAAGCTTTTCCTCACGCACCGCACGCCTCCACGCGTGGGCGGCGCGGCCAGGATCCCACGCGTGTGTTTTAGGATTACCGAGCAGACGGTTTGGTTTCTTTAGGATAAAGCAATACTTTCACAACACGGCAATTGCACGTAGAGGTTGAAAAGCGTTTTGCCTCCGCGCATGAAAAGCCTCCTGCTCCTGGGGCCACCAACAAACCCCCCCTTCCCTTGAGGCATGTAAGTATTCCACGTGCAAAAGTGGTTTTTTTTGGTGTTTGGCATTGTTTGGTTTTTTTTTTTTGAAGGTTGCTTTTATAGTCGTACACCCAGCCCCCTGTGACTAGGGAAGGAGACTCCTGGCCCTTAGCGTAACAACACAACAGGTCTTTCAACACCCACTTCAAATAAAACTCAGTTTTATTTGTAAGCAAGTACAAAACTGTGAAGCGATTGGCTTAATCCAGCTTTATGGATGGAGACAAATTCCAGGTCTGAACCCACGCTACTCCAGCGCAGATCCTTGAGCAGTATTTTCACAGCCCCCCCACCCCGGAGAGTAGGAAGGCGCTGCCATGGCAAGTATCGGCATCAGTAACGGAGTCCAGCGCGCAGAGCTGCGGATCAAGGCCTGCAGCCCAGCCCTGCCCACGAAGGCTGTACACGGAACGTTCAAGACCTTGGCCCAAGGAAGGTAAAGTTTTAAATAACCGACACACATACAGCACCGAACAGAACAGTTTATTGGGTAAAAAGGAAAAGCAACTTCAGTTGTACACTTCAGTGAAATGAAAAATAACTGATTTTTAGAGCCCAATATTTGAATAAGTTACTAACGTTTTGAGTGGCAATGTTTACGAAAGAGGGGCTGCTCGCTACAGCAGAGCAACTTCCGTTCCTGGGAAAATCCACTACGGCTCGGGAAGCGCCTTCGGGTGGATTTCTTAAAGACGTTCCATGGGGCGCTACCGGAGCTGACCGCTGTTGGCAAGAGCGGATCCCAACTCAGCCTTTAAGAGAGGACATTCCAGCTCGCATAATTTCATCCACCAAGAGAATGTTGCTAGCGATCACCGTGCTAGAAATATTAAATAAATATTGTTAGAATAGCCATCTTGACATAGCTCAAAGAAGACTCAGCTTCATTTCTGCCTTTCAGGACAGCTTCCTCTACGTGGGACCCCTTGATGCCACATTACTCTATCAATTTCAACGATCAAACACCCATTGCTACTTCAAGTGAAAATACTGTAACATTTACCATGAATGAAGCAGTTGCTTTTTGACATTGTAATTATCCCAGATTCCAGCTGCTGCAGCTACCATTGGCTCACCTACAAAGGAAGTAAAACAGCCTTTAAATAACCAGTTCGCGTAACTCAAAGACTTTCCGCTCTCTAACATCTGATATCACTTTCTACACCCAACACAGCGTTACTGCGTGCTTTATCGTCACAAAAAACTTGAACAGAATGCAGTGAAGTAGCACAGCGTGCCAAGACCGACTGCAGAAACAGGACACCTGCCGAGCCATTCTGCAGAGCTTTTTACGGAAAAAAAAAAAAAAGGTATAGCTTTCTGCATTCAGAGCAACTTTCTTCTTCATGGAGCTGAGCCACAACAGTTTCTCACCAGAGCATCATCCCGCTATTTTAGAAAGTTCTTACCAGTGTTCAGATCAACTCCAGTGAGTTGCCCCGATTCTGCATGCTCTGTCTGAACCTTCACCAGTGTTTCCTGGGGATCGTAACCAGAGTTCTGAGCGAGAACCTTTGAGAGAACAGAGACGTTACTTCATGTTATTAATTAAGAGAGACCTCCAGCAGAAAAAGCGATGGGTCTTAGCGTGCTTTAAAGCCACTTTTATTCAGGAGTTCCTTATACCTTAGGAATGATGAGCAGAGCATCAGCAAAAGCTTGAACTCCAAGCTGGGCTCTTCCTTTTACGTTAGGTTTATGCTTAACAAGAGCATTAGCTACTGCCACTTCTAGTGCACCTGCTCCTGGAACCACACATCCTGCAAGGGAAAACTCCACAGTGAGACTTCACAATAAGCACCTATTCCAATTTAAACAGTTCATATTTAGTGTAGTTTGATCTCTTCCCTCATCCTTAAAGGGACAGCTTGTGTCTGATCAGGGAAGTACTTACACAGTTATCAACTACTTGTAAAATACGAGGTGTAAGAACAGTAACTACAAGCACCGCACACCGAAATACACTTAGCTTGGTGTCTGACTGCATCGGATACCAAGGAAGCCAGTACAAAATTCACTGATTTGGCGATGAGTTTCAACAGAAGATCCTTAACATCACTAAGCAGAGCGGAGACGTACCATCCTCAATAGCGTTTTTAACGGCACGCAGACCATCTCTTACTGCATCCTTGATTTGAGTGAGCGTATGCTTATTCGGTCCCCTGATCAACAGGGTAACAGAGCGGGGGTTGTCACATTTCTCAATAAAGGTGTATTTCTCTTCACCCTGTAAAAAACAGGGTTACATATTCATGTCACACATTTGCTTAATCAACATACACACATAATAAAAGACTGAACAGACACTTTCAGATTCAGTTCTGCACTAACAGCACATCAAGAAGTGATGAGAAGCAGCAGAACCTTATTTCTGTTTTCTCAATTTTACAGATATTAAAAACACAATATGGAAATAACAGGAAAATACACTACGACAAGAGCAAATATCCAGGTAGATGTTCACATACAAGTGGACACTGGGATGTGAAACGCCACCAGCCTTTATTCACGCTCCAGTGTAGCTCTTGAAACACTTAAGAAAAATCCAGGCACAGACTTATCAAGACAAAAGAAAAGCTGGCATCAAGTGAGGCATATTTAACCTGCCTTCAGCTGAAAGCTTAGTCGCACTTACCAACGTATACTCGTAGACAAGCCCTGCGTGTCCCAGGCAGTCAGGAGTGAGATCCTCCACAGAGTTCATGGCAGTACCGCCACATGCAAGGGTCAGTCTGAGAGAGAACAGGTACAGCTTAGCACTCGCTTTGTAGTAAGTAAAATCTGCAGTCACTAACATAACAATAGTATTTCAGCATGCAGAACACCACACTTCCTAGGCTTGGAACAGTTTGCTTCTGTTCATGAGAGCTCTTCACCAAAATAAGCTTGTAGAATTGAGTCTCCTCTACAGGTGTCTACATTTGACGCATACTGATAGCTCAAATTTCTACATCACCCAGTGTGCTGAACTGACGTTTCTATGGTTTGTACAAACTACCCTAAGTTACACCAGTAAGAGCTGGACTGAAGTGGACTTTTTAGTGGAAGTCCTTAAAGGTGGATTCAAGCCAGACTTGACTCCCTGTTCGAGTCTGGAAGAGCAAGTTATTTTATCCTCTCCTCTCCCCAGGAACTGACCTTTCCATGTTCCTCCTTTTAGCTCTCCGCAAAGCAACTATTCCTTCTTTTGCAAGTGCATCCAAGGAGAACGGGTCAATTCCCTAGAAACAAAGAAAGTGACCATCAGGATGAAGAAAAAGCTAAAACCACCCTCTCTCCATCTGACACTAATGAGTAAGTTCTTCCTCAGGGCTCAAAGAAGATCTCAAGTAGAAACTGTGCGCATATATTCAAAAGTACAGCCGCCTAAATTTAGCTTTCTGTCTGAAGAACCGTACAAAGCGAGTCAAACAGCACACGGCTTGCCAAGAAAGCCAGCATTTCAAATTAATTTTTCTAGTTGGTTATACCCCTCATCTCACCTTCTGGTTGATCACAATAAATCCTTTATCTGAATCGCCACAGACTCTTCTTTTCAAGTCTATGATTTTGTTCACTCTGTCTTCAATGAACTTTCTTTCTGCTTTCACTAGCTTCTCTCTCTCTTCAGCACTTTTATAGAAGAATCCAGAGCTCACCTCTCTGAAGGAAAAAAAAGAAACGAAAAAGCACTAAGACAACTATCCTCTGTGCTGCAGAAATAAACTTAAGCATAAGGAATCAATCCTTTCAGCTACATCTAAAAAAAAAAAAAAAATTTTAAAAATTAAAAATTTCAAACAAACAAGAACCCCCCCCAAACCAGCATGCAACACGTAGCTGTTCCTGTTCTCTAGTTCAGAGCTTTTCCATTTGAACCTGAGCGAACTCTGAAGTATATTTAGATGTTTGCTCTAGAATATAAAATTATGCCCAAGAAAGGACGGACTTCCAGCCTTTCTTCAATGGAACAAAATAAAAACCAGTACGAAGCTGTGCCTCTCAAAGATATTTTCGCAGGCACCAGCTTCCCTTTTCCAAAAAAGGCCTGCAGAAGGAGCATCACCTCTTCCATTCCACCTTCTACACTACCTGCCTCACTCTAGAAGAGTCTACGCAGTCTTTTTGGTTCTTATTTAAGCACACCTTAAATAGAAGTCTTCTAAGACAGGAGCATTTTCTGCTCCTCACCTTGTTGCCGTGTACTTACGTTTTCTCATATTCTAGAGATACATTGCAAGTAAGAACATAAGCATCTTCCACTCTTTTCTTCATGTCAGGATGACGAGCACCATGATCCAAAACCAGCCCCCTAATCAGCCTGGAAGATTAAAAAGCATTCTGTGTGTCAACATACACATACAGAAGATACGCATTTCATGGAAGTACAGACTAGTCAGAGAATTGGCAGTGCAACTGCTCCAACACGAACTGCCTGTGCACTTGTGTTGGGAGTAAACAATGATTATGTATCCCACTTCCAAAGGCATGCCCATTCTCATATAAAAAGCATACCAATCAGTGTGAAAAAGGAATTTATTCTGGCATAGTGTCTGACTGCATTAGCTACTGAGGAAAGCTAGTGCAGAATTCGTCCATGCCACTGAGGTAAATATAAAGCCTATGGAACATCCAACTAGATGACTACAATCCAGTTTCCATTTATCGAATGCTATTTTGTACTTGTAATGAACAGATACAAGCCTAACGCATCATCAAGCCACAGACACTATTACTAAGAAAAAAAGTATTTATTCAACGTTGTTATGTAAAAGCCTAAGCCAGCGTTACTCTTTGCTGTTCAAAAATCTCTTGTCAGGGAATCAAGTTCAGTGAGTGGGGAACTTCTGCTGTCTAGATAATTATGGCTGAAATCTGTATTTCTGCCTTTCTTTCACCCCTTCCATAATAACTCTTCCAGTGGTAGCTTTAGGACACCCAAGTTCTTCTGAAAAGAAAACAAAAACCCACAGACTACTCAAACCTCAGGGCATCATTAAACTGAAGCTCAAGGATACTCGTTACTTACGTTGTGTCAGTTTCTGATTTGTGCTTCATCTCCATAATCTCTACCATGTGGAGGTCAATAGGCTCATCTGGCTTTCTGACTGTCAAAACAGAATCTACTACAGCCTGGAATAGAGGGGAGGGGAAAAAAGCCCCAGAACAACCATTAGGCTTCCAAAGTGCAAGTTCACATCTTTCCCTCCACCCTTCACTCAAATAATAATCACAGCACTTTAAAACCTGGATCTCTTCACACAAACAGAGGCAGAAGAGACATGTACACTTACCTCTGTTAGGATGTCAGCAAGCTCGGTATGAACTTTAGTACGGAGGGATGTTCTGGCAACATCTATAAGGGTCTCCCTGTCCATCTCCTTCGTTACTTTGACCTGCTCCAAAACTTCAAGTGCTTTTTCCTTTGCAATCTCAAATCCTTCTGCTACTATTCTAGGGTGCAAACCCTAAGGCAAGGAAAGAAGGGAAATCATTAGACAATAGAAGACAAAATGGTACTTTTTCACGAACAGAACCTGTGGTTTCAACATTCCATGTAATGTCAAAACATAGGGAATATGCATCCTACAAAGACAAGAAAATGTACTGTCCTTCTGAATACATATAAAAGGAATGCAAATCCTTCCAATGCAGAGGAAAAGTACAGGTTATTCTAGCACAGAATTGAAACCAAGGGAACTACAAAGCACACTTGGGTGTTCACTGTGCAATATGAATGCCTATTCTGTAACTTACAATATCCCAAACACTTACTATCAGGGAGGATCTCCTCGTTAACATACGAGTAAAAGAAGCGTTTTAACTCACACAAAACAGACAGAAGTAACAGCAGGTATCAGACAGAACCTTATTAAAAGCTACAGCATCCACAATAAGTGGTTTTGATTTTGAACAAGTCTTAAGTCCTCCAGCTTTTCTCCATTTTAAAAGTTCTGTGATGCACTCATTTTAAGCAGAAATATATATTCATTTTCATGTTTGACTTAGGAGCATTAACATTAAACAAAACAAGTTGAGTGGTCTCATATGAAGCTTTTAACTTGTCCACCTACAAAAGAAATACTGCATACATACCTCAGAAATATAGAGATCTGCCTGCTTTAGGAGTTCTCCAATGATCAAGACATTTGAAGTGGTACCATCTCCAGTGATGTCATCT
This sequence comes from Gymnogyps californianus, assembly GCF_018139145.2. NCBI lineage: Eukaryota > Metazoa > Chordata > Aves > Accipitriformes > Cathartidae > Gymnogyps > Gymnogyps californianus. The sequence goes on along the minus strand of NC_059490.1, from coordinate 6,125,440 downwards.
TGCGCTGTTGCTACTTTTGCTATCAAGGAGGCTGTGGGGTGTTGTATTTGCTGAACAAAAACAAGAAGCTGAGCAGTAAGTCTTACAGCACTGGTACAGAAGCAAGCAATCTGAATCAGCTAAACAAAATATTTAAGGACTAGTTCATGTTTTCATGATTCATGTCAATTCAGCAGGTTTCAACAAATAACACCAATTAACAACATCACTTTGACAATAAGTGGATTGAATTAATCCATGTAACACTATTTCCCCCCTCAGATTATGCATCTATACACAAAAATGTTGAGTGCTAAGAGCCAAACTAGTCCTCAACTCATTATGAGCTTGACAGAGCCCTTTTCTCCTTTAGGCAAAGGATGCACCATCACAACCAGACTGTTGCTGGCACTAAACCCAGCAAGTTTAGGCTAATTTAGGAATCTCTGCACGATCAGTGCTGTACATACCTTAACTGGTGTGCTATTCCTTTGGCAGTTTATTTTACTCATTCTTATGAAACTAAAGAACATTCCATTTGTTTGTTTCTTGCCAGTTCCTCTGCTAAGTAGTACATTTGGTGTTCCAGCTATGAGCATCATGCCTGTCTGGCCAAACTTCACAATACCCCACATGACCTTAGGTTACTTACAGAAGTCAGCCTTTTAATATAAGGAACACACACATCACTTAGCATCTCCAATGGCTGGCTGAAGAGTATTTTAACACAGGTTGAAGCCTATGAACCTACAGAACATTATCCACATTTGAAAAGGTTGGTGCTTAGTAACTGTATTAGAGTGAGATAAAATCCAATGGGACTATTTATACTGTCGATTAGCTTTTTATCATTATTTTCTTTAAAGTACTACCTCTCGTGTGAGAGAACCGATTTAATGATTTTTTCCTGTCTGCCAGATCACTGTGTATATTAACTTCAATACTTTATGCTGAATTACAACAGGTAGCTAGTGGACTGTAATACTCCCACACACTAACAGGCTGTGTTCAGCCAGGGGATGGGGGCACACTGCAACCCGACAGCCCTGGGACCCAGGGCCCACGGTGGGCCCCGCCACGCCACCGGCCCCCACCATGTGAGACCCCGTGGGGGCAAGCGGCGGGACGGCACAACCCCTCGTGTCATCTTCACCCCTGTCGTGGAGAAACTGTGATACAAGCCCAGACTCGATGGAAAAGCAGTATGAGCTGCATCCATCACCCAGATGTAAACACTTTCCAGGCCACACACCCATGGTGAACTCTGCTGCCTTAGGCCTGCCCAAGTACAACAGAAGTATGCTTTCAAGGTGACAAAAGTGCCAATATCATTATTTCAATAGTTCATGTTTCCTTTTAAATGGCCAAATTAACACACAAACTTCATTCAACATCTACCAAGCTGCACTTAGTTTTTTACCTTCCTCCCAAGGGACATTTTGCCCTCAATGCACAGGGGTAAATACCACAGAAACGCAGGCCGGGGCAGTAGGGGACGTGGTCCCTCCTCAGCCACAGGCACTCAAAGGCGATACCGGCAGGCTCCTGCCTCCCTAAATCCCCCCACGGCTCCCCAAGGTTCCCACCCCCGCGAGGGCAAGAACCAGCTCACCATTTCCTGCAGCAGCACGTTGCCATCTTTGGTCAGCTTGATGTCTCCAGCCCCCGACACCAGCCTGCGGGCAACACAAGGCGAGTGAGCAGCCAACCCCCCGGCCCCGCCACACGTGCCGGGCCCAAGGCCCCGCACCGCTCCCTCTCCATTCATTCAGCCCCACCCGGCCGGCCGGCCTCCGCCTTTGTTCCCCGCCGCCCGGCGGCGGCAGGAACAGCGTCCCGGCCTCACACGAGCCTCCCCCCCGCCACAGTCCTCACGCTTCCCCTCAGGCAGCAACGGCCGCCCGCGCGTTGAGGCGCCTGCCTCCCCCCCCCCAGCCCCGGCGGGAGGTGCGGGGGGTTCCCTCACATCTTCATGGTGCCCTTAGGGCCCAGGTTGGTCCTCAGCACGTCCTGGAGCCCGCGGGCCGCGCTGATGTTCACCGCCAGCGCGGCCTGGGCACGGGCCACCTCCGCCTTGGGGTTGAGGGCCTTCACCGCCATGGCCGCCGCTCCGCTCCGCGCTGGGACAGGCCGGGCCGGGCGGAGCGAGCCGAGCAGCGCGGCGAGGGGCGGAGACAGAGCAGGCCGCACCTCCCCGCCCGCCCCTTCTAGAACACTCCGAGGCGCGCGCGCGCGCCCATTGGCCCGCCGGCGCGCCAGCCGCGTCCCCATTGGATGTGGCGCCTGTCGCTCCGCCGGCCCGCTCCCGCGCCGCCGCGGTGGTTACCGGGGAGCGCGGCCCCGTGAGGGGGAGCGGGTGGTGCGGGCCGGCGCTCAGCGGGGTGAGGCGGTGCGTCGGTGAACGAGGCCTTTGAACGGGCAGGGTCGCTCGGTCGTTAATCCCACCCACTCATGTGACAGACACCCCCCGGCAGGTTCGCAGAAGCGTGAGAATAAATAATTAAACCCGGTGATTTAACACTTGATCGATAGAATTAATAGTTAAGCGGAGCGGATTAATAATCAAAATGGTTCTTGGTAAAAATTCGGAGTTGAGGTTAATCAAAACTCGTCTTCTCTTAATACAGAAGCTGCTGCGTGGGCTGCCGGGGCCTGCACAGCCACCACAGCACAGCCCTGCACACCCAGGCTGTTCTTGGGCCTGAACCCATCACAAGGCTTTCTAAGAATGGGGGACGATCTCTCCCAAGGCTGCGCAGATGCTTCCTGTGAGGCCTGTGGAAGAAAAACAGAAATATTGTTGAAGTCAAAGCAACCTTGATGGGTGCGGGAAGCGTTTGGCCTACGCGGCCTGTCAGGGCCCAGTCCTTCAGGCTGTGAACCATTTGCATCTTACCGGCTTTGGGCTCTGAAATGGAGGACAATTGACAGTTTCCCTTGAGAGGAGCTTGAGAAGAGAGCTCCAGCCGTGGCTCCTTACACACACCATGGGCACAGATCGCACCAAGTTTGGCTCCCGCATTGCCCCGTCTGGGCTTGTACCCCCAAATACCCATCTGCTACATCTGAGCAACTGGCAATATCAGGCGTGACACAACCCTCGTTATTTCAAGTATTTCGTAAGGAAGGTGCCCGCCCCCAGAATAATCATGGCCTGTGGCTGCAGAGGTGTGCCAGGGAGATCCAGGCCAAGCAGTTTTTGGTGTTCCTGCGGCCTATCTGCTCTGGAGGGTGCTAGCCCCCAGCAAACAGGGACAATTGGCCCCGAAGCCAGGATTTCCTCCGTATTTGGTACAGAGAAGAAAGACAGCCTCCCCCAACGCTCATCCACCAGGCGTGAGGATGGCACAGGGTAAATCTCCCCCACTCCGTCCCACTCTTTGCGGCAGGGAGTCCTGGATGCAGCCCTGGACACTGGGCTTCAGCAGCCCACTGTAGCAGCGCTGAGCAGCAATGCAATGAGCTGAACGTGTTTTCACGCCACTTCCAGTAGAAAAGTCTAAGCCCGCTGTTGGGTACAATTTTGTTGCACAAGCGTTTTGGGGGAGCTTGACTGAAACAGTCAGGGAGTGTGAAGCGTCAGGGCAGACTCACCAGCCTCGCCGGGTTTGGCAGTAGGCTACGGCACCTGCTGGGAATCTGCTCTGCTGCTTTGGGTGAGGATCTCAGGTTTCCGGGCAAAATGCCATGCGGTGCAGGAGGACTCCCATGCATGGCCTGTCAGTCTCACTTGGCAGATCTGGAGGGGACAGCTGCTAATATGCTTGGGTTTCTGTTTTTTAAAAGTTTTAGATGGAGTTGGTGTTTGAACGTAATACAACGCAAGTTTGGAGCTCTTTTGTTTAGCTAAGTAGTGCATATGTCTTGTGAAATACTTTAACACTGACTCTTTAGTGGCTGGGCTTTCTGTTCTGTTACTATAATCATTAGAAATAAACATTAAACATTGCAAAAAACAGGAAATCACACTTGGCATTTCATAATTGGCTCTGGAACTCTGTTAATGTTTAGTCTTCACTTTTGTTGGGATGCTGCCGGCCTGCTGAAACGATAACAAAACAAAACACGCCAACCCAGCCCTGAGAGGTTGCAGTGCTAAGATCTGAGGCGCCTAGATGCAATGCCTGCTTAAAACACCTGAATCCCCAGCTTTGCCCTGGATTCTGCAGCCAACAGGTCACACACAAATATTTTGCTATTCTTGCTTCTCTGGTTTGTAATTTTTTTCCTGTGATTCTCTCTCGGGGCTGTTCTCAGTAGAGGGCAGCCTTGTCAAACCCATAGGCATACCAGCGGGCACGTTGTATTTTACGTTTTCCTTGCTGCTGTTCTGTGACCCGCGTGGGTGATGTCCCGTGGAAAGGAAGGAATTATCCGTCCTAAACCCCTGCGACGTGTGGGGCTGGCTGCTTACAGTGATACGGCCATTCCCCAGGCAGGTTCAGGTTTGTGAGGGAATTATTACTGTAGGAAAATAAAGCAGTTGTTCTGGGAAAATTTAGTTTGAATTTTAGATGGTTTTTTTTGGGGGGGGGAAGGTAAGCCATTTTCAAAGATATTCTAGTCCTTCATGTAGGTGGTCTCCGCTTTTTGTACAAATGGAGAGGTTTCGTAGTCACGTACAAGAGTTAGGTTCTGCGCTTGTATTGATAGTCACACATCCACGTAAGCTGTGCTTTTCGATCCTGAACACCCTCTTAAAGCTTCCAGGCAGACCTCTCTTGTGTTTCTTTGCTGGATCACATGTCTGAGGATAGTTATTTTATGGTATAGTAACATTTCTCATTAGCATTTTCACATTAAATCCGCATTTTGCAGCATTTTTCAGACATCAGGACAAGCTTTTCTTCATTTTTCAGTCTTAGCTGTAGTTGTTGAACTGTTCTCCATATTTGTTTTTAATGCGTAGCAAAAATACAGGACAGATGCTTACTAGGCCTAATTGTCCTTTGAAATCACTGGATTTACAACAAATTACACCAGATTAGAACTGAAATATTTAACTGAATTAAGACCGTGTCCATTAAACTAAGCCAAATAAAGGGAATATCCTTCATGAAATATTCAGCAGCAATTCTCTTAGTCAAATCATGCACTGCTTATCTTGGCAAAAAAACCTTTGAGGTTCTCAGTAAAAGTTTTCTTTCATCTTTATCAAGATCTGTTTTCATTTAACCTTATTCACAGAAATGATTTCTAAATCTGTTTTAAAAACATACTGTCCTGCCACGATAAAACTAACAAACAGGACCAGACTGAACAGTGAACCAGCAGCAAAGGGGCTTGGTACCAGCTTTTCCTGACACCAGAAGTTACTAATGGATGCTCATGTTGACAAATGGTCATGTACTGAGAACTTCTGAAAAAACATAAAGGCGGACATGGGACGAGAGGCACACAAGGCTATTGATTTTAATTAATGCATGTAATTTTGAGGGGTAATACTGCCAGAATGGCAAAAGAGATCATGCATAGAATGTGACTGGTGCATCCAGTGGTGCAGAACAGACTTTCAAGACAGGCAGCAGTCATAAGACTCGTATCACAAGCGAATGAAAGAAGCTAAATCAGCTGAATCAGGCTTTCTTGACCTTGAACCAAACAAGCAGCTTCATAGTTCTGGGTTGGCAGTCTCCCGTTTCCTAACCAATGTCCACAGTAACGTCTGAGGGAAGCTCTTCTGTGGGATGCCAAAACAGAAGCACAGACAGGTTTTGCAATTTTTCTGTTGCTTTTGACAACATTACATTTGGGGAAACAAAACAGAGCCTTCTCATAAGCAGAAGTTTTAATTTTGCCTTCAAAGCTTTTGATGAATTTCGATTCAATTTTTTGTGTGTGTAACATTGCACACTCTGATGCACAGAGTAGCAGCTTAAGCCAAAATGCAATACTGCAATCTTAACTCACAAAACCTTTCATCTCATCCACAGCGACAGAAAACGGTGTCCCTGCCTCACCTCTGATTTCACGCCAAGAGAAAACTCCTGACTGCTGCTTGTCAGAGCCCCTCCTCAGCTCTCGTCCCTCGCCCTCCCGCGCTGGCGCCCTGCGTGCAGCGAGGTGAGTTTGCTAAGACCCGTCTTGTTCTCCGTGCCTGTGGCACAGGCTGGCTGACGGGCGAGCAAGCTCCCCATCATCTTGTGCGGGGTCTGCTCCCTGCCAAGCCGTGCCTACCCAAGCTGGGAGCGCCCCAAACTGGGCCCAAGCGGCTCCTCCCCCGACGCAGGCAAGGTTACACCTCTCTTCCCTACGCCTGTCAGCGAACAGCTGGACTTCTCTGGTTACATGTGTGCAACCATTTAAAAAAAACATCCAGGCTGGCTTACTCAGCAGATTATAAAAGAGTGATTTACAAAATGCGGCTTTCTTCCAGATCAGCCCGTGCCGTTGTATTTATGTGACTGAAGGTCTCAGCTGATCCCTTCTTTTCTTGTGCAGCCAAGAGGTTTGCAGCAGCAGCAACAGCCACGGCCAGTACAATACTGTAAGTCACTGGGAACGTTTTTTTCTCTCAGTTTGGAAGGGGTTGGCGTTTGGCGTATCAGATCCATAACACTTACCATATTTTTCTAGCATAGAAAATGAAGAGTATCTTCTGCTGGGGCTGCGACTGTGCTGCCCTGCAAGATGCAGCAGGAGCGTGGTGCCTGTTCTATAACAGCAGCATGAATGAATGATGCAATCATGCAGGGGGGAAGCATCATCATTTTGTCAGGACAGGCGAGAGGGCATTGGAGAGTTGGGAGGTGTATGTCAACATCCATCAGGTTCCTTCTACCCCTTTTCAACTACTTTTTAAAAGGTGCTTAAGTAAATTCACTGTTAGGCGCTGCTGTTCAGGTATTAGTATATAGCTGCAAACAATTCATCTCTTGACTTGCGTGCAGGTTTGTATTACTACCTTTAAAAACTGAACAGAAAACCAGGAAGTGTGAAGCAAGCTTAGTGAGGTTAAGGACTGAATCTTTCTATTCTCACACTGAAAACCTCAGAAACTCACCGTTATGGATGGATGGGTTGAACTTTTAAAGAGTAGTACTTGCAGGGATATAAACAACAGTCACAATTTGCTTAAATATAACTAATCTGCTTAAATGTATCCCCTTTCTTCTAAAGCTTTCAAAACATATTGCTAACACTGAGAATTAAACCTCAGCATAGAAAAGCTGTATTGCTGTATTATTCCCATTTTACAGACATAGGACTAGAAACGACGAGGATTAAGTGGTTTGTTTCAACTAATACCATGGAAACACTCCTGTGAACATTCTTACAGGCAGGACCACTCCTGTAGTGGGAACAGGTCCTGAGAAAAGTTTCAAGAACTATTTTCTCCAAATCCCTTACTCAAAGCAGCAGTTTCCCTTCAATGCAACAGAAACAGTTTAATGTGGTTGCATTTCTGTTAATCTCACCGCATGTTCAACGCAATGTTATTCTGCTGCGGGAATGTATCTCAGAGTGTATCTCAATGAAGTGCTCACTCTCACCTTGTTAAATGGGAAAGTGAATCAGAATCAGAAACGCTAGAAACTATTTGCAACTAGGATATTCCTGAGTGATATGTTTAAAAAGATATTTTAGGTAATATTTCATTAAGATTCACTTAATCTTCATTTTTTCACAGCAATAAATGTGAACATAATGCAAAATAGCAGCGTGGCAGCACTTCTGAAAGCTGAAATATGGTAACAAGTGAAGTCTAGTCACAATGAGGATTTTGAGATCTCGTCAAGATCTCATCAAAGTATACCAGCCCCAGAACACCTGGAGTTCTGAGTACCATTTACTTGTTCCTTTTGCATTTTATGTAGCAGATACTGCAGATGTTTCAGTTTTTCACAGTGCAGCAAGTGCCCTTCTTCGAAGGGTCAGCAAACAGAAAAGATTTCAGTTGTGTTCCTTTGACATGTGGTCTTACATAATTCCTGTGCTTGCTTCTGTGACTCCACCCTCTCTGTTACGAAACAGAACTATTTCTTGTGGAAATGCCAGGTTTTTTTCCAAATGGCCTAATGAAGTACTTCATAGTCTGGAGGCAAGGAGATCTCATGGGAATTCCACTTTTCCCTTGTGATTTTTCTCCATCTTTATCTCACGTTTCACCCTACCTCTCTCCGTCACTGTTTTGTCTTCTCTAGTCACTTCTTTGCCCATTGCTTCTTCTCTTCCCCATTTTCTTCTTTTCAGCTTTTCCCCGCAATATTTTATTATCAGACCTGTTGAAATGTTTGCTGCTTGGATGCTTTTCCAGCATGTAAATAATAGGATAGGAATAGATTACCTATCTGAAATTCAATGGCAGAAAGATCAGAGATTTTCTACCCGTTTTTCATATGGAGACAGAACTCATTATTTGTGGGAATTTCTTTTTTCTTACCATCTCATTAAAACATTGACGCATTTAAGCAATCAGATGCCCTGTATTTCAGAGTCATTAATCTCTGCCAACTGTAGAGGCCTATACCACTCTGGAATAAAAAATTGCTGTTCCCTTACTACAACTGTTAGAGATTTGTCCATAGAAAGGTTTTACACAGCTTCAGTTCTTTTTGCTCATGTTTCCAAGTGACACCTACCTGTGCACAAGCTACTGTGTCTGTCCTTATTTCCTATGCGCGCTTATCCGGAGGTGAATTCCAGGCAGCTTCCTGGTGGACGCCATGCCAGGATGGCCCAGTGAAAATCCTGAAAACAAGGGAAGAAGCAGAACCTCTCCTGCTTGTATTTCCCCCCACTCCTGTTGCCCATTACTCCATCACTAATAGCCTTGCCTTATGCTCTCATCTACGTTTAGGGCTGGGAAAAAAAATTCACAAGTTACTGAAATTGGCATGTTACCATTTGGAATGGCATTTGCCAGCCTCTGGAGCTGATTGTGACCCCTGGAGCTCTGCCGACAAAGGCAGAAGAACCTTATTTCACTCCAGGTGAATGACCTTTAACTCCTAAAATTTGCTTTTCCCACCAGCAAGACCCCCTGCGATAGCTGAAGCTTCTGTCATATGTTCTCGTCTTTGCTCCTGTATGACCTTCCCTACTTTACAGTTCATCACAAGTTCTCCAACATGTGTGACGATACATTTGCCAAAACCAGGTCTGTGTTTTCCAGGACTCAGTGCCCAGCCATAGCACAAAGTGGAAAGATTTTAGCAGGTCAGAGGCCAACGGAGATCAGGAACTACTGATGGTTTCTGCATTTCAAAATGCAATTCTTCCCTTCCAACTTGTCATTTTTAGGCACTATAAACCACACCTTGAAAGTCTTTTGAAAGAGTTATTACATGGAACAAAGAGAGGACAGGGTTAATTCCAACCATGGCTCCACAACTGGTATGTGTAATTCTTCCTCTAACTTGTCTGTTTGTCCATCAAAGTGTAAAGTCCACCACAGCGGTGGTCTTGTCATTGTAAGGAGCATCCAGAAGGGAAAGGAGTATGGGAAATGTGGATTTCCTATACTCCCCTTCCCAGAGAGAAGGAAAAATTAATGTCTCTTCCTTCCTGCTCCCAATGTGTGTTTCTGGCAATAACGTTTTTCTCAGATTAAAATTTTGAAGACGTGTATCCAGAAATATATTTCAGGTTCTCAGCAAGAAATCACATCACAGTGTGGTGTCCCCACACAGTGACATTGCATCATAATGTGGTAATGTTGCAGTGCAGCCTCAGGTTAGCATGAGGCAACGTGATGGCTTTGCATAATAAGGAATCAGTGTTGGAACACCGTGACGCAAATGTCACGCCAGAGTGATGCAACAAGTTTGTCCAGTAGAGAAAAATTGGCCCCATACCCATGGCTGAATTTTTGGTGGACTTTAGCATTTCCAGTAGGCTGGAAAAAATTAACGCCCTGCCATTTAAAAAAATGTTAGTGGATTTTTTTTTTTTAATTCCACTGCACAAATGTATCTAGCAAATGGCTGTCAAGGTCTGCCCTAAAGTTAAAGCCCTCCTGCTCAGAAAATCAAAATCTCCCACTGAAAATACAAACACAGTGCTGCGGAGCCAATGTCAAGTCAAGGCTAACGCAAAGTAAACTTGGAATTCACGTGTCACCTGAGCACCCACTGCCAAGTCTTAGCTCAGAACCAGTCTCTGTCGGAGGGAAGTTTTTATGTCTGTGGCCGCTTAAGAGAGAGAGGTTTCTCTTATGTGCCGTGCTGATGGCATATGACGGTATTTCTTATATGTACAGTGCAGTCTTCATAGAAAAATACAAAAAACGATGTGCTGTCTGCAGCAAATAATTCTTTAGTGATGCTTCTAAGGCTAGACCAGAGTTTTACAAACAGCTCTGATGCACCAAGAGCAGAGACCTGCCAAACTATGGTTCAGTCCTTGTTTCTGCCCTTCCCAGAGGTGGAATTTGTAAAAGCCCTTTTCTGGAATATCTACTCCTTACTGCGTACCCATTCACCTTTGCTTTCTGGCACACCGGGGAGGCTGAGCTCAGGCTCTGTCCTACCTTCCCACACCTAAACTGAATGCACAGGAGGGAAGTATGGGCTGCGTGATACCTGCTCTCCCATTCTCTCTCACACCTGCGATGCAGATGAGCACTGAGGAAGCTACTGTGTCACCTTCTCGGCCTTGTGGAAGAGCCATGAACCCACTTTGGTTACTATAGTAGTGTGTTCACACCAGAAAACTCAAGAATAGCTAGAACGACCCTCTCAAACAGTACTGTTTCATGGCTGCCTTTGGATAGCTTTGCCTTTAACGTGACTTGCTCTCTCTGTTTCTTGCTATTTTATATCTACCTGTTTGTTAAACAGAGATTATCTCTTACAAATATGGCTCTTAGCTGTTCACAACAGGTTTCACTGCTTAGGTTTGGTGGCTTCATTTATACAGACTTTTACCTTTCAGTGAAGGACAGGAGTATCCTCTTTTATTCTGTACACATGAACAGATAAAAGATGAGTGTGTGTTCTATACATCTTTTTAGTGATTATGGTAATTTTTCATAATGCCTTTTGTATCCCAATGTTCACCATATGGTTACTAGTCATGGGAATAAAACCCAAGGTTCCTGTTGCTGCTTTGACCATTAACTATTTAGCTGTGATCTCTCAGTGAGCACACAGAACTCACCTCGGAAACAGCACTAGTGCTTACCACATGTGATCCCTGGATGACTCCTGTCTGGCAGTGAGCTACATCAGTACCAATCAGCTCCTGTACTTTTCCACAGCAAGGTACATAGTGTTCATCTTCTCCATCTTCACTGATGTCTTTTGTATCTGGGGGTGCAAAGTTTGTCCAAAAAGGGCAGAAAATAAATGTTTTGTGGGAACTTGTGTGTGTAAGACCTCTCACCATCAAAATTCACATGATATATAGGAGAAAAATAAATTAGCTTAGTGAGAGGAAAACAAAAGATGAAGGTATAGAACACAATGAAGGTATATAACATGCTGTTTGACGGTATTTTTTCCCCTATCCCAGAAAAAGAGAGAACCTGCTACCCAGATCAATTATACAAGACGTGTCCTGAGAGACGTCTAAGAGATTAGAAGAGAGAACCAAACAAAAACTTTTACAAAAATCTGGGAAGTGAGATAGATAGAAAGCTGTTATTTCTGTCTAAATGTACAGATTGGTAAATAGTAAAGTCCACACTGAATTCCCTTATGAAAGGATGAGGCACAAGATGAGTAGGGTAGAGTAAGAAAATACTCGATTAACACCTTGTGCTTCTGATCTGTAGAAGTGCTCAACATATTTAAGTGGACAGATATAAAAGGGAAGAAAATAAACATTTGTCAGGCATTGTTATAGAAAAAAGTTGTGTCATGATGTGATATCTTAATGGGTTGAGTGAAGTTCTCAAAGCCCAAGACTTTAATGGATTTTATAAAAGACTAATTCCCAATGCTAATGGCCAAATCTTCTATGCATTCATAGATGATGAGAATATTTAGTTTATATTAATCAGGACATAGTAAAGGATCTAAACCTTCATGATTTAGGGACAACCACTCACTGATAAGTTTAAGATAGTTATGTCTACTGTGATCAAGCAAATCCTTAAGGGCTGGCTGTCTTTTACTACCTCCTCGAGAAACTAATTTGACACACTGTACTGGGTCTGATGAGAAATCAAGATCCATTTGAGTGGTGAGGGCAAGATGAGACAGAGAACTGCAAGTCCCACACAGCAGTTGGCAGTCTGATGGTTCAGCAAATGCCAAGTATTATAACCTTGAACCCCATGTGAACATCAATGGGCCGAGCCTGCAGAGAGCAAATCAGCAACTGACCAAAGCTCCACAGCCCACCTGTAACGTAAATTGAACATCAGTAGGCAGCAACAGCAGAGAGCAAATCAGCGACCGAGCCAGACCTCCACCACCGCTCACACTCCTTGATAAAAGCTGGCTACCAGGCTGTGCTCGTCCCTACTCGCAAGAACCAGATCAGTTGCGCCAATGGCTCAAGACAGAGTCCAGCACCGTCACTCAGAGAAAGACTTTATCTTGTCCCCTCACAGTAAGAAGGTTCCTAAAAGGATGGCGTCCCTCTTGGAGATGAAAGAAATCTTCCGCAATGCTGATGCAGTATGCTTTGATGTGGACAGTACAGTCATCAGGGAAGAAGGCATTGATGAGCTTGCGAAGTTCTGTGGAGTCGGAGATGCCGTCGCAGAGATGTATGTATATTTTCTGTTTACTTCATAGGAACAGTAGTAAAAAATAAGCATGGATAAAGTTAATCTGTGACAATGATTTTACAATAGGGATTAATTCAACTCTGTCATAGGAGATTATTACAGTTTAAAAAGGATTTTAGGAATAAGAAGTGGAACTAATGCATAATGAAGTAACTTCTTTTGGAATTGTGAAGCTACTCAACAAAACTATACTGACATAAATTCTCTAGTGTAAATTTCTTCAATAGACTAAGATCAGCCCTCATCATTAAACTTGGCTAAGCACTAGTAAACCTTATTATGAGACGGAGGAGAGGGGAAAACTCTCTTAACACTTCTCTGAGGCTGATGTTGTTTCCATTGAAGCTTGTAGCAAAAGTTCTGTTAACTTCAGAGAAGGGCACCTGAGCTGCAGTTCAGGAATACGGGTCCCAGTGGCTCAGATGCACTCACAGAGGGAATGAAGCAGTTTTCCTTTGCCTCACTGGTTCTCACAAGAGCTCCGATCTGTGGAGATCTTCTACCAGTGGTTGCTACCAACCTTTTCAGTGTACCAATCTTCTCCTTTACCACATAGATACGGTATAACCTAGAACCTATGGTCTCTTACCGTGTTCCCTGTCGTTCTTCTTTAACTAACTGTTCTTTGGAGAAGCCTCAACTTGTTAAGCGTCACTGATTTGCTTTTTTCGGATCACAATTTAGGACCCGCAGAGCTATGGGTGGCACTGTGACATTCAAAGCAGCTTTAACGGCACGACTAGGTCTCATACGTCCCTCCTATGAGCAAGTGCAGAAATTAATATCTGACAACCCACCTCAGCTAACACCAGGAATAAGGTAAGAAGAATTTGAAATGATCTAATGAAAAAGTCTTCCAAAAGCACATGGCATAAATCAACAAAATTCTGTGACATTAGTGAGGCTGTAAGACCATAGAGCTGGTTTAGATTGCCTTCCTACTCCATTTCCATGTTGTGTACAAAGCTTATATCAGGAGCTTATAATGGCCTGAGTCCATGTCAAGTGGCTAAGCATCCATGTAAAAAGAAAACAGTCTTAGGTATTAACTGGTGTTTTGGCTGGCAAGCTCAAATTCTGGCTCAAGGATTAAACGGGCATGGAAAATAATCTGTTCAATCACATCTGTTTTTTGATGGGTGATGGAACTGGGAGGAGATTTAATACCCAGCATGAACTACTGGCTTGGTCTATCCTGCAATTATATTACCTCTCTCTTGTACTTCTGTGTGCAGTCACACCCCTGGGCTCAGCTTAGGGGATCCATTGTTCAGAGCTACCCATTCTGTACTGAAGTCCCTAAAAAAGTGTTAAAAAATCATTAAGGGGAAATACATATATATGTGTATGTTCATTCATCTTTGGGTTTGGAATAAACATTAACTATTTAAACTGAAAAGTTTTTTTTCCTATTCAAATTGTTTCAAACAATTGAAAAGATTTCTTTACTACAAAATCTGGCCATAGCTCCAAGTCTAAAATATTTTTAGCACATACAGTAGTTTTAGATTACATTGTGCTTGTATTTTCTCCTTGAAATGAAGCACATGCTCAGCTTTTTCTGTAGAAGGCATAGCTAGATGTAACCACAAAGAGAACATTGTTTTCTTGTTTAGGATCACATGATTTTCCTTTTCATTCCTTCCCTTTCTTCCTCCTTTTCTGTGTAGCCTGCTTTAAGCCTCCACTTTGCTTTTTAGTATTTAGCATTTCTGCTACTTCTACTGCTCAGCATTGCTGCATGCTGATCTTCCTGCTTCTAGAGCCAAATCCCGTAAAACTTTTAGCTGCCTTCAAGCCCCATTGACATTAACTGGGTCCAAAAATGTCTACTTTTTTTGATTCCTTTTCTGTAGCTGGTGCCCTCTTCTAAAGACAGCATCCATGCCCAGTGTCTGGGGAAGCAACTCTGAGTTAGAAAATGTTTGCACTTTGCACACTTTTCGGCCCACTTTTGCATTCTGGCATAGTGGCTTTATCTCCCCCACATTCCCTACTTTTTTCTGCGTTACAGATTCATTTTCTTGCTATTGTTTCAGAAAAAATCTGAACTGGATCTGCTCTCATTTGTTTAAGGGAACTAATGTGAACAGTATGAAAGTGTAAAGAAAACGTTTCTCAGGGGTGCTTGTTTAACTACGTACCTGTTTGTCTCTAGACGTGATGGTTTTGTTCAGCTCTTTTCAAGCAAGGTGTATGCACAAACTTGCAAGGGAAAGAAGGAAAAACTTTGGGCAGCAGAGATGGATGGAGCTGGAAAGCAGCACACATCCTAACTAAACTGGAGTAACACAAAGTATGGGCAGCCTTGTTTAGGAAAGATGTATTTTAACTTTGTTATCCCTAGATGCTGCCAGGCACTCACACTTGGTGACTGCTCTTTCTTCTCAGGGAGCTGGTGAGCAGGCTTCATCAACGAGGGGTCCAGGTCTTCTTGGTCTCTGGGGGGTTTCAGAGCATCGTGGAGCACGTGGCCTTGCAGCTGAACATTCCAACAGCAAACGTCTTTGCCAACAGGCTGAAGTTTTACTTTAATGGTGAGATTCCCTTAAAGTCTCTTTTCTCTGCTAATTAATGCCACTTTTTTGGTTCAAACTGTCAGATATTGGGCTACAGATACTGTCCAGCCTACATGACCTTGTTACCAATCCAGCTAGCTCCAAATAGGAAAATTGCAAGATCTTACCACAAACATGAGTTCAGGTCATTTTCCAGACATATGAAATAGAGCTGTAGTTACTTTTTGATTGCAAGCTGTGCCAAAGGTAAAACATGTTACAGTGGCTGACAGCAGTTTCATTTTCTCTTGCTCCTTCAAGTTAAAAGAGTTTATTACACTTACCTGCTTTCAGAGGCAAACTTCATTTTCAGTGACTTTGAGGGATGTATGGAGACCGATGTACTTTAGTAGAGCTGCTCTGGACTTTAAGCTAATGTAATCAAGCAGAACTGTAGTTAGTGAGGTTGTTTCTTACTCAGTGTTTCATACACTGTCTATACATCATACTGGATGCTGCTTTTGAAATGTTTACACCAGAATGACTGGACCAGAGTGACTGGGAATGGATTTGTAACACTACGCATACAGGGTTTCTACTTTTGTCTTAGCATTTCAGCTCTTTGAAAATATCCCCACTGCAGACTTGGGTAAAATCCTAGTTTTTACGCTTACCTTCTAATTACTTTTTTGGGATGCTGATATTGTGAGGCTTACAGGGCTGCATGTAATTAGCTGTTTTCTGAAGTAAAGACCATAGGCATCTATCTTTCTTCATTTACAAGAAAATATGCTGCGTGTCTAACTTGTCCTTCCACTGTGTTCTAGGAGAATACGCAGGATTTGATGAAACACAACCAACAGCTGAATCAGGGGGGAAAGGAAAGGTTATTACTCATCTGAAGGAACAGTTCCACTTTGAGAAAGTAGTTATGATTGGAGATGGAGCTACAGACATGGAAGCCTGTCCCCCTGCTGTAAGTATTAAAGAACCGGAATTCTAAATTCCTTTTGAGCAAATCCTTTGGGGGAAAAAAAAGTGCAGTTTAAATTCTTTATAGGACTTCAGGGAAGATTTAGCACTTCCCACAGCCTAAGAGAGATCTGTGTGGGCAGTTTTCCTCTAGATAGCCTGCATCATGCAACGGTTGATTTCTCTCAGTTCAGACAATCTCAGTAAGGGTGTCACCCTCTAAGCCAGGATGCTGGCTGGGTCTAGCAGGGCTGTGCAACAGTCTAGCAATCTGTCTCCAATCAAGCTGATATTATCCCATCTGCCTTTCCCTTCTATGACCCCACAGTAAGTGCTTGCTTCTGTGCAGAAGTCTTACCCTACCTGGTTCTGAACACTGATTAATGGTGCTTAGCATGAAGGTCTGGCACAGATCTGGTGCACGTTTACCTGATATTGGCCTAGCAACAGGGTTCATCTTACTGTGCAGCGACGATACCTTTGAAGGTATCAGCCCTGACAGGGTGAAATGATAAAAAAATGAATAGAAAGACAACTTTTCTAAACGGTCATTTTACAGAGGACAGATCTTAATTCTGTCTCCCCTTTAGCACCTTTCTCTGCATAAAAGTACCCCAATACCCCTTCTTCGCCAATGCGGAGGGACAGATATCCCAGTGCATGGAAACGCACAGCAACAAACTCCGAGAGCTACTGCTGCTGTGAGTTATGACAGCTGGTCCCTCACTGTTAAATACGTGCATGACCAAAGCAGCTTAGTATTTGCTTAATGCTTTCTACCTAAAGCCAGAAAAGAAGCAGTGGAAATTTTAAACACTGCACTTTCACTGCAGATGGTTTTCTAAGATGTAGAAATGATGATTGTTCCTGGTTAATGATTGAAGACATGGTTAATGTTTACTTTTGCTATCTATCAAATGAAGTAAACAGAGTTAAGATAAACAGTATAGGAATAATTGTGAGATGCTGCATGCACGTTTGAATGTTAACTCATTCTTGAACAGTAAGGCCTTATGTTGCATGACATTTACATCAGATTTGCAGTAAAATCTCAGATCTGAACAATCTTGAAGTTACGAGGCACTGAGACACAACTTTCCTATTGGAACAAAACTCTACTAACCAAAGTGGTGCAAAATTAAATGTTAATGAAGTTCTTGTCGATAAATTTGAAAAATGAACATGCAAAGTAAAATAGGGGAAGAGGCAGGGAGGAATACCATAATTTTAAAATCCAGTCTTAAAACCAAACTTAATTGCTGAGAAGCTTCATTCCTTACATGGGACTGCAATAATATATGTGCCTGTTCTTTCTGTTTTGCCAGGACTGCTTCATTGGATTTGGAGGAAATGTAATCAGAAAGCAAGTAAAGGAGAAAGCTAAATGGTACATTACTCACTTTGACGAACTGCTAAAGGAACTGGAAGAACGATAAGTTATACAGTAAAATAATATATTTAACAACTATAAATCCATTATACAATGCAATTAAACATATATTTGTTTGCAAAGGTGTGTTCTGGATTTTTTAATGATTCTGGGTGTTGGGTACCTTCATCTCTGGCCTGAAACTCGTGTTGCAAATGGCACCATTCTACTCAAATATTTTGTAATGAAAGTGATAAGATTTTTTTAAACATCTTTTCCAAGGTGGAAGAAGTCAGTTGATTATTCACTCACAAGTGAAGACCAAAGGTAGGAAATTATCAGTAAGTTAAAAATACCTTAATGGATTGGCCCCTGGTCAATATTGCATATCTACCGTTTCAGAATCATTGAAGCTAATACCTCTACTGATTCTGGGTGGCAAAAGAAGAAGGGGGCCACAAACGAGAAGTTTGTCTAATCAATAATAATAATAAATAACAATAATATAGTCTAAAAGGTAAACAGTATAGTAAGTACTTTCCATTCCAAAGAATCTCAGAACTAGGTTAAACAGTGAACAGCTAGGTAGGAAACATTACTAAGTATCTCTGATTTCATTAAAATATGGCTACAGGAGAACCTGAGATGTTACCTGTTACTCAATATCACTGTTACTCAACCTGTAGTCTGAAAGACATGAGATGCATGCAAATCTGAGATATATGCAATATTCATCAGTGTCCAAGAAGCCTATTTCAAGGCGAGTGATATAGTGGTTCCCATACTTCATTAAAATACTTTAAACTAAACTCCAAAATGGTGATTTTGTAAAATGGTCACAATGTTTACTTAACTGTTTTATTTATTTAACAATCCACCCCCATCAACCAGTAACTGGATGGAAGCTAATTCATCAACCTTTAAAAAAAAATGGTCTACTGATTAAGAAAATACTGTGAAACCTATCTACTCTCTTCCTCTGCCTCAAGTGTGGATCAACCACCCTTAAACTGTTTGTGCTAGAAATAAGTCTAACCTGTTCCAAGTAAGTACTTCTCTGAGCTTCAGCTAACAAATCCTAATTTCTTAAGGATTTGTCTTCTGTGGCTGCAGTGTCTGATCCAAGAGGGTCCTTATACAGAACACACTTGATAAATGCTGCCTTTTTGTCAGCAAGTTCCTGACAACTCTTCTTTTTAGCCAGCTTTGCTGACACATCATGGTACTTTTATTTCCCTGACTTATAAGAATCTCACCTCTGATAATGTGAAAAGCTTTACTAATGTTAAAATATATGTCACATCTTCCACTTCCTTCCATCCACGTAATACCATCATAGGAGAAAGATGGGTAGATATGACATGATTTGTCCTGGAAAAAAAATCCATGCAGGCTCTTATCTTCTGGGTGCTTACAAATAGTCCCTGTGTCTTTCTGGAAACTGAAGATTAGGCTGAGTGCACTAATTCTCTTTCATCATATTTCATACATAGGAAGAGAAACAAGTGATGTGCCTACCTTCCAAAATCTCACACTGTCTCCACAAAATAATCACAGGTTTTCACAACTTGTGATAGAGTTCCCTAATTTAATAAGATTAAATCAAGGTGCAGCGAGAGAGCTCCCGTCCAATTGTCTAAGCATTGACCAAGAATTAAAACAAATACTGGTTCTGTCCATTCTGTGACATCATCCGAAAGGATATAGGGAAAAGAGGCGTTAACAAGCCCCAGAGAGTGATGAATGGCAGCTCTCAGTGATGCCATCTAATGTTTTTGGCAAAAACACTGAGGCAATAATTGCTTGAAGTTACAACAGCACTTAAATACTAGAGAAGTAGAAGGGTTAAAAGAAAACAAATCCAGAAACAGACTTCTGATGGCTTTTTAGAGAAAGGCAGACATATAAAGAGCTATACTGAATATCTGTATACAGAGTTTAAAAAACTTCACAGAAGCCAAGACAGACAATAGTTGGCAGGCTGCTCCCCAGAACTCTTCTGGGAGTATTAAAGATGATCTCTTTTAAATTCTTCCTGAGAAAAATCTCAGCCAGCTCCAAGGGCAGCTCGTGTACAATCATGCTTTTGTTTAGTCAAGACTGCATGAGTAGAACAAGTGTAAACTCTTTCTGCTCTCATTCAGTGTGTTCCTCTGCAATTCTACAGTTATGAAGCAGGAATGTTTCTGTTTGCTGCAGTTTTCTATTGAATTATAAGGCCACTAAAAAAAAAAAAAAATCTAACATCCAGCTAATCAGCTACAGGCCCTGATCCTACAAACACTGTGACATGCTTCACTTCAAGTATATGTAATTTCACTAATGCCACAGTCAGAAGACCGTGCAGGAGGCTCTGTGCCACAGAGATGTTAACATTCACAGCAGTATCTTCTGCCAGTCGGAGTGCTATGGAAACATGGCGTTGTGCCAATGATTTCACAAGAGCTCTTTAGGTCTGACTGGTTTGAAAAAAAATACCACGCCCCTTCCACTGGGCAAATATCAAGCCTGACCTCTAGTCCAGGAGGTACCAAAAGGATTACTTAGCTTAGCGAGGGGCTAAGCTCTTTCGTCTGTAAAATACTGGAAAAAAATAGGAGGGAATAAAGCAGCGTGAGGGAAGTTTCAATGTTACAACCAAGCTACCGATTTACCTGAACATATCCCACCACAGTAGAGCAAAGTCTGGAGAGTAGCACACATCAGTAGTAATATCTGGTCTTCAGGTGGGTCTCCTGACGAAGAGCATGGGGAGGCACACCACTTCATATAAAGCCTTTTATTTTAATGTGATTATTCAGTGAGGCAGAATTGCTTTAAGTTATATATTCAATTTGCAGGAGGGGACTTCTTAAAAGAACAGCTTTTCTAGGAAGACTACAGGACAACTAAACTTGAGTTTTAATTGTGTCTTCATTACAGTGGAGCAAGAATTGATAACTACCAGAGACCCTTCCAGGCATTGTTCCCCACTTTCCAACCACTGGAAAATGACTTCAGTTCTGAACTCTACAAATTCTGCTCTAAGAAATGCTGAAGTATTGCTAGTCAAAGGAAGAAGGCACACTTGGCCATGAAATTAAGAGGGAAAATCACAACAGTCTTCACAGCAGGGGAAAACCAACTTCAGAAAGTGCTCAGGCAAAGGGAAGCAAGAAAAGATTGGCATTACTTATTTATCTACTGTGTTATGTTCGGTGAGTTTACATAGTTATCTGTAACTAAAATAACAGGAACTAATCTCTCTGTGATGACAGCCAGAGCACGAGTTTGAAGCTCAGAACGACAGGAGGCACATTCATAATACAACAACACTGGTGGGAATTCAGATCTTAGGTAGCGTATAAAGACTGAAGAGACTTGTGCCATATGATGTCACCCCACAGAACATCCAGTTATTCCTTAGATTTCTTATTCATGCAAAACTTTGTGGTCCTTAAACAACAAGAGCTCTGCCTGACTGAATTTAATTCAGAGTGCTCCTGGCTGAAGGTAAGAAACACGGATTGCATCAGAACTCACAAAATCCTGTAACTCCAAAAATGTTTTTCGCCTTTTGTCTCTGACTGAAATTGCTGGTTATGAGGGGTAAGTTACAAGGACAATTTTCTAGGAACAAGAAATATGGGAGGATACAGGGAGAAATAACAAGGACTGGAAGCTGATATTGTCATCCTTTTTTTCCTTTTGCAGCTAAACAGTAGTCCCAAAAGTCTGGAAAAATGACAGCCCCAGATGATAGTACTGCATGTGACTGATTTACAAGAAGGAACAGCTGAAATGATGTACTTGGCCCACTGAGTAAGCCAAGCTGAGAACTTCAAGCTAATACAGCACAGAATTTTACTCACTAAAATCCCATAATCAGTTGACAACAGGAGGAAAATATGAAAACAGACAAGAATCAGATCAAATATTGACTTTGTTCAAGATGAAATTCAAGCGAAGGCAAGAGTGCAGTGTATTTCACACAGGAAGAAAGGCAGAAATCAGACCTGAAAAATTAAGCAAAATTTGTGGAGAAAAATCGAAAGGAAAAATATTTTGTATTTATCACCACAGCACTTATAATCTCTAGAACACTTAGCAAAATGGGATGTAATGGAGATATTGTAAATTCATTTTGGAGAAGGAGAGCAGAATACTGGGAAATGCTGTCCCTGACACAGAGAAGTGATATTGGCTAAGCTGAAATATTCTATGCAATTATTCAAATTTTCCATAATAAACACTGCAAGATGAGAGAAAACACAGGTGCTGCAATACATATAAGGTGCCAGTAAAATGTGAAAATTAAAAGGATTTTATTGACTGATATGTTCTTCCTGAAAACTCACTGAAATGTACAAACTGGACATTCAGTAACTGATTTGTACATTCTGTATGTTACACTGATTCTTGTAGCCACTTTAAAGAGAGAATATTATTTTCACTTACAGGATGTTCACATCATTGCAGACACCAAAGTGTTGATAAATTCTAGTCTAAAAGTGAAACCAAAATAGAACTGGACATAATGGTACACCGCTTTATGCCAATCCTATTGACTCAACATGCGCCAGTTTCACACATCAATTCATAAGTACCTACTGTACAGTTAGTGAAACACCCGACCAAGCATATGTCTGAAGTCATGACTGCTTATTAAATTAAACCCCTTTTCCCAGACTTCCAAGTTATTTGTAGAGATAAATGTATTTAACTGAACTTGATTCCCTGCAGAAAGTTCAGACAACCACGTCTTGTCAGTATCTCTTTCAAAACCGTAGGTCATACTTCACAAAATTCATTTCAGGTGTAGATACCTACACAAATGTGCGATAAGCTTCAACAGGCTTCAGAGTCCTTGCAAAACAGAATGCCCTATTCTCTGTCCATAAGCTATCACCTGACAAACAGTATTATCCTCAATTAATGACTGCCTATTTGTAAATTAAGAGCTACTTACTGATTTCAGGCCTGCTAGAACAGCTAGGTGTTTTTCAGAGGTGCCCGAGGGCTTCAGAGGAGCTAATTTCAGAACTCCCACATTTGTTTTTAAAATCTTCAGTCATTATAATGCTACACAAAGGCCACAGCAACCATAATGCTCCACTCTGTTGCTGTTACTGAACACTGGGCATTGCCTATGTAGCAGAAGATATTAAATACTGTATGCCATACTTAATCTGAGGAGCTGTCTCACAGAGGAACTCATATATGTCTTTGTACCTGTTTTCAATTAACCAACCTTTTAATTATAGTCCTATATTTCTTTTTTTCCTGGTACAACCCTAAGAGCAAAAGGTCATTAGATTCTGAAGAAAAGAGGTCTCTTTTATAAGCTCAATACAGTACTTTTATATTTCAGACTATGATATACAATGTATACCATAAATTAATTTAAGACAAATACTTGTCACTTCATCTATGTAGGCACAAGTACATCAGTGACTTTACTGAAGCGGAGAAATCTTCAATGGTATCATGATTCTGGACTCCATTTCCTGAATAAGGGGCACTGAAAAAAATTGAGACAGGGTTTAATTTCACTAACAGAGATCATTAGCAGTTCTGCACACTCAGTTTGAACAGATATTATTGTCTTCAAATTACTCTCCTAGCTAGTGCATGCCAAGTCATCGGTAACCACCAAGATTCCTATAACTGAAGCATAGTAGTTTCGAGAACAAGTGATTTTTTAATATAATCTGTCTGCTCCTTTGAAGACAAATATTTCTATTCCTTTTCACCATAATTAAAGTTATCTTACATTTTTCTGGTATACTTCCTTTGAAATGTACCCTATGGAACCAAAATCTGACATGCTTAGCATACTTTTGTGAGTTTTGTTATGAAAGCTATCTTTGATCTCAAAGATCTCCTAGCTTCTAGTTCCAAAGTCTAAATTCCCCTTTCAAAGGAATGCATTTAACAAGGATCCCGTATTTCATGAAATATTAGAGGTAATGATTTAATATGAACTTCACTATTGGCTCCCTAAATTTTTGGACACAAACTTAAGCATTTACACAAATCTGTTCTTCTACAGGAGAGGTGCTTGCATAAAAAATTACTATTAATGTAGCAATTTTTTAGCAATTAGGCAACTTTTCCAAGTTTGTACGATCAATTGCAAAATTCACTTTACAGCTTAGCGAAATGTCCCTCCTTTCCCTCACAGCAGAAAAACTGACAGACAGACAGACACACACCCCAGAGATGCAAAACTTTTTATCATTGTGCAATGTACTGAAGAACAAAAATGATGGCATGCACAAAAGTCTACCTCCAGCATTCCAATGAAGTTAATAGGTTACCTGTGTAATAGACTAGTTCATCCCAGCCAGGTTTATGCCATGCAGCGTTCCTTATATCTTCTCTGGTTTGGAGATCTTTGTAGGCTGGTGAGGGAAAACAACAAGCACAAAGCTTAGAAGTAACTCCTTTTCCTTCTACACATGAATAGCTCCCTTAAAAGTATTCTAGTGCGTAATTAGGAGGCTGCAAACACTGGGAAGGAAAAAAGTCAGAAGTTCTTCTCCACAAAAAGGAAAAGCTCCCAAACCAACGCAAACAGAAGGAACTGGGGAAGAGAGAGAATGTCTTAGACACAGGTAAGACAGATAATGCAACAGAGTACAGTTCTACATGACTGGTGTCAGATTTCTAATGCTGGAATATAATATTCTGAATTGTCGAGATATGAAGATAATACTGCATAGTTTCTAAAGTAAGTATTAGACAATGAGTTTCTTCGAGTTGGAACAATCGTAACATGTGAAAAGCAGCTAAGCATTTGTGGAGACTAACACACAGAGAAAGCCAAAACACCATGATGTAGTAACGTAAATAAATGCTTGACTTTCCTTTTTGTAGGTGTGGTGTATGTGATGCTTGAAACTAAACTGTAAAAACCTGACCTCAGCATGAATGGGGATGGAGGAAAGAGATGGCAGGACATGGCTTGTCATGCTTATGTTACTGAACGTAAACAAGTAGACCCTAATAAGAAAGGGCCATGAGAAACTGTTGATGGAAACAGAACAAAACATGAAACGTTCACTTCTGCTTGTTTGTTTGAAGAATAAAGTTATCTACACAAAAATTAAGAAAATCAACACTGTTGATGTAAAACAAAAAAAACCTTTTAAGACATTCCTTTGCCTTTTGTAAAAACCTGTCTCCTGGGCAAAGTCAACAGTCTGTTAGGGGCTGATTCAGTGAGAAAAAAGCAGAGAACACCAATTTACCCCAAAGGTGGTGAACCATATACAGCTGTCCAATTTGTGAGAAAAATCCTCCAACTGCTTCATTATTATCCTGTCGGAAGCGAATTGCACGAGCCCTACAGAAGAGCAAAGCAGCCATTAAAAACAGCAGATCTGGGTAGGAAACAAGTGATAATTGAAAGGAAAACAGAGTTGAACGGAAGCTGAAATGTTAAAGAGCATTTGCAGTACACTTCAGCCATTAAAAATAAGAAAAAAATGTGCAATACTGATTTTCAGCACTAAGTAATTAAAATATACCTATATATCTTGTTAGAATGAGTCAAAACTGGAGGCCTACAGTTTCACTAGACTGTGCATTGATCATTCTTCAACGTCAGATTCAGTATAAAGATAATTGCTGGAACAGTGTAAAGTGGCATGCCATTTTTACAGCAGGTTCTTCTAAAAGTAAATCCTTGACTTTCAGTCATATCGTCTTTGCCACACTCATTTACCACTGATTTTGTGGTAGTGGAATACAACTTTTTTATTCACATAGACCTTTGCTATGCAGCTGTCCTGTGCAACACTCCATGATCTGTTATGTAAATAAGATCAATACTTCTCTTAACTCTAAATCTATTGCATCTTCTAAAACAGATTACTGCAACCACTATAGATATGCCTATTTTATAAACATTCTAAATTCAATTTACTTTATTCAAGTTACTGTAATTAAATAAATTATATCAATGACAATGACATGTCTAAAAATCCAAGTCCTCACCTTTGTGAAAATAATTGAAAATACTCCAAAGTGTTTAACTATCAACCATTAAAATTGCAATGACAGTGAATGTAAATTGAAAGAAACTTACACTGGTTTTAAATAAGACAAAAGCAGAAACATACACTCCACAGAAGACTGTCTCAAATGCTTTTAACCTATATATTAAAATACAAATGTGCTGCTCAATAGCTTTTCAAGAAGCAACTTGACTTTAAAAGATTAAAAGAGCCAAGATTTAGCCCATTCAAACTAAAAGTAAGTCTGCTTCTAGTGGTCTTTTGAAAGTTGTGAAAGATCAACATAGTCTCAAGGAGTGAACCGCCACCCTTCACTAAGCAGTGCTTTCTGCTGAAAATAAATGGTTTCTGCTGTATTACAGCAAACTAAAAGGGTTATGTGAAGGAAAGCCAAATCACAGAGCCCACAATGTTGTTTGCACACAGAATTCCTCCTTCTTTCCTCAAACGGTAAATGAAGGGTCAAAGAGCTATCTTACAAGTTGCATAAGTACAGAAGCAGACCATTAACTGGGTGACTGAAATGCTTTTGTACCATTCTGCCACCTCCACTTCATGATTTTTAAACATACATCTCTCAAATAGGAGAACGCAAGTGCTAAAGCAACACTTACCAGTAATTTCCCCACTCAATCATTGTTCCGGGCTACAAAAACAAAACAGACTGTTAAAACTGTAGTTTAAAGAAAGTTAGAATACTTGGACAGTTTTCACAACATTTACGTATGGAAAACACTATGTATTAACAAAATCACTTCCTTCAAGCCATAAGCATATTATAATAATCTGTAATTACTCTGTTTACTTACTGTATTACTTCTTAGTCATTTGCCTGAAGTTGCCTTCAAATGAAAACACAGGGTTTTCAGCCCTGCAGATATTAGTATCTTGTTGGAGCCTGCCTTCATTTTGGACCCCACACTTTGAGAGCAACAATGACTCAGACACAAGCTTTGATAAGAACCAGATTTTTAAGATGAGGTCTGTTTTCCTTCTACTTTGTATAAACGTGCTGTGAACATTTTACAACAGCACAGAGTTTAAAAAATAAACAGAAAAATTTAAACTTACTCTAAGTTGATAGGATCTCAGTTCATAGATATTAGGCCCCTCTCTGGGAACAGGTTCATTCCAGAAACTAAACTCCAACAATAATTGGTTCTTGCGTGAGAGAAGCATGTTACCTCTTTCTTTGCGAAACTCTGTGAATTCCTAAAAAAAAAAGTGATCACTGTCACTGTGTATTATGTTTCAACAACAAAAAGCAGTATACTATACGGTGGCTTAGATTTTTTTTTTTAATGCTATCTTGGGGTTTTGGGACATTGAAATCCTTTAAATTGTAAAGGCATCTAAATTCCCCTGGCGTATTTGAAAATTTCAAGTGGCATGTTTACACAGCACTAAGTGTGTTTCATAAAGTATTCAGATATTAAACCTGAATTTCTGAATATGAGAATAAACCCTTTTCCAAAGAGGTTTCTAAGTTTGTACAGGAAGTGATGAGATACTGAAGTAAAAGCGGGTATCCAAACGTGCAGGTTTTTTCTCTGACTATTCTTTGTTCTCTTCTGAGTAAGATAGCCAATTCTAACAAAACCAATGCGCTTTACCTTATTTTGACGGAGTTTACTCATGACCTCATTGAGAGCTGGATAGCCTCCCTCATATCTCCACAGATGAACTGCAACAGAAAAAAGGAAGCTTTTTCAGGGATGTCACAGAGCAGTGTTAAATCTTACGGAGTATCACAGTATAAAATGCTCTTCATACTACAGAATTATACAAAAATAGAAATCGGGTAACAGGTTTAAAAATAGATTTTCATTAAAGAAAGCACTACGCATTTGAACATTTTAAGAATGGAATCATCTGCTTTTTGAAGAGTTCTCTTGGAAAATTTTGCAATCTACTCTGAAGATAACAGGGAAATTTCTGAAAGAACTTTTTGTTGCCATGCTAGTAAGATGTGATGACTTTACATGACTGTAGTTGAAATTGAGATTCAATTTAAGAGGATGACTTAATTCCAAAAATGTGTTTTATACCAATTTCATCTAAAAGCAATAGAGGGGTAGACTTTTTAGTTCAGTAAATTCAGGTCAGTACTCAAGCACAAAGAGCAACACACGTTCTGTAGGACATGAAAAATGATGCAAATGTTATTTTTGAGGTAAACATTACATTAAAAAAAGCAGAAGATATCTGAACATGCTACAATTGTTACATTTGCTAGGATTTTCCCCATAAAAACAATTTCAGAACAGGTATCTAGATTTGAGTTTTTTCAAAGCATTCTCTCTTTAATAAATCATAATAAATCCCTTTAATATAACAAGATTTATTTACAAGCACTTAATATAGCAAGGCAACAGTACTTCACCTCAAAGAGTCACAAAAGCTATTTTCTCTCCTCTAAAGCAGTCCTGTGCCTTTTCCAGGAGAGCAAACTGGAGACTAATGTAAGGCACTTCACTATGATAGCAGATTCATCCAGTCCGCCTGTTTCTGCCGCCTTATCCCCAGGGCAAATTTGATATATCCACCTAACATTAACACAGCCTGGGCACAAGTACTGAACAAGTCAAACCCCCATAATCTGCTTTATTACACTGCTAGAACTGTTGCAATAACATTTTCAAGGCAGGCTATGGATGCAATTACAGATACAGTCTGTGTAATATGTTACAAAAGCAACGAATGAGACTTAGCTAAGATATTCTCATTTCAATTGTCTTCATTCCCCAATTTCCCTTCAACTTTTAGAATTGTTTCTCAGACATTGTTTGGTTTATCTACTGTTATTTCTTTGCATTTGTTCAGTGCCAATATTGCAATATGCTGTGAATGCAGGAAAAATTAATGTGTACATATTTTTCAATAATGAAGCAATGACATTGATACTAGCATAGCTCTAACAATGGAGCTACGTAACAAACTACGTAACAAATATCAGTACATCACTCCGTATTCGTGGCTTCCCATTCCTTCAGTTTCCCAGAGCCTAGGAAATTTTTCAGGTTTTCTCTCTACACTAGACTCTTTGTAGTTACCTCTGTAGCAGCTCTTCAGTAATGTCTAGTTCCGATGTATTTTCAATCTGCATAGTTAGGCAGTATACTTATACGAACATGAACAGAAATATTTTTACTTTCCTCCAGTAAAGGCCTAGCTTATTGTTGAGTTTACAATGCAATCATTTTTTCAGATAGCATGAATGATTTGCATTTCATTATCAGACAGCAGTTACAGTATGAAAGTCTGAGTAAAGCTTTTATACGGGCCAATGCAAGATAAACTCTGTCTTTGTAAGCCTTTGCCTTTACCCTACATATTCAGGAACATGATCTGTGCCCGCAAAATATTACAGGACCACATTTTACAAGCATTTCCCAAAACTCTTAATCTACCACCTGGAAAACATGAAAGTGTATTAACAACAGGACAAATGTTAGGAATTAATGCTTTACTGTCAAACTCAACAAGACAAAAAGCAAGCACTGTAAATGTTAGTAGGACTACTGGTAATTGATGCACACACCCCCTCACTGTATACATTGCTAAAGGTTTACTGTCAACAGAGATGATTTAAAGAGAAGAAACCTGCCAAGCACACGTTTCACTTGTATGGTTTTACATTCTGTTGTACTTCTATCTCCTACCAGCCTGATCTTGCTCTCCGTACCACGTGTTCCAAGTCCCCACCAGTGCACATGGGTAGTGTTTTTCTTCATGAATCTTTGGCAGCACCTCTTGACTTGAAAACAAGGAATACAGACACTATGTTGCATTTCCTTCAGGGAGGCTACAGTTGATATGTATAACAAATCACCACATGTTTATCATTATGGTATGAAAATTCACAAGCTCTACTTTTCAGAAGAGAAAGCTGAAATACAAAAATCTGCTATACAGGGGAAAGATAGCTACAACACTACGAAAAATTAAGGTAAGTGTTACCATTTCTTAGACTGTATGACAAATACACAGCATAGTAGAATTCTTTCGATGCAATAAATTATGTCTATCACCTAAAAGGTTATCCAACACATTAGGAAAATAAGTATCAGGATGTCTCACTTACAGAAAATGCAGCCTAACTACATGGGTGATTTGCTTTATGAAGGGAGGCAGAATACACAAAAATAGGAAAGGACAGTCTTCTGTACCAGTTACAATGCTATTAATTCTGTTGAGCTGAATGAATAAAAACAAGATTTTGATAGATCAAATGACTGTACTTCATAGTATACAGCCTTATTGCTTTCTACCATTTCAGAAAGTGGTCTTAGTTTGAGGCAACTTACCCACCATTAAAGCATACAGAGAAACTGCCTTAAAAATACCTCCAACACAAAATTTGTTTGACTATTTCCAGTATTTCTAATGTTTTTTCAAACTTTAAAAGTGGCCTACATTAGCATTAGAAAATTAAGTTTTACTGATTGCTGACTTGGTTAAGGCAGCTTTCATTGCACTGTACTTTGATGAGTAAGTCAATTAGTCTGGTTGAACTTTGCTTTTTAATTTTTTTCCCTGAATAATTACCCCTCTTACTCAGTTTGGCTCACAGGCAATGAGTCTCTGCACAATATCAAATACTAGGAAGTAGGCTGGCCTTGGGCTGAGAGTCATTAGATAGAAGTTTTCCTCTTGATTCTGCCACTGACTTTCTAGACAACCTTGAGCAAATCTCATTACCAATTTGTACCTCAAGATTTCTCACTACATAGTGTAAATAATATGATAGAATGACTCTCCAAGGATGTTTTCAAGGATGTTTCACCATCAGTTTGTTTTTGCAAAGCATAATGAGATCCTAGAAAAGCAGCTTTAAACAGGAATGTTAAATCATTACAATAACCCTAAAATATATTTTGTTGCAAATTATAGAAAAAAATGCCCACAAATACCTTATGAACACCATCTTTTTCCTTTTTAAAAATAACTGTTCCTAATTCTTCAGAAGGGGTCCTTAACCATAGTGATTCATGAGGTACTCTCATAACTGTCTTCATTACATTATTTCTTTATTAACACATGATGACTAATCCTTATTCTGATTTGATACAGAATAAGGAATTAACCTGTTCATCTTTAATTTAGGGAGAGGAAGGAAGGAAGTTCAGAGAGGCTTAGGTTTTTTTATTACTCCATTCTCAAGTTTTCTCCCTCCCTGGAATACTTAATTTGCTTTGGTCTGGAAAGAATAAATCTAACCACACATACTTCATCTGATTGCTGTCAGCAGTTTCTTTCTTTGCTATTGTCTCTTTCCTTGAAAATAAAAGCCTCTGCTTTCACTCAACATTTAGGTAGCTCATGAGATAACGTGGAGAAGTGGTTCCCTGTCTTGTATAATTGGACAGGTTTATATTAAGCGTTTAAACAGAAAGCTGGGTGAGTGCTAATTGTGCTTCTCTGTGTATTTATTTTTTAAACAAAAAAGCTAAAAATACCTTAGGATTGAATGTTATTCTAGTGGATTTCTATGTTTGTATAGCAAGGAAAACAGTTTTGGGTTATTTAGCCCCATTTCAAAGCTGAACACATGAAGGCACAGAGATGTTAGACAACGTACTCATGGCTGTACAGCCAACCAATAACAAAGTCAAGGACTTAAGCTGGGAGTTGTGAACTTCTTCCCTACCCTCCAGCCCAGCTGGTATTCTCACCAATACACCACACTTAAAAAATTGGTTGCAGTAGGGCATCATTATGCTAAGAATGTTTTATTTAACTGACAAGATGATCACTGTCAGTGAGAAAGCACTGCTGTTTCGAAATGTGTGAGGCTCACTACTTTTCCAAATTTAAACATACAGTTCTTGAAAAGGCAGTTGTTCTGGCTCCAGAAGAGTGATTATGTAGGCAGAACAGGACTCGTATTTCTGCAATTTTGTCCCTAAAGTAGTAAATTTAATATGTTACCAATTCATACATTTTATAAAGCTGTAACTTTTTGGAAAACCCATAACAGTACTGCTCCCTTTGGAGGATATCACCCCAATGCAAAGATCCTGTCCAAGGATTTGCATAGCTCTTTAAGAGTAGATCTCAGTCACATTACTTTTGCAGAAGGATATAGATGAGCTGAAAGTCAACCCCTGGGTTTTTAAAATCTCCTCAAAGTTATACTTCAATTTAATACTGGCATGTAGTTTTACTTACCGGTGATCTCTCCCTTTCCTTCCCGTATGCAGACAATAACCACCCTCAACACATTCCTACATGGTAGCTGGAGTGGGACACGCTAGCATACAAGGATCTACCCGCATGGACCAGCAATTGTAAGACAGCTAAGGGAAGGGGGAGAGCTGTTCCAACAAACGTCACCGATGTTTTCACAAAAGGCATCACCCTAAATTGCAGCTTAGGCAAATGACACCTCCAAGAGGGAAGGCAGGGGGTGAACTGAGTAAAGTATCTTTTGCCATCTCTCTCCAAGAATAATATGATCTATTTAACACCATACCCTGAAAGTAAAAGCAGAATTTTTCCACCTCCCCTCTAAATAATTATGATATTTGCCAATTTTCAGAACAGCTTGTGATCAAATCAACATGTCTAAAATGTGAAAACATAATATGCACACTTACCAAAGCTTGTTGTAGGCATCTAGACATTCTGGTTTTACATTGTGAACTGAAACAACAACATTACATGAGAAATGCAGGAACAGAATAAAGAAATGGTAATGTTACATATAAAAATATCACTCACTCTGTAGTTTATACAGACTGCTGGTCTCTCTTTTGGCTAGAAGGTTGGAGTGAGCATCTTTCCTTGGATCGACTTTGCGAACAAATAGCGATTTTAACCAACTGTCTTCACGAGGTCTGCCAGCTGAAGATACCAGCCCCCTACATATTAACAAGTACATTATACTGTCAGTGAGTGTGTCTTGAAAATGCCCCCAATGCAGGGAAGACAGGCACAATCAAGTTTAATGCAAACAGTATCATAACACAGTTACATATACGTCTGTTACTCAAACTTTCCACTGAGCCGCTTCCTAGCAAGGTAAAGGCAGTTCTTTCCCCACTGAGATTTACCCTCTCACAAACATTTTACTAGATACAGAGCTGAACAGTTAACCATACATTATCCACTTTTATTCTTTGTGCACACGGCAGGGAATGGGTGGATGGCTGCTTTTGCTGCCTATTTATCTTCTTTTTAATCAAGTGTCTTTGCTCAAGAAGGCTGGGTCTGTCCTGATGTACACAGACAAGAGTGAAAAAGAGCAAAAAGACAGCATGCATAAGGAAAAATTTGTACAGTGTAAATAGGAAAGTAACTGCCATATGTTCCTATGTTGCTTAAATGTAGCTCTAAAAAAGGAAAAGTTAAATAGTGCATCTTTCAAGAGAAAAAATACAATGAAAGTCTAATTTGGGAAAAATTACCAGTGGCAGGAAAAAAACAGCCTGCAAATATTGCAATTCCAAATTCTGGCAACTGTACTATGTAGGGGTACAGATCCACATTCTTTGTACAACATTCACAATTTCCCCTTCTTTGAAACACAAGAATTTCACTGTCTTTTTTTATCTAATCTTTATGCAGTTTCTGCAAGTACACTTCCAAAATAATACCACTTCCCTTTACACCACAGAGTACACAAAACATTACAACTGATAACTGTGCTTTTTTAAAATGACGTGTTAAAGGAATTATTCTTCTCTTTTCCAGCTGACAGAAGACCCCTCAATCACTAAAAATTGTGCAGAAGGACAAGAAAGCTGATGTATTTAACTGATTCTCTACAATGTGTGACAGGGGACCCCAAGCTCAAATGTTTTTTCTTCTTTCTCATAAGAAGCACTTCCTTCAATTTGCTTCTTTTTGATATGGGGTTTCTGTTGTAATACTAAAATACTTCTCTGACATACTAAAAACGTCGCACTACAGCTGGAAATTTAAACCTTTTCCTGCCTCAGAAGTCAACTTTTCACCCTTAATTACTGACCAGGAGATCCAGAAGATAGCTAACAAACTTCAGCTCTAAAGCTGTCTTCCAGATATCAAAAGTTTGTGACAATCATTCAAGGAAAAAAAAATAGGGAAAGAAAATCTCAACTTCCTTTGGGAAAAATATCTTCATGAACATGCCTGTCTGTATTATGCAAAAGTAGTTCACACTACCAGTGTTTTCAACAATGAACCTTTTAGTCCCAATGTCTGAAAATAACATAATGAACTGGTTCACCCTGTGGAGGCAGAATGGAGGAAAGGAGAAGTATTTCATAGCAGAGAAACAATAACAACCAGAACAACTGCAGCCGAGATGACCTTCAAAGTTAAGAAGTAATTGGTAAATACCTTATTGGTGTATTTACTGAAAATGGTGCCTTCTTTGGCCCTAGGCAAACACACAAACATGTTACTATGTTGAAAGCTAAGCAGCTACTCCTGAGTAAAAGCATTTAAAAGGGCATTCCATGATAAGGCTGTTGCTAGAATAGAGGGTACGCAGCTCCCTGGAGTAGACGTATCTCTGATCTCAGCTGGAGGAGGTGAGGCACAGGTGACTGCAGTTGTGTTGTCACATCTACATCAGGTGCCATAGGAACACAAGCTGTCCCAGATGACTGGGGGTAAACCCCACCTAATAAATCCAAGTTGTTTTAAAAAGCTCTCTTAAAGTAAGCACTAATACTTACTGGACAGCAAACAGGGCTCTAGGAGACAAAACCCAATCCCAGTCCTGCAGTGCTCATTTTTTCAACTCAGATCTGTAAACTATTGCCACTTCCTCCCCTTTATTAAATGGAGTTAGCAAAGTAATACTTAGAACACTAGTCTATGAGGATTATTGTTTGCAGCAAACTGAAGATGAAAGAGACAAATAATCATGTTGCTTTTCTTGTGAACCAGCTTTATCAGCAGCAAGAGTAAGCTGGAGTTATGGGGATAATACTGAAAAGCAAATTCTTTTGCTATTAGGAAAGTCTCATGACTTGAATGTTAAACTGTACCTAAAACTGGAGGTATATTTAATTTCCAATACAATGAAATGAGTCATACTTTACATTTATGTAAAATCTTTTATCCAGCAATTGTAAAGTTCCTCATGAACAATGACTAACAAATCATGACTATCCATCTAAATAGACACTTATAATAAAGAATGGTAACAGCTGAAGTTTATTAAAACAGATAGTCAGTGCACCCAATCTGAGATGCTAGAGCCTTATTTTTAATCCATATCCTTAGAGAAGTCCTACACTACTGGTGTCATTCTAGACACCCACAAATCAAGAAGCCCTGAACTGATTACTGGTTCACTTGTATAGGCAATATGTACCCAAGACTAGCTCTGGAAGAGTAGGGACTGAATTCATGTCTTTGGACTGCCAGTTGTGAGCATCAACCACAAATTAGTTCAAAACTAATCCATCATCCAAAATATCTACTTTTAACTAACTTCTTAACATTATGCCCCACAATATTATAATACCTGTTCCAAGTAAAACAGATATTGGATCCAAATTGTTCCAAAACCCAAATACCACTAATGAAATGTGAATATACACATAGAATGAACGTAGACACACTATATGGAGTTACCATCACACTTCACAAGTTTTTATTTTCCAGGAACAATACTTATTAAAGAGAGTTTTCATGCAATCTTTTTAGGCACTGCTTGACTTTGCTAGCAAGTTCTTATCCTACAAATGTTACCTATGGGCTTAGCTTTCTTGCTACAAAGATTAGGCTGTGAACACAAAAGGGTAACACTGAATAGCTTGCTTAGATCAAAAATGATGGTGAAAACACTTCCATCCCACTTAGCTTCTGCTTTAGCACAAAATATAAACTGGGTGGGAGATACCAGGTCAAATATTTAGATTTTGTAGAAACCCATGTCTGCCTGGAAGAGAAAGAAAAACAACTTGTCTATAATTGACAGTTTTTCATCTGTGGTCTAAACAGATGTCAAAGTTTATTTGAAACTAAAAAAAACCCCAAAACATGCACATAAAATCTCACAACATATCCTCTACACAACCCTCCCCGTTCCTGCTTTAAACAGCGGCTGGCAGTGATGCCTTTAGTCTTGCACAGGGGCTGCTGCCCATTCTGAGGCTTGAGACAGCAGCTTTCCCTGTTTTAAAGAAAGGGAGGAAAAAACGTGTGTAAAGCCATCCCAGCTTGGCCGCTTCTGTGTCTCCAACACCCAGGGAGCATGTGTG
Organism: Gymnogyps californianus; assembly: GCF_018139145.2. Classification (NCBI taxonomy): domain Eukaryota; kingdom Metazoa; phylum Chordata; class Aves; order Accipitriformes; family Cathartidae; genus Gymnogyps; species Gymnogyps californianus. The sequence goes on along the minus strand of NC_059490.1, from coordinate 6,089,741 downwards.
TCTGCCTCCTATACCCAGGACACATGTGTGCACATCTGCACCCTGACAGCTGTGTATGTGTGTGTGCACCCTTGCCACCCAGGAGCTGTGTGCGTGTGTCTGACCCTTCACACATCAGACGTGGGCATGCAAATGTCTGTACCCCAAAACTTGATGGATGTGTCTCTGTATGTGCCCGGACACCTGGGGGTTGTATGCATGTGCACACACATCCCAGCTCCTAAGGGAAGTATGAATATGTATGCCCTGACACCCAAGGTGTGCACACACATGCTGGGGTTCATGTGTAGCTGTGCATTGTGAAGGCAGGAAGATGCTGGTGCGCGCAGCCATGCACCCTGACACTGGGGGAAACATGGATGTTGCGTAGGGGTGCAACTCAGCACCGTGAGCAAGAAGTGGCTGTGCGTCCTGACACCAAGGGTTTTGTTGCATGTGCAGCCATGCACCCCAACACCAGAGGACGAGATGCAGGGTGGCCATGCACCCTGTTGCCTGGTGGAGTTGGGATGTGGAGTAGCTGTACACCCTGATTGTGGAAGGGTATTTGGGTGCAGAGCATCCATACACCCCAATACCAGGAATACATGTGTGCAGGGTGGCTGTGCAGCCCGACACCCGGCGATACGTGGCCGTGGGGTGCCTGTGCACCCTGTTGCCTGCAGGGGCGGGGTGTCCCTGCAGCCTGAGCCCAGGGGACAGGCGGCAGGGGTTGGCGGGCACCCCGTCCCCGGCGGGGCAGGGCGGGGATGCGGCGCGACGGGTCAGCGGCGCAGCCATCATCCCCACCCAGGGGCGGACTTGGGGGAGAGAGGGGAAGGGGCTGGCCTTGGGGCCCATGACCTTGAGGGACACCCCGAGCGGGTCACACTCCCCGCCCCACGGGAGGGCCGCGGGCCCAGCCCGTCAGCTGCCCCGGCGAGCGGGGCGCCATTTCCAGTCAGGAAAGGGGAGGGGGGTGGGGGGGAGTCTACGCGGCGGGGCGAGGGGAGGCGCGGGCAGCGTCGGCTCCGTCTCCAGCCTCCCTCGGCGGCCCTCTCCCGCCCGCCTCACCCCCTCAGGGCTCACCTGAGGGCCAGGCCACCGCCGGGCGGGAGACGCGGCACGGCGCTGGCGCCCGCCAGGCTCCGCCGCAGCAGCACTCGCGCCGCCATCTTGCTCCGGCCGCCTCCCTCCTGGGCCGGGGGGGGGGGAAAGCTGAGCGTTGCAGCGCCGCTGCCGGACGCGAGGGGCGCACCGCCGCCGGGGGCGGTGGCTCCGGCCACGCCCCCTGGGGAAGCCACAGGTGCGCATGCGCGAACTGCCCCAGTCTGCTCAGCTTTTGGGGGTGCCCCAGGCCTGGTTTAGGGTCTCGCCTGAAAAACACTAAGAGCGAGCCCGGGCTTTTTTTTTTTTTTTTAATCATGTGCAAAACCTTGTTTCCTATTCCCCAAATAAATTTTCACCCACACACAGCTGAAATGTTTTCTTCACACTGTTTCAGCGACAGTAGTATTTAATTTGGCTGAATGGGTGGTGTGTGCTAGCATCAAATCCTTAAATAACTTTAAGTTAAGAATAAACTTGTAGTTAGGCTAATAGTTGAAGGACAGTTCTAAAAGCAACTAGCCAATAAACATAGAAAACAAGTTAATGAGCAAATCTTGCCTTTCTACATAGCACATACAAAGTTTGTATCATTTCACTATGCAGTTTCCATTACCATTTTATGATTTTTATATCAGCACTCTGTGAGAGTAAGTCAGAGGCTAGCACATGCAATGTGCTTTAACATCAGTCAAGTACAATGTTTGTGGTGCCTCTTTCAAAAACAGTTTAGCCTACAATTGGCATCATTCTTTTAAAAACAAGTTACACTTCAGACTATGTACATTTAATCACATTCTGATCTGACAGCATGTTGAGTTCTCGAGCAACCCCCCCAAGAGCCTACCTGTAAATGGAAAAAAACTGACAACCTTCTGCGACGAATCAATCTTAGAAAAAATATGACATTTTCACAGCTACTCAAGAAAAATCACAGCAAATACAGGGAAAGATTTACTTCCCCAATTAGACATAGATGCAACTCATTAACCAAACAGGAAACTTTTTCTATTTCTTATAAACATTGTATGTCTAGTTATTAGAACACTCATATCACAAGTACTGAGGGTCAAGTTCCTTTACTGCCTGCTTGGATACAACTTAGTGTATTTCCTGCAGCCCAGGGCCATGTTCTAGCCTGGGTCTGATTTCTCTCAATCTCTGCTAGAGATGAAGTTTCACATTTCACATTCACTCGAGCAGGAGTCAGAGCCCAGGCTTCCTTCCACTTCGATGAGGGCCTTAATCAGCCAGCTACAGTTACTAAGTAATTTACATAAACCTAAACCACTTCAACAAACATATCAACAAGAATAACCCACAGCCATATGTTTAGGACTCTTCCTCAGAGACCATGTTCACATTATTGATTTACATAGAGACGTTTGAATCAAGATGTCTTGACGTCCCAGCTTATTGATCTGACATGCAGGACAGTACTTGAGGACTAGCATTCAAAGAGCAGTATTTTTTGGTTTGAAGCACTGAAGAAAATGTACATTTCTCATTCTTCCTGGCCCAAATAATTTGCTGAGTTCAGTTGGACTTTGTTAGCAGTTTGCAGGCAGCTGAAACTGATTTTGTGCAGATGAAGGAAGTTAAAGGGCAAATGATTTACACCACTGACAACAGAACACAACTGATAGCTTACTAGTGTAAGCTCGCTCACTTTCTTAAGATATTTCAGATCAGAGGAACTCTTTTCAGACACACCTTGATTAGCTTCTGATCTTAAAGACCAATGACATAGACACTTCAAAAAGGATTTCTCATAGCTCTAATATACCACTCTCCCCTCCACACAGGGACATGGAATGCTGTCCCCACAAAAGCTGGGTTTTGAGGCAGATGCCCCTTGAGATCTGAATGAAAAGTCAGCAACACAAGGCTGCTGTAACAGCTGCACGCTCTTAGTTTGCTTTATGTCCTGGAAGACAGGACACAAGATCCCCAGAGCTGTAGCAGGATAAAGTGATCTTTAATCATTAACTGCTATGGCCTTCTAGTTTCATATTAAAGTACGCAGCAAATCAGTACCTGTATCTCTTCCAAAATGTGTTGCTTTAATTAGCTTTTCTGATGAGACTAAATCTAACCATCTTTACTTCTACTTTTTTGGCTTTGTATTCTCATCAGCTTCTATTTCCTGCTGGCAGTTCAAAGAGATCCATCTCTCCCAGAACTAAATACTTCCTTTGGACAGGTTACAAAGGCAACCTGCTGAGCTACCCAAAGTTTTTATGCTTACCTTACTGCCATTATAGAGGCAAGTGGCTGTGTTTTTGTTAGAGATTTTGGAAGTTAGAAGATACTGCAGTGTGGCATGAGTGACTGTAAGAGGAAATAAGGACACATGCAGGTAGCTGGTTTTAAAATTCTACACTTCCTTTCAAAAGATTTAATAGCATCATCATAAGTAGTCCTACAAACCACAAAAGACTGCCTGAAATACAGAACAATCAAATAATGTAATGACCCTCCCACCAAACTTAAACATCATACAGTTATTTTCTTGTCTTTCTCAATACAGAAGAGTCATTCCAAGTGAGCAGCTGGCTTTTGAAACTGTCAAGGCTTGGGGCAAAACTACATGCAACAAAATGAAGTGTTAACACTAAACTCACATTTTCTCTGTATTTTCATTTAAAGATTTGAGGTGCCTATCAATCTGTAACATCTGTTCTTATAAGCAACTATGTTCACTGTTTTGACTACAGATTTCACTGAAACATTTAACATACAACAGCAGGGCCCCAAACATCCCTGACAGACAAGCTGAAAAGCCCTCTGTTTAAATATTTTCCCCACTATTTGTTGAACAAACTTTAAGTTCCTGAAGTTTTTCACTTAGATAGGTAGTATCCGCCTCTGTCAGATTTTCCGAATCTGACAGATTTTCAAGGAATCTGGTTCCTGCACAGGGCTTTCCTGTTATTGGATCTATGACATTTCCAACCTTGAAAACAATTTCAGCCAGTTCATGTTTCACATGTTTGCTCCTTCGCTCTGGCAAAGCTTTCAGAAGAACAATGTCTCCAACAACACACTGCTGCAATGGATCATGGGCAAAATAGGTTTTTCGTTTGTTAAAGAACTGTAGAAGGAAAAAAAGGAAACCTTGGCATTAGATTTCAAAATTAAGCAATTAGCAAAGATATAGTTAATATAAAACAAACTAAATTTCACTAAGGAGAAGTAAAGTCTTATATTTTTTTTTTCAATGAGATTCAGTTTGGATCATGAAGAGAAATGCAACCATGCACTCTACTGTTTTTCCAAAGAAAGCACAACACCACCCTTCCCTGACAATCTCTGGTCAGGATGTTGTTGCCAGCTGAGCCTGTAGAAAAGGAGATGGGGAAGAAAACGCCGAGTACAAAAAGCTGTTTGTAGTGAACATGTGGATACAGGTAAAAATAACAAGCTTTTCACTTAAGATAGATTCCCTTTCCTATCATCACCAATTTCCACTGGCCCCTTTGTTCTCTAGTTCTGCTGTGTTAGCCTTTCCTCTCCTTAGGATGCTTCACATCAACACTGCTTCAGCAGGACAGCTGCCTTGGCTCTTCCAAGATGAATGACTTTCCTGTGCAGTCCACACTTCAAGTATTGATATTAATTCTTATTCATCCTAGTATGTCCAAAGTTCATCAGCCCTGAAATCAGTATTTTGAAGTTTGTCATTTGAGAGCTTTCTCACTCAACTCATTTTCTTTCATATAAAAACTCAATATTTATTCCTATTGGAACAGAATTCAGAATCTTTCTTCTAAGAAAGAATTTAACAGGTTCTTCTACTGGATAAAGTACTGGACTGGGATCCGCAAGACCCATTATCTAATCCTAACTCTATCCTTAACCTTCTGGTCAAAGGCAAGTTATTCCACCTACATGTACCATGGTTTCCCTATCTAAAAATGGAGAAAATACTAATTTTAACCTCCCCGTTTGAAATGCAGTGACAAGAAGCGATAATACAAAGCTCATATAGCACATCACAGTACAGATTCAAATACTAAAATATGCTTACAATTATGCATACAGAAAAACTGCTACAAAATTTATTGTAAAAGTGACTAATATAATGTAAAGTTTCCAAAATAAAGCATACTCCAAATCAATGTGAAAAATTAAATCTAAGTGTGAAACAACAAAAACTTATCTTCTCAACTGAGATCAAATGAAGTGCATTAACAAAGCACTTCAAAGAAATACATTTAGCAGATAATTTGTAAGGAACTGTCCTCACAACACACTGCTTTTCATCCTTTGCAGTCATCCCCACAGCCAAGTTGTTATGCAAATTCCTTAAGGAGTTTGCATTGGAAAGAGCTATCAAAAATTCTAAGAGTCAAATCAGTAAAACATTCCTCCACACAGTACAAAAGTTACCATGCAAGACAAGTTGTTAACCAGCTTTTACCTTTAGTAAGTAAGGATCTAGCACAAGCCTTGTCACTCTCACTTTGGCAGTTTTCTGCATTTTGGTTCCTATTACTTTCCCTACTATCCATTTTGCATGGACAGCTCCACGTGGTACAGACATTGTTTAGTTACGGTCATCCAGTGCCTGGCAACGAGCAAGCAGACATGTTATTTTAACAAAAAAACATAACCAGTTTCTGATCAATACCAAAATTATGATTTCTATTTCAGACTAACAGCTTAATTAGGTCATTTTGTTGGAAAAACAGGGTAGATAAAAGCAGTTCAAAACTCCAGATATTGCACTACCTCAGCCTTGTTTTACAATATAAGAAGGGATATGAAAATGTCCCCGTTACCAGGGAAAGTTACTTCAGGACAGCAGTAAAAATGGACATAATAGTGTGAGGATGAGACCTTATCCCACAAAGTCCACAAAATTCCTTTGAATCACACCAATTGTCACAAACACAGTACAGAAATGTGTAGCTGTGGAAATTATTATGAATTTAGCTCATACAGCAGCTGTTTTTGCTGGAGACCTGTTAATCAGGTCTGTATATGACCAGAGTTAACCCAAACAGGGAGGAGCCTGTAACTTTTGTTCAGAAAGTCATTTGCTTCTGTCTATCTCATTATTAGCTGAGCTGATGAAACCTGAGAGGTAATAAGCTTCTCAAAGCATAAATGATGTATCAAAGAGTTGTCTGACCTACAGTAAGTGTAATCACTTTTGAGTTAGTTCTTTCCTGTAAGTAATTATACTCCATTACCTTATTTGTTTAATTAGGGAGAGCTTTCTATACCACTCTTCCAAGAGTCATGGGCAAAATTGTTAGCTAAACATCAGAAGACTTGAACCAATATTAAAACTGATGAAAACTAAAGATGTTTTTCTCTCCCACCCAGCCATGTACTGTTAAGCACAACTGACACCTGTTGAATTCTCCATCTATCCATTCTGTAAGACTAAATGACGCTTGCTTTGATGTTGCAACACATCAAAAGAAAAGTTTAGGGATACAGAGACACATCCACAGGATGAAATGCTCCAAGCAGCAATGCTCAAGGTTGCTTTTACCATCCTTGACTCAGCTGTGTGACCCATAGGGCTGGAGGAGGGAGTTGGTGTGAGAAGCCCTCCTTCTGTAAAACAGGGCTACCCACCAGCAACCACACAGTGACCAGGCCAGGGAGAGGCAAACGTGTACAAAATAAGCAACACCCACAAAGCACAAGGGAGCCACCAGGAAGCCAGGAGCCAGACAGCTAGACTGGGCATCTCTCACAGCAAAGAGGAGGATAAAAGAGAATATTCAAACAGATTGGGAGCCTTTCGCCCGTGCCCACCCCGGGTCTCCACAGCCCTCTGCGCCAGGCCCAGCCTCAGCAACCTCCCTGTCAGCAGGACTGAAGGGGAAGACCCTGTCTCGCAGGCGCCAGGCCTCATCTCAGCACCTCAGCCACCTCCCAGAGAGCAGCCCCAGCCCGAGGAGTGCCCCATGCCCAGGCACCCCCGCCCAGGCCCCACCACCGCCGCCCCTCAGCCCCTCTCACCGCCAACGCTCCCGCCGCCGCGCCTCAGGGGCCTTAAAGAAACGGAGCCGGAAGGGGCGCAGCCGAAGCCGGAAGAGTCGCGCGGCAGCGGGGCGGGGCGAGCGGCAGGGAGGGGAGGAGTCTCCTGGGGAGGATTTAAAGGCGCAGGCAGCCTCTTTAGCTCTTTCAGAAGCGGGTGAGGGAGTGTTGTGTCGGTGTGGTCTGCGTGTGCTGCCTCTGAGGCTGCCTCAGCGCGCAGGAGACTAAAGCCGATGGAAATGAGGTTTTTCTTCCTCTCCCAGGCTGAGGGGGGCCTGCAGTCAGGGGAGATTAGGCAGCGGGTCCTGGGTGTGGGCCCTGTTTCCTCAGGGAGCCACTGTCTGTGGGGAGACCTGCCATACCTCTGGCACCTGTGGGCTCACACAGCTGAATCCAGCCTGATTTTTGGTCTAAATAACTGATCTGGGTGCCACATTCAGCAGCAATGTGTTGTGCTGTGCGGCTGGATACAATCTGCAGCAGGCCTCGGTCTGGAGGCGCTGGAAGGAGGTGAGGAGGCAGAGGTGTGAGAGCTGAGGGGCTATTTTACACTGAATTTCAGGGGATGAAGCTGACTGTCAGCGCAGCCTCTTCTTGTGGCTGCATGGCACTGAGGTCTCTTTGCACAGGAAGTACTTCTGTGCTCTTCCACCTGCTCTTATGTAAATGAGCCAAACCTTGAAGGTTTTCCATGTAAATCTGGAATAATTGTAACATGTATGAAGTGAGGGCTGGCCTGTTGTCCTTGCTTATCCATACCCTGGTAGAAAATTAGTTTCTGTAAATTATCTAAAATGGAGGGTTGGAAAAAAAAAAAACAGCTTACAAACTGAATAATGGCAAAAAGCCTTGATTTTGTTGCCTTTGAGGTCATATGCTCCTGGCAGCTCATGGAGCTTGTGGTCTCTGTTCCTGTGACTTCAGGCTGAGGCCATCCCTTTTTTTTATTTAAATGTGTTCATTTATCTTTTTCTGCTGGCAAGTATTTTGGCTGCTGCCCACTTTTCAGGCTTGTTTTCTTTAGGCATTATTTTCCCATCATCTCTCACCACAGGAAGATGGCAGGTAGGGAATCATATTTACTTAACAGGACAACACTGTGCAGCTTTCCTTTTTAAGGTGGCTGGGTATGGTGAGAACAGGCTATTCTTTGTATGGCTGGAGACACTGTTGAAATGGTTTGATCAAATACTATCAAAGGAGATATTTGGAAGTTCATTATCAGTTCTTACAGATATCCAAGTCAAGATTCAGGGGCTTCCCTTAGTGCCTTGTTGCTTGAATTACAGTGGGGAGAAGTTGGGAGGAGCCTTGCTGGCACAGGCAGGAAATGGTTAAGAGCCTTTCACATCACCTGGGAAAGCAATTCTTTGATTTTTCAGAGGGCGCTAACATGCTGCAGTTCATAGGAAACAAAGGAAAGGGGATCAAGTATAAAAGTTGTTCTTGGATTTTATTTTCAGTGGCAGAACTTGTGAGGGCTGGGTATTGATGTCTGCTGAAAAAATGTGGAATTTTGGATTAAAAACAAATTTTTTCTTATCTTCATTCAGAAAATGATCTGTGAGGTAAGTCTTGATTCCGACTGGTGACTTTAGATAACTTCTTTTTAGATTGAGAGGTAAGAAAAACCTTTATATTGCTGACCCATTTTAAAACAGTGAATTGTTTGCTTAAATTGTTACTTGGGCAGGGCAGGGAGCACAGGCAGAAGTGTGAGTCAACAACTGTAAAAAGCCCACAACGCTTTCCTGTATTGTCTGCATTCAAATTGCTTGCATTAATTTCTGAGCTTAAGTATAGAAATTCAGGAACCGGGAGAAACATAATGAGTCAGGGGAATTTGCGACTGAGAGTTGCAGTAGATATTTCAGCAATGACAGGAGACTTTCAAATTGTAGTAGTATCTATGTTAATGTACTTTTGCAGTTGATGCTTCAAGCATCTTCTATTGGTGACTCTTAAAGTACTTCTGAAACCTTGTTTCTTTAAATCACACTGCACTCCCAAGGGTTTTATATTTCCAGCTCGTGTGAGGACTTTGCTAGCAGATGGTACAGTTGCTGCCCCTGTGCATGTGCTGATCCTTAAGGGCAGACTGCTTTTGGGGGGGTGGTGGTATAAGAGAGGGGTCTTGCAATTGCCATTAATTCCTAGCCTGTCTGCAGCTGAGACTAAGGAGGTCTCACCTTAAAAAGTGCTGCTGGCTTTTTGTGTGTGTGTGTGAAAACAGATGCTTTTTCACTTGAGTGTGGCTGACCAAAGTGTGATTGGATGGTAATAGCACACGCACAGTTGTCACTGAGAGCAAGTGCCATGTGAAGGGAAATCCTTATATCCTGTGGAGAGCCCTGCAAACCATCCATTCACCTTGGAAATGCTAAACTGAAAGTAAATTGTACTCTCACTCCTGGGAACGTTAATTACAGCTTGTTGAGGTATTTCTCTGTCTGTCTCTAATGTACTGAATTCTGGTGGATTTATTGAGCTTTTTGGGGGGAATGCTGATTTCATCTTCTTTCTCATTGTACTTTTCAGTTAATAGTGTAAGTAAGTGGTATCTGATGTGTGGGTTATTTCCCATTTTGATGAAGTGTGCAGTGCAGTGGTGTAACATGACTGCCCATCTAGTGCTGTGATACAGATAAGCATCAGTCCTTGCAAGAGTCGCCTTGCCAGTTCTTCTTGCTGTTGCCTGCTGTTCCCAGTTTCCCTTGCAGCCCCACGTTTTGCTCAGGCACTAGTTTCTCATTGTCAAGAAGGGAGAAGACTATGATGTAGTCAAAGCTGGTGGATGTCAGTTCTTTGATCTTGGACCTGAACACGCTAAAAGGCAGAGTCAGGACCGTTTAGTTCTTGCAAATTATATCCTCACCACAGCATTTCTGCTCCCCTCATCAAGCAAAGCTTTTATCATCTTTCTGTTGGTTTTCATAAGGTGCAGGAGAAGCTGTGGACATTCACAGCTTCTGAACTATCTGTTCCCAGATTCTGGCTGGACAGGAATCTTTTATAACTCTGCCCTATTTTGGATTAATGTGTTATTTGGTAAGGTTATGACATGCTCTGATCCTGGGTCTTGAGCTTAGATCCCTGTGGCAACTGCAGAAATAAATCACTGGAGCTCAGTGACAGAAACTCTATCTTGAAACACGTTGCACATGATTCACAGTTAAATGTTGTTAGTAGCAGGGATCTAGTGAGTAGATTGCTTTTGCATTTAAACAAAAGATTGCAAACCCAGGTTGTCTTATTCGGCAAAATTTCTCTTATTTGAAAAAGTTATTTTTCTAAAAACTTGACTGTTAAGTGCTTTTGCTTATGTTGTCAGTATCTGACATTCATTTAAGCTATTCAGTGTGAAAACCTTTTCTATTTCTTTACCAGTGCTATTGATTAAAATGCAGTGTACATTTCTTGGGAAAATTTGATATTCAAAAATGTCTTTTCACTGTGAGTCAGAATGTACTTTTCCATGGAATAAAAATTCTGGAAAGGAAAAAAAAGCTATTGGAAATGTTGAACAAATTATATTGTCATTTCAACCAGGTTATACAAGAAAAAAGAGTGAACTTCAAAGTCAAAATGAAGGGCTCTGGTGTTTTTGTCATATTTTGAGAAAATTAGTACATTCTTCTGCAGTTGTTCAATTTTATCTGTTCAGCGTTTTCCATATGAAACTCTTTGAGAATGTTCTGTACTGGCCCTAACTCAAAGTTCCTGTTTAATTCAATTGGCCGTTTCAAATTACGTATTAAAAATGAATTATGAAGCCTTTTTCTCCTTTGTCTTCAGCCATTGGTGTTTCTTCTAGAACTAATAGAAGAAGGGGTTGTTTCCAGTATTGTATAGTAGTTTGTAGTTCTCATGCTTTAATTGCTGTATCCAATGGTACAATTATTTACAGTAAATCTCTGGTTTTGAAGAAAACTGGACAGGAAAGACCTTTGGAATGTAACAGGTTAAAATATAATTTTGCTGTTAGGTGTGTTGCAGCTTGCAGATTAGAGATCAAAAAATTACTGAAATAATTACTGCTTTTTTGGATGCCTTCACATGATGCTTTCCTTGTCAATATTACTGTGGTCACATTACACCATCCTACTATGGTAATTTTTTGGTTTTTAAATATTCCTTTCCCCTTAATGGAAAACACTTTTCTATGCTAAATAGAAAGGACCTGAGCTCTGCTCAGTAGTGTGCACTGAGGTGTTGCCTAAATTATAGAGGAAACGCACTCTGTAGCAAGATCTGTTTTTCACTTCTCTAAAAATATTCCCTGAGGACAAGGGGGTACCCCAGGGGTGATGGGATTTGGGCCCTGGATTTGCCTGTCCCTGAAGCACCCTGGCTTGCACTGATTCTCAGTAGTGTGAACTGGCCTCTCCTAGGACTGGTGGCAAGCACCAGCAGAAGGACCAGCTTGGGGAGAGTGCTTTGAGGGCATGTAGTTCCCTCCAGTCTTGAGGAGGGAGCAGATACTGTCACACTGTTTTGGATACAAGTTCAGAAAGATAGACATTCAATCCTATGCTTTTCCAGCATCATAATATTCTTATTGTTAGTGAATTTTTCTCAATGTGCAACCTGTCTGCAATTTAATTACGCCCATTATTCCTTGTCCTAACCATTGTGGTCATGAAGAGCAGACATTATTATGTCTCACCACACTTGTCCCTTCTCTGTACTAACCAGTACTTTCATTTTACCACAGATAATTTTCTAGCCCTTGGATCTCTCCTTTGGATTCTCTCCAGTTAGCCCATTATCTTTCCTCAAGTGTGTTGCCCCAAACCGAACAAGACTTCAGCAGAAGCTCTACCAAAGCCAACTGGAGGGAGAGGACTCCTCAGCTGGTCTCAGTGGTGTCAGAAAGATGAATTTTCTCCTGAGCTTTTCTTCCCCACTCTGAGTTTTCTCAAGTACTTGTTCTCAACTCTGCCGCTGATGTCCATATGATTTGGTAACTAACTCATCTGTTCTCTGCCTCAACTTCCCTACAATTTGAAAAGAAAAACTTCCATATACATTTTACATCCTATTTAGCTTCTTGAAATTTTTGGATGAGGGGCATGTACAAAGTAAGTGGAAAATAATCAGTACATTTGCAAGCCAACTTAGAGCTCAGCAGAAGCAAAGAAGGGGACAGGATATTTTATAAAATCCTGGAAGGTACAGACAAATGGAACTTTTCAGTTTAAACTAGAACTTTATTTTGGAATTCCTTAAGGAGAGATTGGAATTCTGCCACACTGTAGTCTTATATTGTAGGAAACCAAGAATGCCTCAGTCTCTTCTTGACCTATATAGTTCACAGATACTAAGTAGGTTGTGTAAGTCTGAGCTGTTAATTTTATAAAGTAAAAAGACGAAGAAAACTTTACAGGCTGATTTCCTGTGCTCAGAAATAAGCATCTGAGAACTGCATAGGGCAGATTCACACTACCATTTAACCCCAACTTTCAACATTTGGTTTGAATGGTATCCACAAACCCTTGTGGCTGTGGAAATAGCACATGTCTCATCAGTTTTCTTGATGGCATGCAGTCAGTTGCATTTAGAATAGAAGATTTGTGAAGGAATTTTTCTGTAGGCTTCTGCGAAATTAAATTCATTTCACAAGAACTCCACTGGGAAAATTTCTGTTCCAATAACTTTCATCATTGTGAGTTAGTATGCCCAAGAGAACATGGTAAATTCAGTTTAATTTCATTGCATATATTCTTGGCATTTGTATCATTTCAGGGAGTTAAGATCTCATGGTGTAAAGAAACTCAGTAGGTTAGTTGCTCAAGGAGCCATAACTGATGGAAAAGGATTCAGTTGGATTTGATATCTTAAGGTTTTGCTGCATGATGTAGTGCTCTACTGTGTGTTTCACAAGTGGAGCTTCCACTGATGCATTTGGTGTTGGTACATGCCACAGAGACCTTTGAGAAAGGGAATTTTGCTTGGATATGTAAAAGGGATGAGGAATGCCATATTTCTGTTGGCATTATTCAAAAGCCAGGTATTACTTCTAGGAAACTGTAAACATTCATCCTTTGCAGAGTTTTGTTGCAAGAGACTGCTGAATTGCATGGACTTGGGTGATTGTATGGAGCACAAGGGCTGGGTTGGAGGTTCCCTAGATGTCCTCAGCTGTAGTGAGAGTGCCTGGATCTTGCAATATAAGGTCTGAATGATATTCTTTCTAGTGCTGTAGGAACCCAGTGTTTTCCGAGGTCTGAGGAAAGACAGGAATGACATTTTGGAGCAATTTATTTTAAGGAGCAAACTCAATTTAAATGTCAAACTAATTTTTTTGTTTCAACATCCTTTCTTATTGTCTTGGACACAAAAATGCGTGTTTAAAGGTGACTTTATTCTGCAAGTTTGGACTCACCTTACTTTGGAATCTAGCCAAGAAAATGTTGCTGAATTTCCAGCCCTAAATGTAACGCACGTTCGATTTCAGGTGTGGCTGTCCTCATAAACTAAAAAATATGTCCATCCGAGGCCTGAAGAAGAAACAACCGAAGACTTTTAAAGTCAAAATTGTAACAGTGGATGCTGAAATGGAGTTCAGCTGTGAGGTAAGAGTCCTCAGCAGAATGCTAGAAAGATGGAGACTGACCTTTGTATTAGCAAGACATAAATTTGAAAAGTTAAGATTATCAGTTCATGGGTGGTCTTAAAACTGATCTATTATTTTTATAAACAATGGATTACATAGTCTCAGATGCATTCTTCTGTTAAACAACTCTGACTATTCAGAATTTAAAGCTGTTTCCATGAAACGCATTTGACTGTGACACTGCTAAATTAGCAGTAGGCCTGCTTTCTTCATAAGCATTCCAGCACATGGTGCAGGGCTTGCTTGTAAGTATACCTGCTTCTCCAGAAAATTCGTTTTTTTGTAAGTGACACAATTCTTTAAGACGCTGCCAGCTTGGATAAAGTCAGAGCTGGTCCTAAGATGTTGCTTAAAATAATTTATAAAATAGTACTTTTGCGCTCAGTTGATCTGGGACATTCACTTCAAATTTGCTATTTGTAAACTCCAGTTTATTTCTTTAACTGCAATGGCTGTTTTGTATCTCTGGGCGGAAGAGAAAAATGACCAAATGAAAAAGCTAGCTTTTCTTCTATTAGTTACAGCTATTTAGTAAATTGGATAGAGAAATCATGACTGCAGAAAAATATGGAAGAAAACAAATATAGCAAGTGATCAATTGCTAAATTAATTGGGCTGCACTATGGAGGAGACAGAACTGTGCCCGATTAATTCCTAACCATCCAGCAAAAGCAAAAAAAGATGAACAGTTATTCTGAGAAGAGTTAGAAAACTGAGGCCCAATGGGACTGGCAATTCTAATGAGACTTGGCTGTCTTGTGGGGCACTTAGTATTTCATTTACCAGGTTCCTCAGAGACAGAATAGATTAGTCACAAGCAGTGCACTTCTATGACTTACTGATCTAGCATACTTGCAGACAGAGTTGTGAAAAGAAAGGATTTGGAAAATTTGATTTAGAGCTCAGCGTCCTTGTTAACAAATCCAGCTTAATGTATTCCTTCCTTTGCTATCTCTCCCTTCTCCCCAAATATTGCTCTTTTGCTGGGATGATTTCCTGCTTTCCATCCAAATATTGCCTAATAGTTCTTTTTTTATTAAGTTTTTAGTGGCTGACCCATGCAGTTAGACAAAATAATCTTTTTAACATGTAGCCAAACAGAAGAAAAGGATGTGCAGCCTCTTCAGTGAAAAAATGAGGCATCATATGTGTGTGAATTTTGAGACTTTTAATCAAAGTTTGCTCTCTATGGAGCCAGGCTACTAAATTACTCTAGAAGACAGGCTCCTGTTCATTTAAATCAGAGTAGCATAAAGGCTTGGCTTGGTGCCACTGAAATAGCTGAGGTATGTGAAAGGTGGATTTGCTTTCATTTTTTGGCATTTCTGCACTGTTCCCTAACACTCCTTTGATCTCCCCTGCCCTTCTCTGTCTCTCCAATTTGTATAAACTATTGAATAAGATTTTTACAAGTATTAATAAAGCCTTGCTGTGTCCTAGGAAATCAATAGCGCAATCCTCATTCACTGTGCTCATAAAGTGCTTGATGCTGTGGTTAAATGACTACAGCTGCTCTGTGAATCTTTCTCTGGGGGAGAGGAAGAGGAGGTAGAGCACTGTAACTATTGCACCTTTTGCTGTAGGCAGCAGTAGGCATATTTCATTGAAAAGCTAAAGGTGAAATAAGAGTTCATAGGAGAAAGGCAAATGGTAGCCTAGTTTGCTTGACTGAAATGCAGCAAATTCATTCAAGACATACCTGTTTTTCTAAATTTTCTTTTTCTCTTTTAGATGAAGTGGAAGGGAAAGGACTTGTTTGACCTGGTGTGCCGAGCACTTGGTTTAAGGGAGACTTGGTTCTTTGGCTTGCAGTACACAATAAAAGGAATGTGCACCTGGTTAAAGATGGACAAAAAGGTATAGGAAACAAAAAATAACAGCATGGCAATTTTCTCCTTATAAAAAGATGTACTTTTTTAGCTCAAGAGCTAAAGGAACGTGTTACATGACGACTCATAATTTTAGGTGGTATCATTTATTTAAAACTAAAGTTCATTGTGTTGTTTGGTCTGATTGCTTCTGTCACATTTGGCCTGAAGTACCACACACCAATCACCACTATATGCACTGATTGCTATTAGATTAAAGCTCAGCATTGCCCTTCCTTCTAAAATATGGAAAGGCTGCTTTAAGTGGATTACTGGCTGCTTTCTGATTTTCCTCTGGAATATTATTTTGAGACACTTATGTACTATTTTTGCTGCTGATTTTATTTTATCTGTAAACAGGTTTTAGATCAAGAAATCCCCAAAGAAGATCCCATTAGCTTTCATTTTTTGGCTAAATTCTACCCAGAGAAGGTAGAAGAGGAACTATTACAGGAAATTACCCAGCACTTATTCTTCCTTCAGGTCAGGAACAGTTTTTAACCATGAATTCCTTCTGTATTTACCCCGGTCCTTTTGTATTGTCTTTGATCTTGTTGGCAGCTGTTAGTCTCAGAATGATTCTGCTGGCTTCAGCTGTATCAGTGTCTCTGTAAAGATCTCATTTTTATGAAATACAAACATCTCTCCTGACTGCTGTGGTTTTATGTACTGGTAAGCTGAACGTTGTTTGCCTTCTGCAGGTTTTTGTTCTCTTGATGGCTTCTCTTACTGTTTGTGCTAGGAATGGGAGTTAAATTGCTGAGACCTGTAGTTTCATGTAAAATCACTTTTACACCTAGCAGTTTGGATGATAATTCCACATCTGGATATTCCAGACTTGTTTTGCTCTTATAGTATGTGTTTAAAAAAAAAAATCCATGCAAGGCTGGCACTGCTTGAAGAACTGTGAGAGTTTTGCCCTAATTGGTCAGTGCTGAGAAGTATAAAGTGAAGCCATCATTTTTGTCAGCTTCAGAAGTTATCTTGAGGACTGTCATCTGGTCTGCTCTGGCTGCAGTTAAGTTGGATTAAGAGAGTCTCAACAGCTCCTTGTCACTGTTGTCTTAGACCTGCTGGTGTAGCCTCTTGTGTAACCATTCCCTAATCTAGTTCTTTCAAAATAAGCAAGAGACCTGTTATTAGATGTACGCACTGTGTGTGGGAGTGACTACACAAGCAATTACGGTGGCAGTTGTGAAGGTGGAGGAGAGGGAAGGAATGGTGATAAGCAGTTGAGGACAATAAGCTTTTTCACCCATATCAGCTGCAAATGGAACAAGACCTGTGACTACAGCCTATCCCTGAAACTAAAACTTGTGAGTTCCTAAAAATAGTCCAGGTGGTTACTTGGGAGATCTTGTTGTGTATGACTGTAGAAGGCACAATCACTAGAAAACAAGAACTCCCTAACCTGTCCTTCTTAAATCTTCATTTTGGATTGTAGGGAAAAAAGATCATAGAATTTGCTAGCCATTCTGAAATACAGGTTTGTTCATCTAGCAAGTTTCAAAAGGAGTGGAGCAGCATACACAGCTACAACTCAAACAGAAGGTTCACCACAATGTGTGATCCTTTTAAAGACAAAGTCTGGAGGCGTCATCATATTGTCTGATAGCCCCCAGATGAGAAGTGCTGTTCCCTTCTTGTGGTGTTGGTATTCTTCTGAAATGTCCAGACTTGCACACACTGACTTCTGCCAGTCCAATTAGCCAGTTTGAGTTGTCTTCCCTACCCCATTGAACTGGATGCCTGCTACTCATGCTAGCAGAATAAATCCCCAGCCCTGTCAAATCTTCATTACAGATAACAGAACCCATTTCAGCTCTGCCGTAGGGGCAGCTACTGAGGAGCTGCAGGACAGCAGTACTGTGCTCAAGAGCAGAGTTGTTAGCTGTGTGAACACAGCTTGGTCTGTACACCATGGTGGTTCTTGCAAATTTACAAACTTCCATGAGATGGAAGCCAGTAAAAGTAATAAAGTTAACCCCACACATGCATTGATGCTAGTAGCTTTACAGAGGCAGCTTTCTTATTTGCCACTTGGTTTTCTTTTGTCCCAGAAATTGTTAGGGTTCTCTTAGCTCCATTAAAAAGTAGATGAAGGAGCAAGTTCTTGGAGTACAATGCTTCGTTATCAAAATAAAGATGCATCAACCAGGAAAAGCCATGCTGTGGCTCCATAGCTGCAGCAACAGGCCGTAGCTGTAGCAATAGGTATACAAGCATTGAGTTTTGGATGGTCACTTGTTGGTCAGCTGTTTGTTCCAATGTCTGTCATATCCAGCTTCTCCTGAGTTGCTGTGGAGTCCTCTGCCAGTTACACCCACCTGGTGTGTTGCTTTATTCTGGTAGCTTTCAGCAGTATGTGTCTGTGCAAGTAGTATGGGTGTATGGAATAAATTCAGTCTGCATCTGTAAATAAACACAGTAAACACACTTGTTCCCTGAGGAGGATGTGTTAATGAAGTAATGGGAAAATGCTGCTGTTCTGAGGGTTAATATACTAACTAGAACTTCATCCAGAACCCTTAACCACTTGGCAATTTTTTTCTTAAGCTAATTTTGGAAAGGAATGAGACGGGCAGAACTCTTTTCCTAGTCTTTTAATCCTGATTTTTTTCACTTTTCTTTTCTCCTTGAACCTGCCTTGACTAGCAGATATGCAATTAGCAAATTCTTCTCATTCCAAAGTAGAAAAACAAGACTGAAACAAATTTGAACTTGCAAAGTTTCCTGACTATAAGAACGTAAGATCACACCTGGATGCTAATAGGAAAAACATGTACGGACATCTGGATGCCGACAGATTTCAGCTCTACTGACTATTCAGACCTTTACAAATTGATGTGGCATAACAGCTTTCTGCAAAATGTGTGAATAAATGTAAATGACTAAAGCTAAATATTGTCTATTTAAAGATTAGGGAATTTGCTCCTTCATAAAGTGTAACAAAATGTCTTTGTAAGAACTGATCAGAGAAAACCCCCAGACACTTATGGGGGATTTATCTTAAGTTGTTCTAAAGTCTGAAACGTATGATTTACACCACGGAGTATGAAAGCTGGAGCTTTCCAATTTGGAAGAAAAGTCTTTTCATTCTTTCCATTTTAACAGCTTAGAAAGAATTTTCCCTGTACTATAACTCGGGTTCATATATTGTGCTCACCAGAGACTAAATTTAAAAGAAAAACTTTCTTGATGGTTCATTTCAGTTCACAGTACCTACAGTGCCAAAGTGTATTTGTAAAGATAGCTCAGTGCTATCTCAAGTAATTTTTCTTTTTGGAAATGTTTAAGACTATGCATTGTGCAAAACTTTCTTGTCTTGTGCTTGTTAGTAGGCTAAATACATTACACCTGAGAGGAGGATTTGTGAAGATTAATTTCCCCTTCCCTCTTTAGTTTTTCAAGTAAAAATTACCCAACTGATTTAAAATCAAGCAACATCTTACAAACTATTACACCTCTGATCTTGGTAGCACCATAGATTATTAAAATGAAAAGAATGTTAAAAGACTCTTTACCATTTATACTGCGCTTTTATTTTTAAGCCCCTATGTTTTTATTGTGCTTAGACCGCTGTAATTGAATAAATTAAGTGCTCTCTTAGTCGGCTTCCCTTTGTGGGGTCTCTTTTATTCTGACATTCTGGAAAGCTTGAGAACATACTATTATGGTTTTCAGTATGTCTCTGTCCTTGGCATTATTAGTCAGCTGGACAGCCCTGAGCAATCTGGTCTAGTTGGACCTGCTTTGACTAGATGACCTCCAGAGGTCCCTTCCAACCTAAAATTTGATGTTTTACGTGTTTTAAAGGTAACTTTTCCAAAGCAGGAAGAAAAAGAAGGATTGTTAAAAGGAATGAAGTGCAGACAATAGAATTCATGTTTTATAACACATTCTTTTTCAGGACTCCTTATATAAATGTGTGGAGATAGACGACTGGCATCTCTATGAACTTAGAATTTAAGACACTTTAACTTTTAAAAGTTGGGGTTTTTTTCATTAAATGTAATGCTAAGTAAAGGCTTCCTGTGTTTCTGAATGCTGTTTTATTGTTGCTGTCATTAACTCATAATGGTGATGTTTGGTGCCAAGTTACAGTCGGGGCATGTCTAGTTTCATTTCAAGCCTGATGTAAGTCCTGACTTTGAGCTTCTTTAACTTGCTCCCTTTTTCTCTTGATTTAGGTTAAGAAACAAATACTGGATGAGGAAATCTATTGTTCTCCAGAAGCAACAGTTTTACTGGCTTCTTATGCTGTTCAGGCCAAGGTTTGTCATAGAAGTGCTCTTTTTATTGATTTTTTTTTTTCTTTTTTAACCAACACATATACATGCTGGTACATAAAACACAGCAGTGTTAAAATTTGTTATTAAAGAAGTAGGTCATCCTGGGAGGTACAGGAACAGCTAGAAGAATAAGCATTACATGCCCCTACAAGGATTTTGGTATTATATACTATGCTTTCGCAACTTGGGGGATTTCTTTGGACGTAACATTTTAATGTAATCTTTCTCCCAGCTAGAATTATTTCCTGTTGTTTTAAAAAATGTCCATGGATACAGCAGGTGCTGATACCAGAGCTCACAATGGAAGGACATGATGTTTTTTAGTATCTCTCAGAACATAGTTCACTTCATGCCACCAAGAGCCAAACTTATACAATGGCAGGAGGTGAACACAAATTCTTAGCAGGGCTGGCCCTCTGCAGCAGCCCAGCCTATATGCAGTAGGCTATAGAAGTAGGGGAGCTTACACTCCTGAACATAGCCTGTAGTTCAGAGGAGGGTATGAAGTCATGGGAGATTCCCCTGTCTGCAGTTACCAAGAGCTGCAGGCTAGGACTGAAGTCTAAGGTTATAGGCCACCTTAGTGGCTGCATTGGAGCCACGTGCAGAGCACAAAGGCTGGAAGTAACTTCCATGGACAGTTCAGATGAGGGGCGCCTGTTTATTATGTGTTATCATGTATATGAGAGAACCAGACCAAAATCTGTCTCAAGCGATTGCATCAAACTACACAAGCAACAAATTCTTCAGCATTCTGCATTTAACAAACTGAAGTATCTTTTCTTTTCTTGGGACAGTATGGTGACTATGACCCAAATTTTCATGAGCCAGGCTTTCTAGCCCATGATGAACTTTTACCCAAAAGGGTAAGTCTTTATTCTGTATAAAACCAAATCTTTGAATCTACTCTTTGTAACATAGATATTGCTATGGGATTAACCAGAGCATCAGAAACTGTTTGTATCTGCCCTGAACTTGGCAAAATGACCGAGCTGTGAACTGCATTGCTGCATTCACGTTGCTTGGGAGAGGCAGCAGATGTATTTGTATCTTCAAAGGAAACCAAGCTCCTTCCTTTCTCTGTAGGTCCTGAGGCAGTATCAGCTGACAGCAGAGATGTGGGAAGAAAAGATTACTGCTTGGTATGCTGAGCACAGGGGTATTGCCAGGTATTGAAATAATTTCATTCTTTGGAAATCCCATACATTTCAGTAACTGGTTGTTTGCTGTCTTCAGTGAAATTTGGCTTTTGTAGAGTGAGCAAAGAAATACTGTTTTCCAAGCTGTGATGTTAGTAGGTTAATTTATAACTAAGGATAAAAACACCCACTCATCTGGGGTAAAAAGTGTCTTGTGTAGGGCTCCAAGTGCTTGTAAACTGGACTTGCTTTGAAGTGAGCAGAGAAGCTGAGGGCTTTTGCAGAGCTTCAAGACCTAACACATCTAAGACAGGAGCCCTGTCTCATCAGAGTCCATGTACTCCAGCAGAGAGAAGTTCCTGCAGAAAGTTTGAGTTATGTTGAATTTGAAGTTAGCCCTGAGAGTTTAGCCTTTTCATTTAAGGCCGTTAGCTACCTGGAGTTGCTGGTGTGTCTGCCCTATGCAGCAGCTGCCTTTCTGGAGCCAGATCACACCAGTCTCTCCCTAGAATAAAAAGAATTAATCTGATATGTTTTATACCTTGTGAAAATCATGGCTCAAAAGGGTGTCAGCATACTTAGAAAGGAACCAAAACAGTAAAGACATGGCATCATAGTTCCAGGACTGAGTTTTGGTGCTAGTCCATGTGGACATTCAGCTACTTCAAGACATTCAGCATGCCTGGAAATTCAATTAAACAAGAAGTAGGAGCTGTTGGCGCCCAGAGGCAGCCTTTCCTAATGTTTTGGTTCAATTTCTCTTTGGCTGTTCTAGATGCTTCTTAGCACTATTTTTACTGAATATTTTCCTCAAGACTTTATTAATGCCTCACCTTGAAGGGAGAACGGTGGGTGGAGAGATTCGCACCCTTCTTTGGCCTCTGCCCAAAGCTCTGTTTAGAATTTGTTCAGGACTCATCTCTCAATGAACTCTATTTCCTGAAGGAAATACCCTCATGTCGTGGAAAACAATGGTAGGGTAGGTCTCCAAGACATAATAATGATGGAGTGGCAAAACTAACACAAGGATAAGACTGGACTTGAATTTTTAATAAAGATTACACTATACATGATTCAAAATAGGTACAGCTTTACTGTCTTTATTCTGTAGAGATGATGGTTTTATTATCCTCTTTCTATTGTTGAGAGTAAGATGGCAAAATTAAAGAAAGTACAAAGGACCAGATTGCCTGTTCTTTTCTAAGTGGGAAATGTACAGTCAGCTAGGAGAGAAAGGTTGGAAAGGAATCTCCAAGTATAATCATGGCCTTATTCTCTAGGGATGAAGCTGAGATGAACTACCTGAAAATTGCCCAAGACTTGGAAATGTATGGTGTCAATTATTTTCCAATTGCTGTAAGTGCTTTATTTTAGCAGTTTTCAATTGCTGTAGATGATGGTACTGTCCTTTTAAAATCCTCCAGGGAGTTTGGAACGGGGTCTCCTGACTTCTGCTTTTCTCTGCTGATGGTGGGCTGTATACTGATTGTCCTGACTTGGTTTACTTGCCTGCTAAACGAGTAGGTGAATACAACAGTGAAGATTAATGTTTTACAATCTGACAAAGGTCTTGAGTAGCTCTTGGTATGTAATAGGAAGAAGGAGAAATAGACCAAAAGTTTGAGCTGCTATAGTCAACCTAGAGGACTGGGTTTATTAGCTAGCAGTGACAACATTCGTAGTATTTTGTGGAAACATCAATTTCCTAAAAATACAGATAAATATCAATGTATTAGAGTAAGTGTGGCTCTTGTCTGTGGTTGTTCAATGTCACCATAAATTGCGTTTACTGATATCTATTGTTTTTTAGCAAAATAAAAACCATACAGATCTCCTACTTGGAGTTGATGCCAAAGGTATTCATATCTACAGCATTAATAACAGGTTCTCTCCAAATAAGTCATTTGAGTGGAGTGCTATCAGAAACATTTCCTATAGTGAGAAAGAGGTATGATGGCTTTGATATATTATTCTTTTTATATGGGCATGGGTGTGGACTGGGATTCTTGGAACAGGCTGAAAGCTGTCTCTGTTTAAATAATTTGGGGGAGAAGGGGAAGATCCTAGGGAGCTTTGTTATAAAAATAACAGACCTGCCTTTCAGATGCGCTGCATAACCTCGGTTCCCCTAGGAGCCAGAGGCTGCTCTGAGCTCTCCAGACTTGTGGAGCCCTCTGTTCTGGTTCCTTCCCTGCTGCTTGTCCTTTGCCGAACAAGTGTGTTGATCTCTGAAAAAGACAGATATTATGAATGCCACTGTGACTAGCTTCTTCAGTTATCTCAGCAGGAATTAGATGATCCGTAAAGACTTAATGCCATTTTCACATGCAGAAGCTGTCCTTGGACATGAGGTTTGAAGCACAGTGGCAAGAGGAGACACTCAGGGAGATAAACATGTTTTTCTGCCTGAATTCTGCCCGTTCGTCAGTGCATGATCTCAGTCTTCAGCACAACCCTACCATTGCAATTTCACTGTGATTTCAGAGCCCATCTTTTACTTGTAGAAAGTACAGTGGGGAGTGGGTGAAATTTAGTCTCATTACAAATCATGTGGCTACATGGAAGGCTATAATCAGAAAAACAAAACCAGAAAAACTACATTGGTACTAGAATACCTGGAATTTGTCAGCCAAAGGACAGCACAGCCTGTTCCATTTTCTGTGCGTCTTTTGAAAAACATTGAGGATGAGATTTGCTGTCCAGAGTTAGATGTGCATACATTAAATCAGGCGGGACAGCCTATAGTTCTGCCTCCAAAAAGTTTTTGGTCCTTGCATAACATTAAACTTCCCCTCTGGTCTGTGAATAAACTGCTTTAACTCCCTGTTGTTGGGAAATTGGGCAGCCCTATATTAAAGCTCCACTATATTCATTGACACATTCACAGCCCTGCTCCTCACAAGACAATACATTCAACCAGTTGTTACCTACGGAGTGAAACGAGCTGTAGGACATTATGATCTTGGTGACTCAGATGGTCTGAAATTATACGTTGCATTGCAAATGAATTATAGGAATAGAGTGCTAGCTAACCCGTGAGTCACAGAAAACACGATCTTAAAGAATGGAGCCATATTTTGTTATGCAGCCAAACCGAGCACAACATATGAAGTGAAACAGTGTGTACTGACCTGGTGGTATGAAAGCCCTTCATGTCCTCTGGAAACAGCTTGGGAGATAGGACTGAAAATGTGAGAAAGCAGGAGCTCCAGGACTGTTATCTGATGGTCAGAAGAACAAGTCCTTCGGGCCCTTGATACATTTTGTTCACACCTGCAATGAATGGTATTCAGAGAGGTGTTTGACATCTCCCTGACTTTAAGAATATGACTACTGCTGGGGATTAGTAATGTATTCTGTTTTCCTGATAATCAGTGCCTGTTCCAGTGTTCTTAGCATAGTTTGCAATGCACAGGTGGTATTATTACGAAAACCACCATCCAAACTGGCACCGGGGTAGGTCTGTGGGAGGCTTTATCTTCTAACATAGCCTGCTATGGGAGCAGATGAGGAACCTCTGTAACAGCAGCCCTGGTTCTGATTCTTTTGAGCAAAACATTTTTGCATCACTCTCCCCACGTTGTGGCATAAATCACTGCTTCCCTGGAGAGAAGTGGAGATGTGCTAAAGTTTGCATTAGTATTAATAGTTGCAGCTTTGTTTTTCCTCCTTCTCACTGTGTTTCCTTTCTTTTTTTTCTTTTGCCTGTATAGTTAACTATTAAACCTCTTGACAAAAAAGCAGAAGTGTTCAAGTTCTTTTCCTCTCAACTCAAAGTGAACAAATTGGTAAGTGTCCTGCTTTCCTTCTTTACAACTGAGCCTGGTAATACTGACTGATATCTGAGTGAGAAATATTGTTTGTAAAACCTATGGAGAGGCCAGGGAGCATTGAGTTTCAGCATGTGTTTTCCTGAGGATTGTTCCGTCTGGGAAGTCAGGGTGCACACATTTGTCCTCTCTGGGAAGGAGAGGTGATGGGTGGAAAGTGAGATGTGAAAGAAGGCCCAAATCACAAAGGGAAATCCAGATGCTGGAAGGGGAGGATGTAGTGTATGGAAAGGTGCAAAGCCAGTGCAGCATCTGCCTATCTGGCTGCTGTGGGTTCTTAATCAGCTACTGCCTCTCCTTTTCTGGGAGAAGCAACAAGGAAGGGACCTAATCAACTGGCTAATTGTATCATCGCTGATTGCTTCCTAACACAACCACAGGGCCTGGGTCACTTCTCAATGAGCCTGTGGAGGGGCCATCGCAGGTGACCATTCCCACAGCTACCTCTTATGTGTTCTTGGCCTAGATCTGTTGCCTGTTCTTATTCAGGAAAATGGTTAACTGGAGGGGGATGAAGGACAGAAGGAACCCCTAATCCTGTTATGAACTTTAATAAACTGTTACGTACCTGGGTATGAGCCTGCCCTGGGTGCTGATTTTCTTGGAAGGGAAGCAACTGCCAGCACTTGTGCTGAAGTCAGAATTGTCAGCTTCTGTCCTGTGAAGCCAATGTGGGGCTCTTTGTCCCTCTGGCTGGGGCACAAGTACATCAAAATCGCATTTGCTTTGCTTTTCCTATCCAGATTTTGCAGTTGTGCATTGGAAACCACGACCTATTTATGAGGAGAAGAAAAGTGGACTCAATAGAGATCCAGCAAATGAAAGCACAAGCCAGGGAAGAAAAAGCTAGAAAAAAGGTAGATGCTTTCTGCTCCTCTGTTGTTGAAAACACTGATTATTATTCCAGCTGGTGCCCTTGCTGTCCATGCCTTGCATCAATATGTGTGTGGGAGGTGAGAAAGTGCAGCAGGATTGAATGTGGGAACAGCTCTAGTGTGAATGCAGCATCTGAGGATGTAAGTGATGTTTGTGAAACTGAACAGGTGATCGCAAAGATTTGGGGTACATAATAGATTGATCCAAGTGCTCTTCCAGTAGTCTGAAATAACCAGTATTACCTGTTAGAGGAGTTCAGTGCTGCAAAGTGCAAGCAGCTTCAGGATTGCATCTCTGGTGAATATCAGTCCACCAGCTAGAGAGCAGTCCGTTCTTCGTTGGAGTCATTTGCTGTGCTGCCTCAGGCCCAGATGAGATTCTGCTGCAAACCCACAAACGTGGTATTGCTCATTCTCTTTCCAGATGGAGAATCAAAGGCTGGCCAGGGAGAAGCAGCTTCGAGAAGAAGCTGAGCGAGCCAAAGAAGAGCTGGAAAGGCGTCTTTTCCAGCTGGAAGATGAAGCCAGGCAGGCCAACGAGGCCCTGGTGAGTAGCACATTAGTCTGAATATTCTTGTGCTTGATGGGCTTTCTTGGTTTGGAAGCATATTTTTTTTTCTTATGGCTCCTGTGAGACAGCAGGAATTATGGCTCAGACAAGGCTGGAGAGTTTCTGACCACTTGTGGAGAGGGCATGCTGGAATACCTGAGAAAACTCTGATCTGCCATAACCTCCATTTGATGTGAGCCATTCGCTCCCTGTATTTGGTTCACAGTGCTTTCTTCAGGCAAAGACGGAAGAAAGGAAGCAACCATGGAGCTGAAATTGGGAGAAAAGAGCATGGTGCACTGGCAAATGAAGGGGCCAACTTCAATTTTTGGTTGATGTCTTAGGCCAACTCTAAGCAAATGTGTCTCCTTGTTTTGTAGATGTGAGAGGCAGGAAGGAAGTTAGGCAATTCAGGAGCAGAGGAGGAACACCAGATCCCACAATTATGTTTACTATACTTTTTATTTTAAGGAATAATATTTTTATCACTTGATCTTTTGGGGAAAGATGTCCTCTTCCTGACTGTCTGCAGGGGTAATTTTGTAGATGCTAGACAGCATAACTAAGAAAAACTGTTTCTTCTTAGCTCCGATCCCAGGAAGCAGCAGAGTTGCTGGCTGAGAAAGCTCAGATTGCAGAGGAAGAGGCAAAATTGCTGGCCCAGAATGCTGCAGAAGCTGAGCAAGAGCGACAGAGGCTGGAGATCACGGCTCTGAAAACCAAGGAGGAGAAACGCCTGATGGAGCAAAAGATGCGGGAGGCAGAGCTGATAGCAGTGAAGCTGGTGAAGGAGTCTGACCGGAGGTTAGATTTGCTTGAGTGGGGTTGTGTGGTCCCTAGTGGGATGCCTGGGTGGAGAGAGTGCTGCTTTTCTCAGAGCTAAGCCCATGAGGGAGGGATTGTGCCCAAAGCAACACTTCAGAGTGACTAAGCCTTCTTGTGTCTTGTTTGTTCCACCTGGTACCAGTGGTTGTGATGCAGGTCAAGAAATTTACAGAGGATCAGATGGAAGGCTTTAGAGATGTTTAGTATTAAAGATCCAGAATGCAGAAGCATTTTCTGTTTAGTGTTATCAAAAGAGCACTGGCTACCTACCTATCTAAATTTACCGATCTGTATATCCTGTGTTATGCGGCTGTTTTCATTCATTAGTACCAAGTGATAGTCTCTTGTATCCCTTTCAGATCTTTGAGGAGTGTAAACTGGGTAAACTTGTGTGGAATATAAACCACTCTATAAGTATTTGCATGTTCCATAACACTGTGCTGCCTGAAGATGCAGAGCGGATCAGTGTTGACAGAGAATGTTTAACCTTGCTATTAAGGGCCTTCTGCTTGTTTTAGGATACTGCCAAAAAGCTTGCCAAGATAAAGAGCAGCTATGTTGCACCTCTCCCCACCTCAGAGAGGATCTCTGACAGCCTGGAGAATCTGTATCAGCAGGTCATAACTGAGTCCATGGAAATTAGGAGTAGGAAAAACATGTTAATTCAGCCAGTTTGTGCAGGATTGTCTTTGAAAGCATATGTCATGCTGTGTCCAGTTAGTTCTCCATGTGACCATCCTACCACAAGTGTCTTTGGGTAAAGGAATCACTGACAGTAATGGATCTTGTTCTCTGGAAGCTAGTGAGGTGCATAGCTCTGAAATCCATTTGCTTTATACTGGAAATCATCAACCATTCATGTCAGGCTGTTTGTCTTACAGAGCCAAGGAAGCAGAGCATCTGAAACAAGATCTGCATGAAGCCAGAGAGGCTGAACGGAAAGCGAAGCAGAAACTCGTAGACATAACCAGGCTTAATTATCCTGTAAGTTTCTGCTCTACTGGGCACCACTTCATCTTCAGAGACAGTCAGATGTTGATTGCATTTTTATAGCCCCCGTCAAGCTGAGTAGTGGCATGTCTGCATCCAGCTAGGGGACAAACACCTGTAGGACCAACTGGTGCTTAAACACAGTGTAGCTAGGATGCAAGTTGTATTTTTTCAGGGCAGTGAGTCAGGATGATAAGAAAGGCAAGACAAAAATTAAAACCAGGACTGGTGTTGGGACTTAAGGAGCAGAGATTGTCTTGCCTGCATTCATGCCTAATACTGACTCTGTGCCATCTTAGTCAGGCAATACTTTGTGGAGGTGGTTGTACTGAGCCAGCTGCGTTGTCCTGGCATGTGAATTGCCCAGGAGTGTCTTTAGGCAAAGCAGATGAAGCTGTCTTCAGCAAGAAGGCAGCGCTAAGGCTGTGTGCCCCAACTCCCTCTTCTGTTCCAGTCTTGCTGAGAATGGATTTCCATTCTCTGCTGAAATACAGAGGAACATTGCAGCCAGGATACTTCTCTACCCTTGGATCTGTGGGTTGTAGACTTCAGCAGTTCATGTGGGGCCACTCAGGTAGAGGAGAAGGGCTGCAGGAGCATCTGTGTGTCTCGGAATCCATGGGTAACTTATGAAATGGCCTAGCATGGCATTCTTGCAGAAGCTGGGGAGATAAACCCAAAATCAAACAATCAGATCTTACTGACAGTGCTTGTGTTGCCTCTTTCAGCACATGGTCAAGTACCCGCAATACTCGCCAACTGACGCCAGAGATGCCAACTTTGACAAAGGATCCATGAAACTGGATTTGAAGGACATTGACCTCAAGAGACTATCCTTTGAAATAGAGAGAGAGAGGTATCAGTATGACTCTCAATAAATGAGACTGTTAATCATGGAAAGTCCAGAAAGGAAAAAAAAAATCTCTGGGAATCACAGTTCATCCTTTTAACAACTCAGGATGGCCTCCTACTTGTACATATGGCTGGAGGCCTTTTACTGAGCTGGTGTGGATTATGTCTGTGTAAGACTAGTTATTTACACAGAGGAAGAGTGTTCTGGTGGTATCAAGCCATGACAAGTCCAGAACCCTCCTCTCTTTGAGAACATTATGTCAGGGGCAAAGTACTTTGCCGGAGCAACAGCATGTTAGAGGACAGGAGTTTCCCTCTAGTGTTGAAGTATGGTATTGCTTTGATCTAATACATCGACAGGCTTTTCCTCTCTCGGTCTGGAAGGAAATGCTTGGTAAAAAGTTAGTAAGTATGTGAATGCTGAAGGGTGGAAGTGAACCCCCTTCTCAGTGGGTCAGGGGAGTCAGGCTGACATGTGCCAGACTTCATTTTGCCTATCAAAAACCAAAAATGAACGAAAGAACTTCTTCTCTCCTCCTTCCACACACACCTGCTCTTGACCTATGTCATGCCAATAAGCTTTCTGTCTCCAATGTGTGGACTACAGGCTAGACTACTTAGAAAAGAGCAGAAAATTCGAAGACCGACTGAAAGAACTGAAGTCTGAAATTCATGCTTTGAAACTAGAAGAAAAACAGTCAGGGCTTTACTCTCATTGGAATGAAGTACTGGGATCCTTGGATCGCTCCTTGGGAAATGTATGTACCCTAAATACCTGCAACTTTTTTCAGCATGAACCATAAAGAATAGTGTGGGTGTGCCAGAGGTAGTTGCTGTATTTCAGTTCAAGGCACATGCTTTAGTACCCTTGATAGTAAAATACTAAAAGTGTGAACACAGACAAGGAAAATTCATGTCAAAACAAAATCTAAGAAGTTTTTCCTGGGCGGGATACCAGTACCATAAGCAAAAAATAATCATCTTATTTTACAGATTATGAAATCACAGTAAGGCTTTAAGGTCTTGGAGCAAACTAAATTGTTGTAACTTAATAACACATTTAAATGTGGTTCCTCATAGTTTGCAACACATTCTCATTCACGTGCTTTGTGGTTGCTAAAAGTCATAAAAGTCTCTGGCGTAATTTTTTTTTTTTTTAAGGCAGTGAGGAACTAAACCTAGATTTTTGTTGTAAGTTTCTTGTTATTTATATAAAGACTCCAGCCTCTTCCTGAACCAGTGCAAGAATAGGGCTGGCTTTGTCCTTCCAGGTTGTTCCACATGTAGCAAAAATGGCTCTGAGTCAACGGTTTTAGAGAGAGAAGGGAGGCTTGGAAAAATTATGAGGGAGGATGGCCTTTATTTTCTGACTATGCATCTGATGTTCTTTTTGGCTTAATGAGTGTTGATATAGAGAGGGCATTTAATTTCCATGTGTTCTTTTCTTTTAAAGACCCCATCATGGATGAAAACCTTCGAAACTGGAGATTCATTGGACATAAATCTTCAAAGACCTTTCCCTGCTTACTCGTTAAATACTACAAGCAGCTGGCCTTGTACCAACAAAATTCAATACACGATGCCAGTGGAAAAGTCATCTTTTCAAGCAAATTCCTTGGTTGCCAACAGTGTGGGCACAGGAACCAGAAAACAGATTATAAAGGTAATCAGATTTGTAAGTAAATTCCCAAATGTTGACGAAAAGTTTAGAGTTCAGAGAGGTAAAGAATGTCTGGCTTTAGGGAGTTTAGCTGTTTTGTCTAGCTCTGTCGCAGCCTCTCAAATGACGAGTCAATGCATGGCTGTTGCATGAGTTTGGAGACCCTGCACTGGCGCACCGGTCGGGACTGTTTATAACTTGAGGCCGCCTGTTTTTTCTCACTTATGATCTAAGCTGGAATGCAAAGCTGTAAGCCTTGGTAAATGAAACGGAGATGCCCGTATGGAGTAGGAGGAGCTGTGTTAAATTTTATTTGTATCAGCCGGGCTTGGAAATGAGAATGTGCTCCCAGGTATAGAGAGCTTAAAACATACCGTGTCTGTCTTCTGGTTTTAAGGGGCAGGGAGTAAGATACCAGTAAATGCCTAGACTTCCAACAGTTCAGTTCTCTTCCAGTGTGTTCCCTGTCAAAGAGTCCTGAAGAGCTAATGAGCTGGATCTTATGAAAAACCAACCTGCTTTTAGATTTCACTAGAATGGAGAATCTAGTATGCATTCAAGAAGAACTGTAAGGGCATGTGGTCTTGAGCAGTGGGAAGGACATCAGCTTTCTCTAGGCAATGCTAATTGTGCAAGGTATTGGGAATAAAGAAAGCTTGATGTATTTGCTGTGGTTTTATATGAACAAAACTGAAGGGTTTTAGGATCAGTTAAAGGCTCTAGTATATAACATTCAAGACCTGAATCTTCAGGGTTGTGTGCTTAGAACTAGAAGGAACACAACTGAGTGTAGCAACAGATGAGGAAGGAGCTCTTTCTAATGCAAGTAGCAGAAACAACTTTTAAGACTAACCTAATCCAAATAGCAGGGGTGAGGCAAATATGCTTGTTTTAAGAAGGAAGAAAAAGCTATTGCAGAGCATCTTGCAAAAGGCTACGGAGTCAGAGGTAAAGGAAGAATTGGACCAAAGAGAGTTACTTTGCTTTAAGTAGGAGTTCAGGGTGAAACTAACTTTTCCCATTTGATTTGCCTGTAGGTTCAGCAGCATGACTCGGATGTGATCTACATTTGAAGCCTCTCGTTTCCTTACCAGACTGGTAGAACCTGGTGGCCATCTTTTTGGCTGCTGCAAAATGCACCTATACGAGGACGCTTGCGCAGCTCTGTCTGCTGACAGGCATCAGCATAAGAGACGTGGCACTGTAGTTAGTGGTGCCATTCAGCTTCCAAGCAGATAACATAAGGTGGGAGCACTAAAACTGCCAGTGTAAAATGGCGAGTGTCTTTGGGTACATCGGTAAACATACGAACCCAGAGGAGTGTTGTTTACTACTTATGCACTTTTGAAGAAACACTTTATACTTTGCTAAACCTTCTTCCCCCCAGGTGTTTTTACACACTGACTTATCAGTATGGTACTCTACTTTTGTAGAAAGGATGCTAGGCAGCAAGTGTCCAGGAGATGGTTGGGATGAGAAAAAAATTATACATGAGCTTGGTGTTTAGCTGCACAGTAGACTAATTATGTTTTTGCTTCGGTCCATGGGACATGACTCCCACAGAGCTGCTCAACATTTTAGTGTTTGCCTGCCAAATATTTTCCTTTTCCTCCCCAAACATTTCTTCGTTTGCTTAATTGATTTGCATTTCTCTGAGAGAAATATCAGCTTTTAATTCCAGACGTAGAAGTGGACATCTTCAAATATCTCTCATTCCTGGGGGAATCCTTTGTTTGGAATGCAAAGCTTCTGTTCTCTCTGCAGTTTCTGACTAGATCAAGCACTTTCTGTTGCTTTTGCTGCTCCAGCAAACTTCGCATACATTAACTTGTTTCGCAGTTCTGTGTAACACAGCTTCCAAATTAGACAAAGACAAAAGATGCTATTGGTGTCTGCTGAAGTTGGACTTGTTTTTTATGGAGAGGTGCATGCAGCAAAATGTCCGCCTCATTAGTAAAACCTACTTGCATCTTCTGGTTTTGTGTGTGTTTAAGTGTCTGTTTCACCACAAATTTTCAGTCTGAGGGCTTCTGGGGAAGCAGACAATATGCAGCTGTAGCTAAAGTTAGTAGCACAGTTGAGCATGTGACATGTGATATAAAAATGAATGTTAATGTTGTTAAGTATCTTGTTTTAAAAGCTAAGATTAAAAAAAAAATACATTCAATAAAAAGCTTCAATTTCCAGTTGCTAGTAACAGCTTTGAACTGAATGTTGTGTCAATATTACAACAACGTTAACAAGGCAAGTTCTAAGAACAAACACACAAATCTCCTCTGTACACATCTGCAACAGACTGAGAGCCCAGTGGGGGGTAGCATCTGTGGCCAGCTCTGTTCTCAGACTTTTACCAGTCATGACAGTTGCGTGGCAAGATGCACGTAACAGCGATCTGCAGCGGTGTCCCGTTGTCTATTTTCTCAGCCTTGAGAGTAGTTGCCGCCTTTGGTTGGCCGGGTGGGTGGGGTGTGTTAATTCTCTTCGCAGCTCTGTCTGATAAGAGATGTTTGCAGACTATTGGCTATTATGTGCATAATTTCTGATCTGTCTGGGAAAAGCCTTGCATGTGAGATGGAGAAGCTGTCGGAGGTGTCGGACTGAAAAGGCAGATGCTGTCAAGGTCCCAAGGTTGGGTAGGTGGCATTGGCCAGAACTGGGACAGTGGTAAGATAGGAAATGGTCCTAGAGGAAAACAGTACAAACCAACTCTGAACATGGCATTGTCGGATTTGGGGGTGAGGAGGAGTGCTGGGACTTCCCTGGTTCTTCTTTTCCTGTTTCCTCTTTTTTTTTTTTTTTTTTTTTTTGTGTCTTGCCACAGATAACTAAGCTTGTACCCTCATTCTGCCACATGCTGTGGCTTCCTTTTGCTGTTGTATCTGAGCTGCATCATAGTATAGGGCATAGAGGAAGAGAACTGCTCCACATGCATGATTGATTTATTTCTTTGGACTTGGTCCTGTATATCACAATGAAGAAAAGGACGGGTCACGCTGCTGCCAGCTTAAAAATGAAACCTGTCTGCACAAGCTGTTCTCAGCCTGCTGGCTCGCAGGTGTTCTTGCTGTGTGTTGCTCATGTGCAGCACGATGTTCCTGCGTACTTGTATGGGTGTTTGAAAGATCAGATGGGGCAAGAGGAGCTGGGATCTGCTGGAGAAATGCTTGCACAGCCAGAGCTGAAGTTGGGAGGGCACTGCAAAGAGAAGTGCCACCCAGGCATTAGTTTGCTTAAAACCTCAATAAATATTTGCAGCAATTAACCTTTGTATGTTGGTGCTTCTGATGCTCAAACTCACTTGCAGTATTGACCAATTCTTAGAACAGGCAGCTACAGATGTGTTGAGGAAGATCTGAGATTGTCTTTCAGTTGAAGAAAGTGTGAGAAGCATGAGCCCTGGTTTCCCCCAAAGCGGGGAAGAGAACACAGATATCTTGTTCTAATCCGTAATTGCAAGATTTGTCACCCTAACGAGCGAGGTATTTATCTGATGATGCTGTCAGCATCTTTGAACGTTGGAAGCCCAACATACTATGGTGAAGACCTGTGGACCTGCAGGCAGCAGTCAGCAGATGGTGCTGCAATGCCGCTCTGCCGCACAGCTTAGCCGTGCTCTACAACAGCTCAGAAAGACCTGGCTCGGAAACCCTGGGTTGCCCCTTGGGAATCTCTGTCAATTTGTATGTTCCCACACTAGCCTGAACTTGCTCATATTCTCTTCCTGGAGTTTAACCTGACATAATTTTTGATGGGGATTCAAAATGTGCAAGCACTATACTCTGAGAAGTGATTATTGCACAAACAGCTTAGTCCCATGGGTATGAGCTAGCTCCCTATATTACAAAAAAATCCTATAATAGTTCTGACACATCATTGTCATCATCAGACTGTGAAAATGGCCTTCTGAGTGGATTTCATCCATGACTGCCAGAAGCATGTGGGACCCCACAGGTCCGGTGCTATGTGATATTTTCATTAATGCTATTTGAAACAAGCATAGGCCTGTTAAATTTGCAGAGTGTGGAAGAATTGTGGTGTGTAGTCTAAAGAGGGTGGGAGAGGCCCGAGAACAGTCTACAAGGGTCACTGCAAGGAAGAAAGAACAAATTCATCCTTTCTTTTCATGCTGGATAAGACATGATGTTCTGGTCTCCAACAGAGACAGGTAGAAAAAATATTGCAGCAGTGAGGAAGTGCAGTGATCTACCAGATCACCTGGAGAGTGAGGAAGTCTGTTCCTGGAGTGACACAGTGAGTGTTGATCTTCCGTGTGGAAGCTGATGACTGTCCCCAGCCCTATTTTCTGTGTTTCTCTGAAAAACCACTTGCTCTAAGCCCAAGGGGCTCTCCCTGCCCTCATAAAAACCTTAGCTGGGAAACTGCATATTCTTGCTCAGCAGGGTGCTCCTGATCTGAGCTGTGGGAGTGAGCAAATGCCATTTAGTCCTTAGAGAGAGCATGTCCTCTCCAGGGACCTGTCTCTTAAAGACCAGCCAGTTCATATTCACCTAGCCTGGATCCAGGGTTAACCTGACCCTGGAAGGTGGGCTCCACAGCGCATGTGGCTAACCCCCAAGTCATCTGCTCTTGACTTTTTCCTCCCTGCACTGCTGCTGTTAAGGAGTCCAGTCACCAGCAGCACGATGAGTTCACATCCTGCCTTCACGGACTGCTGTCCGTGCAGAGTTACGCACAAATAAGCTTCTTCCTCTTCTTCCTTGCAAACAGGCTGTCATCCCTGCATCTCACTGTGCTGCTACCTCGCTTCTCTCCAGCCTCGTGCACTCTGAGCCAGCAAGGTCTCTGGTTGTCTCTTGTGCCCGAGATCTTTGTTCTCTGCTGCTGGAGGCAGCTGCCAACTTCTTGTGTCCTTCCCAGAGCGTCACGCTTGTGCTCAAACCTCAGGAGTGTGTGAGAGGCACTAGGCTAGCACCCTTGATTTGCCGTTGTCACATGTGCTCCCAGCCTGCTGCTCTTGGTGATGGGGAGTGTGGTGGGGGGACAGCCCTGGCATGGGGACAGCCCTGGCATGGGGACAGCTGTGATGAGTCCTTGGTGGCAAAAATCACAGGTCAAGCTGTTTTCACACAGCTCTCTGGGCAAAAGACAGGCCCAGATGCAAGACTCAGCTATGTGGTGTTATTTCTGGCTCTCTGCACTCTTTGGACTCCTTTCCATCTTCCCACAAGGCATTTTCAGGGGTAGCAGGGTCAGGTTTTGGAGGGGCTCTGGGCACACAGGGGACTCCCACCCCTGGGACTGCATTGAAGCATTTAGACTGGGGTAGAAAGTAGTTTTCACACCAAAGAGCACTTTGAATCAGGAGCGATACTTCTCCTGGGAGAAGAAGGATGTGTCATGCTGAATTACACCCAGCAGGGTTAGGATGTGGAGTCTGCAGGAAGGAGCCGTCTCTTGAAAGGATAGTAAAGGGCTAATGGTTGCCATTACTTCAGGCTTGGTCCTAAAAGCAAAGCCAAGATGTTACCTGCCGGGCCATAAACCTCTGTGCTCTCACTGGGGAATTCACAGAAGGAAAAATCAGTCCCCTTCAGCTGAAAAGTGGAAGAGACTGTCCAAAGAGACAGCTTCGTGGCTGGGTGATGGGAGTGGGGGGATGCTGTGGGTGCTGGGGTTCACAGATTGGGGGGGATAGAAGTGAGAGACCATTAAATAATCCTGCCTACAGTTTGATTCAGTCCTACGTCCTGTGGTTGAAAGGGGCAAGTGGAAAGGGATACAAGCTGACCCCAGAAATAGTCTTGTGCCAGTAAATTTGAAAGGGAGATTCCAGAGAAAGAGGAAGTCAATAGAAAAAGCCTGAAAATTTAGAACAGTGTTATAAAAATCTTTCGACTCAGCAAAGAGGCAGCCCAGGAAGCTCTGAGGGACTCGCAGGAGGAGATGAGAGCCAAGTATGCAGAGGAAACCAAAAAGAGAGAAATAGAAACCCCTGATGATCCCAAAGGAGATTTGATGTGCTTAGGTACCGCAGTGAAGGTGACTGTTCCTGGGGATGCGGCAGCAAGGACAGCGAGCTGGGATGGGTAAATACAGAGAATGTGAAGAGTAAAAGGTTGCAACTGCAAAACCAAATTCACTCCTGGGGAGCAGAAGCAGCAAGGAGTCAGCTTAGGAGATGGGGGTGTCTGCACTACGAGAGGCTGCCTCAGCCCTGCTCCTTCAGGGCAGAGAAAGAGGAGCTGTTAGAGATGGGAGTGTCCAAAAAGGGTACTCTGGAGGAAATTTGTAAGAAGTGCTATTATTCAGTGATTCCAGGCTGAATGGTTGAGCTGAGCAGGCCACAGGGGTTTCAGAATGAAGCAGTTAATCACATACCAGAAATCCACAACCGCTGAAACCAGCTCCAGTCCTGGAGGGGAACAAGTGAATCTAA
Source organism: Gymnogyps californianus (assembly GCF_018139145.2). Lineage (NCBI taxonomy): Eukaryota > Metazoa > Chordata > Aves > Accipitriformes > Cathartidae > Gymnogyps > Gymnogyps californianus. The sequence continues at coordinate 6,052,761 of NC_059490.1, read as the reverse complement.
CATTTGTCCTGGGAGAAAGAGAGCAGGCAGCTGCCCTCTGTCCGGGCTGATGGCATTTGTATAGCCTTGTAGAACATTTGATTCCAAAACAACATGGTCATTAGTGACACCTTTTAAAATGGGACTCTAAAACACCCCTGTGAGTCGGCCCTTGTAAACACAAACCAGTTCAAATTCAGAAGGAAGATCACACCTCTGGCTGGCTTCTCGAGCATGCTGGTTGCACAGTAGGACTGATATCCATCTGAGTGGTGGTTGGTTTTTATCTGCCCTGCTTGGGTCAGAAACCTGCATGGGAAACTTACTACGTTCATGTGGAAATCTAATTTCCCATCTACTTGTATTCCCAGCCAGTTTCTAGCTATATGTCTTTATACCAGCAGTGTCCACTACACCTCTTTTCCACCCTTGGTGTTGATTCTGATGCATTCACAGAGGTCAGTCCCTCATTTTCCTAACCCTTCAACCCAAGCTCTTTGCATTTGACTCTTCTCATGTCGTGTCACAGTCTTGTGATTTGTAGCATGGGTCTTCCCTGCCCCAGACATTTCCAGCTGACAGGCTCCCAAACTGGCACGGCTGCTACTGTTATCCCTTGTTGCCAAGAGCATGATCATACGGTCTGCACTGCTGAATCGAATCCCTTCTCCATTACTCCAGTCCTCAAGGTCATTATAATCTTTCTGTGTGATATCCTGGCCTCTTCTAGATTGATGATAGCATCTCGTTTTGCCTCATCAGCAAATTTCCTTTGCATTCTCCTGCTTTTTGTGCGAAGATCATTAATGCAAATGTTAAGCAGAATAATTTTTGAGGCAGAAACTCAAGGAACTGTACTGCTAAACCCCCTTCAGTCTAACGCATCCCCTTTCAGCTGAAGCAATTACCATGCCCCTTTCAGGCGGCTCTTTACCCACTTTATGTTTCATATGCCAGTCACATCTTCTCTGGCTTAGCTAATAATTTACTGTGTGGCACCATTTCAAATGTCTTACTGAAGCCCAGACAAGTGAGATCTACTGCATTGCCTTTGTCGCAGATATCTGTGAACTTATAAAAGCAAGCTATTAGGTTAGCGTTGGTGTGCGTCAGGACCAATACTGCGTGATGTACTGGGAATATGTTGTATCTTGTGCGATGCCTGAGGATCTGGAGAGGGGAGTTCAGTGGGCGGCATATGTCTGCAAAGTACAAGATTATTTACATTAATCAGGGTTGGAGAAGACTGGGGTTTAACAGAGTTAGTTGATGGAGCAACATGCTAGCAGATGACATTCACTCAGGAGTCATTTGCAATACTAATTTCTGTTTCTAAGGTCGAATGAACTACAGCTATTTGGGGAAGAAAGAGGCCTGGGGTAATGTTTTTGAGTTTATGGCCAGATTTTAAAGATATTTGGGTCCTGAGTATTTGGCCCATGTGACTTCTAAGTCTCTGTTCCATTCCTCTTCAATGACATTCAGGTCCCCTAAATGCCGCCTTCTTTAGAAAATAAGACTTAACATCTTATTTTCTAGAGTTGATCTTTGGTGCTGCAAGTCCAAGGATTAAGCAGAATATTGGAGTGTGTGAAGGATGGGACAGAAACTAATTCTCCAAATGCCATAATGTTGTTGTAGAAACCAGCAGGATGATCTCCGAATGCCACATGCAGCTCTGATCATTTTGACTCAGAGATGGATAGAGCCAACACAGAAGACTTTGAGCCAGGTGATGAAAGCATTTAGCGACTTGGAGATGAAAGATTGAAAAGAGTGGGGCAAATAGATGAAGGGAGCTTAAAAAGAAACATTCAATATTGATTATTTACCCTTTCATGCAGAAGAAGAAAGGGACATCTACGTGGTTAAAACCATTTAAAGAGAGAAACCGTGCACTAGAGAGAAATATTTTGACACGAGGCATAATTAACATGTGAAACTCTGTGCTAGAAGGTCTCATCAAGGGCAAAAAGTGGAGAAGAAAGACAGAAGCACTTGCTATGAGATAACCCCAGCTATGTAAGTTTAGATAATTTTTTATTTTTAGCCTGTTTTCATGGAAATGGGGCTTATGCAATCTGCTGTCTGGGTGCAGGAGGTAATGATAGTTGGTGTCTGCAAACTCAAAACTGAAATCACTTCTTGCAGTCAGGCAACTTCTTTTTAAAGTCCCAATGATGTATTCATGTGAGCAGGCACAGATCTCTGCAGAGGCAGTAGCTGCGAGCCTCTGGCTCTGCCAAATTGCACAGACAGAGCTGCAGGTCAGTACATCTGGGAGACCAGAGTCCATGTGCCCTCGCAAAACCAAACCCAGCCCCGGTGAGAATTAACCCCAGGGTTTTCCTCCACTTGAGCCCAGGGGTGGGGACAGGGCTGCAGGGGCAAGTCATGAGGCACAGGAGACAAACAGCAGGATGGGGACCTGGGGTGGGGGTGAGCACTGTGCCAGAGCAGGGGGAGAGGCTGTGGGTGCTGTTTGGGGGAGCTAGGGCAGAGCGAAGCTGGGTTCAGAGGGTGGCAAGAAGGTCCAGTGGGCTGGTGAGTGAGCTTCTAACCGGGGTGGTTCACTGTGCCTTGTGCTCTGAATCCTGCTACATACAGAGGGATGTATTTACATTTAGGTGAAGCAGGGTACTTCTTTCTCATGTAAATGCTTGTTCGGCTCACACAGCATTTCTCTTCCCTGGTTTTGTGTAAAGAAATGTATCTGCTTGCCTTAAGGAGCAAGGGGTGCTTGAGGCTGGGGATTTGGAGTCAACACGGGGTGTCTTGCCGAGGGTGGAAGAAGCCGAGGCTGCAGCCATCTCTGGGTGAAATATATCCCCTGGGGTGGTCTCTAAGCTCTCAGACATAGAGCTGAGGGTAACCAGCTCAGAGTGTCCCTGTGGTTTGGCAGAGCTGTGCTGGGTGGCTTGGAGGGTGTCAGGCACATGTGCCGGCAGCGTCAAACTACCCTCCTTTTGTTGGACCTTACTAATCCCCTTGCGTTTTTCTGTAATGCGTGCACACACGGGTGTGCTGCAACCTCCTGCCTGGGCAGAGGTTATTTTTGCTTTTACCACTCCGTTTGCTTTCAGTCTAGTGTAGAAGTCACTCAAGCTGCAGGAAGAAGAGGCTTATCGTTGATCCAGGACCGTAGAAAAATCCCTGTCCTGGGTTGCAGGTCTTTGTGCAGGGCATAGCACAGGATCCTCTGAGGGGGAAAGGACATTCAGTAATTTGAATTAAAAAGAGATCAGTGGGGACTTGTTTAGGAATTCCACTCTGAATGCTGAGTTACTCTCATAAAACAATATATGCAAGGGTCAGTGACAGCTCACCGCAGGGCGAGACTGACGGCTGATCTGTGTTTTCCTTGTAACCTCTAGCCACGGGACCCCTTTGCATAATTTTTATCAATGATGAGTGTCACTTCCCAGACGGATGTTGCATAATGCCGTGTGGTTTTCTCCACACTTGCATGGGATCGTGGTGTTGGCAGTTTCTCTCATTTCTTTCTGCCTGTGGTTTCCTTCTGTCTTACGCTGGTGCGTGGTGAAGGCAGAAGGGCTGCTGTGATCCCTTTAGTGCTGCGAAGGGCAGGGCCCCACGTGTCTGGCAGCCGCTCCTGAAAGAGGTGCAGAGAGCATGCCTCTACCTTGACTCAGGGTCAGAAACACAGCCTGCTTCTGCCAGCTAGCAGGAATTTGTCCTCAGGGTAAACTCTCTGCAGAGTTGGGGAGGCTTCCTAAAGTCGGCCCCAGACTGAGGCAGTTGAGTCTCAGCGTTCCTTACCGGGCTTGGGGACCAGAAAGCGATGCTGTCCTCTTACAATGACTGAGATCATCCCTTGTCTTCTTTTCTAGTCTAAATGAATCCCATGACATTGGCTGGCTGCCCTGTCTGGACACGGGACTTTCTTGCTGCTCTTTTCTTGCTCTTCTATCACTTATTTCTTGAAATGTGAGGCGCTAAGGGGCAAGTTCCTCACCAGCAGCAGTCACCCCAGTACCTGAGCAAATCTGGGGGTCTGCTCTGACCACACGCTGTCCCTGCTGTTTCTGGCTGCTCTCTCAGTGCAGCTCTTCACGTGCCACCATGCCTCGACTTGTCCCCCTCTGCCTTGCCAGCTGCCTGCCATCAGGTCAGTAGTGATGGTCCCTCTGCTCTTTTAACCGTGCTCACAGCCCCTGGGGGTAATATGTTTTTTAGACTTTAATTCCCTCGTTTTCTTAAGGAGACACATGCAAGGCAGTGCCAAAAGCATCTGATAATGCAAGACTAGTGTCATGTTTGCTCATCACTGGCTTTCTGGTACCTCTCCCACTCCATGTGAGTTTGTCCTACTAATCACCAGTGATTCAGAGATGACCACAGCCTGGCTCCGGCGGAAGTTAGGGGAATCTCTGGGGCCTTTTTGTTTGACTACACCTGCCTTATCTACCTCTTCCTTACTTATTTGTTCTCTTTTCCCTTTTCTCATCTGTGTGCACTAAATTTTGATTGTGTTGAGTACTTGACCATAACCTCTTGTTTTGTTTATGCAAAGACAAGCCAAAAAGAGGTGGCATCTTTGGCTACTTGCTCCCCTTCCTAACTAATGGGCTTTTACTTTCTCTTGTTTTTCAAATTTGTATTTGTAAAGCTGGGTTTTCTGGTCTCCTGTGGTTCCTCCCCTGCCTTGAATTTCTCTTGTGTTTCTCTGCTGGATTAGAAAGTCATCTGCTTACAGAGGTCTTCCATGGCAGGAGAAATAAAACCATAAGTCATTTCTTCACTCTCCCTTTACATCAGTTCCGTATATTTAATTCCTTAAACACACTTAAACACAAACTATCTACTTTTGCTGAGCTGCCATTTTGTGCAATTCGTTGAAATATCCTCGATTCCAGTTAGAATGGAAAGTATTTCATCAGCATCCAGTAAGAAGTCCCATCCGGCTCTCATCTAAATGGAGAACTGAAAGCTTGGCCAACCACTTCTGCAGCAAAGAGGAAATATTTTTGCCATTTCCATCAGAAATAATCTTTGCAATTGTTAGATTTTCCGTGGTTCCTACCGGATGATAAGCTTTCCTCTTGTAACTGATAAAGCCCATGCCCACAGATCATCACGCTTCTACTCGTCATTGTGATGATCTCAGTTTCTAATATTTGCTGGGTGTGGGATATTGCTTACCACCATCCTGGCATTTCTTGTTTCCCGTTGCTATGCTCTTACCTACCCCACTCCTTTTCTCTCTGCTTGGGCAGGCAAAGGGGTTCCCACCAAGCCAGCGTTGCCCACTGCCATTGCTCATCCCCGGCTGTGGGCGCCGTGGCTCGATTCTCCTGCCCAAGCCAAGCTCAACCCTGGCTTGGGGCTGCTCTCCCAGAAGTATCCCACCCTGGGGTTCGGGTAGCTCAGCATCTTGTTCCTGCAGTTGACCCAGAGAGCAATTGCTGGTTGCCTTCATTGTAACAGCCTGGTGCACGCTAATGTCCTCCCTCACACTTCTCCTTGTTAAACAGAGCAAAGTTGGCTCTGGTGAGGGCAGGAGAGATGCCAGAACGGGGTGATTGGAGGGCAGAGGTCTGGGGCAGGTCTTTGTGGGAGACATGGGGCTTTACAGGCAGAGAGGTTCATAAAAACAAAAGGCTTCTGCTGGCTGACCCCTGAACTTGGGATTCCTCTGCACACAGAGGATGCTTTGAGGTTAAGAGAAACCTCTTAGTGACTCTGCGATGGCATTAACAGAAAAGCTCATGCAGATCTTCTGTCTTCTGAGGAATTGAGCCTTTTCCTTCTGCTTTTGTCTATCCAGTGACATTTGACAAGCAGGAGCATTTACAACAGGTACCACCTCTCCTCCAAGCCCTTCTCAAATGCCCCAGATGAAGACCCTGGTCACCATTAATTACACAGGACTTAGTCATTTGTAGCCCCAGGCCCAGAGCGGCTTAAACAGAAATAGCTGAAACATAGGCAGTTGGAGAAGGGAGCTGGAGAGGTGGTTTCTGTTCATACCACCGCCCTGAGGCCAGATCAGCGCTGCTTAGCTCCTCCTGAAGGTCGCCGTGAGATGATTTACACCCGTTCCCACCTCTGTCCCATCTTTTCTAAAAGAAACAATCATGACCTTTTCTCCTAATCCTACACCTCCTCTCAAGTGCCAGCTCGGAGGGATGCATCCTTCAGACAGGGACCTGTTGGCAGGGGAATGTTTTCCAGCAAAAGGCCATCGCAGCCACCGTGAGGTTTATCCCTGTGCGTGAATGGGGAGCATCGCCCCTGCCATGCGGTGAGGATGGGCACAGCCATTGCTCAGCATCTCGGTGAGTTAGGCTTTTCCCTTGAGTCAGGGCGGCAGGAATTAGTCATGCCCGAGCAAGGGTCAGGGGGTGGGGGGGTGGGAGGCTGGGGGTTTGCACGGTAACTGGGAGCCGGGCAGCAAACCTTTTGTGGCACCACAGGGCAGCATCAGGGCAAGGCTGGAAAAAGAAAAAAAAAAGGAGGAAGTAGCAAGTTTGGCAGCTCGCTCTTTCTGGGTGTGCACCGGCGAGGGCGTTTGGGAACTACCCTCTGGGATTGCAAATGCTGCCCCTTTTCAGTCATGCTACGATCTCCTCGAGGTTTCATCTGCAAGGTTGCAATGAGCTGATCTCAGTGGGCACCAGCAGAATCCTCTCCCCCCTCCAGCTCCTACTCTTAATGCCCGATCTCCTCACACAGATATATTTGCTTTTTTGGGGCTAAGCCAGTAGAGAGAGCTTAAATTGGATGAAATTATCCTGCTTGAGAAGAAGTGGGCAAGCAGTAATTGCAACAACTTGACTGTCAAGAGGCTGCAGGCTGCAGCCAAAACTAAAATCCTTCCAGAAGTGTAAATCCTCTGTTCATCCAGGGGACAGGGAGGGTGGCAGGTTAGGCTGCAGCCTGAGCCCACTGCTCCAGCCCTGGAGCAGGGCAGCAGAGTCCAGTCCCTACAGGCCCTCCAGTCCTCCATGTCTCTGCAACCTTTCCAGCATGAGAACACTGCTTTTGACCATATTACCAGCAAAAAGGGACAAATGTGACACCCCCAGTGACTTCTACCTCAACACAACCTTGTTCCTACATGATCTTTCCTTTCCTCCATGTCCAACCAAGAATCGGTGCTATCAGTGGAGATGAATGTATGTGCAATAAATTGTTACAGAGCTAACTCTGTATCCCTGCTGTGACTGGTGGAGCAGGGTGAGAAGTGGTATTTGTGGCAAAACTGGGGGATAAGTTGGGATTTGACTGCTGGCAGTGGTTTTCTGCCAGCAATAGCGGCAGTGCCTGGGGGTGTCCATGCCGGGGCATCTGAGCTGGGCTGGGCTGGGCTGTCCGTCCGCAGAGCAGCTCCGCAGCCCCCCGACACAGCGATGCTGCTGGGGCTGTCGCAAAGCAAATCCCTGCCTGGAGCTTGCTGCCGCTGCTTCACGGCCGCCTGCTTGGGCTTGCCATCGGGGCTCTGGCCACGGAGCTTTGTGCCCCAGCCTGGCTCATGGCCGGTGGGGTCCTCGCAGCAGCGGCAGGGTCGGTGTCGGGGGGGTTTGGGCTCCGGCCGGTCCCCGCTGGGCACCCAAATGGAATCTGAAAGTCGCAGCCCCGTGGCTGGCGCTTCCCCTGCTGCGGTTTCCTTGCCTTCTCCAGCTCAGCAAAACTGGGCGATCCTGACATAACTTCCCCGGTATGATGCACTCATTTTCTTTCCTTGAAACCCTGTGCCCGCCCAGCGGCCGGCAATAAAAGGAGGGCAGCGCCACAGGGGCCAAGCATCGTGCAGAGGAGAGCCCTGCAGCCCCCCCAGCTCCAGCCCCGCTCGCAGATCCCTCGGCCCCCGCAGCACCATGAAGGTCCCCGCAGCCGCCCTGGTCGCTCTCCTCCTCATGGCCACCTGCTCCCCGTCCGAGGCCCATCTCGGTGAGTCCGGCGTCGCTGCGTCCTCCCCGGGGCTGGGGGTGCCATCGCTCCACGGGAGCTGCCGGGGCAGCCGGAGAGCCCCATCCCCGTCAGCGGGGATCCTCGTGGCTGTGGGGAGGACTGGGAGCCGGAGACCACCGCCAGTGCTGGGACTCAGGCTTGGGGCCAGGGGTCTCCTGGGGGGCCACTGCCAGGGAATATGACACAAGGGGGTGGGGACACAACGGGAGATGGCAAATCCCTGGGGAGCCCAAACGCCGGCGGGGCCAGAGCCTGTGCTGTAGCCTGGGGTCTCACCAGGGCTGTCTGTCTCTCTCTGCCCTCACAGACGGTGTCCCCACCAGCTGCTGCTTCAGCTACCAGCAACGCCCTGTCCCGCGGGGCCTCATCGCCTCCATCTACATCACCACCAGCAGCTGCACCCAGCCAGGAGTGATGTGAGTACCTGCCGCTGCGGGGGGCTTGGGCTGCGATGGCCGGGGCAGTGCCCCGAGGGTGGCCGGGAGGGGGACGGGGACACGGCCGGGGACACCCGGGGCGCTGCTGGCAGGACCCAGCGCAGGCACCCCGCTGCCCCGGCCGAGCGCCCCAACGCGGGTTTTCTCCCGGCAGCCTGGTCACCAAGAAGAAGAAGGAGCTGTGCGCGGACCCCCAGGCGCCCTGGGTGCAGGCACATCTGAAACACTTCCAGACTGTGAAGAACTGACCCTTCCCCGCCGCCACCCGCCATGCCCCCGGTGCTGCCCCCGCAGGCTTGGCTTCCAGCCCCAGGCACGCAAGAGAGTACTTGAACTGCAGCCCTCTTCAACGGGAAAAATGTTTCTATTATTTAACTTATTTAAGTTAAACTAAGTATTTTTTGTTAAGGAAAGGGAAAACCCCCAAATAAACTTTTATTAAGGAGGATCTGCAGGTTTGTTGGACGCAGGCTAGGAGGGCGGTTGGGTGTCGGGGTGTCCTTCGAGGATCCTGGCCTCTTCTTCTGCAGCCGAAGTGGCAGGAGCCGGGGTGCTGTGTGAGGGTCCCTGCGCCGGGGGGCTGGAGTCTGCGTCGGCTGCAACGGAGGGCACTGGAAGGGGCAGGGAGATGGTGAGCACAACGAGCCCATGCCTCACTCCCTCCCTCCCCGGGTCACAGCCCGGCGCCTGTCCCCAGGTCCCAGATGGCTGTGGTGGCCATGTGGCCCTGGGGACCCTGTCCCCCCGGCTGCACCCCTCACCGGTGCCCGTGTCGCTGCAGTCGCCGCACTCCCAGGAGTCGGCACCTTCCCCCACGGAGGAGCAGCGCTGGTGGGTCCCGCGGGAGCCACAGGAGCTGCAGAGCAGAAGTCTCCAGGGCCTGGGGGAGCAAAGGGACCCACTGCCACCAAAGGCCCCCGAGCTGTGGGCTGCCAGCCCCGGCGCTGTGCTGAGCCCACCTCCACCCGCTCCCCCCCAGCAGCCGGGGCTGAGCTGCTGGCACGCACCCTGTGCCATGCCCGGCTCGGCATCCCAGGGAACTTCCATTTCTGCCCAGAGGAGGAGACGAAGGAAGGCATCGTCTCCTGGCTGGGGCTGCGGGGACCAGGGCCACCGGCACTCACCCCTTCTCCTCCACCTCCTCCCGTCCCGCTGGGCACAGGCACTGGCCGGCGTCGCAGGAGCTGTGCCGCTGGTAATGGTCCATGAAGGCCCCGTCCTCCTCCCAGGCAGCATCCCTGTGGGAGCCGGGGAGCGCTCAGCCCCGGGGTGGGGGACACCCCGCTGGCAGCCGGGGAGGCAGGAGGGGATCGGCCGGAGCATCACGGAGAGGGAGGGAGGCAGGAGGGAGGGCACCAACCTGTCAGGGATTTTGATGCCCAGGCGAAACATCTCTGCCTGGAAGGTGTCCACATCCTGGCAGAGCGGGCATCGGAAGTGGTGCAGGGCAGAGCCCAGCCCAGCCCTGCCACGTTTCAGTGTGCCGCCTGGCCGCTGACACCGGGCCACTGATAAAGCCACCTACCTTCTCCAAATCCCCAATTTCTGCAGAAATGAGCCTTTTTGGATCAAGGAGGATCTGGGTGGCTGCTTGCAGCCTGCAAGCTGGCACACTTCTTGTTACAATAACGGCCCTGCACGTGCGGTGCCGTGTCACAAACATCCTGGGCTGTACAAATTCCCCCGCGCAACTGCCTCCACCTCAGTGGCACGTTTGCCGTGAGATGCCGCAGCCCCCCCTGCCCACTCTCCAGCAAAGCTGCGGGAGGAGCAGGCAGGACCCTCCTGTGTGCCTCCCCCGCCCAAAAGGACGGGAGAGGTCCCTGAGGAGGAAGGTGAGCGCTGAGCATCCCCCCGGGCACCTGCCAGAAGGGATTTTGGCTGGTGCCCGGCTGTGCAAGCAGTGGCGCCTGCGCCATGGGAAGGTGCTCTGGCCTCTCCCCCATCCCGCTCCCGGTGTTACCCCTACTGGCACCCTGGCACAGTGCTGGGGGTGACAGTGCCGCTGTCCCCCGATAGTGTGTGGGCTGTGCCGGCGGGCAGACTGTGACCCCGAGGTGGTTGGGCAGCTCTGCCGTCAGGATGGGCTCTGCATCCATGAGAACTGCCTGGTGAGTCCCCGGTCCCCGACAGCCCCCGGTCCCCAGACCTGCACAGCCAGCAGCCACTGGCAAACGCCCTCTTTTCCCCTCTTGCAGTACCACGCCAGCGGGCTGATCCAGAGAGGGGCTGATGAAGAGGGCTTCTACGGCTTCCTCATCCCCGACATCCAGAAGGAGCTGGAGCGGGTGGCACAGAAGGTGAGGCTGGGGGGCACGTGTCCCCACCGCGGTCCCCATGCCCCGTGTCAGTACCGCACAGGTCAGCAATCCCCAGGGATGATGCTCTGACATCCAGATCCTCCTTGATCCAAAAAAGACCATTTCTGCAGAAACTGGGGATTTGGAGAAGGTAGGTGGCTTTATCAGTGGCCCGGTGTCAGTGGCCAGGCGGCACACTGAAACGTGGCAGGGCTGTGCTGGGTGAGGGCGAACTGGGCTCCCCGGGGGCTTGCGGTGCTGACACCGTCCACCTCCGTGCCATCCCCAGAGGTGCTGCATCTGCCAGCTGCGGGGTGCCTCGGTCACCTGCCGGCGCCGGCGCTGCCCCCGAAACTTCCACTTCCCCTGCGGCAGCGAGCGGGGCTGCGTCTCCCAGTTCTTCGGGGAGTTCAAGTGAGTGAAGCCGCCCCACAGGGCTGGGGCCAGGGCCAGGGCCAGGGCTGGGGCCGAGGAGGGCTGGGGCTGAACGGTCACCTCCATCCCACAGGTCCTTCTGCTGGAAGCACCGGCCGGTGCAGCGGGTGCGAGCGGCGCAGCAGGACCAGACTCCCTGCCTCATCTGCCAGGAGGCGGTGGCGGGGCGGCCCTGCTACGACACCCTGGTCTGCCCTGCCTGCGCCAGCGCCTGGTTCCACCGCCGCTGCATCCAGGTAGGCGGCATCGCCCCTGGCCCCTGATGTGATCACCCCTGTCGTCACCTCGTCGCTCAGCTCCGGGGGGGGCGAACGGGACCCCCCCCGCCGCTGATGCTGATGCTGGCTCTGCCCCAGGGCCAGGCACTGCGCTCTGCCCTGCACCACTTCCGCTGCCCGCTCTGCCAGGACGTGGACACCTTCCAGGCGGAGATGTTTCGCCTGGGCATCAAAATCCCTGACAGGTTGGTGCCCTCCCTCCTCCCTCCCTCCCTCTCCGTGATGCTCCGGCCGATCCCCTCCTGCCTCCCCGGCTGCCAGCGGGGTGTCCCCCCACCCCTGGGGCTGAGCGCTCCCCGGCTCCCACAGGGATGCTGCCTGGGAGGAGGACGGGGCCTTCATGGACCATTACCAGCGGCACAGCTCCTGCGACGCCGGCCAGTGCCTGTGCCCAGCGGGACGGGAGGAGGTGGAGGAGAAGGGGTGAGTGCCGGTGGCCCTGGTCCCCGCAGCCCCAGCCAGGAGACGATGCCTTCCTTCGTCTCCTCCTCTGGGCAGAAATGGAAGTTCCCTGGGATGCCGAGCCGGGCATGGCACAGGGTGCGTGCCAGCAGCTCAGCCCCGGCTGCTGGGGGGGAGCAGGGTGGAGGTGGGCTCAGCACAGCGCCGGGGCTGGCAGCCCACAGCTCGGGGGCCTTTGGTGGCAGTGGGTCCCTTTGCTCCCCCAGGCCCTGGAGACTTCTGCTCTGCAGCTCCTGTGGCTCCCGCGGGACCCACCAGCGCTGCTCCTCCGTGGGGGAAGGTGCCGACTCCTGGGAGTGCGGCGACTGCAGCGACACGGGCACCGGTGAGGGGTGCAGCCGGGGGACAGGGTCCCCAGGGCCACATGGCCACCACAGCCATCTGGGACCTGGGGACAGGCGCCGGGCTGTGACCCGGGGAGGGAGGGAGTGAGGCATGGGCTCGTTGTGCTCACCATCTCCCTGCCCCTTCCAGTGCCCCCCGTTGCAGCCGACGCAGACTCCAGCCCCCCGGCGCAGGGACCCTCACACAGCGCCCCGGCTCCTGCCACTTCGGCTGCAGAAGAAGAGGCCAGGATCCTCGAAGGACACCCCGACACCCAACCGCCCTCCTAGCCTGCGTCCAACAAACCTGCAGATCCTCCTTAATAAAAGTTTATTTGGGGGTTTTCCCTTTCCTTAACAAAAAATACTTAGTTTAACTTAAATAAGTTAAATAATAGAAACATTTTTCCCGTTGAAGAGGGCTGCAGTTCAAGTACTCTCTTGCGTGCCTGGGGCTGGAAGCCAAGCCTGCCGGGGGCAGCACCGGGGGCATGGCGGGTGGCGGCGGGGAAGGGTCAGTTCTTCACAGTCTGGAAGTGTTTCAGATGTGCCTGCACCCAGGGCGCCTGGGGGTCCGCGCACAGCTCCTTCTTCTTCTTGGTGACCAGGCTGCCGGGAGAAAACCCGCGTTGGGGCGCTCGGCCGGGGCAGCGGGGTGCCTGCGCTGGGTCCTGCCAGCAGCACCCCGGGTGTCCCGGCCGTGTCCCCGTCCCCCTCCCGGCCACCCTCGGGGCACTGCCCCGGCCATCGCAGCCCAAGCCCCCCGCAGCGGCAGGTACTCACATCACTCCTGGCTGGGTGCAGCTGCTGCTGGTGATGTAGATGGAGGCGATGAGGCCCCGCGGGACAGGGCGCTGCTGGTAGCTGAAGCAGCAGCTGGTGGGGACACCGTCTGTGAGGGCAGAGAGAGACAGACAGCCCTGGTGAGACCCCAGGCTACAGCACAGGCTCTGGCCCCGCCGGCGTTTGGGGCTCCCCAGGGATTTGCCATCTCCCGTCGTCGCCCCCCCCCTTGTGTCATATTCCCTGGCAGTGGCCCCCCAGGAGACCCCTGGCCCCAAGCCTGAGTCCCAGCACTGGCGGTGGTCTCCGGCTCCCAGTCCTCCCCACAGCCACGAGGTCCCCGCTGACGGGGATGGGGCTCTCCGGCTGCCCCGGCAGCTCCCGTGGAGCGATGGCACCCCCAGCCCCGGGGAGGACGCAGCGACGCCGGACTCACCGAGATGGGCCTCGGACGGGGAGCAGGTGGCCATGAGGAGGAGAGCGACCAGGGCGGCTGCGGGGACCTTCATGGTGCTGCGGGGGCCGAGGGATCTGCGAGCGGGGCTGGAGCTGGGGGGGCTGCAGGGCTCTCCTCTGCACGATGCTTGGCCCCTGTGGCGCTGCCCTCCTTTTATTGCCGGCCGCTGGGCGGGCACAGGGTTTCAAGGAAAGAAAATGAGTGCATCATACCGGGGAAGTTATGTCAGGATCGCCCAGTTTTGCTGAGCTGGAGAAGGCAAGGAAACCGCAGCAGGGGAAGCGCCAGCCACGGGGCTGCGACTTTCAGATTCCATTTGGGTGCCCAGCGGGGACCGGCCGGAGCCCAAACCCCCCCGACACCGACCCTGCCGCTGCTGCGAGGACCCCACCGGCCATGAGCCAGGCTGGGGCACGAAGCTCTGTGGCCAGAGCCCCGATGGCAAGCCCAAGCAGGCGCCGTGAAGCAGCGGCAGCAAGCTCCAGGCAGGGATTTGCTTTGCGACAGCCCCAGCAGCATCGCTGTGTCGGGGGGCTGCGGAGCTGCTCTGCGGACGGACAGCCCAGCCCAGCCCAGCTCAGATGCCCCGGCATGGACACCCCCAGGCACTGCCGCTATTGCTGGCAGAAAACCACTGCCAGCAGTCAAATCCCAACTTATCCCCCAGTTTTGCCACAAATACCACTTCTCACCCTGCTCCACCAGTCACAGCAGGGATACAGAGTTAGCTCCGAAGCTCCATGGCCAGAGCTCTGATGGGAACCAGGTGGATGAAAGCTGCTCCAGCTTCCCTGTGCCCACTGGAAACCTGCCCAAAAGCATCTGCATCATATTGACGTGAGTGACAGGCCTGTGGTGGCCCAGTTTCCTCTGTTTGCTGTCCCTCTTGCCACCGCAGTGGGTGGATGGGCTCTAGTGGCTGTGGGAGGATTTTGCCCATGAGATAAGGTGATTCCCAGGGTCCTGGAGCACCCCGTCACGAGCAGGGTCACCCCTATGGGTGCCCATCGCTGGGTTCTAGCCGGGGCTGAAGGATAGTGCTAAACCTCCAGGCACCTCTCCTTCTGTAGCTGCCCTTGTTTAACACCTTAATCCCTCTGGGAAAAAAACAAATCAACACCCCAAACCCCCCAAACCCAACGTTTCTCCCCTTACCAGCCTGCGCCTGCCTTTATCCCTGCCTCAATCTGCATCCCACCGGGCGGGCAGCTGCCCAGGGCATCCTTCAACCCCACGCCTGGGCAGAGGCTGCTTCATCGTGGGGGGGAGCTGAGGGGTTCAGCCTCGGCTCTTTGGCTTTCTCTGCCTCCCAAGGGCTTCCAGGACTATTCCTGGATCCCCATGGGGATGCTGAGCCCTGATATGACCTCTCTTTTCTCACGCAGGATTTATATCATCTCACTCCAGCTGCAGGTCAGCATGAGATGTTTTATTAAACCCGTCAAGGGACTTACAGTAGTGTGGAGGGGGCAATGGCAGGGGAAGGGACGGAGCCGGCTCCATAACCTAACAAGACGAGAACATACAGATAATTGTGGGATGCAAATAAATAGAGCTTATATGGAAGGCAGCTTCACGTGGAGGTGCTGGTCGACTCCTTCTGCCGCTGGTACTGCTGGAACCAGCCCTCCTCCGGGTCCACGCAGAACTTCTTCCCCTTCAGCAGCTCCACGCTGTGGGGGAGAGAGGGGCTCCGTTAACTGGGGGGATGCAAGATCTGGCCGTGCCCTGGGGTTCCCCCACCAGCCTGGGGATGCCTGCAGCATCCTGCCCCTGCATCCCCCCAAAATGCTGATTTGTAGCAACCTCTGAAACCTTGGTTTCCTTCCTGTTTTTCTGGCTGGCAGCTGAAATGGGGGATTTGGGGGCTATTTGGGACAGAATGTCAAGGAGGGGGGTGGTGTGTGTGTGTGGTGTGTGTGTGTGTGTGTTCAAAGAGCCAGGGCAGGGCACCCCCACCCATGGTACCCTTTGGGGGTGGCTCATTTTGGGGGATCCCCGAATGCAGAACAACTGGTAGGGAAGGTGGGCAAGCGAAGGTGAGGAGCGGGGTGCCAGGGAGGAAGGCTGGGTGGGGGCGGGGTGTACTCACAGCACTGCCTTGCGGGAGCAGTGGGAAGGCGTCTTCTGGTAGCTCCTGATGAGGAAGGCAGGGATTTTCTGCCGGACGAACATCTCCTTGTAGCAGCACACGCCGTAGTGGCTGCGGACTGAGAGGAGGCAAGAGGGCTTGGTGCTCTCCCACGCCTGGCACAAGGGATGTGGGTGCTCCCCCGAAGGGTGTGGGTGCTGCCCGGGGGACTTTCCTGCTCCCCCCCACTACAAGGGGTCCCCTCTTACATCCCCGGTGGTGCTGCTTTGCCCCAGGGTAGGAGCGCCCCGTTTCCCTGCCTGGGGGGGGTTATTACTGAGCTCCCCAGCTGGGGTGCTGGGGCTGAAGCCATCACCAAGCCTATTTTTGCTCCTTTTGAACAGGACTGGGACAGCCCTGTGCTCAGGCAGCCGGTGATGCCTCTCAGCCCCCCAAATCCACAGCAGAAGCAGGAGTTGAAGCTCTCATCCCCCTCCCCGACCCCCCAAAACCCTGGCGGTAGAGGAGCTGGGGATGGCACTGGGGCAGCCGTGGGGAAAGGCTCGGTGTCGGTACTTACAGGAGACGCCCTGGCTTCCAGTCCAGAGAGCCACCAGCAGCAGGGTGAGCAGGGCCAAGGAGAAGACCTTCATGTCCAACCTGGGGCACAGGGCACGGCTGACTCGGGGCCACCAAGAGCTACCTGCCTCTCCTGCCTGCACCTCGGCATGATATACCCCCCAGCCAGGCTTTCCATGACAGCTCTGGACTCTCCCCGGGGAAAGAACCGCCCAGAGATGCTGATAAAGGGCAACCGGTGAATGGAAATTCCTTCTCCTGGCCCCTCTGTCCCCTGCAGTACCCGAGGGCTGCTGGAAAGTGTGGCAAGCAGCCGGCAGCTCTGCACCACTGGTGATGCGCCTGGGCTGGCAGTCTATTTTGGGTTTGGTTGTTGCCGCCGGCAAACCACACAGGATGATGCTCGCACTTGCCAAAGCCGCAGGCGAGTTTATTTTCGAAAACCACCCATTGTCAGCTCAGCTGCGATGCCTCTCTTGCAATTTTGCACCGGGGTGAGTGGCTCGGCAGTGGCCAGGCTCGCCCCAGCCCACCCTGAGACCCATCGCTGTCTGCCCATCGCGGTGGCTGTGCCTATCACAGTGCCTGTCACAGTGGCAGTGCCCATCACATCTCCTTGTGGCATCCTGGGAGCGTGGGCTGTCAGTGGGGCCCGACCAGGCATCCTCGAGGGGCAGCTCCGATGGAATTTGGGCCACTCGTTAGGATGGCTGACGAGGAGCATGGGAAGCTCCCTCCTCATGGGCTGTGCCTGCCTCTTGCCCCTCTCACTGGTGGCTTCCCCAAAGCCTGCATGGACATGGTTTGGCCCCATGCACCGCCTGGATCCCTTGCAGAGACACGGTGGGGCCTTCGGCTCTTCCCGGCTCCTTACTGACCCCAGCACTTACAGATGTGGTTTAACACCCGGATAGGAAAGCCGGCAGCAGGACCTGCCTGCTCCCAAGAAACTTGCACAGCCAGATGTTTGCATGCACGAGATCATGTTTAATTCTGTTCAGTGTCTTGTACAAAAAATAGCCGTGAAGCTGCTCCCCCTTAACCCCTCTGCTGCTGCCAGGCTGGCGAGCGCAGCCTCACCAACACGCTGCTGCCGCCTGCGAGGGGTACAGGCAGCTGCCTGCATGCAAAGCAGGGCTGAGAGCATGGGGGCTGGCAGCGGGTCTACCCCATCCTGGTGGGATGCTGGGGATGGCAAAGGCCCTTTACCTTTGGGGAGGTGGCGAGGGTTGTCACAGCGTGATGGGGAGGATGTCTCTGACAAGCTGCTATATCCAAATGTGGTGTCCCCATGGCCACCTCTGCAAAGGAGTCACCTTCGTGGTGTCCCGTCCCCCATGGAGGGGACTCCCCGCGCTGCCTCTGGCTGCCCTGCTAGCTGGATATGGAGTAGGAGCTGACTTGGAAGCGTTGCTGGTACCTCTTCACCCAGGCCCTGCTCGCCTGGGCGCAGATCTCCTTCCCGCTCCTCACCCTGAAGCTGGGGCAGAGAAAAGACAGGGTTAGCGAGGTGGTGGCACAGGGGCCCCAGTGCTGAGTTTCCAAGGGTCTTGGAGGCACAGAGGATCAAGATTGGACCCACCAAAGCAAGGCATGGGGTCTGGCAGCGTCTAGAGGGGCTTTACACCCAGGGCTGGGTTTAGGGTACTCACATCACAGCCTGGTGTGGGCACTCGGGGCTGGTGGGGTAGCAGGCGATGACGTTGTCTCTCTTGATCCTTCTCGTCTGGAAGTTGAAGCAGCACTTGTCCGGCATGGCCGGGGCTCCTGGGGGGACGGCACAAGCTCGGCTTAGCCTGGAGACCCCCACCTCCCATCTCAGCCCTCCTGCCGTGGGCATGGCGGCTCTTTGTGGGGAGCCCCCCTACACCCCATGCATGAAGCAAACCCATCCCCACCGCCCTGGGGGCTGTCCCCGTCCCCCAGCCCGCCGGGGTGGAGCGGGTGGCAGCGCTTACTCTGAGCCAGGTGCTGGCAGCACAGTGCAGCGAGGAGGAGGAGGGTGCAGACCACCCCGGCTGCCTTCGCCATGCCGGGCTGTGGGAGGGCTGCTCGTTGGCGCCGGGGCAGAGCTGCCGTCTGCTGGGGTCTGGGCCGCCGTCTGCTGGGGTCAGGGCTGCCGGGCTGCTTTTATGGGGGAACAGCGGGGCTGGCTTCTCCCAGGGCCAACGGTTGTGTGGGTAGGGGGAGGATCTGGTCCCCGGCCATGTCCCAAAGCACAGAGGGTGAGCAATACTCATCCCCTCCCAGCACAGCCCTGGGAAGGGAAAAACCTGTTCCCGGGCTGTGCTTTTGGTCCCCAATGGGCTTGGGATTTTTCCTGAGCTCCTGCCTTCAGCATTAGGGCCAGTGGCCGGGTTGCTCCCAAAGTTTGGCTCCACACCCCTGTCCCCTGGGCAGGCTGCATGCCCTATGGCAGGACCCCCAGGGCAGGCGAGAGGGTCAGGAGATCTCCCTTGGATGAGACCAGGACCAGGCTCAGCACCCTGCAGCGTTCCCCAGCAGCTGCACACACTCCTGACGGTCCATGTCCTCCCCCTGCACTGCAAAGTTTTGCATCCTATGGCTTTGCATCCCGGCTCAGGGGACAAATGGCCAAATAACCCCCCACCCCCCTCCTAAAAAAAGGCATAGAGAAACAGCTTCTGTTTGGTCACAGCAGGCATGTACACGGCTCTCTGCTGGTTTTGGGGGTGTTTGGGGCCCATCAGGGCCGGGAGAAGCCGGGCAGGTGGCTCCGCTTCCCGCCCCCGGCGCTGAAGCAGTAGCTCATGTTCTTGGCCGTGCTGAGCTGGGAAAGGCAGAGGCCAGCTTGGGGCTTCCCCAGTGGATTTGGCCTGGCTGCAGCTGTCCAAAAAGCCCCCTCTCCCCCCAGCCCCAGCAAATCCCGGGGCGCATCCCAGCTGCCGGCAGCTGCTGGATGGTGGGAAACAGCGGGGAGATGCAGACGTGCATCGCCACCAGCCCGGCTGTGCTGACAGCCATGTCCCACCGCGCAGGACTGGGGACGCCGATGGCACCATGCCGGCGTTTTGGCCACCCTGGGCTGCAGTGCAGCCCTGCCATGGAGACCCGGCTGGGGAGGGCATGGGGTGCTGGTCCTGGCAGGGACCTGCCCTGATGGGAACGGGGGCCAGCTCCATGGTGGGACTGCACGTGTCCCTCTGTTTACTCTTCTCCAAAGCCGTTTCCCAGAAATGGGAAAATTTTTTGCCTCAGTTTTTTGGGGCGCAAGTGCTGGGTAACAGCGGGGTGCAGCGAGCGGGGCTGGGCAATGCCCTGGGGCTGGTGGGTGCAGACAAGGGGGGTGTTCATATTTCTGTGCCCAGCTGGCAGAGCAGAGCACCTTCCCGTCATCACCCCAACTCCCATTTAATCTCTCCTCGGGGAGACCCCGGGGAGCGGAGGAAAGCAGATTGCTCTGATCCCAGTCCAGTGCAGCTGTCTGGCTCGCCTTTCCGTTCCTGGATCCATCCTTTCCCGCTTGTCTCCCTTCTTACCCCCATGCACCAAGGAACTCCTGGCCCAGCTGGGGTAAATATGTCCTCCTAAGGGTAGAAAATATTCCCCGCAATAAGAAAACGAAACAGAAGCACAAGGAGAACAAAGGTGGGTTTATTGGACTGGGAAAGGCCCCTTTTAAAGACTCCCATGTGAAATGCTGGGATACATCAGGCTGGGGAATTCCGGGGATGACATTCCTGGCACCTGCAGCATCCCTCCGTCCCGAGCGCCAGCACTGGCGTTTGCCCATGGGCGAGCGGACCCTGCGGATGGGGGATTTTGGAGCACGGGGGCTTTTCAGCCCTGGTTGGGCCCCTGGAGCTGGCAGCCCCTGCACACCCCCAGGTCCCTGGGGCTCGCCTGCATCTGAGGAGGAATATCCCCCTTCCCTCCCCACATCGGCCAGGATGAGGCTTTACTGGGTTGCACAGACCTGGCACCAGAGCCGGGGATGTCCATGGGGGCTCAGAGGAGCCGGAGGCAAAACCAGGTGCTCCTGCGGCTTTTGATGATTTTAGGAGAAACTGGTCTTCACTCCCCTACAGCTCATCAGCCCTCCTGTGTCTGATGCAGGGAAGGGCATGGGACATGGGCAGACCCACTGCTGTGATGAGCGGATCCAATCTCTGCTCTGGGGTGACCTTGCGGGCCCCCGGACCCACATGTGGTCTAGGCTGAAAAACACCCTTTTCCTCCCTTTCTTCCCCTGTTTCATGGAAGGCTCCTTGCCAGCACTCACAGCTCTGGCTTCGGGCTTGGCTGCAGAGTTTGGCGAGGAGCAGAGCCACTGGTGACAGGCCACCAGCCTCCATCTCCGCCTGACCCCTCTCCTACGGCTGCGGCGTGGGGTCCTGGGGCTCTGCCGGCCCCAGCTTTTATCACCCTCCCTCATCGGGAAATCCCATGGCTGGGGAAATCCCGCCAGGAAATATGGGGGATACAGGTGGGGGACCCCTGGAAACACTGCCTCATCCCCACATCCCTCCTGCCGCCCCTGGTGTGGTGGGAGTATCGGGAGGGAGAAGGGCTGGGCCCCACGGGGGGGGTGGAAGGGGTCGGCGCCTGCAAAACATATGGGACGGATCCTGCTCCTGCTGCCAAGAAGCGCAGGGGAAGGTGGCAAATCTGGGGGCTGGCAGAGGCATTTGGGACCCCGCTGGGGGCTGAGCTCTCATTGCCCCCTCCAAAAAATTTGCGGGGGCTCCAAACCTCTCACTGCTGGGGGGACGAGGATGTCCCGATCCCACCGGCCCCGGGGGGCAGCGGTGGATGCTTCGGCCCCGGCCACCCCACAGCCACCCCATGGCTGCCCTACACGGGTGTTGCTCCCCACGGCTTCTCTGCATCCCTGAACAGAAAGCACAAGCAGCTCCTGGGGAAACCACCGCCTCCGCCAGGAGTGTGTCAGTGCTTAATCACCCTCCGTGCTCAGAACCAGCCCCAGCCTCGTCTCGCAGAGCGCTGCATTGCTGGGGCTGCCAGCGAGAGCTGCCGGGCACGCCGGGACGCCTGCTCGGTGGCACAGCCCCCCTGGAAATGCCGCTCGCCCCTGGGTGAGAGCTGCTTTTCCAGCCGTGTTTGCAGATGCTTTATTGATGCTGCGGCGTTTCTCCTCGTTTCAGCTGATCGATAACCCCAGGGGAGGAAGATCTAAGTGCAGTGCCTGCGGGACAGGACGGCTGCTGCAGCTGGGGCAGCCAAAGTCATGAACGTGATCAAAGCAGCTTTGCCAGGTCAGGTCTGTTTTCTATAAAGGATTTGTTTGATTTATTCTTCCCCCTTTTAAACCTCTCTCTCGGTAGGATCAGCTTTTCCATTACCTTGCCGGGGCTGATGGTGAGATAACTACTAAATGCACACCCCACGTGTGCTGTTTCCTTTTTTAAGGTCCTTGCGCGGCCCCGGCCACCCGGGACTTCCCCAGCTGCTTGCAGAGATGGTTTTTGAGGTGGGTCCACCCTTGCCTGTCCCCAGGAAGAGGTGGCTCATAGTCGTCCCCCTCCTGCCACCCACGGGCCCTGCGGAGCCTGGCCGGCTCCTGCCCAAATGCCATCACTTTCCCCAAAAAGCAGCAGAGTTTTTTTTGTGTCCAAGGTTGGAAAACCCGGTGGGGATCTGCATCTCACCCCCAAAGCTGCTCATCAGGGTGGGAGTGGGTTGTGCAGCCTCTGAGGCATCGCCTGGTACGCAGCCACCCCGAGTCTGCGGGGATGGACCCATCTCCTGCTGTCGGAAGATGCAAACGTATAGAAATAAGACGGAACAGATGCCACCATCCTTGTCCAGGGGAGATTTCACCAGGGAAGTCATGGCCAAGCCCCGATTTCAGACATGTTAATCATGCGAGAGCGATGGTGAACATGCTGCAGACGTTGCTGGAAGAAGCTGGAGCTGCGTTGCCAGGCTTGGACCAGCACATCTTGCCCTTGCCCACCTAACCTGGGCACGGGAAAAGGCTGGCAGTGATGCTCCCTGGCTGCGGGAACCGGGAACCCAGCGAAATGAATGGTATCGTGTGGCTTTGATGTAGATCTCTGGGGTTTTGGAGCCCTTTCTTGATTTTGGAGTCTGTGCTCTGCTCCTGGCTGGCGGCTGTGCTGGGGCAGCCCCCCCTTTCCCAGCTGCCAGTGCCGGGCAGTGGGATGCGGCTCACCCTACGTCCTGCCAGCCCCATAACGGGGAAAGCAGCCCCAAAGGGAAAGGTTTTCAACCCAAAGCAGTGGGTGGGGGGCTCAGGACGCCTGTGGCAGAGCTGATCCCAAAGGCGAAAAGCTTTCCTCCGGGATGGCAGTCCCTCTCCACATCACCCACGGGAAGGGGCTTTGCGGCACCCATGTTGTGCCGTTCAGGTGGCTCGTCCCCCGGTATTTCATCCTCTCTCAGCCGTCCTGGGCTGAACTCTCCCCCTTCCCTGGCATCCTCCGCCGTGTGCTGCCTGACTCATTTCCCGTGTCCTTTGGCCCCCCGCATCCTGGCTGCCTCCGCACAGGGACCGGCCCTGGCTGAAAAGCTGATTTCACACCAAACTCCTCTGCTTGAGATTACAATCAGGTCTGGGCTGCTCGAGTTGAGTGATCTCTTCCCCCCACTCCCCAACCTTGGCCTTTAAAAATCCAGAGTTTAAAACTAGAATAAAATGAAAGCACTATCTGCCTCCTTATCTGCACCCTGATTTCTGCAGGTTGCACATGCCTCACGATTTCCCAGCAACCTGAAAGGCAAGAAACAGCATTTAATGGTGGAAAAAAAAGAAGAAACCCCAAAAGAGCAAGTAAGATGCCCATAAAATCCTCTGCACCCAGGAGCTGGGGTCAAAAATAATAAAAAAATTCACACTAGGGACTTGCTGGGCTCTCTGGTTTTTCCAGGCACAAGACCCAAGGCCGGGCGGTGCTGGCGGGATGCGGGGAGGCGGCGATGAGCAACAGGGATCAGCGTCACCGGGACGTGGGGGGCTCTGCTGCACCACCCTGAATCCCCCCATGACCCAGCCCCAGGTTCCTGTGGTGTTTTTCCCCAGGCTGCAGCTATCAGCAGCTACAATCTGCTTTTGTGGCATTAGTGACTGTTAGCTTTCACACGTATTTTCTGAAACCACCTGCCCAGGGAGGAAAAGACACCCAGCGGAAGATGAATTCATTTCCCCCAGGACTACCCCAGGGTATTTTCCTTGTTCATCCTTCCCCCGGCACCGCTCCAAGCCAGGGGAGTGAGGACCGGCACGGCCATGCAGCAGCCCCGGCACGGCCGCCCTTTCCCCTTGGAGTGAGTCGCTTTTGGACATTTCCCTGAAATACTTTTGCAAGTATTTCCTGGGTTGGCCATGGGAAAGGCCTTCCTCCCCGCCGTCCCGCCGAGTTTGCTGCGGGGAAAATTAAAAGTGAGAAGCGTTGGATGTGGAACCGGTGATGGGGATGAGCACCGGCTGTGCAGGGCTGGGGTGAGGGCCGGGTCCTGCCGACTCTTGCTGTTTTTGGCACCCCAGGACTTGCTCGGGGCTCACGGCAGTGGCTGGACCACAAGCCAGGCAAGGTGCTGGCCCATGGGAACCCTTTGGTACTGCCGGATGGCTGCCCTGGCTCTGCTGGGCTGGGTGTTGGGGGGAGAGCAGAATTTGGGGTGCCGGCCTGGGGCACAGCAGCAGTTGGAGGGGTTTCTGCATCCCTCCAAGCCTTGGCTGATGTTTTTCCTCCGTTTGGCACAAGATGTCAGTGCTGCCCAAGGAACGGCCGCTGGTGCCGGCCTGGCCAGGCCATGGTGCTACTTCTCCATCACCTTGGGGTCCTCAGCCTGGGGTTCTGCCCGGGTGCTCCCGGGGCCCGGACGTGGTCCCCCCTCCGGCAGGGACCCACTGGGGCTTCTCCCGACTGATGGAGATGCACCGAGAGCAGCAGGTCTCAGCCAGCCCCATGGCCTCAGGTCCTTCTCCTTTGGAGACACCACGAGGCTCTCAGACACCCCCAGCCCTATGGGAATCATCTGGGAAGAAATCCAGGAGCCTGGAAGAGGAAGGTGGAGGGGGCTCAGCCCCATCTCCACATCCCATGGCACCGCCATCGCTGCTGCTGGCCATCCTCCCCCTCTCCGTGGTGTGCAGGGGATGGAGAGCAGCTCTCCCGGGGCCGGCATCCCTCAGGGGGAGATGAGACGCTCCACGCTGGGTGAAAAAAATAAGAAAGGGGATACAGAGGGAAAAGAAGCTGGGAATGAAAGAACCAAAACCCTCTACCAGCCACATGTGGAAAGGGGGGGGAAAAAACCCTCAAAAGAGTGTTGACAAGTCTGGAGGCTTCTGGGACCTTGGGTGACCAGAAAAATAACACATCAAAGACCTCACGTATGCCTGAAGACAGATAAAAACTCTGAGCCAAAATGTTCTATGAATATTTAACTACCATCAATATTTAATTAGTAGATAGAAAGAGATTAAGAGCAAAGGGATCCATCATCTGCGTGTGCTCCAGCCCCGCTCTGTGGGTGCGTGGGGGCTTGCAGCGGTGGCGGGGGGCACGGTGCTGCCTGCAGCTGGGCTTGGCCCCGAGATCAGGGTGCAGGGACCCTGAAGGAAGGGAAGGAGCCCCCCGAAAGGAAAGGCTCTGCTTTCCTAGCCCCCCTTTGCAGGGTTGGGTGGGAGAGGGGAGGGATAACTCATGCCGGACCCGGGTGCTGCGCCTCTGAAACAGCCATCCAAAAAAAATCTGCAAAAAGGTCTTTTCAGAGATTCAAGATGCTCCAAAAAGAGCACCTTTGCCCACCAGCTGAGGGTGGCAAATGGAGCTGGGGATCTTCTGCAGAGAGTGGGTCAGGATCCGAGCTTTCCCAGGGGATGCTCAGAGCCCAGCTGGGGGAGCTTTCAGGGAGCACAGCGCTGCTGGGGGCTGCTCAGCCTGAGGTGCTCTGCAGGGCCAGGGCACAGGAGCTGGCCCCGCGGTGGGGGATGCTGGAGGTCACTTCTCCCCCTGCCCTGGATCCATCCAGCTTTAGGTCCATGCTCGCCCTCCTCCGGGCTTGAAATCCCCCTCCTGCCCCAGTGCCTGTGAAAGCCTCTGCATCTTGGCAGCAGCCAGTGGGGCAGAAAGGTTGTCCCCACATCTGCCCCCCAAGCTGCCTGCCCTTCCCCTGCCCACGCTGCTCGGCTGCACGCTAATGCTTTGCCCTTGGTGTCTAAGCCATATGTGCCCGAGTGTCTGATCTGCTATTAATCCCTAATGACTAATCCTTTTAGGTGACAGCAATGGCTGGGGGGTGGCAGGAGGAGAGGGGATGGGCACTCCGTGTGTCACTGTGGTCCCTTCCTAGACCGTGTCCCCATGTCCCCTGTGTCAGGGGACAGCTCAGCAGCCTCCAGCCTCCAGACCAACCACATGGCTCTTACCGTTTGTGTGAGGCTTATCCTGGGCCTCCGTTGTCCCCGGGATGGGGATGGGTGCTGGGAGAGGGTCGAGGATGGGGAGGGTTTGCCTTGGCCATCCTTAGGGCTTGGGGAGAGCTGATGGGGTCACATCACAGCTCAGCCCTGGGCTTTGGGCCCCCCTCTCCCATACTTTGAAGTTGTTTCCCTCTCTGGGAGCTGCCTTACCTGGAGGGGGACTGGAGAGGGCAGTAAAAGCCAAGCCGTGATGGATTTTCCTTGCCTGCTGGGCCAGGCGCAGGCAGGACCTGGGGAATGCGGGACAGGCACTTTTGCAGCATGTTTGCAGTCCCCAAAACACCTCAAAATCTCTTCCCATCCCCTTCCTTAGCCAAACTATTGCTTGTGCAAGCGAAGTACTTCATGGGTGCAACCGTGAGGGTGTCTGGATCCAGGCATTTGGTCTGGACCGGGTCTCAGAGGTGAGGATGCGGGGCTCAGGGCTGGGGTCGGGATGGTGCTGGGGACCCCCCGCACTGCCTTGTCCCCTCTCTCCATCCCAGCGCTGGTCCCTACAGTCCATGCCAGCCGGCCGGTGAGCTGTGATGCCATGTCCTCTTGCAGCTGGGGACATCCCGGTCGCTTTACTGTCTCAGGCAGGGTTTTGTGGCTGACCTGGTCCTCGAGCATCCCCTGAGCTATGGATGCAGCGAAACAGGGGGGTATTTCATGCCTGCTGATGGCTGCTGGCAGCGTGCAGCCAGCAAACCACTTTGCCAGACGCTTTCCCACCAGCCAGGGAAGGGGTTTATATTCCCCTCTTGTTTTTGATGTATTTGAAGCAAAAGCCCTCGATGCCTTTTCTCCCCGCTGCAGCAGCTGGGGCAGAGCTGGAGCCTGGGCAAGCAGTGGGAGCCAGCTGGGCTGGGAGTGGGCACGGGGTCCCCCCATCCTCCATCCCCCCTGGCGAGGCAGAGCCTGAGGGGTACCCGGAGAATAAAACCAGCCTCTCAAAGCCCAGCCTGGTGTCTTTAATCACCAACAAAGCCAAGCCCAGCCAGCACGGGACCTGACACCCCCATGCACCCTGCAGCAGTGCTGTCACCCTGCGGCAGTCCCTGGACCCACGAGGACAGGGATTATGCCAGATCACTCGTGTATAAAATTGCTCCTCGTCCGGCGAGGAGCCCGTCGGCAGGGGAAGCTGTGATCGGCTCCGCTCGCCGCCTTGGCACGGAGACCTGCCGGGCCCTGTGCTGCGTGGCGATGCGGCGGCGGCGGCTGCAGTTTCCATATCTGGGCCATTCACCACTCGAGACTTTTAGCGCCCGGAGCAACAGCATGTACTGCTGATGAGTTCTTTCTGCTCCAGTAATTACAGTGAGGAATTTGTCAGAACGAGCTTTCTAAAACCTTCTTGTCTTGTTCTGATTTTACCTGGAGTGTAAAAAGTCATTAGTACGGTAAAACGGAGGCTGTGCTAAGCCAGCAAGCCATCCAGATAACGCAGTTTACATCCACTACACACTCAATATGCACAGAAAAAAAAAAGAAAAAGGGAAAAAAAAAATTGCTGGCTTTCTATTTTACCCAGATGGAGTTTTCCGTGATTGAAATTAGCAGGATGAGAAGGCAAGCAGAGAAGGTGGCAGGCCTGTGGGCTGGGCAAGGCGAGATGTGCCGGCTGCCGATGCCTTGTCTTCCCCCCGGCGGCTGCGTCTCTGGCTGACGAGGCACGGAGCGCTCTGGCTGCCGGTCCCCTCTGGGATGGGCCAGCCCTCCGATTTGGGGCAATTTGGGTTGCACCCACAACCCCTCTTTCAGGAGCTTCTCTCCTGCCTGCAAACGCAAGCCCAGGTTCATCGGGTACGTGCGTCATGGTTTGGAATGGCTCCTGCCAGCCCGAAGCCACAGCCAGTGATGGGGCTGTGCTGTCTCTGTACAAGAGAGATGGTGGAAAACTCACTCGGATGATGCCCCGGATCCCCTGGGGCTGCTGCGAGCATCCCGCTGCGAGGCATCGAGCCCAGGCTGGGGAAAACCCATCCTGATCCCATCAAGGCCTGAAAATAGCATCGTTTGTGATTTCAAAGCCTCCCAGTCCCTTCAGGCTTCGGTTTCAGGGATATTAGCAGATGTCAGGGAGCGTCTGGGGAACTCAGGCTTGAAATGAGCCAGGAAAAAATCATATCAATAGAAAAAAAAGGGAGCTGAGGTCAGGAGAAGTTGCGAAGCGGGTGTTAGCACCCTCCCCGCTATTTTTGGCAGGGAGCCGCAGCCCCAGTTTGCCGGCAGCGTGAGTGGGGCTCTGCCCACAAAGGGTCACCAACCCCACTGCGGGGAGATGGATGGGTGTGATAAAATCTGGGTCTTTTTTTTTAAACTTTCCAGCCAAAAAATAACCAAAATTTAGCAAAATGTATAGTGCGGCGAAGAGGATTTCACTTACAGACCTCTCCTCGATCTCCCTCCAGGGGATGATGCCCGGCTGGGTACCACATCCATCCCTGATGCTGCTTCATCACTGTTCTGCCTGAAACCCAGCGGGAATTCCCACCTCCCGTGGTCTTTGGGGGTCTGTTGTTAATAGGAAGTTTTAAAAAAAAGAGCTGCTTCTGTCTTGGGCTCTAATCAAAGCATTTTGGTTTGGATTTAATTAAATGATAACTTTTTGGGGGCTGAAAGGAAACACTTTGGTGGGGGCTGGCTTGGATTTCAGGGTATTTCCAGCATCCCTGAAGGCCACTTCAAAGAGAAGAAGTGATTGCAAGGCAGAGCATCTCTCTCTGCTGATGCAAAACCCAAACCTTCAGATTTCCTCCCTTCTTATTTACTTTCATGAGCAACTTGGCAAAGTTCCATCAAGTTTGGAAATGTTTTTGGTGTCACCAGGTCTGTCTTTTGGGCCCAGAAATCCTGGGGAACGGGAGAACGTTTCATCCCCAGTGTTATCTCCTGGAGACACAGCAACTCCCAGGTGCCAGGCAGGTATTTTGGTGCTTAGATGGGTATCTAGGGAATGATGTTTATAAGCCGGGTAGCAGATCAATCCCCATGCACAACAAAGCTCAACTTCTGCTTTTCCCCTTCCTTTTCCTCCCTTGAGCTATCTTGGGGTGCAAAGACCCATTTTTCCCTTTGCTGCACCCCAACTCTGCACGCCTGAAGGGCCCTGGTGTGCAATTTGCAGCGCCTCTGATTAATATTAATTATTCTCTCTTATTAACAATGCGAGATCCCATATCTGTGCACCCTGGAAAGGCTGCTTGCTTCGTGCTCTGCTCCCAGGGTAAATGGCAGGTGAATAAGATTAGGAGCTGTGAGTGTGCGCCGTCTAAGCGCCTTAACCAGCAATTCCCAGAAATGGTGGGGAAATAATTCAATATTATTTATGTGATGCCGCTATGTCGGAGCTGGGCTTGGACCACGGCTCCCTGAGGCACAAGGAGCTGCCTGGGACACACCAAAGGGGGTCCTTGATTCCACCCCCCCCCACGATTAGGCTCCAAACAGGGTGTCAGAAGAATTAAAGGGACGAATTTGGGAGAGCAGTAGTGATGGGAAGGGTCTGGGTGCTTCACTTTCCTCCCCAGGCTCCCCTTCCACCGCTCCTGGGTGTCCCCAGCCAGATGTGGGGGTCCCCAAATGGCACCTGCAAATCCCCCCCAAGTCCGGCTGTCACCCAGTGGTGGCAGGGCCATGGAGGTGATTCGGGGTGTTTGGGGTGCCGGTAAAGCTGCCTTTGGTGCCAGTGCTGGAGAAGAACAGTGCTCATGCGGCTACTATTTTTGTTTTCCTGAAAAACCGGCAGTTTTGGGTTGGCAGAGGGAAACGAGACACCAGTTCAAGGTCAAGCTCCAGTGGCTTTGGCCAAAAAAACAGAAAAATAACCCCATGCGGGTGATTCAAAGAATCCAACCTTGTGGTCCCGGAGGGGGATTTTCTTTCGTCTCTTTGCCCAAACGCAGAGCCAGAAGCTGGCTGCAGTTGCAGAGAAACGTGTGGCTGGGGGACCCTGCCACCCCACGCTCACTGCTCTCCATGGCTCCGGCTCAGCCCTTGCCTGGTTTTTCTGCCCCTTTTTCTAGCCCTATCCCCAGTTTCCAGCTTTTTGGTCATTGCCCCGCTCTGCAGTGCTGCCCTTGACCCTCCTCTTTCCCCCTCCATCACGAGGATGAGGAGGGCCTGAGGATGCTGTGGGATGGAGCATCCCTCGGGGATGGCTGGAGGGCTGATCCGAGACGTTGATTTAATACCAGAGTTGCAGTTTACTCACTAAAAGAGGTACAAATATCACCTGTCAAGCACGTAACCTGGGATTCGGTCAAGAGGAAAGGGAATTCAATTATTTGTTGGAGTATATTCCCCGTTGCTCACAGCAGCTGGCGAGGGCAGGGTCTGAAAGCTGCCCTGGTGGGATGCACCCATCCCATCCTTGTGCCACCCAAACCTGCACCCACTCCTCAGGGACATGTGTCTTCATCAGTGCATCCCACTCCGCTGAAGCAGTGGTTTTACTGGGCTGGGCCAGGATTTCTTCACCTTCCCATCCCCTGCCTAGACCCTTCGGCATCCCTGGATGAAGCACTGGCGATGGGAGAAGGGAGTTAAAGCGGCTGGAAAATGCTTTTAACAAGCCTTAAAGCCACTTTGCATCCTCACGTTGTTTCCAGTAATAAAGTCGGGTCATTACAAAAATTTATTACCATCCAAAGCCACACGGGATGCAAAGGACCCGTGTGGGAGGGGCAGATGGGGAGACCTGGGTGACGCCGTGGGGCTCAAAGGTGTGAGTTGGGACACCCTCCCCCCCAAAAACCCCCACATTAAATACGGAGATTTTATTAATAGCAAAATTATCTGCCAGCAGATGAAGTGCAGAGCCCTGGTGCATGCACCAGGGTTCAAGGGCTGTTGCAAAGAGCAGCAGCTTTTTGGGGGGCCATGCTGCACCCCTGAGATGAGCTGGCAGCAGAACAATGGGAAACGGGATTTTTTCCCAAGTTTCTGACAGTTTTAGGAAGGGGAGAGGAGAAATCTGCTTTGGGATGGTTAGAAACTACTGCTTCTCCCCCCTCCCCAAATTATGATCAGATGGAAACGTGGAGGAATAAAGAAATGAATAAGGAATGAGGAATAAGGAACAGGGAATAAGGAATAAAGAAATAAGGAAATGAGCAATAAGGAATAAAGAATAAGGCATAAGGCATAAGGAATAAGGAAATAAGGGATAAGGACTAGGACAGAGTCCATTCCTGGCCCCAGGCTCCTATCCCAGCCCCATGCACCGAGACCACCCTGCTGCCGCAGACCCTGAGCGGGAAAGCGTTCTCCTTGTAGCCGGGTTTTGGGGCTGCTCATGCAGGGAATGCTGCCGGAGCTGCCTCTCGCTTCCTGCCTGGGTAAGTGGGAGTCCGGGATGGAGACTTAAGTGACAAATTGCCTGCTTTTTAGTGGGATTAAAAATAGACAGCGGGCTCCTGGGATGGCACTAACGCTCTGGCAGATCTGGCTTGCGGTCGGGCTGATAACGCCGGCGCCGGTGTGTTTTCCAGAGAGCTCTGGGGAGGCAGACGGGGAGACAGCGAGCCCCGCGGTCCCGGGGGAAGCAGGGCTCACCGCGGCGGGGAGGTGAACCTTGGGCCCAGGACCAGCATCGATCAGGGGCTGCCGTTAATTGCTATTAGAGATGCAGGGCCTTGGGGGGCTGCTCATCCAGCTTGGGCTGGCCTGGTCCCAGTCTGGGGGGGCTATAGCCCATAAGGAGGATGGGGGCTGGTGGGGCTGGTCGGGTCCTTTCCGCTCTCGCTGGGCTCCGCTTTGGGGGTGGGAAGGATTTTTCTCTGGGTTTACCCAGGATCGGCACATCCTCAGGGACCCAGCACTCAAATCACGGCTCTGCACTGAGGAGAGGCTCGTTTTGCGGGGCCTCTGCTCATTTTGGGATCCTTCTGCTTGTTTCAGGGTTCCTCTGCTCATTTTGGGGTCTCTCTGCTCAGCCGCAGCCCTTGCTGCTGCCCTGGGGTCTCAGAGGCATATAACTAAGAGCGGGTAGTGCAAGAGGGGGGTAATTAATTAAGATCACTAATGGATGGAGCAGGGCTGGGCAGGTGCTCACACCCCCACCAGCCCAGCTTTTCCCATGGGAATCACCCTGCCGGGAAGCATCCCTGCCTCCCCCCGCCCTGGGAGGGCCGTTCGGAGCCAGCCCTGGCACTGAGCACCTCCATGGAGCCCGCGTGGTCTCGCCGGCTTCTGGAGGGGGATCATAAATCTTTCAAGGCTGCAAATGTCTTTTTTTTTTTTTTTTCTATTCTGGGTGAAGAAAATGGATTTTTTTTTGCAACTCTCTTCAATGTCACCGGTATGGGGAGATGGGAGCGGACACTGTTTGTGCACCGCAGACCCCTCCCTGCGCAGCCAAGCAGAGAGTCGCTGCCTTCCCTTGCCTGCCCTTTGCATATTCTTATTTTTCTCACTGCCTGATTCTTTTGGGAGAGTTTTGTGTGTGTCAGGACAATGCCTGATGATACGGAGAGGGACTTGTGCAGCTGGGGTGCCGTGGCATCCCATGGGTCAGCCCGGGAGTCCCCCTGTGCTGCAGCCTACGGGCACCCTTCAGAGGATGAGCACAGCTCTCCCGAGGGCTGAGATCTGCACTAAAAGGATGCTGTGATGGTAAAATTAAATCACCCGCTTGCAGAGCCAGGGATGGGGCTGAAACCCCGGGAGATGCCAGGGGAAGGGCAGAGGGAAGCCTGCAAAGGGGGTTCAGCCCCTCGTGCCATCCATGCTCCGAGGTATGAGGGGACTCGGGCATCCTCCCTTGGAGAGGATGGGGAAGCGGTTTCCCATGGGAGCAAACAACCTGGTTACTTGGAGGCGTCTCTCGGCGGGGACAGGTTGGTCAGGGCAGTTGGTAACAAATCCCAGTGATTTGTGGGTCCTGGCTCTCATGAAACCCTAAATCAGTGCTGCTCCCCCAAAATTCACCTTCGGGCAGGGCTGGGACCAGGGCTGGGAGGAGTGAGAGGGGAAGCAGGAGAGGGGGAAGCCCCAGGGGGCAGGGGGACTGGTGGGGGGCTGTGGTGGGACCCCCAGCCGTGCTCTCTGACCTGCGGGATGCAGTGGCAGGGTGCAGCCCCCTCTTTGCTGCCTTTTCGTGACCTTCTGGAACTGACCCGAAATGCAAAACCATTTTGACCTGTGCACAGGGGCAAGCGGGGGCGAGGCGAAGGGAGGTGACAAAGGACACCCTGCAAGTCAGTGGCAGGGGCTCAGCCCTTTTGCCCACCTCTTGCAGAGCCCTCAAAGGCCCTTTGACTTTGCAAAGCATAATCCCAGGCTGGGGAAATGCAGCCCGTGCCATGGCAGCCCCTGGGTGAATGGGGGACCCTCGCCGTCCACGCCCAGCTCTGGGAGAGGACGATGAGGCCGAGGAAGGATGCAATCGTCCATCAGAGCCCCCGAGGAGTTAAAAAAACGTCTGCAGACGTCAGAAAATACATCCTCACGTCCAGCCCCGTTTGCAGAGTCGATATAAAGAATGCATCAGACGTGTCACCGAAGATGTCGGGGGCTTTAATTGAGATGTGACCACCTGTAGCCAAATACTGAATCATCTTTGGCCAGATACCGTCAAGGTCAGGAGCGTTTTGCTTGAAAAACCACTGAGCTCTGAGAGAAATTGTTGCTAGAAGCCTTAAATACCAGCTTTTGCTACAAAATTGTAATCCTTTCCCTGCCTGCCCCCGAGACAGCCCAGCAGCTATCCCGCTGGAAAATCCTCCCTCTCTCCTGACAATTCCCCATTCTTCCCTTCCACGTCTGGACTTTCTAGGGGCTTTATTTTATTTTAAACGGCTGCTGCATATTGAGCAGAGAAATGACGTTGAAGGAGGCTCTTTTGACCCCAGTGCTATAATTATTCCAGACTCCAGTAATGCATGTGGTTCAAATGCTATTTTCCCCGACGCCTCCCAGCCCTGGCTAGCGGCTCCTTTCCGTCGGATATGGGACTGCCTGCGGTCCCAGAGGCTCAGCACAGGTGAGGGGGGATACAGGCAAAGCCCTTGGCATGGGTTTCCCGGCAGGTTGTTGCATCCTGCGAATGCCTAGGTGCAAAATGAGGGTTTTCCCCCCTGGTTTCAGGCATATTTTGGGTGAGACCCAATTTCTGCTGCCTCCGGGGCTGCCGCTGCCCACTCCCTGCCAGCTTGAGCCCGTGCTGGCCGTGATGCCAGTCCTTCTGGTGCAGGCAGCAAGTTGCTGTCAGCCCTGGAGAGCAAAGCAAGGAGCGGAACCCGGCCCCTGCTCCTACCTCTGCCTTCCCCCTGCATTCTGCACCCCCTCAAATCACAGCAGCCCATTCCCACTCAGGATCTGCCTCCTCCATCCCCACCCCGGGGCTGCTGAAGGGGTTAATCCGCTTTGCACAAAACCAGATGGGAAAATGTTTGCTGCTAAATGAGCTCCTGAAAAATTCATGGTCCTAAATGGTCTTCCAGGGGGTTCTTCCCCCCCCCAAGGGATGGGAGCAGCCCAAATCCCAGCTGGGAGCTACTAATGGCAGGAAGGAAAGGGCTTCGCTGGGCCCTGCTCCAGATGGGATCCCGTACCCCCGGGACACCCCGACCATTACCGGGGTGGCCATTAGGCAGTGCTGGGGCTGACCCAGATGAATTAGCAGCTGCTCCATCATTATCCCACTGGATACGCCAGCCGGGCAGGCGCTGGGGATGGGGCTCCGAGCTCTGGGATAAAAGCCGGGCTCCGGTTTCGCTTCCCGAGGTCGGCGGGCAGGGGAGGTTTCCGCTTGCCGGGGTAGGCAGCTGCCCCATCTGCCTGCAGCGGAGCCCCGACAGCCGCTCGGGAGCCTCTGGGGGGAATTAGAGCTGTGTTTGATGACTTGTTGCTTGCAATTAGCTGCTCCAGCACTCTGTTGCCAGCCCTGGAGGGAGATCCCCTGGGGAGGTGTCTGCTGGTGTTGAACCACGTCCTGTGGGAGGAGGGATGGAGGAGGCATGGGGGAAACCCCCCTCCTGCTGCTGGTGTCTGACATTTTGGAGATGCTTGGGTGCTTTTTGGGGTGCAGTGGGGTGCCCAGCTTGGGGCCACTTTGCAATGGGTGTCCTGTAGGAGACTCTCATGGCGGTGGGACCCTGGAGCTGCCACCACCCCGTGCCCAGGAGCAAACTCAGCCCAATGCACCGCGGTGCCTCTGAAAACAACGCAGGCTGCGGGATGCTCAGCCAGTCTCAGCCCTTCTCCCAGCGCCTCCCCCCACCGCCGTCTCTGTCCCCGACAAGCCCTGTTGTGACAGGTCCAGCGAAGGGGAAAGGGAGGCCCTGCTCGCTGCCGGGGCCTCTCACCGCTCGGCTGGCAATGGTCCTCGGCCCTGGCCAGGCGGTGCCGGAGCGGGTGGCAGAGGGGCCCCGCTGCGGGGGACACGGACCCGCCGGTACGGGGATCCTCACCTGGAAAGGTCACGGTGACCGTGGGGAGAGACAGGACTGGAGATGAGGAGCATCTGGGGAGGAGGCAGAGAGAGGCGGGGGTGGGATGGGTGGAGTGAGGGAGGGAGGAATGGAGGGAGGAAGGGATGGAGAGATGGGTGGAGGGAGGGTTGGAGGGGTAGAGGGATGGGGGAGGGATGGAGGGATGGAGGGGTAGGGGTGGATGGGCAGGGAGAGGGTACAGAGGGATGGATGGGTAGATGGATAGATGGATGGATGGATGGGCAGACAAAGAGAGGGTACAT
This sequence comes from Gymnogyps californianus, assembly GCF_018139145.2. NCBI lineage: Eukaryota > Metazoa > Chordata > Aves > Accipitriformes > Cathartidae > Gymnogyps > Gymnogyps californianus. The sequence continues at coordinate 6,017,607 of NC_059490.1, read as the reverse complement.
AGGGATGGGTGCATGGATGGATGGGTAGGTAGATGGGGAGACAGAGAGAGAGTATAGAGGGAGGGATGGCTGCTGGCTGGACAGGTAGCAGCTGACTGTCCCAGCGACCAGATCCAGAGTTAGATGGACCTTTGCTCTCATCTGAACTGGCTGTTTTCATGACTCCTAGTAAGGATCCCAGCCTCGGAGAGTTGGTGGGATCTCATCCTGCTTGGCCACTGCCAGGCTGTCAACCTCGGGCTAGCCGTGAGCCCGTCACTTACCAAGCCCATGCTTGGGGGACAGTCCCCCACCAAGCAGGCAGGTCCCCCTGCCCTCGGGGGACAGCCCATGGCCAGGGGCAGGCAGGTCCCCTGCCCTCTGCCCTCTCTGAAGGGCCAGTTTTTCTTTCCATTCCTGCAGTAGCACCTCCGTGGGGCACACACAGCTTCGATGCCAGGGCTGGACCAGTGGAGAAGCCACTCTTGCCATGTTTCTCCCACCCTTCATCTTGCTGTGGCTCTCCTCGTGCCAAAAAGGGACCTTTTGAGGCTGAGATACGCCTGTGTTTTTGTCAGTTTTCTGCCTTCTTCTCCCCAGCTTACAGTGGAAACCTGGGACTACCAGGATAATTGCACAGTGCCAGTCTTCACCGCATCCCAGGACCCATTTTGCAGGGGCTGGAGTGTTCATCAGCCAGCCTCGGGTGGATGTGCTTCCCCGGGAGGGATTGCTGGAGGCAGATGGACCCGTCAAGGGGTGAGTGGTGGGATGCAGTGGGCGCAGGGCTGAGCATCCCGGGAGCGGAGGAACTGGCCAAACAGCCTTTGCCATGCAATTCCCAGCTGAACCCATCCTGAGGATGGCCAAACCCCCCGGGAGGAAGGTGCGGGGCGGCAGGATGCTGAGGACCCGCAGGTCAGTCCACATCAATGAGCACATCTTGCCTGATTTGGGGCCTCCCAGAATGTTCCCGTCCCCTACCCCTCACCCTGCAAATCAACCCAACTCCAACCCAACCTCTCCATTGCCCACAAATTGCCCGGGGCTGGCTCAAGCCCGGAGCATCCCAGCTGGGGAGATGGAGGTGGGGGAAGAAAGAGGCTCGGATCCTGCCCCACCGGGCATGGGGCTGAGCGGGGTCTGAGCACGCGTGCACCCAGGGAGGGGCTTGGCCAGGAGCTATTTGGTATGATGGAGGGGACACGAGTGGAGGGGACACCAGGGCCACGCCGGGGCTGCGGGAAGGCTGTGCCCCGCGGTGAGCTCATCCCTGCAGCACCATTAAGGGCTGCACAGCCCCGAATCCTTCCCCCGCCGCAGCCCCTTATCTGATTAGGGACCAGGGGAGGCCTAAAAGCCTCCAGAAAATCAAACTGCCTGAGCTGAGCCAAGCGAGGGGACGACTGGGAAACCAAAGCAAATGGGCTTTTCTCCTCCTCTTAAGTGCTTTTCCCTGTCTGTCTTTCTGTCTCGGCCAGAGAGGCAGAAAAGAGGGAGGGAGACGGGGATGGAAAGGCGAGTCGGGACGGTTGGATGTCCCCCAGCGAGAGTGCGGGGACATTGATGGGGACCCATCCTGGAGACACAGCCACCATGCGTTCTCCTGCACCCCTGCAAGGTCCCAACCAGCACAGTACGGGGAGCGAGGCTGGAAAAGAAGGGATTCTGCATTTATTTTTTGTATGTTTTATATTTATATGTATATGTGTAAGTGTTGGTGAGGTCTGGGTGGAGGGTGGCAGTAACTCCCCCAGAACTGGGGTCCCTTTGCAGGCAGGGTCTTGCAGACACCTGCCTTGCCTCCTCCCTGCCTCCTCCCTGCCTCCTTGCTGCCCTCCAGCCTGCTCAAGGTCTAGAAATAAATGGTTGCAGCTCGGGAGCCGTTTGGAGATGATGAACATCCCTCCTCGCCCCCGCGAGACCCCGGCTGTCCCTTCGGGCTCGTAGGAGAAACCAGCTGCAAACTCATCAGCCTTGCGGGAGGGAGTGGGGCTGGGGACAAGGCTCACCCTGCCTGCTCCTGCCTGCCAGCCTGCTGCCCACCCTGCCACGCGCCCTGCTCCGGGTGGGTGTATATCCATAGGGGCTATAGGGTCTGTGTCCTGGGCATTGAACCCACCGGTGCTCTGAGTTTTCCCGTCAGCCCTCCTACACCCCCAGGCACTGCAGGAGCTTTGGCAATCGGCAGATCAGGATCCGGCCGTCGCCGAAATCCCGAGGTCGGGATGCAAAACGTGCTTTTGCTTAAGGCAGAACCTGTTGCCTTTGATTTCCCGGTGTCTGCCGATGTCTCGCTCGCCTCTTGTCCGTTGAGGGCTTGGTATTTGATTGAAGTGCTGCAAATTCCCTCTCCCCCCCCAAAATAACAAAATAACACGGGCTGGTCCTCGCTGTGCTTCTTCCCGCATCTAACAGAACCCAGCACCGGGTGCTCGTGGCCTCAGCGCTGCCATCAGCCCACTGCTGATTTCGGAGGAGCTACTTTTGAACTCATCCAAGCGGCTAAATCCTCCCCTGAATTGCCATGGTTTTTTTTATTTTTTTGGGAAAAAAAATAATAAAGCAAACAGCAAGGCAAGAAAAGAAACGCTATTGCTGGCCTCCCTGGCTGCCAAGATAACCACCCCCTCCTAATGAGCTGCTGTAATTAGGTGCCTTGAATCCCCGGTGCTGCAGAAATGTGGTGTTTATCAATTTTCTGCGAGGATGCCGGGATGCTCCGTTTTAATACAGGGTGTTTTGGCACGTGGTGGATACTCTCATGTGCACGTGGAGCACAGCCCGGCACCCGGCTGCAGGAATTTACACCGTCGGTCCTGCCCTGCAAGGGAAACACAAGCTTTGGCATTTGCCTTTTTTTTTTTTTCGCTCAGAAATACAGCAAAAAAATGGGAATGGAGAAATTTGCCCATGGGGTAAACATTTTTGGAAGGAAAGGGGAAAAATATCACTGCTGGTCTATTAAGATGTTCCCCTCTGAACCGCTGAGTCCGCAGGGTTTCCTACTCATGGGGCCATTTCATTCCCCCCATTCCCCCGTGCTGAGCCCAAACAACTTTCATAATGTTGACTTGTTATATCAGATAAAATATTAAAGGCCTATGATATAGCCCGAAATTAATATTTTAATAGAACGTAAAAGTCGAGGCAAAGACGAATCCAAACAGTAAAATTGAAATGAAACATTTTTATCTCGCAAGAAGGAAAGGGCTTGGTGCTATTGCTTTGATTCGCCCTTCCGTTACTTTTATAAGCTATTAAAATATTCATTTTAATATTATAAATATTGCATTCAATATCTAATGTGCCATTACACTATTTGGGGTCCACGAAAGTCAAAACAATTTGCTGGCCACGGGTACCATGGGGTGTGCTCAGGACCTGCAGCATCTCGGTGGCGAAATATCTCAGCCCGTTTCTTGCCTCTCCCACCCATTTTCCTCTGCCAGCATCACCCTGGGAGGAAGGAGACCCACGGGGTGGCCCTGGGGACCAGTGATAGGGACAGTCCCCAAGTGGGCAGAGACAGGGGGGAAGAGCAGGACAGAGCCATGGACCCACATAACAAGCCATGAACCCCACGAGGAAACCAGCTGGACGATTAATTACAATAAAAGCTTTTTTCCCCCCCCTTGCCTTAGAAATAATAATATAAAATTAATTTATGGCAATTACAGGATTTCTTTATTCATGTCGTTATCAGAACTATATAAGGAAAGGCGGATGATATAAATGTATTTTGGGCGCTGCTTTGAAGGGGAGGGAATTGATATATATTTTTAATCACGTTCCAGGATCAGCCGTTCAACTCCCACGCAGAATTAGCTGTCGGGCCGGGGTACGAGCGCTCCAGCCACTAACAAGGCAGCCGCCATCGGAGAGAGCTGCTTGCGGGCGAGGAACTTCCCTGCCTGCATTAATCTTTATTGGAAAATAATGGGAAAACCGGAGGTTTGGGCTGAGGGTTTCACTGTTCTGGGGTGTGCCCTGAGCTTTTTTTTTTTAATTTTTTCTGGTTTATAGGTGATTTATCTTCTTTGGAGGGTCCTTGGGGTCACGGTGTGAAAAATAACAGCGCAGGGTGTTCCCCCAGGTGCAGACCCCCAGCCCTGGCTCTTGGCTTTTTGTTTAAAGCCCCCCAAAAAGGTGGGGTTCGGTGCTGCGTTTCCCCATGCCAATGCATCCCGAGAGAGGTTTGCACCCCACGAGCCCTCCCTGCCTTTCATGGCTCCATCTTATCATCACATCACCTTGCGTTACCCTCGGAGACACTCAGCAGAGCTGGAGAAAGCTCAGATATGCCTTGGTGGGCATCATCCCTGTGGGTGCCTCAGTTTCCCCATGCGAAGGGAAAGGTGGGTCCCCCCCGGATCCCCTGCCCATCACCCGGGGGCCCTTCGCAGCAGCCCCTGTGCCCGCTGCCCACCTGCCTCAGTGGCACGGCTCTGCTGCGCCGCCGCCGCAGCGGCTCCCACAGGGATTAGGGCTGGATTCGGTGATTAGTGCTTCCTGGGCACTGTTATCCCAGCGATTAGTGCTGCCCCGGGATTACAGGCAGGTGAAATGCAGGCCAGGGATTACCAGGGAGAGGCCAGGCTGTCCCGGCACTGCGGATGCTTTCTACCCGACCCAGCACAAACACTCTTGCTTGGGGTTTGCTCCCGCAGCTGGGATTTATCAGCATGGAGGTCAGTGGCTCCAAAGTGCCTCCAGCCCGTAGGGTTTGCACCCCAAAGTCCTTCCCTGTGCAGGGCCTCAAGGGGCTGTTGCGGTCGGGGCGGATGCGATGCCAGCGGGAGTGAAGCCAATGCCACCGGGGTGAGCGGGATGCGTGGTGGGAGGTCACCGGTGCCAGCCGGTGTCCCCAAGCTGCCTGGGGATAATGCGAGAAGCCAGACCCAGCCCTGCCTGGACATCCCTCAATGTTTTTTGGGGTGACTCCTTGGGAAATCCATCCTTGGGCTTTCCAGTGGATCGTACATCCAAAAGAGCAGGAGATGCTCAAGTGGGTCCCCACGAAGATGGACGGGAGCCTGCGCTGGTGTCACATTTTGACCTTCCCTGCCTTGGCTCCTGCTAAAATAACAGGATTTATCTCTGGCATCTCCCCGGTACAAGCGGCAACCCCGCCAGCACGCCGGCTTCGGTCCTTGCTCAGGAAAGAGAGATCACAGCCGCCCGCTCTTGCCCACCCCGGCCCCTCCGCCTGCCAAAGCCGGCGCCATAAATAAAATCCAACTGGGGTAAAAATACTTATTGCTGTAACAGTTGAAAAATATCCCAGCGGCAGTGCCAAGAACCTGCCAGAGGCGCCGCGGGAAGGATGGCACCCAAACACCCTGCTTTAAAAGCCCTCATCCATCAGCAGGAAAAGGTTCCTGTGATGGGGGAGGATGCAGCGTGGTCCCGTCATCATCCCCGATTTCCCGACCCCGGGGACCGTTTTGGAGTGGGGAAACTGAGGCTCTGCCCCATCGCCCTCCGGGCAGGCTGAGGAGGGATGAATCACAGCCTGGCCACTGCTTCGCTCTGTCTGCTGCTTCGCCATCACTGGGGATTCAGGCCCATGAGTCAGCCCTCCCCTCCCCTCCCCAAAGCAATCGGGAGATTGGCTTATAAATCATGGGATTTTTATGAAAACAAGCGGCGGTCGCCTGGGCGGTGGCGTGGGGCTGCTCGCCACAGCAGCCGGGCCTTTTTGGGTTGCCAAAAACGATGCTCTGCCCCTCCTGCAGGGCTCCGGGTGGTGGGTTTTGGGGCAGACCCCATCTTCCTCCTCTTCTTCACCCTGGGCCCTCTGCCATCCCCCAGCATCGTTTGCAAAGACCTCCCAGCATCACCCAAAGGTGCTGGGGGTGCGCGGGGGCTCAGCCCAGGGACTGTCCTCCCCCCTCGGCACTGCCGGGCTGCTGCTTCTTGGGGGCATCTTCAGCTTCTGTCACTGCTCAAGGTCAATCTCATTAATTGCCATGAATTATTTTGGCATTAATGGAGATGTCTTATGCACTTCCACTGTAAATGAGGCTGCCAGGATGAAAGTGCCGGCCAATATTTCCTGGTGAAGGGAGATGGGGAAATATACGGCAGCAGAGCAGGGAGGGCAAAGGCACCTGGGGTGCTCACGGGGCCGGTGGAGGCAGGAAAACCCACCCTTGGGCTGGGGCGGCTGCGCCAGACGTGGTGCATGCTCCCAGGGAGGGATGCATGAGCCGTGTAGGGAATGGCTGCGACGGGGACTCGGTTCCCAAACTCCAGCATCCCCGCTGGGCACCGTGTGGTTGAGGGGAGCGTGGCATTCCCGGGGTGTGAAGGCAGCGATGCTCCCCAAAAACCCATCTCTCCCATGGCTCCATACTGGCAGCGGCAAGCTGGGACAAGGGGAATCCCTCCTCAGCCATGCTGCAAGCCCTGCGGCAGAGGTCCCTGGGTGTGTGGTGTGGAGGGGACCAGGCAGCCCACGAGGGACAGAGGTGAGGTGGTGCTTGATCCCCCATCCCCAAGGGGGCACGGGGGTCCCCAGCCACCTGCGGCCATGTGTGGGGGCTTCAGTCGGGCCCTGCCTGCGTGCACAGTGGTGCAGGGAGCAGGGTGACAAGGCTGATCCCCCCTTGGTGGCACTAGCAGAGGGGGCTGGGGAGGCAGGGGACACCCCGGCTACAGCAGGGATGGGGTAGGGACCCAAACCCCCCAGGGTGGTGAGAAGCGACCAAACCAAGCTGGCCTTCTCCATCGCGGGGGTGATGAGGCGTGTGCTCCCCGGTGCTCCGCACCTCTCTTCTCCCCCCCGCCCTGGGGGGGGGCTTCAAACCCCGTTTTTTATTATCCCCTTGCATTGCAGCGGTGGCGGTGCATGACATGCAGGGGAGGGCAGGGCCAGCCGTGCAGCTCCCCCGCCGCACCCTGGGGTGCTGGGGTGTGTGGGGTGCTGGGGTGTGTGGGGGGGTTGGCTAGGAACCTGCTGGGGGGGGGGGGCATCGGGAAGCGGGGGCTGCATCGCATTGCATTGCATCCCCTGGCATCGCATCGCATCGCACTGCACCGGCGGGGAGCGGGGCTCCGCTCGGCTTCCACCTCCTCGCCCGAAGAGGAGGGGGGGGGAGGAGGAGGAGGAGGAGGAAGGCGCCTCCCCCTGCCGCCCTCCCCTCGCTGGCACCCACCGGAGCCCGATGCGGCTCCGGCCGGGCGAACGGCCACGGGAGCGCCCAGCGGCGGGGCCCCCCGGCGGCGGGCACGGCACGGCCGGCCCCGGCTGCAGGCGGGGGGGGGGGAACCCGGAGGAGAGCAAGGGGCAGAACCCCCCAAACTTGCCGCTTTCCCCAAAGCTCCTGCACCCCCTCTTTAATTTTATTTGCGAGCAAGGAGGGGGTGCACCTCCCCCTTTAATCCGGGGGGGGGGGGGGCGAGGAGGCGGGGACCCCCCCTCCTTTGCATGCTCATGGCCGGGTCCCCCAGCTTCCAGCCCCCGCAGGAGGGCAGCGGGTGAGCCCCGGTCCCCCCCCAGCTGCGGGGCGGCCGCTCCCCGGCCCCGCTCCCCCCAAACTTTGCCTTCGGATGCGGGGACTCCGCCGCCGAGCTGCTCCTGCCGCTGATTAATTGCGTCTGCCTGGGATTAATTATTCACCCGCCTGCTTTGGGTTGTGGTTTTTTGTTACGGTTGTTTTTTTTTTTTTTTCCTGGGGGGAACGCTTTAATTCAGCTTTTTATTTTATTTTATTTTTTTGAAGAACCGCGCTTGGAAATCTTATTTTTATTCTTGTGCATGGGGGGGCTGGCGACCTGCTAGCCCTGCAGCATCATCCTTCAGCAGCACATCTTTTCTTTTTTTTCCGGGAGGGGGTTACACGTGCTCTTCTTCCCCCCCCCCCCCCCGGCTCCTGAGGAGAAAGAGGAGGAGGAGGAAGAGGAGGGGGACCCGCCCCCGCCGGCTGGGCGCTCCCTCGGTCGCCCTGCAGGCACTGGGAGCGGGGGGGGGGGGGGTGCGGCAGGTTTGGGGTGCGGGGTGGGGAGGGGTGGGGGGCCGGAGATGGGGTGCTCTGCTCGCTGAGCTGGGGGGGCAAAGCCGAGCCCCCCTAACCGGAGCCGGGTCCCCCCCCTCCCCAAATTCCGCCGTTGGCTGCTGCTCCCGGCTCACACGTGGTTGGATTTAGGGGATTTCTGCGGTTTTTTTGGTGCTTGGTTTGGATTCCCTGGTTTGTTTTTTTTTTTTCTTGGCCACGGGGGTGGCTCGGGGCCCACCCGGCCCCCCCAGCTTTCTGGCTGCCCCCCACCTTGCAATGGCCTCTCCGGAGAAGATGCACCCTGGGCCGGCTGCCCTGCTCTGCTGCCTCTGCTCCCTGCTGCTCCCCGGTAAGTGCTGCTGGCACCGGGCGGGGGACTATATGTATTATGTGTGTGTCTGCATCACGGGGGGGGGACGACTTGCACCCATCTCCCCCCTCCAGCCCCATCTGCCCCCCCCAGGGGCAGCCCCTGCCCCTCTATGCCCGGCTGAGACTCCCCCCCACCCCCAGTCACCACCTCCCCTGGTCCTCTGTGCCCCCCCCCGCCCCAGTGAAATGGGTGAAGATTAGAGTTTATTCCTGGCTTAATAAAATGACAGCTTGTGCTTGCAAGTGCTTGCAGCGGGCTGTTTCCCCAGGCAGGGAGCAGGGTGGCAGAGGGGGACATGGGGTGAGGGGGCTTCAGTCTCCCCCCCAGCCCCCCCTGCCCCTTGTCTCCTTAATGCAGACCTGCTTTAGCAGGAGGATCAGGGGCTTTATCCACTATTATCCACTCGCTTATCCCCCAGACCCGCACCCAGGCACTTTCCCAGCCTGCGCTGAGTTACAGGGCAAGCGCTGCCGAGGTGGCATCATTTTGGGGTGTGGGGATGGGGGTGCAGCCCCTGCCATCCCTCTGTTTCTTTCTGATCCCCCCCTCCATGGGTTTTGGGGCAAGGGTTTTGGGGCTGGCGGTGCTGCCCTTGCCTGCGGCCTGGGCAGGGGGGGCCCCCGCTGCCTGCGCTCACTTGCCCTGAGTTGCATCCAAATCACTGCCTTGCCATGGCCGAGCTGTGGTGACATCCTGGCCTGCCCCGGTGACAGCCCTGGGGACACGGGCACCTGCTGCTGGGGCCTTTTCTTGGCGAGCGAGGCCCAAGAGGGGTCACACATCCTGGGGGACGCAGGGCTGGTTTCTGTGGATGGTTTTTTTGGATGGTTTCTGTATAAAACCAAGCCCCGCAGATGCTCCAGCTAAAGCGGCTTTCCCCAGCGGCTGGCTTGGCCAAGCAGAAAGCGGGGGGCTGCTCGCAGTTTGCGGGAGCCGCTCGGACCCCTCCTGCCAGCCCAGCTCTGGCTGTGGGCTCGGCACGTCCCAGGGGCTGGGGGCTGCGCTGCCTAGCTGAAATGAGACACCCCAGGAGCTGGAGGGGGTCTCTGGACCATGCCCGGCTCCATTTTGCACCAGCAGCCCATAGCCAAGGCACTTCTGGGGCTCAGGCAGGGCTTTCTTGGGCATCTGCAGCCCCCCGAGGTTCTTTGAGGAGCTTGGGGAGCTGCTCACCCACAGTGGTGAAATAAGGAGGAGGGGGGGGACCTTGGGAGCATTGTGGGGAGCTGGCAGGGGATTTCCCCCCCTTAAAAAACTCTGACCCCAACAGAGGAGCAGGAGCAGAGATGATGAGCACCGCAACTTTACGTAGCATCCTTTGGGGTGGCAGATGCTGCCCCCCTGTACCCCAAGACTGGGTGTTTCCTGGGGTGCTGCCCAGGCAGGGTTTGCTGGGCAGAGCTCTCCTCTTTGAGACCACCAGGTCAGGGGGTTTGCAGGCGAGGGTCTGGCAGCCGGCGGGGAAGCGTGATCTCCTTCCGCTTCTCAATTTGCCTGGATGAGATTCAGCCGTCTGGGTCAGCGCTTCCCCACGGCGGGTGCGCTGCTGAAGGCGGCTGTCGGCTTTGCTGGCAGGCGATGGGAAATATCCCTGTGCAAGCGATCCATCGGGAATCACGTCCGGTGCAGGGGGGCTGGATGCGGCCCTCTGCTCCCCATCCCCTCCTGGGTATTTCTAAGCCCCTCCCGCTGGGACACCAACAGCCCTGTGGGTCAGGCCACTGGTTTACGCCAAGGCAGGATCTGGCCCCTGGGCTGGGGGATGCGATGGGTGGGAGGTCCCCGTGGCGGCGATGCCAGCGTGAAGCGGGCAAGGGTGGCCTGTGCCAGATGCAGGGCCGGCGCTCGCCGTGCTGCCGCGGGAGGATGCCTGCGCCGGCAGAGAGAGAAGCCTCTGCCAGGAGTTTTTAGGCTCTTTTCAGGATACGCAGCTGCCCTCACCGCCGCTTCGGCCTTTCCTGGACAAATAAAGGTCTCGGAGGGAGCTGGAAAAAGAGGCTGAGAGCTCCTAATTCTCCCAGCCTTTCTTACAAATCCCTCGGGCTGGTGGTGGGGGTCAGCCGGCAGCGAAGCAGCACCTTGCTCTCCTGCCTGGGTATTTTATTCCCTTTTCCCTTATTTTTTATTTAAGAGCAACCCTCGGCGCCAGCCTTGTCCCCGCTGCGCTCCCCTGCCGGCACTGGGAACCCCGGGAGCCGCTTGGCGCTGGCCCCGGATCAGCTGCTTCCAGAAAGGGTTTTTTTGGCATCTCTGGGGTGGGATGGCCCCAGGGCTTGCGGGAGGGACAGACGGACCCTGGGGCCGTGGCACGGTGGGGGTGCCGGTGGTTTGTGCTCGGCGCGGTTGTGCTGCGAAGCTGCGAGGGACCTGTCAGGATGCGGCACAGGGAGGATTTAACCATCGGTTTGTGAAATAACTTGTGCTGTCCGTGGGGTTGAGCCTGGACTCCTGCGTCTTCCCTCTGAGCCTTGTCCCCGCAGCGTGCCTCAGTTTCCCCTCTCCCAGAGGCAGCACTCACCCAGAGGCAGTGGTCAAGGGGTGCTGGGGTTATTCAGCATCTGTCCTGGCATGCAAGGGAGGCTTGGGGTCCTGCGCTGGATCCTACAGCCCTGGTGCCTCCATCCCGCTGCCGGTGGGGATGGGACCGTGCCGCTCTCCCCGTATCTCCCGCTGCTAGTTCCCACCATGGGCAAGTCCCAGGTCTGGGGCTGGGGGTGAAGGACGATGCTGTGGCCCATGGCTCCATCCCTGCTGGGGGGCTCCAGCTAGGGCACCCCAACCTTGGCGGGGGGGGGATATGGACCACCCCCCCATCCCCGTTTCGGCTCAGAGCATCTCCCAGCTTCGGGATTTTCAAACCAGCAGGTGGAGATGTGCAATAACTCGCTGCTGAACCGGGAATGCACACCCGGCATTTGCTCATTTAACACCCGAACCGGGAATGCACACCCGGCATTTGCTCATTTAACAGCCCCCATCCCGGTCGTACCCATAGGGTAAGAGCAGCCAAGCATTCTTAGCTCCAGCCAGGAGCAGAAAAGGGGCAACAGGATCTTTCCTTGCCCTGGCAGGCTGGTGAGAGGACAGAATCCGGCCTCTGAGTTGGGTTAAACCTGGCACAAGTTTTACCTTCGGTGCTGCAGAAAAGGGGGTCACGCAAGGGCACCCGGACCGAAAGCCGAAAGGCTTTCGGCTCCGGGTGCCCTTGCGTGACCCCGGGCCCACTCCATCTCCCCCCAACCCTGATACCTTAAATCCTAGCAGGATGCTTGTGCTGGGACGTGGGGGTGCGAAGTTGCACATCCCACTGGGAAGTTACCTTGTCTTCTACCTGGGAAACGGAGGCAGGGCAGCGGGCGGCAGCAACCCCCTGGCTGAGGATTGCTCAGCGATTTTTGGAAACCTGGCTATTTTGGTTTTTTTTTTAAGTGCTACTATTTAATTCACCCCACCATGACTGGCTGCTGAGGTCACTCCTTGCCCAGCTTCTCTGCATCCTAAAAAGAGAAGGAAAGGAAAAACCAACCTAGCCAGGGATCCCTGCAGAGCATCCCCAACATTGCACTGGCACATCCCAGCTCATCCCCTCCCGTAGCCCCCCAAGCTCTAACAAGGAGGTGGGCAGCAGGACGTGGCCTCATCCGGGAGAGGAGATGATGGGTAAGAGAAGGGGTGCTTACATGGCATAACCTGATTTTTTTTTTGGCTCCTGCAACTGCCTGGCCAAAATAGCCCACAATGGGCGTGTGGAGGAATCGACGAGCTGCCCGTGTATTCCCCGCCCGCGCGGCGCCCGTCGCTGCTGCCGTACGAGCATCCCATCCATCTGGAAAAGGTCACTCTTGCTAATCTAATCAGAGTCTTTTATTATTAAATACACGGCTCTGCTAACGAGCAGCTCCCGAGGGGAGGGAGGGAGGTGGCTGCTCCTGGGGTGGGACGTGCTGTGATGGGGCCAGGGACCCCAGCGGTGCCTTTGGGGACGGGGTCCTGCCCATGGAGTTTGTCCACGTGCAATGCCAGAAAGAGCGATGGTTCAGTGGTGCAAAGTGAGGCAGGTCCTGGTGCTCCTTGCCAAGGGGAGAGGAGGTTGGAGCTCACCGTTTCCCTGCAAATTGGGAGAAATGGGGTCCTCCAGCCACATTTGATGGTGGCCCAGTGATCCCCACCCCAGGGGAGGCACCAGCCAGGCTGGGGGATTTATGGACTGTCACCTCTCCCCCGAATGCCCCTGGGTTCGGGATGCTCCTCAGGATGTGGCTCTCCTGGGGACCGGTCCCTTCATTTTTCTTAAGCTGTTGCCTGACCTGTTGCCTCTCCCCGCTGGGCACACGTCCCTCGCCGCCGGCTGGGTGCTGAGCCCCTCGCTTGCTGGTTTGGCCTCCCGGGAGGATACCGTAATCAAGGCAATTCGCAATCTTCTGATGAAGCCGCCGTCTCCTGCCGGCGAGCATTTTCCCATCACTTGGACAATATTTGTTGTCCTTGATTTTTCAATACCTCTGCTAAAAGCCCAAGCAGATGCTGCTGGGGTGACTTTGCCCCTGCTCGCAGGTGTTGTGACCTCCCGGCCCCTGCAAGAGTTAATGGGGCAGGTTTTGCCCTGATTAAATGGGCTCGGCTGGCCTGGGATCTTCCCCAGGACTGGCAAAAGTTGAGAATGAATTCATTTTTAATTCATATTTCTTTAAGGAAAAGCTATGTTTTCCCTCTTGAAGATAAATAAGATTGAAAATGCAATACCCGCCACTGCCAGCTCGGTGCGGCTGCTGGATGTGGTCCTCCCTGGGCACCAGCTAAAGGAAAAAAGAAAAGGGATGTATTTGAGCTGTGTGTGTTTGATGCTGTGGCTGCTTTGCTGGTGGCAAAGTGCTGAGCTGGTGGAGTCCCCAGCCCGGTGCCTGTCCCCAGCCCTGCTTCTGGGGCCGCTGGGGTGTGGTGTGGGGCTGATGCTGGACCCCAGCCCCGGTTGCTGGGATCTGGGGCTGGGTTTATCTGCGGCTCCTCGCGCTCCTTGGGTGCCTCTGGAATTGAATCCCTCTCTGGCTCTGAACGCAGCCTGACACGCATCACCGGGGGGAAAATTAATCGGCGTCTAATCAGTCTGAAACGTGTCACTCGGCACAGCCTGGGCTGGCAGTGGCGGCGGGGGGGGGGGTGGGAGCACAGCCTGGGGGGCATATTTGGTGTTCAGATTTGGAGGGTGCTGGGAGGATGTTCCTGCTCCTGGCCATGGTGGAAGGGGACAGAGAGGGGACAGGGGGGATCTAAGCAGGACACGTGGCTTTGGGGGGGTCATTGCATCGCCTCCGCCCCAACACTGTGATGCTGGGGGCTTCTCCCTCAGGAGCTGCTGTCCCTGTCCCTGCTTCCCTAGGCACCTTTCAGGGCTCTCCCTTGCTGCCTGTCCTCCCACTTCTGGCTCCCCGGGGGGTTATTTGGGGAAACCATCTGTGCCCACCTGGTGCTGGGGGGCTGCTCCCAGCTCCCGGCATGGGGGCAACCCAGCCCAGGACCCACCACAGCATGTGCTGGGGGCTTAGGGGCTGCCAGCTTTATCCGGGGCTGCTCCCCCGCGGCTGCCTTTTGGAGCCCGCGGGCATCCCTGTGGACATTCGTGGTCAGGCACTTCCTCATCCTTTTTTTTTTTTTCCCCCCTTTTAATTCATTTCGTCATTTTTCTTCCTCCTCTGTAAAGGCCCTCTCCTCCTGTCCCCCGGCCTGTCCCTTGCCGTGATTTGTGGAAATTGCTCTAAAGTAGCTGCTGCGTAAAAGCCTTGCCTGCTCCAGGAATTTATGGCAGGCTGCGCCTCTGCACGGCACATCCCATTTAGGCCATATTTATTTATTCCTTTAGGTTCCTTGCTTTTTTTTCCCCCCCTCCCTTTTAATAATTTCGTGGGGGGAAATGCAGAGCTCAGCACCACAGCCTGGTGTGGTGCTGGGATGGTTCCCTTTTGCTTAGTGCTGCCAGTCCTGAAATACAGGCTGTGTGCTGGCCTGGGGCTGAGTCCCACCAGCATTTCTTGTTTTATTGCTTCTGCCGATGATGCTGGGCTGGACCTTTTGGAGGGGGAGAAGTCTCAAGGACCTAAAAGAAAGGAGAATTATAGCAGTGCCCACCAGGCATAAGCACAACCCTGTATTAGACACTAGAGAATCCACTCTTGAGCCAGCACTTTTGCTCACATGAAGACTTGATTCACTTTTCCTGGCCAGCACCCACTCAGTTCCTACCCCGGGCTCAATTTGGGAAGCCTGGACCAGTTTAACCTACTGGGCTGAGCGTTGCAGTCGTTGGTACCATGAGGCTTCCCAGCCCTGTCACCCCATCACCGCTGCAGCCATGGGCAAAGCTGGGAGCCGGGAGCATCCCTGCATCCCTCCCTTCCCCGTGGCCGCAGCCGGGGCGTCTCACTGCTGCATGCCGGGGGAAGGGAATTTTACATTTGTAGCAATTATTCACTTAATTGAGTTCCAATTAGCTGGGACTGGAGATGGAGGCTCTCGGCGCGTTGGAGGGAAGGGAGACCTTGTTGTGTCTGGCTGCTGGGAAACATTTCGGAGGTTTCCACGAGGGGCTTGCTTGTATTTTCTAATTTCGACTTGTGTTTTATTACTGGGTGTTTTTTTCCCCGGCTGCGTGGAACGGAGGGGAGCTTGTGTTGGGGCTGACTGAGTTTTGGGTGGAGGTGAAGGCGTAGAGGCCTCCATTTCTCCTTTTTGTTGTTTTTTAGAGTGTTTGGAGGTGCTGACCCCCCTTGGGTGGGAGTGTAACGTGGTGGGGATCAGTGCTACGGGGCAGGGAGGGAAAGGGATGGTTGTGATGCCTGTTCCCAAGATGGGTGGGGAGATGGGGCGCGAGCCTGGCTCTTCCCTGGGAGCCAGGGCTGCCTCCAGCTGGAGCATCCAGCTGTTGGGAGCTCCAGATGTGGAGCTCCAGATGTGGGACATCCCTGGCATTTGGGGCCATTGCCGCCCATGTTTCCCCTTTGCGCTTGGCCCTGATGGCTGGGGGGGCCAAACCTGGACCACCAGGTTTTGGGGCTCTGAAGCTTTGGCTGCGGATCTGTGGGATGCTCAGGGGTGCGGGGTAGCTTTACGCCTGCTTGAAATGAAACGGCAGTTGGGACATCCGTGCTGGTGGCCTGGTGGGGAATAGCCTGGCTCGGCTTCCTCCTCAGGGGCTGTGGGATTTTGCTGTGGTCCCCTGGCTCTCAGTGTTTCGGGCGGATCCGTCACCCCATTGTCTCATCTGGGTGCTGACCCATGTGGGGAAACTGAGGCAGCGGCGTGTCCTACCCTCATCTTCCTGATTCAGGGGTAGGATCATCACCTTGTCACCCTGATATGGGGCTGGATCCAGGGAGAACGGGAGCACTAGCAGTCCCGGCATTGCTGGTGGTGCCGGCAGCCCTGTGGCTGGGAGAAGCAGCATCCTCTGCTTGCGTTTGCAGAGAACCAGAGAATGATAGCTGTGCCCCGGGCTGCTGCGGTTTGCAGGGTCCCAGGGCCTGTGTCCAGGGTCTTGGACCGCTGATGAAATGCCACTGGCCTTTTCATCCTGCGGCCAGGAACCCCGGCGACTGGTGACCATCGAAACCCCTCCAAAGGAGTCCCGAGCCAGGCTTGAAGCCAGTGTGAAACCCTCTGCTAGGGATGATAACACAGCTCCCTGCCACCCCCTTCCCCATCGCAACCCGCAGCCCTTCCCGTGTGTTTAGTGAAGGTTTTATCATGTCAGCTCAAGTCATTGCTTTATGGACAACTTTCGTGGCTTGCTCTGAGGTGGGACCACCACGGAAACCCAGCTGCGATGGGCTGGCGTGGGCTATGGCCACGGCGTGTGCGGTGGGCTGGCAGGAGCCTGGGGAGCTGGGGCTGGTGTCTCACATCACCGGTGTTTCGGCATCTCCCTCGGCGCTGTGTTTGGTCCCTTGATGCACCAAGCCCCCAGTGCCGTCTGTTAATATCACGAGAGGTTTTAATCCTCCTGGCATGACCTCAAACCTCCCCTGTGTCTTCTCCAGTGCTTTTCCTATACGCTCTTCCCCTGCTAAGTGGGGATATATGTGCCGGGACCCCCCCCGCCGCGTCCCATGGGCTAAGCTGGGATAACGATCCCCCCTGGAGTGTGGCTAAAGCGATCCCTATGGCAGACGGCTGGGGCTAAGCTGAAGCTCAGCGCTGGCTATCAGTGCTGGATAAGGGGAAGATGAGGAGGAGGCGGCAGCTCTTCGGCCTCGGGACGGCGGGTGGGAGCAGGGATGGGGCTGGCGAGGCTGCAGCGGGGGCAGGATAGAGGGGCCGAGCTGCACTCCCCCCGTGCCCCATTTGCTGGGGATTTGGGGCAAGAAGGGGAGGTGAACGAACCAGCATCCCCCGCCAGCCATAGCTATGTCCAGTCTGTCCGTCAGCCTCTTTTCCCATGTGTCCATCTGTCTGTCTGACCCCAGCATCCCCGAGCAGTGGGGACAGAGCAGGAGGGTGGCCAGTGGTGACCGAAACCCCGCGGTGGGGCCCTCACCGAGGAAGGGACAGGGAGGGCTTTTGGTGCTGCAGACCCCCAGAAGCATCAAGACCCCTTGGCCTGGGGGGGTCATCTTGATTTTAAGGCATGGCTGGAGGGTGCTGCTGCTGTCCCCACGTGCCCTCGTGGGCAGGGGGAGCGGCTCAGCCCATCTGGCCGCACGGCTGCGGCTGGCGTGGGGCACATCTGGCCGGGCAGATGTGGGGGCTCGGCAAGGGGGTCGCCAGCAGTTGTGCGTTTCCATCCCCCTCTCTTCCCCCCTCTCGCCGCCATGGGTTGCAGGTCACCCCAGCTCCCTGCGGGCTGCCGTGGGGTGGGAAGGAGGGGACACACGGGAGTCCCATCCCACTGCTGGGGTGGCTCCTCAGCCCGGGGGGTCCAGGCAGCCCCCAGGCCGGTCAGAGCCTGGCCAGGCATGGAGATCTCCTTTTTTGCTTGCGGTGCCAAGCTGCAAGGGTGGAAGGACCATATGGTCCCCTCTGCGCCAGCCTAATAAACCCAGGAATGCAGGTCAGGCGCTGCAAATCCCGTTAACCGCAGCGGGCCACAGAGCAGAGCCAGCGACCAGGGCTTAACCCTTCTGTCCCCCAAACCCAGGTAGAGGTGGGGGCACAAGAGCTGCCTTCCCTCCTGAGGGCTGCTAAAAACCAGAGCACGGCTGGGGACAGTGGTATGGGGACGGGAGTCTCCTGAGCTGTTGTGCTGTCCGTCCATCCTTTTATCTTTCCATCCATCCTTTCTCCTCCCATCCATCTCTTTCCATCTCCTGGGCTGTTGTGCTGTCCATCCTTTTGTCCATCCTTCTGTCCGTCTCCTGAGCCATTGTGCTGTCCATCCATCCTTCCATCCATCATCTCTTCTCCCTCTCCCTAGAGCTGTTCTCTTGCTGGCCAGCCATTTCTGATCTGCCTATCTCCTTCCATCCATCCATGCACGCACCCTCCATTCTCTCTGCTGGTTCATCTATCTTTATCCACCCTTTCTTCCTTGCTACCTAGCCAGCAGCCATGCATCCATACATCCATGCATCTCCTTCCTCCCTTCTCCTTCCCTCCCCACCCTCTGTCCCTCCGCGGCGCAGAGGCTGGGGCTGGGCTGGGCTGTGAGCCACCCTCCTGGCACCCACCCTGGCCTGGATGCGGCTGGGTTAGACCTTCTCCTGGCAGGATTAGTTTATGGCCAAGGAACAGAGGCGCCGGTCCTGTCCCCCTCCTGGCGACAGATTATAGCATCATTTAAATGCATTTTGTCTGTGGAAGGAAATAGCTTCTCTGGGTGCCGGCAATCCGCCTGCGCTGAACTAATCGTGACCGTCGCATTAATCTCCATCCCAGCTCGTCCCTGCTCCCTTCCCCCATCCGGCATGGCCGGGGTGCAGGTCTGTGCGTGGGCTCGGTGCCGGGGCCACCCTGGGTGTCCCCACCACAGCAGGACTTGGTCACGCTGAGCTGCCAGTTGCCGTGGTGGCTTATCTGAGTCGAGCAGGGTGCCCGGAGCACATCTCCTCTGCCTGGCTGCAGGGAGGAGAGAGGCTTTCCTTGCCCCCCCGGCGTACAACCCTTATTTGCCATCAGAGAATCCCAACGGCAAGGAGGAAGGAACCGGTTGCTGAGGGCTTGGGCGGGGGGTCTCTGCCATGAGCCGAGGCTGGGTGCCAAATTGCAAACAAAAAAACCAGGTGCTTTTGCCCTCCCAGTGCGGTGGGTGGCAGCGGGTGCCCCTCACCGGCCGGCAGCTGGGTGCGGGCTGGCTGCTCGCCGGGGCGGCACAGAGGCTCTCCTGTCCCCCCACCCAAGGGACAGGCGGTGACACCAGGTGTTTTGCACCATCCCAAGGGTGGGTTTCACTCGGGGCCGCGCTGGGCATCGAGTCGGGTGGTTTTTGGGTGGGTTTTCTTCGTGAAATTACCTGATTCTTCCCCAAACCCCAGAGATATTTAAGGGATAAAAACTGATGCTATTTCAATGAGTCGGTTAAACATAAGCTTTTTGCCTGGCTGCCTCTGCCTCCTTTGGTCCTGCCGGTACCTCACCCAAGTGGTCAGGTTCATGTTGCTCCAGCTGGTGGATCCTTTTCCGCAAATAATCTCATGCCTTGGAAAAAATCCCCTTTTCTAATTGCTGGGGATGGTAGGAGCAGCCGTGGCTGTGTCAACCGGGATGCAGGGATGACGCAAACCTTCACGTTTCACAGCAGAAAGCAACCTCCATGAGCTGGAGGAGCAGAAAGCCCCTCGCTGGTGGTTATTTCTGAGCCGAGTGGCACCCTTGGGTGCTTTCTGGGGCTCAGCACCTCTCCTGCAGCTCCTGGTTCTCTGGGAGGTGAGAAAACAGAGCGGGTGAGCGGGACAGGCTCAGCAGAGAGCAGGGTTAGCATGACAGGCGCCAGAGCTGTGTGCACAGCAGTGTCGGCATGGTGGCCTCACCAGTGATGCCGGCAGCGTGTCCCCGGCATCCGCCCGGCCCTGGGGAATTCCCTGCCTGGCTCTCAGACAAGTTTCATCCCAGGCAGCGTAGCTGCGGACGCTACCCGTCCCTGTATCGAGTGCTAATCCTTTTATGAGCCCTCTAAGCTGCTTAACTCCCCCACGCCCCGCAGCAGAGAGTTCCCCGGGTGGGCTGTGGGGTCCAGCCAAGGCCATGCTCCCAGCTGGGGAAAGCCCGGGGTCCCAGCACGCTCTGAAGCCCCCGCCGGGGAGGGGGGCGAGCCGTTCCCAGGAGCTGAGCCGTCACATCCCCACCTTTCGCCGCCGTTTGACGCGGGTAATTTGGGCTCTCCTTCTCGGGAGCCGCTTGGGAGCGGTTGCAATCAGCACCGGGAACGGGGGGGTGCGGGGGGGCTGGCGGAGAGCCGAGGAGGGTGGGGGGGACCCAGGCCTCCTGGGAATCGCTGGCAGCCACTGACAGATGCAAAGACCTTGAGATGTCTTCCAGGCTCCTGCAGCTGCCGGTGCAGCGCGTGCCATCGGCCCGGCTCCGCACCGACCGCCTTTCGCAGCATCTGCTTTAGCAGAAAGATTTTCATGGGGTTTCTCTCTGCTTGCCAGCCGCAGTAGCAGGGTAGCCGGCTCCCTCTGAGGGGCTCGGGCAGCTCTGGCCCCCCGGAGCGCATGGCCAGCAGGCACTGCACGCTGCCTGCGCAGCGGCTGCCTGCTCTGCTTGTATGGTGTTTATTCTTTTTTTTTTTTAAGGCAAAATGGTCAAAATCAAGGACAAAAGAGGTTTCCTAAGGGCGGACCTGGGTGCTGCTGGGGTTTGCACAAGGTGGCACCAACATCATCTTCATCACTTTTCCACCAGGTCGTGTCTGTGCATGGAAAAATTGGAGCTGGGCCAGCTTGGGCACACGGGGACAGCACTGTGTGGGTGGCACTCCTGGGTGGGTGACGGGTGACAGATCGGCTGTGACACCACCCTTACAGGCAGCCCGTGGGGACGGAGTGGGTCTGGGGCGAAGGAGCCGATTTAGCCTCCTTCCCCGCATGATCTGGGAGCTAAAGGCAGGAGGAAAGCCTTGATCATAGATACTTGGTGGGATCTGCCAGCCAAAAATTAGCCTGGACCTGCCTAATTTTTGGCAATGAGCCTCTGGAGAAACTCAGCATCCTCTTCTCTGTGCATTTGGAAGCAGGGATGTAGCCAGTTATGCCCTATTTCTCCGAGTGGGTCTGTGCTGTTTCGGCCGGTGCCTTGGCATGGGTGCCAGGGTGGGTGACCAGCCCTTCGGGCTCCCCAGGGGCAATACCGAGGTTGGATGCGGCTTCAACACACCCTGGCCCAGCCTTGGGCAGCCCCTGAGCATCCCTCCTTGCTGGACACCCCATCCCATGCCGAGGGTGGGTTTGGTGAGGCTGGAGCCACCCACTGGGAAGCACAACGATGCCCGAGGTCCCGGGAAGATCTTCTGCATTTTTACTTTGCAGGAGAGAAATCCAGCCAGGCTCTCGCTGCCCTTGTGAGGGGTCTGGGGGCTGAAGCACCCGCTCTTCCTTGCCGCAGGGCTGGACCGCTCCCGCCTGGGTCTGCTCTCCCTGCTCTGCGGCTCAGGAGATGCTCTGGAGGGGGATGCCCCACGCTAACCCGCACTCTCTATCCCCTTCACAGCCCACGCCAAGGGGCCAGCTCCCAGCCCCGAGCCCGCTGAGCCCCCCGGTGCCATCACGCTGCCTGTGAGCTACCGCCTGTCCAACACCCGCTTGGCCTTCTTCCTCAAGGAGGTGGGAGCCAGCCCAGTGGGCAACGGCAGCGCCCCACTGCAACGTGCCGAGCCCTTCGTCGTCTTCCAGACCAAGGAGCTGCCCGTCCTCAATGTCACCCTGGGGCCCTTCAGCACGGGGCTGGTGCTACCCAAGGAGCAGCTGCAGCCCTCCAGCACCCTGGAGGTCCCTGACCGCCTCACCGTCAACTGGAAGGTGCGCGCCTTCATCATCCAGCCCCGGCTGGTGGCCAACCAGCCCGTGGTCCAAGTGCTCTTCTACGTAGCCGGCCGGGATTGGGATGACTTCGACGTCACCGACCGGCTGCCCTGCGTGCGGCTCCACGCTTTCCGCGACGCCCGTGAGATCAAGAGCTCGTGCCGCCTGCGGGGCAGCCTGGCCATGTGCCTGGTGCAGGCAGAGCTGCCCCACGCCTGGTTCGGCCCCCCGGCCGTGCCGCTGGGCAGGCGGAAGAGCCCTGAGACCTTGGAGGTGCTGGGTGAGAGCCAGCAAGCCGAGCTGTACTACACCCTGCACTGCCCCCGACGGGGCTGGCCAGTGCCTTGGGGAGACGGTCCCTCGCCGTGGGGCCGGGGGGGCCAGGACCGAGGGTCCCACGCAGCACCCACTGCTGCGCATCGGCAGTGTCAGCCTCCTGCAGCCCCTCCCCGGGCAGCCCATGCAGGAGCATCGACTGGACGGCAACATCTTCATCCGCCTGCCCGACAAGCCCCTCAAGCCGGGCGAGGTGTTGAGCATCCTCCTCTACTTGATGTCCAACTCCACGGTGGAGCACTTCACGCTCAGGTAAGGTCCCGGGGCTGCCCCAACTCCGGGAGCAGCCGCCTTTTGAGGGAGTGGTTGTTTCGGCTGGGCTGTGCGAAGGCAGCCGCGGGCAAGAGGGAGAGGATGGGGAGGGCGTATTGCATTTATGGAACCTGCCGGGGGCTGGAGCGGGTCTGGCAGGGCTTAGGGAAGGGGAGGAAGGCCAGAGGAGCAGCTGGCACGTGGTTTTGCAACGTTTTGGGGCTTTGCAGTGGGAGCTTCTTGGAGGGAAGGGAAGGGCTAGCCATCCAGGGTTTCCATCTCTGCATCACCACTATGGACGGTTGCCTTTGCCCTCCTGCTGCTCCCAGTTGTGACTGGGATTAGGGCCCCGCCAGCAGATGTGGGTTTGTTCACAGCCACTTTGGGGACAAGGTGCGGTATGGTGATGGGGCTGCTGCGGAGCGAGCAAGGGCTCCCTGTGTCCCCCCCATCCTGCCCCAGAGCCAGGATGGGAGCAGAATGGGGCAGTGGGCGGGAGGTGCTGAGCACCCCAGTATGGGGAGGTGTGGGGGGGCACCCCCCTTGCTGTGCGTCCCTAAGGACGGGGGGAGAAGTCCCGGCCACATCTCTTCGAAGGGTATTTACAATGTCCCTGTGGCCACTGGGCCAGCAGCGAGCCCCTGGCACAGGGGACATGGCACTTGAGGCTCTCCTGTCCTTCGCCCTGGGGATGCCCGGCCCCACAGGGGTGTTACTGTCCTGGGGGACAGCGCTGGGGCTGGGGGACCAAACTCCTGCTGGAGGGGCGATGGGGGGACAAAATCCTATGAAAAAGAGGGGCTGGGGTGGGCTCCACCCCATGGCTGTTGCTGCCAGCCTGGATGATGTTTCTGACAGCCAGGAGGGATTGGGGGCAAAAAATCCCCCTGTGTCCATGGCAAGGGGCCCAGGGGGCCAGGGGTGCCCAGGGGCGAGGGTCTGGCCCTGACCATCGCTCTCCGCAGGGTGAAGGCCAAGAAAGGCGTCAACCTGCTCAGCACCAAGTCGAGGAGCGGGCAGTGGCTGGTGAGCTCGGAGCTGCTGACGGGCGGCAAGCACTCCACCGCCACCGTCGACGTGGCCAGGGCGGACGGTGCCGGGCCCAGGTAAGGGGTCCCCCTCTTCCCCCCCCCTGCCGAGCCCCGGAGGGGTTGGGGAAATTGCTGGGGTTTGGCCCAAAGCGGATCTCCCTTCAATCCCCACCCTGGATGCCTGGTTGGCTGCGGTGCCACTTGGGTGCTGGCAGGGGAAACTGAGGCACGGCAGTGCACAGCCTGGACTGTGGGACTTGGAGGCACCGAAGGGGGATGAGGTCAAACCTTCAGCCCAGCTGAGGTCAGGGTGGGTCCCACACTGACATGGGAAGGGGCTTAATTTTGTGTGTGGTTTTTAGCCTTGGCCGGCACTGTGCAGCTGGCTAAAGGGCAGGTGAAGTTGGGTTTCGTGGCCCGAGGTGGGCAGGTTTGTGGTCAGGCAGGCAGCTGCCCAAGGGCTGTGTGAGGTGGTGAGTTCAGGTGGGATCTGCTCCGTGCTCAACACAGGCGACCGAGCTGGGGCTCAAGCAATGCGCTCGTAAGTCATGGGTACCATTTAGCAGCTGCATCCCTGGCTCTGAGCGGGGATCGCCTGGCCGTGTCGGATGCTGGGGGGCACATGTGGTGGATTTGAGGGCTGAATTGTGAAGCCATGGAGGATCCCCCAGTTTGGGGTGGAAGTATTTTAATTTTTTAAGAAGTTGTAATACCATGAGAGGCAGCAGCACTTTGCTGACTATCCTGATGTCTCCTCCGGGAAGGAAGAGGAGCAGTCCCCAGGCAAGGTCCCGTCTGGACCCTAAGGTGATGCATGAGTGTCGGATGGGGAGCACGAACCAAGGCAGCACCTGAGACAGGCAGAGCCAGTTCTGCCCTGCTCGACACGAGGACGATGCCCTTCCTGGGGCTTCGCGAAAGGCTTGGGTCAGTTGAGGAGAGTCCAGGGGATAGAAATGCGAATGATCTGAAGGAGTGAGGACGCACAAAGCCAAGTTGAAAACCTGGAGGCTGCTCAGCCTGGAGAAGGGGAGACATGGGACTGGCCTGTGAGTGCATGGAGGCTGCAAGGGTGAGGGGCAGCTTTGCTCCTTGCATCCACGTGGGCAGGACATGGTGAGCAAGGCCAGGGGATGGGCACGGGGTCAAAACCACCAACAGGAAAGACTCTGAAGTGCTGGAAAGCAATTTTTCCCAGGCTGTGATACCTCCATCACTGTGTCTTTGGGAAAAGGGAGACAAGTGTCTCCAGGAGCCAGGTTAAAGCGAGTTGATGCGCTCGAGCCGTTCCTGCCCCGTGTTGAAAAACTCCCCATATCTCTGCCCCCCACCCTAAAACCGAGCAAAGCTGGGGATGAGCTCTTGCAGAAAGGAGATCCTCAGCTCCGACTGCTTCGAATGTGAGCTCAAAAGCTATCTGCAGAAAACTCCTCCAAAGGGCTTACCCAGAGGGTGGATTTTCCTTATCCCACACCATTGCTTCCAGATACAAAATGCAACCGCAGCATCCGAGCCCGCAGCCCTGTGGCTGACATCGGAGGGTCCCCGGGGCCACAAGCCCACCCATCCTCTTCACAGCCACCCCAGCACCCCTGCACGTGGCTGCCAGACCTGCCGGCAGTGAGATCCTCTCCTCTCCCCCTTCCCCCTCTCCCCGTCTGCCGCCGCTGCTTCAAATCAGCCTGGAAAGGTTAGAGACGGAGGATGAATTTAAAGTGATTACAATCACCTTTTAGACAAACAACTCCATCAAATATTAACGGAATGGAAAGTATGAATGACTCAAAGCCGTGTTGCCCTCCAGGCTGTGCAGCCGGAGGAGTTTGCCTCGCCGGGGCTCTGGGCGCTTTTGGCAGCGCTGGCTGTGTGGGGAGGGGGCAAGGGCCCTGAGCTTTGGGGTGATAATGGCCAATTTTGGATGTTTTGCACCCTAGCAGCTGCATCGTAAGTTATTTCCCCAATCCGGGCAGCCCAGCTCTTGTCTGCCATGGCTGAGAGCAGGTGATGCTCGGGGAGGGCAGAAGATGGTGGCTGTCCGCTGGCAAGGCTCCTGGGATGCCCAGGGACACCCCACGGTGAGGAGTCCCAGCACCGAACTGCCTCTGGCATGAAGCTGCAGCTCTGGTTCACCTCTGAACCTGGCTTTTCCTGGCTGTATTTAATACTTCTGTGTTGGAACAGGCAGGGAGCAGCCAAATCCCCTTCTTCAGACAGGGTGGCCTTTGGCGATTCCCCTTGCACCCCCGTAGCTGCCTTGGGGGCACAAAGTCCCAGCAGGACCCCACCAGCCCTTGCGCGGCAGCTCCACTGCAAAGCCCATTGTCCCTGCCACGGGAGAAGGGAGCAGGGCTTGCTGTGGCCTGGAGCAGCCCCGGCTTCTTGCTCTCCTCTTTCTCTGCTCGCTTTCACTCATTAGATATTTATCAGAGAGAAACACGACTGTGTCCTGCATCCCTGTATCGATGGGACCTTCTCAATGGCTGCTACACTGCGAGATGAGAGCGGAGCCAGTCCCAGCTTCCCCTTCCGCAGGGATTTCACCTTTCCTCGCCCTCCTCCTGCTCTGGGGGGGCTTTTAGCGGCTCTGCACTTCGCTGGGGCTCTGGGGTATCCCCTGGGGATGCTCTGTTTTTGGGGAGCATTGGAGAAGTTTGACTTGGGCGGGGGGGTTGAACCCTGAGTCCCTCCAAGGGATTTTCAGGTTGGACACAGAGACGGGAGGGCAGGATCGCATCTAGGGAGGTTTGCTTATAGGGATGGGGTGTAAGAGTGATTTATGCTGCTGCTGTCAGATTGTGTCCAAGCCGTGACGCAGAGGACAAGGAACACCAGCTGCTGAGACCCCTCGTCCCCTTAGACTGGCACTATGTGCCGGGTTTGGCAGCACGCAGCCTCTCCATCCCATCCTGCCTCGGGTATGCCCCAGAGTTCACTCCCTGTCCGTTAGCTCCGGGTCCCGCTGTCCTCAGCAGCGGCATTAAATGCATGGGGTTTTGATAAGCTGATAGTCTCGGGGCCATCATCCCCTGCTGGTCCTGTCTACCTCCCCCATCCCCTGCCTGTCTGCCCTGTGCATCCCCATGGCTGCCCATGCAGGCTGGGGGACAGCCCTGCCCTGAGCCCCAGCTCAGTGTTGTCCCGTCTGCTGTCTGTGGTTGAACCTCTTTCTCCCGTGCCTCAGTTTCCCCATGTGATCCCCTTGGAAGGGGCTGTAAAGTCAATGGCTTGGGCTGGGCTCTTGTATAGGGGCTTATTTGCTGTCCCTGAGTGCGCTGCCCTCCTGGGTGTGGGACACTTGGGGTTTGACCTGCAGGAGACGAGCGTGCAGGCGGGAGCAGCCCAGGGCGGTAAATCCGGCTGTGCTGCCAGGAAGACGGAGCCGAGGAGATGAGGGCAGCGCCTGCAGCCACCCACCGTCCCCTGGGGCCGTGGCCACGCACTCACCCTGTGATAATATATCACCCAGGAGCCTTGGGAGAGTGCCCGCTTGAGCCGCCGAGGTTTTTCTCCTGCTAGGGAGAGGCAGTGAAATGCATTTCTCTCTCCCACTGGGAAGATTCCCATGGGAATCTGTGGGCTCCCATTGGAGCAGCCCCTGGCAGAGGGGTGGATCAGGGCTGCTGTGTTTGGGAGCAAGCATCGTGGTGGCACCCACAGCACAGTCCCCCTGGCAGACATGGGGACACCGCTGGGGATGCTCTGCATCACTAGAGGGGACCGCCCGATGCTGATGCCAGGGTGTCTGCGGGACCCAGGGCACCCAGCTCACTGCGTCCCCCTCCTTGTCCCCCTGCCCAGGGACGGGGACTCCTCCTCTGAGATCATGCAGCTGGATTTTGAGATGGAGAACTTCACCAGCCAGTCGGTGACGCGCCGCATCATGTGGCACATTGACTACCGGGGCCGCAACCCCCCGCCCGACCTGGAGAAGGTGGTAACGGAGCTGACGGTCATCCAGAGGGACATCAGGGCCATCGTGCCCCTGGCCATGGTAAGCGGGTTCCTGCCCTCTGCTTAGCTTATCTGTTTTGATGTTGGGGATGGGTTGGATCCCCTTGAGGGATCTCCCACCAGCCCATCGCCCTGTAGCACCTATACATCCATACATCCCACCCACCAACCCACAGGGGTGGAGCAGGAGAGGGACCAGTCAGGATCTGACCCCGGGGGGACAGGCTGCCCTCTAATGTGACGGTCCCCTTTGCACCCCATCCCCAGGACACGGAAATCATCAACACGGCCATCCTGACGGGGCGGACGGTGGCCATTCCTGTGAAGGTCATCGCCATTGAGCTGAGCGGCGTCATCGTGGACGTCTCGGCTATGGTTGAGTGCAAGTCCAACAACGAAGACATCATCAAGGTGGGTGTGGGGAGGGGGCTCTTGTGACCCTAGCGAGGGGCTGAGCTTCTTCCAGGGGTGCTGACCCCAATAGCGGTGTGGGCTGGAGCTCAACGAGCTGGGGCTACTGGCTGAGCTGATGTGCTGCACAAGCCCACCCCGTCCCAAGCATCATCCCCTCAATGGCTTCAGTCCACGTGTGCCTCTCCCTGGGATCTGTTGGGAGAAGGACAAGACACTTTGTCACTGTCCCCGGAGAGGCTGCGGGATGCTCCGGCACTGCGCAGGCTGGCACCAGGCAGCAGCAATAACTATGGGTTATCACGCCACTTAGTGCTGATAAGGTGAAATATTGTCACCTCGCAATGTAAGCCGCACGTTTCCATCAGCGGCTTCACTCGTGCCTCCGGGTGACATTTATCTCCCGTTTGGATCGGATGCCAGGCTGAGCTCAGGCTGGGGCTGGGGGCTGGCCCCAGCGAGGCGTGGGGGGACGAGCCGAGAGTTGGGGATGATGGAGGGAAAAGAGGGGCTGAGGGAGAGGAGCAAGATGGGCCGCACGGGGGAGATGCTGATTAGGCGAACGCAAAAGGCTCGCTGTTGCAGCAGCAGCGATTGCCCCCACATCCACCCCAGCCACCGGGGCAGCAGTTGGTCCTCAAATCCAGCCATGATTTTTCCATCACCAGGCCCATTCATCCGTATACATTTTTCTATCACTGTATGTATCTATCTCTCCACCTGCCTGTATTACTCTATCACCATTTCCATCCATACACCATCCATCCACCCTAAACATCGTTACCTTCTCCCAAACCCTCCCGCCCCTCTCCCTGCATGCACCCAGCCAGCCCACCCTCTCCACGACCCCGCTGCGTCGGGCAGAGGCAGGGAGCCGTGCTGGGGGTCTGGGCTCTCCCATGTCCCCCAGCCTGGGGGACATAACCCCTTCTCCCCTTCTTTGCCACCAGCCACTGGCTGCTCTCCCAGCCAAGCCAGGGGTGATGGACAGAGCCCCGGCCCCGTTGGGACTTGCTCTCCCCAGTGGTCCGTGGGTGCGTGGGTGGGTGACAGCCAGTGTCACAAACTGTTTACCCAAGTTCTTGACTAAAACTCTGATCTGTGCAATTTACGGCACCGGGTCTAATTTATGGAGACCGGTCCTCTGCAGCGTGATAAAACACTAGAGCAATAATACACTTCAGGATGGACTCCAAGACACTTCAACTGTTTAATGTGCTGCCTTTCTACTCATAAATCTATTTACACGCTGTCCCCAGACCTGGGGGGGAGCAGGCACATGCACACGAGCCGGGATGAATAATGCATGGAGCAGCCCTCCGGCCCCGGCTCACCTCCTGCTCACATCCCGCTCGCCGCTCGGAGCCCCGTGCAATTTCTTGCTGAGTTATTTTGTGTTTGTGCCGGAGCTTTGTTTCCGAGGGAGCTCTCAGTTACCTGCTGAGATTGGGGAGTATGATTACAGTGTCAGGGCTATAAACCTGCTACATAAATCAAAGCTTACATAGTGGGATGTGCTATCTGTTACTGTAAATAATTTAACATGAAGGAGGGCTGGGGAGCTGCTTCTCCCCACGCTGCCTGTGGCTTGGTGGTGGTTGCTCTCGTGTGTAACGTGGAGGGAACATGTCCTGGACCTAGTGTAGACACAGCTGTGAAGGTGCCAGGGCCACCTGTGAAGAATGGTGGGAGAGCACACCTCTCACAGAGGTGGGAGTTGTCATCCTCATCCCCTTCTGTGGTGACACGGGGTGACTGCCCGTGCTCAGCCCAGAGAGGAGGACCTCATCACTCAAGGTAGCGTAGAAATAATCCCCCCTTGCCTGCCCGCGTGGTGGTCTTGGGGGCTGCATACGTGTTGAGGGACACGCAGGGAGTGGAAGGGCCACCTCTGCCGCCAGCGACACTCAATGGAAGATGCTCAACCTCACCTGCTATGTGAACCTTTCTTAGGAGCCCACCATCCACACCCACCTGAGAACCCACCAGGAGCAAGTCAGCTCGGTGGGACTGAACCTCAGGGACCCTGGTTACCCACAGCCACCGCCAGGACCTCTGGCTGGACAACATGGGGTGCCAACAGCCGTGGCGGCTCTTCCCACTCCCGAGAGCCTTGGAGAAGATGTGTCCTCTTGATCCCATGCTTGAGGCCGTGCCAAGGGGGGAGCTCCTGGCCACAGAAGCGGAGCCAGCGGTGCCTTGGCTTGGAGCCCAAGCAGACCTCAGCCTCTCGCTTCCCGATGCCTTGCTGCAAATCCGGGAAGTTTCTCTGAACAAGCGTGCACTTCATTTAAAAGCTAATCTGCAGTCACTCCATCATCAGGACAGGGCTGATGTGCTGGGATTTTTTGTTGTCGTAGTTTCAACCCCCCCAATTGCAAAGCAAGTGGTTCCCAGAAGAAGATGCCGGGGGGATTTATTAGCTAGGGTAATGCAAGCAGCAGCCCATCATATTTATTGTGATAAATGGCACAATATCCAGAGCACTCCTTTGCTGGAGGATTCACCCAGGAGCTCATCTTTATTCAGACGCCGCCCCG
The DNA here is from genome assembly GCF_018139145.2 of Gymnogyps californianus. NCBI lineage: Eukaryota > Metazoa > Chordata > Aves > Accipitriformes > Cathartidae > Gymnogyps > Gymnogyps californianus. The sequence goes on along the minus strand of NC_059490.1, from coordinate 5,987,790 downwards.
CCAGAGATGAGATTGTCTTTTCAGACGTGCTGAGCTGGTATCTCTGATAGGAACACAAGGAACAAATCCTCCTGCATTGCACTTCCCTGCCGTGCCCGGGGAGCAGGGACTTCCCGAGGAGCCCAGGTCCCAGGCTCTGCCACCTCCACCGGCCCCGGGGACCACAGGTACCTTGCGGTGGGCTCTTGCAGCTGAAACATGGAGCTCTTGTAGAGGTCAGGCCCTGCTCGTGGGCTCGGAAATGCAAAGTTCCTGCAGCTGAATGACCACAGGTGCCAAAAGATAAGGTGGGGAGAGAGACGGTGATGCTGTCACCTCTGCTGTCAGCTACTGTGCAGCATGGACTCAACCTCTTATCAGCCATCAGAGAATTCACGTGGCAGAGCAGCTTGTTGGAAATCAGCCCTTCTGTGCTGTGAGATGCTTGGCGCATCTGAGAGCAACTGTGCTGCTGGCTGAGCAAACGGGTTTTATTTTTCTGCAGCAGCACACAACTCCGATGCAATTCCTGATGGTGTAGCGGGGGGAAAGGGGATCAGGGTTGGGCCATGGGGCCACTGCAGACGAGAGGTTGGAGTCCCCTTGGCCTGCTTGTCTTCTGTCACCCTTGCTAGGAAGGAGCTGTTGACTCTGGTGGCCTGAGCCGAAACACAGGCGATGCTGCAGTGGCATCCTCTTAGCTCCTTAATTGGCTTGGATCGGTCGGTAATAAGTGGCCCCCGCAGGATCTATTTGTTTTATAGCAAATTTAACTAATGACATTTGCATAAATGGGAATTAAAAGAGAATGAGAGAGAGCAAGAAGATGAACATGAGGATTCAGACGGACTCCAGGAAGCTCTTCCTGGCGTTAGCAGGAGGGACAGGGACAAGGCAGCAGTGGGTACCTGCACACGGGCATGCGGCTGGTCCGTGCTCGCTGCCTGTGCTCTGGGCATGGGTGGAGGAGATTTTGGGACAAATATCCAGGATGAGCAGTTTGCAACCTTTGTGAAGCACCCATGGGTGCCTCTAGCTCGAGCGCAGAAAAAGGATACAATTCAGTGTGGAAGCCAAAGAGAAACTGAGGCACCAAATGAAGGTGTCTGGTGGGGTGAGAGTGGGCGAAGGCTGGCAAGAGGACTTGGGTCGGGGGGAGATCTGCATTATGGACGTGGTGTGTGCAGGTCCACGCCTCTGAGCAGGGATCTCGGGGAGGAGAGAGCATCCCCGCTCCTGGGGCCACCTTTAATGGGGTACCTGCCGGGTGAAATTCTGCTCCTTCGGCACTTCCCATCCTCCAGGCACCCTCCTGCCAGGATCTCTGTGGGACCGTTGCAACCCCCCCATCCTCCCTTCTCCCCCAGGTCTCCAGCAGCTGCGACTACGTCTTCGTGAGCGGGAAGGAGTCACGGGGCTCCATGAGCGCCCGGGTCACCTTCACCTACGAGCACCTCTCCGCCCCGCTGGAAATGACGGTGTGGGTGCCCAAACTGCCGCTGCACATCGAGCTCTCAGATGCCCGGTTGAGCCAAGTGAAGGGCTGGAGGGTGCCCATCCTGCCGGACAGGAGGTGGGTGCTGTGGAGCCACCGTGCTTGGGGTCTGTCCTGCCTGGAGAAGGCAAGATGAAGGTGGTGGTAGTGGTCTAATTGCCTTGTTCAGCTACTTAATGAGGGGGTTTTAAAGACGATGGAGCCAGAGTCATCTCAGGGGTCCTCAGTGAAAAGGTGAGCGATCATGGACACAGGTTGCATGTTTGTACGGAAGGAGGAAAATTTCACAATGAGGTTGGTCAAATGCTGGAGGTGGTGGGGAACATCCAGCCTTGGCAATGGTCAAAACTTCCCTGGATGAGGCCAGGAGCAGCCAAGCTCCAAAGTTAGCCCTGCTTTGAGGTCTAGAGACCTCCAGGTGACCATCCCAACCTGAGATATCTTGTCCTCTGAGCTGGTTAGGGGGCAGAGATGCTGGCAACCCTGTTACCACGTGCTGCTAAAGTCCTTAGAGACCTCATGGGCAACAGGCATCTTTTGGCTGGAAGCCACCACTTTTTTTGGTGACCTTGCATTTCTCCCTGCCTGGCCACCCCTCTCCTTTCCTGTCGGGGCTGAAGAGCCGTGGCAGCGGGGAGCTTGGTAGCACTGCCCACCCACTGCCCCATCCCGCAGGTCGGTGCGGGACAGTGAGCACGAGGAGGATGAAGAGGAGCGGAAGCAGAGCCGGGGCTGTGCCCTGCAGTACCAGCACGCCACGCTGCAAGTCTTCACCCAGTTTCACACCACGGCGGCGGAGGGCACGGGGCAGGTGGTCACCATGCTGGGGCCCGACTGGCTGGTGGAGGTCACCGACCTGGTCAGCGACTTCATGCGCGTGGACGACCCGCGGGTGGCCCACATGGTGGACAGCTTCACGCTGGCCGGGAGGGAGCCGGGCACCACGCTCTTCAAGGTACCTCCCGGCCGCCTTTCCCTACCTCTGCCAGCTTGGCTGGGGGTGGCAGGCGGTGATGGGCACCCTTGTCCCCTGCAGGTCGTGTCCCCGCTCGTGGAGGCAGTGCTGGGCGAGACGCTGGTGACAGTGGCGGAGGAGAAGGTCAGCATCACGGACCTGAAGGCCCAGGTGGTCTCCAGCCTCTCGCTGTCCCTCCACCCCAGCCCCGGCAATAGCCACACCATCATTGCCCGGACATCCGTGCAGCAGACCCTCAGCTTCTTCAAGCAGGTGAGGGCAGGGGGGTGCATTTGGGCTTGGGGGCCCAGTGGGGAACTTGGGGTGGGGTGAGGGCTCCATCTGCAAACCTCCCCTCCCAAATCCTGCCCACAGTCATCCCAGGCCCCCACAGCACCCGCTGTCCTCCAGACACCCTGGTGACCCCAAAGCACCCCAGAAACCTTCACACAGACCTGTGAACCAACCCTGCCCAGCATGGGGACAGGACACAACCATGGGGACAAAGGGATCCGGAAGAAATCCTATGCAGTTCCCAGGCCAGCTCTGGTAGCCACATCTGGCACCTCTGGGACTGGGATTTGGGGTGAGCCTGGGCAAGTGTGGGGAACATTGAGGGAAGAACAGGCAAAAGGGGAAAAACTAGTGATGGTTGGAAGGAACAAGATGGGTGATGGAGGGATAAAGGGTGAATTGGATGGAGAGAAGGATGCAAAGGAGGAGAGGTGGATGGAGGGATGGACGAACGGGTGCAGGTGGGACTGGCATCGTGCTGGGCAACTGGTGCCTGTGTTGGTCCCGCAGGAAGCGCTCCTGAGTCTCTGGATTTCCTACAGCGATGGCACCACGGCCCCCCTCTCCCTCTATGACCCCAAGGACTACAACCTGGTGGTGAGCAGCCTGGATGAGAAAGTGGTCTCGGTGACCCAGGACCGGGCATTCCCCTTGGTGGTGGCGGAGAGTGAGGGTGCAGGGGAGCTGCTGCAGGCCGAGCTGGTCATCTGCGAGAGCTGCCAGAAGACCAAGCGCAAGAGCGTGCTCTTCACAGCCTTGGCCAGTGTGCGGGTCCACTTTGGGTCTGAGGAGGACCCAACCTATGACTATGACCACGCGCCCAGCAAGCCGGGGCTGGCGGAGACGGGGGCGAGCACCACCCTGCGGGCAGAGGTGGAGAGGAAAGCGGAGCCGAGTGAGGACAGTAGGATGTCCAGCGCATCTCACCCCACCGAGGACTTCCCCACCATCCCCACCGGCTTCGTCCAGGTGACCAGGGGGCTGACGGACCTGGAGATAGGCATGTACGCCCTCCTGGGCGTCTTCTGCCTGGCCATCTTGGTCTTCCTCATCAACTGCATTGTCTTTGTGCTGAAATACCGGCACAAACGCATCCCGCCTGAAGGCCAGACCAACATGGACCATTCCCACCACTGGGTTTTCTTGGGCAATGGGCAGCCCTTGCGGGCTCACAATGACCTCTCCCCCCAGCCCGAGAGCCCCGGGAACCCCCTGGAAAACGTCCAGACCTGCTGCCACGGGGACCACCACAGCAGCGGGAGCTCGCAGACCAGCGTGCAGAGCCAGGTCCATGGCCGCGGGGATGGTTCCTCAGGGGGCTCCACGCGGGACCAGAGCGAGGACCCGCTCAACTCACCCACCTCCAAACGGAAGCGGGTGAAGTTCACCACCTTCGCCACGCTGCCCTCCGACGAGCTGGCCTACAACTCCATCCCCATCGCTGATGAGGAGGACTTGGAGTGGGTCTGCCAGGACATGGGGCTGCAAGACCCTGAAGAGCTTCACAACTACATCCGCAGAATCAAAGAGATCGCTTAACGCAGGGGCAGAGGGGATGGGGCGGGAGGGAGGGGGCTGCCACGCCGTGCCACGCCATGCCACGCCACGCCACACCACGCCGGCTGCTTCCCTGGGGCTGGAGACCCAAATTTGGCTCTCTTGCGCGTTCCCTATTCCACACATCTCACGTCCTCACCCCGTCGGAAGGCACCCCCGGGGGCCTTTTTCTTTTCTTGCCCTTTACCATCTGGTTTTCCCAGGGGAGGCATCGGCGCACACATGGCCCCCCAACCCACTGGCCCATGGCGAGGGGGCAGCAAGGGAGGCAGAGATGGATGGGGTCAAAATCTTGGGGGGTGTGTGCGTGTCCAATGGCGAACAGGGCAGGATGATGCTGCAGGTCCTGCTGTGCAGGGGGTGGAAGAAGGGAGATGTCCTGTCCCCCCCAGGAGCCCAGCGGGGAGGTGGTGGGTGGGGGCTTCCTGAAGGCAACCCCCCTGCCTTTGCTGTACTTCGTTGCACAATTTTGGAGGTGAGTGCTGGTTCAGGGATTTGCCGCCCCACGGCTGTTGGGGTGTTGGGGGGGCTTCCCCCACCTGGAGCCTGCTGCCCCATGCTGCGGGTGATGCTGGGTGAGGCAGGAGGGGAGGGCGGCTGCCGAGGGGCTGGAGCCCCATGGCCACGGGTCCGGGGCACCACTGTCCCCATCGCCTGCTGTGTCCCAGCCCCAAATGCTGGACTCACCCTGCTCCCTTTGGCGTGAGCCCTGTGGGACGGTGACAGTAATGTTTGCCACATGAGCATCCCGTGGGGACTGTGGGCAGCTGCCTGTGCCCTGCCTGGGAAGGGATGTGGCCCCCGGGCAGGGGCAGTTTGGGGGCGGCCAGCAAGCTTGCTGCCTGTGAGCTTGCCTGCCCTTGCCTCTCCCTCTGTTCCCAGCTGTGGGGCCAGTGCTGGGCCCCTCCACCCAACAGCCCTGCTGGGACCTCCAGGGCCAGCCCCTGGTTTCTGCCCCCCAGTGCTAGGACGCAGCTCTGGGACTGGGAAGTGGTGTGGGGGCTTCCCACTGCCCCGGGGGGCCAAGCTTGGGTGGGGACACCCACAACTGGACTGGGCGTGAGTCTCCCAGTGCCAGCCCAGTTTCCCCAGTGCCAGCACAGCAGGGATGCCCGGAGCCAGGCTCAGCCTCCGTGGTGCCTTCTGACTGCCATAATCCAATGCCTCCCCGGTCACCCCATGCTGGCGGCAGCTCCCAGCCCCTCTGGCTCACCCGAGAGGCCCCCCCAGCCCAGGGCCACCCCATCTCCCAGCCCAGCGCAGAGCATCCTCAGGCAGGTTAGCCCTGCGGGGATACCCGGGTACCAGGCTGGGGGTCCCGGGCTGTGCAGTCATACCCGTGGGCACTGAGCGCGTGGGGACGGGACCCCCCCAGCATCACCCGGTGGACGGGGGTTGGTGGAGGCTGGCAGCGGATTATTTCTGGATTGGAAGTTACCCACCACTGTGTCTCTCTCTTCTTTTTTTTTTTTTTTTTTTTCTTAAATAAAAGACCAGAAAAGAAAAAAACAACGAAACAAAAAGCCAAAACCAAAAGGCATTGCAACACGGTGATGGGCCATATCTCTGCCACGGTGCCCGGGGTGGGTGCTCCCAGTAGTTTGGGGGTCAGTCCTGGCGGGTGTGGGGTCTGCTGGGGGGGGGGATACACTGCCAGAGTCCTGGGGGGGCATGGCTCAGCTTTGACCCCCACCTAAGCTCTGAGCACTTTGGGGTCAAAGCTGTGGATTTGGGGCTCCCCCCTCCAAAATCCTCCCCTCTTGGGCAGCCTGATCAAAGACCGGTGGTCAAGGACCAGGCAATGCTGCAGCCCCATCCTTGCTGGCCCCTGTGCCTCAGTTTCCCTGGCACTCTTTCCTCTTTAAAGAGTTTATCAATTTTGGGCTATGAAAATTTCTCCCCTGAGTGGCCTTAAAACTTACCTGATAGCTCTATGCTGATTTTATATATACATATACATATATATATATGGGGGAATTGAGATGTGCTCAAAGGCCAGGTGGATGATGCAGTTAGTTAGGTTTTACTGTGCCCCGTTATCTAAAGGACCCAGGTCTGGCTGAACGAGCCACTGAGCTGATAGCGGCTCCGAGCAGTCAAATTAATACAGCCAACTTCCCTGCTTGGAACTGCCAAACCTCCTCATTAAATTAACATATATGAATACTTGTTAAAAAAAAAAAACACGAAGAAAAGGAGGGGGGAAAGGTAAGAAAAGTGTATAATAAAATTTTATAATTGTAATAAGACACGGCAGCGCTCGACTTCTGGTCCGTGAGTGCATCCCAGGGGCTGTGAAGGTGGAAGGTGGCGGGGGGGGGACACAGACCCGCAGGGGTCAGGGATGAGGTAGCTTGCTTGGGCTCGACGTGGGGTGTCCCCGCAGCTGAGCCTCCACCAGGTTTTGCCCCCCTTTTTCTGGCTGCTTTCTACCAACCCTCCCTGAGCAGCACTGGCTGCTCGCCCGCTGCCTCCTCCCGGCGCTCGGCGGCTGTAGCCAGGTCTGAGGACTGTCACCAAGCATCAGCGGCGGTTTTCCAGCCCATTACTTCCCATTTCGGCTGATGGATCCGGCTCGGGTCTCTAAGAGCCCTTGGGAAAGCAGCACCCATGGACCAGGGGAGCCCGAGCTATTTGCAGTGGCTGATGCTCTCATGCCCACGCACCCTCCCCAGCTCGTGTCCTACCAGCAGCTCTTGCCACCCGGGCACCTCCATCCAGGCGCTTCGCCCCGCCAGCATCGCTGCCTCCCCGCAGCTGGTGGGGACGGTGGGGTGCTGGGCGAGGGGCGGCGGGGAGGGCAAGAGACCTGCTCAGGGTGGCTTCGCTTTTGAATGAAGAGAGCAAAAACTTCTATATAGCTGTATAGCTATCTATTTATTGATATATAAATATGTATATATTTATAGGTCATACATATGTATATGTTTATACTTTATGCATATGTATATATATGCATATATAATATGTGTGTGCATATATATTTATTTATTTTTATATATATATATAAAAATAAATATATATATATATAAAAAGGATGTATGTGTGTAGTCCCTGTATGGATTGATGCAAAGGGCTTTGCTCAGGTGCAAGGTGTGCATGTATGCACATACAGATACCTGTAAACACACACACACACACACACACACACACACACACCCACACACCCCAAATGCACCAGGAGGCAGCGGGCAAACTGCTGGGGACAAACCCCAGGAAAACGGGAACAGCGTGAAGGCTCCGGTGGAGTCTGACGGTGCCTGGTCCCTTCCCCAGCTGGTCCTCTTCACTCCTACTACTTGATTTTATTTTTTCCCATCAGGAACGATCAGCTGGGACATGGAATACAAAAAAAAAAAAAAGACCCAAGAGAGCAGTTGGAGATGATGTGATTTAGGCTGCAGACCACCCTCGCGCCGGAGGGCTGGTGGCACCTGCCGGGACAGGCCACAGGCCACCCGCGCCCCAGCACCCAACTAGTCCTAAACTGGCACCTTCCTCCCTTATTGCTTCAGATCCCATTAAATAAACCCCCACCAAACAGCCAAATCTCACTGAAGGAAAAAGAAAGAGGAAAAATAATTAAAAAGAAGCCTCTATTCCAGCTCCCCTCTCGCGCTGCCCTCTGTTTATTCTCTGCTGCCTCTTTCCTGTTTAGCGTTTTACTATCTGCTCCCAGCAGGCAGGGACAAATTTGCATTTTAATGCGGCGTTGTGAAGCTGCACAAACCACCTGTGAGGAGGAGGCAGAGCTGGGGACGGGCACCCCTGCACCCCGACAGATGCTTGCCCCCCCCCCCGATCTTGCCACCTTCCCAAGAATCTAATATTTCCCTTAAAAATGATATGCTCTTAAAAAAAAAAAAAAATCAGACCTCATAAAGCATCCAACCCCTTCATGCAACACAGAGAGAGCAGGGAGTGAGGGTGAAAAATAGGAATTTTCCTCTGCTGAGGTCAGCCCCAGCCGTGCTCCAGTCTCCCCTCCTCCCCTTCTCCTCCATCCACCCCCCCCATCATCTCCCCCATCATTTTCTCGTGCCTTGGGTTTTTCTCTTGACCGGCAGCAGCTATCAGGGCCCCTTTTCCCCAATCCCACCCCAGTACATCCCTGTTGTTCTCCCCTTGAGATGCCTCCAGCCACGTCCCCTCCGCGTGTGGCTCTGTCCCCACGAGGGGACTTTTCAGACAGGGACAGGGACCACAAAACCCAAGGGGCTGTGGAGGACCCCAGTGCTTTTCCATCCCTCCTCTCGCCCTGCGATGCCGCCTCCGCCACTGTGGTCCTGCGCATGGAGCTGCCCCACGTCACAGAGGATGGAGGGATATTCCCGACAGTGGGAGTGTTTTATTTTCCGGGAATCCAAGCAATAACAAGAGCCTCTCCATAGTCATCTCCGACCGGCCGGCGGAAGTTTAATTAAGGCAAGACCTGCGTGCTGCCCCCCCCTCGCTGTTGACATTAACTGGGCAGGATTTGCACAGCAGCCAGGATAATTACTTTGGTAATTGCACCATTATTTCTGGGGGCTCTTGGCTGCGTTTTTGCCTCGTTCAGTGACGATACCTCCCTGGAGAAAAAGGAGGGATGCTCTCTTCTCTGGATCAGCTGGAGCTGAGGACAGACTTCCCGAGTGGCTCCAGGGAGCGGGAATAGGAAAGCCCATCAGGTCCCAAAATTTTGGGGCTCCTCCTCTACACTGGGAAACTGTTCCCCTCCTGCCAACTGTGGGTCCTTCCGTGCTGCCAAAATATTCCCCCCGGGCAAGGGCTGCCTGTGCAGGGAGAGGAGCTGGAGCTGGATCCGGCCCCCCAGCTGGCAGCCCTGGGGTGGGGAGCAGGCTGCAGATCCCTCAGGAGCACTGGGGAGTCTCCGCAAGGTTTTAGGACCCTGCTATGAATTTCATCCTGTTTTCTAGGAATTCTCCAGCACTTTCCAGGGATGGTGGGACCAGAGCCCATCTAGGAGGTTTTCAGGGCTTGCTGGGAACTTTTGCTGCTCTCCAGGACTCCCCTTGGCTTGCTGGGAACTCCAGGGCCTTTCCGGGGTTTCTCTGCCCTTTCCAGGAATTTCCATTAGCTTCTCATAAATTCCCAGATCCAGAGCTGATTTCAGAACCCTTAGCTGCACACCTTGGATAACAGCTTCAATAGCTGGGTCAGTAGAGCTTTGAAACACTGCAGCACCCGGGCCACAAGAAAGAGGGAAAGAGGGTTGAATTTTCCAGGAGTGCCTCAGTTTCCCCAGCTGTCTGTGGCCCCAAGGCACCGTCCGCCTCTTGAAGGCTGTCGGTGAGCCGCCGTGGGATGCTCTGCCTCGGCTGACATCATGCAATCGCTGCATGTCCAGAAATTCCCTGTAAATAAAATCAAAGCACCCTTGGGTGATGGGAGGATGGAGTTCACGGATGGAGCCGCATGGGCAGTGGTGGGGTGCTCCACCGTGGCTGGTTCCTACGGCACCAGGCCCCCCCATTCGGCACAGAGAGCCGTGCTCCCAGCTCCTGCGGCTGCTCCCCAAAACCTGCTCTGGGCTTTCATTCAAGTGCCTCGGTAAAGATGTTAAGATGGCATTAGGAAAGGCAGATCCCTTTTAACCGCCATTGCATTTTAAATAAGCTTCACTGCTTCCCGTAAAGTAAAACCACTCATTTTCATTTCACTGACTCAGCACCGGGGAGAATAATTTCCCACAGTTTACTCCTGCCCCACTGACGGGATCGTGCCTGGCATGGGGCAGCGCCGGTGGGGTGACCCAGGTGTCCTCGTGGGGGTCCAGCTCCGGCCGATGCCACGGGCACCCCTGGCACAGCCGGCTGGGACCACTGTGCCCAGTGATGCCGCTTCCCCCCCTCCAGCCAGGCAAAGCAGGCTGACTTTGTGCTGGAGCAGATGAGGAGCGCTCGCTGCAGCGATGGCGGGGGATCGCTGCCCGCAGAGGGGTACAGCGAGCGCCCAGCTGGTGCTTTGCTAAATACAGCTATTCCTGGCGGCCCCTGCCTGCGCGCAGAGCCAGGCAGGGCAGGCAGCAGATGCTGCTGGTGGTCCTGGCAGCGCAGCCAAAGAAAGGCCCCAATTTTGTTAGTTCATGGATTTAAAGGTCACGAAAGAGCATCTTGTCTGACCTCCTGTGACACGGCTCAGCAAATGGCACCCAATTACCCGTCTGTTGAGGCTCTGCATTATGTCCGACTAAAGGGTTTCTCTTGGCCATGATTGAAAACAAGGCTGAGAGGGCCCACGCGTGGCGGAGTCCCTTCATTTTCCCCGTGGGAGGCTGCCCGCCGTGGCAGAAAGCACCTCCCAAATATTTGGCTTTTGAGGGACAGCCAAGCACCTGGGGTCTCTGCACTTCTGGGGCCAAAACTCTGAGTGGTTTTTGGTGCCAGTCCAGGGAAAACAAAGCCTTTTGGCCATGCAGGAAAAAATCACGGATCCTTGTTCCTTGCAAATTAGCTGTTTTATGGCTTTTTTTTGTTGTCATTCTGTTTCTTCATTGGAAATCCAAAGAAGGAACTACTCCCCAGGATGGGGACCTCCGTGGTGGGAGAAACAAGCTCAGCCTTGAGGGAGAAATGGCTTAAACTAGGATGCAACTGGGAAGACCAGACTGGGGATGGAAACAGCATGTCTGTCACGATCCTGCATGACAGGGACAGAACACAGAGCCCCGGTCCCTCAAAGCTCCCCTGGGTGGCTCTGCAAAATGGCTTCATCCATCTGTGTCTCAGTTTACCTTGACATTAATACGTCCTTACCCCGCTGGGAAGCCTGTGACTATGTAGGCTCAGGGCTGCAGCCTAATTAATGAAATAATAATTCACTGCTAAATAATTAATCACAGCCAATTTTCACACCCTCTCTGTCCTCCTCCCTGGATTTACAGAGTTTAATTCTATTCTTTGCAAGATGCCATTTAGGATAGTTAGAACTACACCCACCTTAGAGCAAATAAAATCCTTCCTCGGCCCAAGCTTCCACCCAGCTCCAGCTCCAACTTTGTCAGCGTTGTTTACCAGGGAGCTGATGTCCCAACACACCAGGACGCTTTTGCCCGCCCTGACCTTGCAGGGGTTCAGGTCTTTTGGCTCCCTGTCCCTGTCGAAAGCGGTGGGTGCCCAGCCAGGGCCGTGCAAAGAGTAATTGGAGGCAGCATAGATCACACTAACAACAGCAAATCCAATTAGCCAAGGGTTAAGCACTCCGCTGATGAAAACCAGGGGTTCAAACTGCTGAGCCAGCAAAAGCTCTGCACCGATCAATGCCATGTAAATAATATTGCTTGTTCTTGGGAGCCCATTTCTTTCTGTTTCAACAGTGAAATACATTTTGCCTGGCAGGACCCCGCTAAGCAGATTAATAAACATCGCCCTGGTTTAGGTCTGGCGGGGGGGTACATAGAGACGCCACCTTTCCTGGCTCTCCCGCACACACAGTTAAACAAAATGAGGAATAATTGCAGCTCACGTCATGCTGGCGGCTGCTATCAAATGGTCCTGGGATTACTTAGCAAATAAGGAGGATTCTCTGAGTTGTGTCTGTAAGTGGAGGGGAAAAAAAATGCTGTTTCTAGATCGGTGTAATCCAACCCCAGCTTTATGGAGCTGGAGTCCTCCGGGGAGCTCAAGAGAGGGGACATGAGCTGGGAGACTCGGAGAAGCACCCAGTGAGAGCTGGCCCCAGCTCACCTGCACCCATCATCACCTCTGCAAGGTGCATGAGCGGGTCTGAGTCCCACCGTGGATTCTCTAGTGGCTACTAAGGGTTGTGCCTCTTCTCCATGTGGGTCGTGCCTCTTCTCCATGTGCCCCCCCATTCCCCTCTATATTGCTGATCCTAATTCCTCCCAGCCACTCTAGGCACTGACCGGGAGGTTCAGAAACATCTAAAAGCAGAGGCAGCTCCATGGGGAATCAGTGCATTCCCCCTAAACTACCTCTCCCCACCCCAGATGCCTGCAGGGACCTGCTGAACACTGCTGCTTCTCGGGATTAGGCTCAGCGAACGCTGCCAGATAAATAAGCAGGGGGAAAAAAACCCCCACAACAATAAAAACCCGCAAAATGCAAGTGCTGGCAGAGGTGACGGTGGGAGAGACGCCTGCCGCAGCAGGGTCCGTGGTCCCAGCTGCTCAGAAAGGGCTCCTCACCACTCCCGATTGATCGCTGGATACTGCTAGCCTCGGTGACATTCAAACCCCAAAGGGTGATTGCTTCCAAATAGTGATGCACAAGACTGGTCTGGAGGTGTGAGGAGCCAAAAGCTGCCCAAGTGAATGCTCCTTGGAGGGGGAGAGGGGCTGGGGGCCATCAGGGACCACAGTGGTGTCACCTTGGGTGTCCCAGGCCGAGCGCAGGGGCTTGAGGCTGAGCCTGCCCCGGCCAAATCACCCGCTCCAGTGAGGCTTTTCATTAGCGATCCCAGCCTGCTGTGTGATTTCGGCTTCACAGGACACAACTTGTAGCGTTAGATAAAAAGGTAGGACCGGCCAGTGGCAGAGATGCTGCTGGGGGCTGGGGAAAGCATCGCCTTGGCTGTTTCGGGAGCGATGGGTGTGTTGCATCCCAGGAGTTTGCTCTGAGTCCCTCAGATTCGTCCCTGCTTCGCCTGATTGCTCGTGGCTGAAACACCAAGACACTCCAGGAGAAAAAGGACAGAAAAAACACATTCAAAAATAAAAATATTTCCTTTTGACATATTTTCTTGGCTTGCAATAAGCTGCTTCGATCTTTTGATCTGAAGTTTCTTCCCCCCTGACAGGTCCTTTGATTGCATTTATTTATTTTTTGCCTTAAAAAGCTGGAAATCAACCCAAGCCCTTTTGATTTTGACTGGAACAGAGCAGGAGCACAGATGATGTCTCTGGAAAGTGATATTTTTTTCTGAACTGCTCCAGAACTGGGAAGAAGAAAAACCCCAAATAAATCTGTTGTTGGCACAGCTGAGAAGGAGATATTGAGCGTGTGGAGGTCTCTGAGGGGGGCTGGCCTTGGCTCAGCTCTACCAACAGCTAGAGATGCCAAAATGCCTCCGACGAAAGCTGGAGGGGAGCTGGGGGGGTGCAGGAGCTGGGCCCCGGGGTGCTTGGCAGAGGGAGGATGGAGGAACATCCCCGAAGCCAGAATGACGCTCTCCAGCATGGAAATGATCCCATCTGGGGGAGATTTCGAGGATTCAGTCTCTCAGCCTGGCTCGGAGGGATGGAAAGGCAGTGGGTCCTGCAGCATGGGGAAAGCTGCCTGCCCCGGCTCATCACGTAATAACGTTGCCATTGAGTTCTTCCTCTTCCCCCCAGAAAAACTGGGCCTTTGGCGATCTTTATAACTTGCAAGCTTATTTTTGCTGAGATCTTTCCTTCGGGTACTCTGCTGGGTTTTGGCTGGCCCCCAGCCCTCTCAGCTGGCCGGGATCGCATGTGACACTGCATGGGGTAACCACACACACCGGGCAGCGTTCGCTTGGGTGAGAGTGAGCCCACAGGAGAAGCATCATAGGTTATCTCCATTTCAGCTAGGCTAAGTAGAAGTTAGGGGCTTGGAAAGCACTGGAGGTGTGAGAGAGACAAGCCAGGGCTTTCTGGGAGCGGCAGCAACAAGTTCAGTGCCATTTCACCAAGAAACATCATTTCTGGTCCCACCACAGCTGACGGCATCGCCTTGCCTAGATGAGGGTCTGCACACTGTGAATGCAGCCAGGGCACAAGCACCCTCCTGCATGTCTTTGCCCCCACACAGCAGCTCCCAAACCCTCTTGAAAGCAGCTGAATGATTTCATTAGTGTGTTTTTAAAGCCATCTTTACTGTGGCTCTCAGGTAGATGTTTTATAACTGGTTTATTTTCTCTCCGCACTCAAAACGTTCACAATATGTTTCAAATCACTGCAGTGCACACATTTGCCAAGTCCTCTCTCTATTACCTGATTTTGTATTTAGGCTTTGTATTGCGGGCTATGATCAGGAGAGAGCTCTCCATCCATTAGCGTGGAAGCAAAGTCTCTCTGGGGCCGCTTCCCTGGGCTCTTATGATTTGATTCCCAGTTAATGGCTATGGTTGAAAAGATACAGGTATCTTAAAACCTGCCCTCCTTGTGCTTTTGGGTCTGGGGCATCTCTAACTCCAAAGACCTAAGCTCCCTTCTGGGGGGGTTATGAAGTTACTGGAAACCTATTGCTAAAAACTACAGCCCCTAGCCTGCCGTGCTGGGATGCTTTATCCTCCTTCTTGATGGCCCTGCAAATTGTTATTTGCCTAACGTAGTCAGGGAACATTTTGTTTCACAGCTCACTGATGCAGAGACGGCAAATTTCCCCTGTAATCAGGTTGCGATTTCTTTTTCCTTTCCCCCCCAAACCACAGTGTTTCAAAAAAAGGCGTTTTTCCGAAGCACGTGGCGGAAGACACAGGAGGCAAAGCCAGCCAGGAGGGGAGATGGCATCCCGGGCTACAAACCTTCCTCCCCAGCAGAGAGAGGAGAAACCTTTGAACCCAAGTTGAAAAAGAAATCACACCGCTGGTGCACGGGGGCTGTGCTACACTTTCCACAAGTGCCCATGCCCGTGATTGTGGTTGTTGCCGATCAATGGTGGAAAAATCCAGCTCCTTCCCCATTTCTGACCCTCAGGACCCACCTTGGGTCTCCCCGGTCCCACAGGCTCTGCAGATGCCATGCCTGCCCGCCCTGCAAAGCCCCTGGGTCCCTGCCCGAGCTCATGCTCTTTGCGCCGCTAAATCTGGGTTAAATCCTAATAAAGGGAGCAAAGACCTCTTCCCCCTCCTGGACCTGGACATGCAAACCACTGCCCGACCTCCACGGGCTCAGAGATACGTAATGCAATGCAGGACGGATCCAGGCTGGCTGTGGGGACCTTCAGCCATTTTTCTTTCTTAGTTTTCCTCTCCTTCCCCCTTTCCCCCCACTCCCAGCACCATGTGATCTATAGCAAGATAACAGCTTCAATTGCTCCAAATTGCTTATTGAGGACTCTGTGGTAAATCAATGATTTTAAATGGGATCACAGAATAGCAATCCCAACAACAGCAGAATAAAAAAAATAAATGGAGCCGGTCGGCAGCGAGGAGAGGCGAAGCGGCCGGGCTGATTGCATTCAGGCTCTGCTGCCAGTGACGGGCACCGGAGCCACCAGCGTGGGATACAGGAGACAGCATCTGGCTGACCCGCTTGGAAACTTGCCTGCGTAAAACCAAGTGAGGGGCGAGCTTGCAAATGTCCGAGTCAGCTCCCCTTGCTCCTTCGTCTTGGGTGTTGCAAGTAAAATTGGGATCAGCTCTTCAGCATCACGCCTGGGACAGGATCTATGGCGCTGGACTCCCAGACGTGGCACGCAACTGTCCCTACAGCAAGGTCCTGAGCTTCCTCACACAGGGCAGGGAAACTGAGGCACGGGTGCGTGGACGCCCCCCCGGGCTCTGCCCGTTGGGCTCTGTGGCCACAAATTGGACTAAAATCCCCCCACGTGTGTGTGTGGGTCCCTGCGCATGGTCCACGTCCCAGCATGTGTTTGTAGACGTGGTGTAGACAAGGCCAAGTTCCCACCGAAGCCATTACTCATCCCCTCCAAATTTAATTCCTGGGTGAAAATATCCCCAGTCCTCTCAGAACAAACAACTTGTTGGTCGTTACCGAACAACATGAGTTATCATGTCCTTAAATACCCATTTTCTTGCTTTTAAGTGCTCAGGTTCTTGCAGTGAGTTAGTGAGAGCAGAAATGCTGTCACTTAGCAACCTCCCCAGTTTGGAGGATGTGAAGGGAGGTGGTGATGGGGGATTTTTGTCTGTCTTCTGCTGGAATTTCCAGCTCGGCTCAGTTCTGAAAATTCTGTGTCTGGGTCTGTGAGGCACGACAAAAATGAAGATGCAGGCAAACAAAAGTGCCATTAGATGTGTCAGTAAGTGGATGAATGAACGCTCTTCCCATCAGGTTTTTCTCTCCCCCTTGATTAATGAATTTCATTTACTGCATTAACAACCATACCTTCATCTGCATGGTCAAGGCAAGAAGTGGCCCTGCCTCAGCACAGGCCAAATAGAGATGCAATGGATGGAGGGGTGGATAGAGGGATGGACAGATGGGTTTTTGTAGGCATGGTGCTGCTCACGATGTCCCACCTGGCAGAAAACACATCAGTTTGGTGGGAATCCCTCATCCCTTTCAGGGATGGGATGAAAAGAGACCTACAAAAATCACAGAACAAGTTTTCTGTTGCTCTCCGTGGTCATTTCCTATCTCTGCCACCCAAATCTGGAGCATTTCAGTCCATACAAGGCTGTTGTAAAACGACTGCAAGAGGGAGAGTTGGGCCTGACATGTCACAACCCAAGAGCAGGCACTGGAGAAGGTTGTGGTAGTTCTGGGGCCATGTAGGTAAATTAACTTCAATTAGCTGCAGGGTGGGATAAAAAGTAGGTTATAAAAAGCATTTAGAGAGTCAAAGAGTCTTGCATGGGCACAGGGTGGGTTTGGGGTGGGTTTCACCCAAGGAAAGAGAAGCTGGATGGAGTTCAAGACCCTTGGCTCTGGGACGAGCTGTTTCATGGGGTTCACGGGGTTCAGGTTAAAAGCGAGTGGGGATGAATGTCACCAGGACTCAAGGCTGAGGCTGTCATTGCAGCCCCCAGGTGGGACACTTTGGCTCTGCTACATCTCTCCTGCCTGAGCGTCCCCAGACAATGCTACAACACTGCCCTCGGACACAGGACACCGCTGGAGTTACCAACATGAGTAGCCCAGGAGTGCATGAGAAGTGATGGAGGAGAGGGAACACGATGCTTCTGCCAGGGTGCGCACAGAGCAGGGACAGCAGGGATCCCCCCTGTGCATGAACTGCACTTGGGGAGAAGCAGCAGGTAAGCAGAAACGGTGCAGAAGTCTCCTCGTTTGCAGGGTGCAGGATAAACGGGGAGAGCTGCAGACCAATGATGCTCATGGCGAGGGGTCTCATCACTTCTACCCTCCCCATTCTGGTCCCCCTTGGGTTTCTGGCTCCCGTGTGGGTCTCACTCCGAAACACCCCAGTGGGAGATGGCTCAGTCCCGTTCTAAACGAGGTGTCTGAAACATAGCCCCCATTCTGCTTTCATAGACCACTTATTATATATATAGCGAGCAAAATGCCACCGACCTTTCCAGTAGAGCTGGAACAGGCACCACCACAGAGCGCCACTGGTGTCTATTATGCGACTGCTAAAGAACGTTCCTAATAATTAATTGTTGGTTATTTCAGAGGCGAGAACTTGCTCATTACACGCAACGTGCAATTAGCTATATTTAAAAAGCTCTCTGCAGGGCTGGATTCAGCAAACTTGGCCCACCCTGAAGAGCAGTTAAGTGCATGCTTAACTTTAAGCAGGTCTTTTTGTCTCAGTGACTCCAGATTAAGCATATGCCTAACTCTGTTGCTTTTTCTGCACTTGATTTATTGACTGATTTATTTAAAAACGTAACGTAGCATTGCTGACAGTTTAAGCTTCAGAGACCTGTCCAAGAAAAATTTTTACGAACAGAGATGGAAGCAAAATCTAACTCAGCTATAAACTGACATTAGAAAGCCATCAGCTCTGTGGTTTTCATGGCGCTGCAGCATGTGGAGATCTCAGTGTGGGCATGCACGTGCCTCCTCGTGCAGCATCACAACCTGATTTGCAGTTGCCCTCATCTCCAGGGTGGCTTTCCCTCCCTGGGAACCTGATGCTGGACCTTAAAGAGAGGACTGGAGGGACAGGAGGGGTAGCGGAGATCAGAGAGCATCCTTGCGAGGAGCTGCACCCACAGCAAATTCAATTCGTATCCCAAAGGAAGATCTGGGATGGGAGCATTTAAGGACCAGCAAATGCCACAGTTCCTGCCAAGGCTGGAGGTTTTGCTGGTGTTGAAACAGGCTCCTTGCCCGTGACGGCGAGCAGGATGGGTCCCACTGCGGGTCCCTCTGAATCACGAGGGGAAAAGCCCCACCTGCCAACCCTCGAGCTGCTCCCCATGTCGGGGACAAACTGAGCAAAGTCTCTTCTCACTTTGCTGCTCTCCCTGTCTGTAAATACTTAGAGATAGCAGCTGTAAAATTACCTTAGAGAGAAGGCAGTGGTAAAATTACATCAAGCCTAGGGGCTTAAACTGATTGAAGGATATATTTTCCAAGCTGATACAGCTAAAGCAGCAGCAGAGTGCTCGTGCACTGAGCAGCCGGTGGAGTTGGATCATTTTTTGCCCTTCTCACTGGCCAGACAGCTGGAAAAAAGTCCCACAAATATTTTGGGAACTTTTTCAGGAGGAGAGTTGCAGTGATGGGGGGAACGCGTTAGCCAGAGGCAAAAGTCTCTGAGATTTTCCGTGCAAACAACTGTTACTGGAAAAAAATAGGGATAGTGTTAATCTTGGTGTGGTGCTGCAGCCTGTGCTGTCTTCTGGCCCTTTTGGAGGCTTCTGCATCAGATTGCAAAAGGTGATGGTGGTCCTGGAGCTGCTGCTGCTGGGACAGAAAAGGAGAGGGAGACAGTAACTGTCCCAGCAAGGGCACGGCTCGAATATATGTGTTACCTTTAAAAAAAAAAAAAAAAGACTTCTGCACACCTCCTCCCCATTAATTTCCAGCCTCCCTGCCTTCTCTCTGCCCTTTCCCAGGGGGCTACATCACGTACCCCCAGCCCGTGCGGAGCAGCCGGACCTGGGGCACGGAGGGGCTCAGTCCCACGGGACCTTGATTTGACAGCCGAGATGAGATCGGGTATATTTGCTCCGACCTGCCCTGGCACCTCTAATTATGATTAATGGCTGTGACGGTTATCTGGTTGACTTCTACTCCGCACCCGGGCCAGCGCTGGGGGCGCGGATGCCTGACCTGCCCCGGCACGTGGGGGCCGGCGCTGACACCAAGAATCGATCACGGCGGCTGCGGCTATTGCTATTGCCGGGAGCAGGGAAGACAGAGCGCGGGGAGGGGAGGGAGGGCTGGCTTTGCTCTGCAGTGGGAATTTCCCTGGGGGACATGAGTAAATGTGCCAAAAAGATCCTTAAGCCTCTTCAATTACCCCCGTTGCACCTTCTCTGTGCTTGTCAGTGGGTAGGAGGGAGGGGACGGGGCAGGGGGGCTTTTGAGCACAAACATAAAGGCCAAAATCTTGACTGATTTGTGTCATAAAGCCTCCAAACCTTCTCACCTCCCCGGCCACAGAAATCTGGCTGTCAAAGGGATTAAACATCCACTTTCGCCCTGCGAGAGATGGCAGGCAGGAGGGAGCGGGATGCAGCCTCACACCCCATATTCGATGGACTCGCACACCAAACCCCTTCCCCAGGGCAGAGCCTGCCGTGACCCGACCCCCTCCAGAGACCCTCCTTCTCCCTGGGCCTTCACAAGGACAGAGCAGGAGGGCATCTGAGCTGCTTTGTGCTCGGCTCTAATAGATGGGCTTGGGGAGTAAAAGCCACCTGAGTGCCCGTCCTGTCCCATCCCGTCCCCAGCTCACCCCATCAGTCCTGCTGGCATGAGGGAAGGGAAGGCAAGGCAAGAAGAGAGCAGGGGCAAAGGGCAAAATTACCTCTTTTGGCAGCAAGAGGCGATATCAAACAGCATTAGCCAGTCTCTACTTCTCTTATGGTGTCACCTTCCAGGGAGAAGGAAGCGGCTGGGGAAGGGGAGCCTGGCCCTGGCACCAGGGTGGGATAATGCCATGACCTGCTCACTCCAGGGAGACAATGCGAAGCAGCCCCAGGGAGAGCTGGAGAGGTCAGCCAGATGCACGAGACCACGCTGGCCTCACTGAATTCAGCTCCGGCGAATTGCCTGAGGGGTGAATACGGACTATGAATTGGCTGGCTGCAGCTGAATGTGGGCATGGTGCTAGCAAGATGCTACTGTGGTACCCAAAAGGGCTCTAATGGTCCGGGATGAAAATAAAGGCAGGCGTCCTGATCGCAGCTCACTGCTCTCCAGCGCTGCAGCTCATTTCTGAAATAGTTCCTGGGTTCACAATGAAGTGCAAGGTTATGCCGGACTTTAACAAACAACACAGACATGGCAATATGCTAATAAATGCTGATTTAAATTTGATGGAAGCCAGGAGGAATTATCCCAGAATGTATTAATTAGTGTGATTATGAGGTGTTTGAGAAATGAAAATGCAAAACAGAGGCTATAAAGAGGAAAGGTATATAAGGAGGGAGAGCCTTTGAAGCTCCTGCTGGAGGGATGTGCCTGGATTCCCGCAGCGAGGCTGGTCCTCTCCCTGGGACTTGCTGCGGCACCTTGCCCGTGACCACCCCGAGCCGAAGCCCTGGCTGTGCTCCCGGCTCCTGGCACAAAGCCCCGAGCAACCCGCGGCCCCACACTCCATTTGTCAAGGTGCGACGGAGCTGCGGGAGCGGGAATTGCTGGCCCAGCTCTTCTCCCCAAGCAATTTGGCACTGCAAAACTCCGCTTTGCTGTAAACACACCGGCAGCTCTTGAAATCACTTACTTCCCTGCCCAAATGTCTCCTCCAGGGAGCACGATGCTGCCTCTCGCAGAACAGCGTGCTGGGGTCGGCTGCCGGCGGGGCAGGCACGTGTTTCCCCTGAAGAGGAATAGGTTTTCAAAGTGAATCTTAAATCAGCAAGCTGACGGGCAGCCCTGGCTGATTTCCTTCTTGCTCTTTTTTCGTTATTGATGTTATTTTACCCCCAATATTCCTAGCTGCCATTTCCTCCACCACCCTCCCCCCTGCAATTCCCCAAATCACACAATGTGCATCAAACTCATTCTTCAACCACTAAACCAGGGCTGGTGCTTCCTCTCTGCTGCAGAAACCTTCCCAGCGCCTTCCCAGGAGGACGGCAGCTCACGGAGGAGAAGGGCAAGCTGCGGCTCTGCCATCGAGACCACGAGCATGACCCAGCTGGGATGGAGCAAACCTGGGCTCCCCTCTGGCCACAGCACCAGCACTGAGTGCTGTGATCGGGTGTGATCCCCCAGACTGCTTTAAAACAACATCCCTGAGCTCCTTTGATGCAGAGTTGAGCAAGGAAATGATGCTTGGCAGTGCTCACATGCCCAGTAAGGGCTATCTTGCCCTTTGCTGAAGGTTACGTGACCATCCCAAAGCAGATCTCTCTCTTTTTCTATCTTTCATCAGAATGATGATCATGTTGGTGCAGTTTCCCACTACGAAATGCTGCAGGACAGCGACAGTCCCAGGATCAGGCTGAGATCCCACCTCTCAGTGGCTCACACTCAGTCTGTGCCCTATTCACCAGCCCTGTTGCCAGTGAGAGCGGCTGGATGGACAGAGGGATGGACATTTGTCCGGAGGAGGCCAGGAAGCATATATGGGGTACACGGTGCTTTTCTGGGGGTGGGCAGCTAGCTACACAGCCCAACTTGAAAGATTTCCCTCTCCTGTGATGGCACAGATTTCTCCACTGCTACCTTTCATCATCAAAGCAGACACGTGCTCTGCAGCATCTCCCAGCTGACAGCCATCCCGTGCAGCGGTCCCAGCAGGCACGCAGCCGAGACAGGGCAGGATTTCCCTGAGCTGCTTTCAGCTGCTCCTCAATGCACACTTGCATGCATTTACAGATTGCAGCAACCTCGCTTAGCTGCAGCCCTGCAGCTCCTCGCTGGAGCATTGGTGCCGTGGTCCTCCCAGTCTCCCCATCAAAGGGGAGAGGACTGAGCCTCAACTGAGAACATGAAGAGGCTCCAAACTCCGGTTGCCCTGTTTGTGGTGATAAATGCTCAGCCATAGCCCGAGCTGTCATGGCTCCAGATGGAAGTGTGGGAAAAAAGACCCCGAAGCCACTTCCCTTGATCTGTCACAAGGCAGGAGTTTAGCTGACGGGCTATAGTCATCACGCAGCAGTTCGTCCTCTCGCATCTGCCCCGGCTCTCCCGGAGAGCAGAGCTGAAGGCGGGTTGTTCTGGAAGGGCTCACATCTATTCCCGGCAGGAGCAAGAAGCACTGGTAAAACTCTTCACATTTCTTGTAGGGAGCAAGTTCAGTGTTGGGGAGAAGGGCTAGAGGGGACAAACGCAAAGGGACAACCCCGACCCCCAGCTGGGCTCACCGGGGGTGACACTACCTGGGCACGGTGCCGATTTGCGCCCTGCGGAGCGACGCACCAGCCGGGTGGGCTGGGGATGCTGGCAGCAGTGAGCTGGCTGGCTCCGGTGGGAGAAGCAACCAGGTCTGGGCCTTTTTTCCAAAAGCCTCAGGGTTTTAGGAGTTCAGCTTTATAGACATTTGCTTAACGCAGAGGCGGGGAGGAGGAAATGGAAGTGGAAATTCATGGCTAGATAAACGGCTCTATAGGAGGGGCCAGATGGGTGGGCTTTTCTGCTCGGAAATCTCTACCTACCTTCCTGCATCTGGCTTTTAAGAGCCCAGTTACCCAGATCTTCACCGACAGGCTCTTCAGGAAGTTCAGAAACACCCACCCATCCAAGCTGGCATCCTTCATGCCAGAGCTGCCCCAGGCATCGCTTTCCTGTCCTTTTCCTCCAAAAGGATTTAAAGAAAAAATAAAATGTTCCCAGCTGCCACCTTCTTGGAAAAAGAGGATGCAGGTTAAAAATCTCCTACTGAAAGGAAAAAAAAACCCCTATCGATAAGAAAAACCAAGCCAAAGTAAACTGAACCCATCTACAAACCTTCAAGTCTCCAATCCCATCTTCAAAGCTGAAGGCATCAAGGGCGCCTTTCCACTCCCCCCAGTAAATCCTTACACTTTGTGTCTTTCCTGTGAAGTTCTCCGTGTATAATTCATACTTATTCCCCCACCATCATGACTTTTTCCCCTCATTTTCAGGCAATGCCTACAAAAGCAGAGCTTCCATTGCCAGCCAGCACATGCTCATCACCAGCTCATGCACATGGTGAAAAATCAACTTGGGGAGCTTTGGCGGTCAGTGCAGCCCCTCATCCCTCCTGAAGCTGTGACCACCCTCCTCTCGGTTGGCGATGGAGCTGCGGGGCTAATGTGGGGACCGAGCTCAGCAGTGTGAACCGAGATCTGAAATAGTTTTCCAAGACTGAAGTGACCACGAAGCTCCAGCTCTGGGTGTCCCCTGTAGTGGCTTCAGCGCTGGCATCCTGCCTAGGTTTGGACAAGGCGAGGTGATGAATCCTCAGGTCTCTGCTGGCTAGAGAAGGCATTTGGATTTAAAAAAAAAGCAATTCTTGCTCTTTGAATATCACACAGAGAAACACACCTTCCTCAAAGCCCAGAGCCACCGGCTGCCCTGGAGCCCCACCAGCCGCAGAGGGAGGGCACCCAGGGGTGGCCCCACGCCCTGTTTCACCCCGCTTCGTCCAAGTCGCATCCTGGAGAAGTTCAAAAAGAAACAGGCAAAATCTCCCCAAACCACACCAGCCCGTTCGGAAGGGAAAGATTTCGATTCAAAGTGACTGCTCCTTTGGAAATTTCCTCCTGCCGAAGGAGAAGCACGAACAGAAACTCTTTTCTTTGGGAAAAAAAACAGGGAAACGAAGCTCAGATCAGAAGGGACAGCCGTAATGGGAGCAGACACCGTCCCCCGCCACGGCTGAACTGACCGCTGACAAATCGTTTCAGGTCAGTGCAGAACAACACAAGCTCTTCTCGGAGCCAGAGAGGCTGTGATGGAAAACCAACGCACCAATTAATTTGGGTGTTTTTAATTAGGGCAGCCTGCCTGGGCTGCAAAGCCGGGCTCAGCTCGCTGCGGGGCTGAGCCTGGGGATGGGGCCATGCCGGCTGCCAGCCCGCCCTGAGGTGTGAATCCGGCCCTGCCTGCATGTGCCTTCCGTGAGGTCCTGGCACACCGTGGCCTCAGCTCCTTCTGCTTTTGGGGTTGACGGAGCAGAGAAACAGCATTTGCTACCCAGGTCACCCTACCTGCTGAGGTCGGGTGGTTTTGGAGCTTGAGGAGGACCCGGACGGTGAGCAGGGGGTTGCCTTTATCCTCCGGAGCAGCAGTGACAGCAAAACTCATGTCCAGGCAGGGATGGACAGACATGTCTTCCCCCTTGCCAGCACACACAGGGCTGATGGGGCAGGGAAAGAGTTTGCAACACCTGGGTCTCTCTACAAGAAGGGCTCGATGCAGGGCAGCACATGAGATGGCTGTGGGCGTCCCACGGGACATGAGTGTCCACCCCGGGGACTCCCTGCCAGTGTGTGTGCAGAGGAGGGTGATGAAGGGATGAAGCCCCCTGGGACCCTGAAGCCCTCACTGCCTCCTCTTGCTGGGCTCCGGGCATCTCAGGGCAGTTCAGCCCTGGATGAAGGTGCAATGGGTGATGCAAGGAGAGAAAAGAAGAGAGGGTGCTAGCTCATGGAGATGCTGGGGTGACGGCCGAGCTTTGGCAGTCCCATCGCCTCCCGCAGCTGAGCACGGTGACTCTGGATTTGGCAAGCAGAAAGCTTTTCCCCTTCAAAAGCAAACCTGGTGCAACACTGTCCCCGTGCCGGGAGGCTGAGCATGGGTCGGGGCAGAGCCTGCAGTGGGATTGAACAGGAATCCCACCAACACTCAGGGCCTGAGCCCTGCAGCGCTGGGAGAAGGGGCCTGGGGTCCAGCACTCCCGGCTGCCCCCACCTCCTATCCCGGTGGGCGATTCCCTTGAACTCAGCTCAAAGCAGCTGCAGGGCACTTACGGGGAGCAGGAAAAGAGGCCAAGAAGGTCCAAGGTGTCTGTCCCAGGTGAGTCGAGGGTGTCCGGCGAGCCCATGCCGGGTGGATGCTCAGGTGGGGGCACATGGCCGAGCAGAGGAGAGAGCTGCATCCGGAGGCAGAGAACTCAGTAATCTATCAGGCATCCCAGCGCAGGCTCTGCAGCAAGACTTTAATAGACTTATCTTTACCACAATAATGTATTTTATTTTTTCAGTGCACATTCATTATTCACATGCTTATTTCCCCACGGATTATGTATGCTGCCTGAGCTCTGTTCTCCTGCCTTATTTTCACAATGTTGGCTCTGGTACCTACTTATTTTTACAGCATTGTCACCTGCAAACAGGTTTCTATTTAATCGCCAAAACTAATAATACGGCTCAGTGGAGATGTCAGAGGTAGGATGCTCGTTCCCTTCCGAAGTCCGTCATCTGAAAAAGAGCAGCTGTTGGCACTGAGGCATCCTGCGTGCAATGAGTTTGGAGGCTCTCGGACCACCTCCGGCATGGATCCTCCACCACGGTGGGTGAATCTTGTGGCTGCAGCATCCAAAGCCCCGAGATGGAGTTTGCTGGAGGAGAAGTGAGGGATATACCATGCATCAACCCTGCTGCTTCATCCCAGGTTTAAAAGGGACTTTAAAAGGCTCCCAAACTCCACCTCCCGGTTGATCGCTGGACCAGAGCTTCCCAACACCACACGGCACAGCAAAACCCTTTGACTTGTGCTGGGCTACACGGTCCACGAATATTTTTGACTCACTCAGACCTGGGATGACCCACGGCACAAGGGGAAAAAGTACGAAGTAGCTGCTTGTTAAGCAGAGACATCTGTGAAGCAGGTGAGTGCTGGTGTAGGAGGATGAGCAACATCTGCTCAGAGGCATGGAGCTCAGTCTGCAAGGCTTCTGCGCAGAGCAGCTGCATGAACTGAACCTTGGTAGCCCAATTCCCAGCATTTCTGGATTTCAAACCTCTTGGCATGTTAAAGAGAAGAGTGGTCCCTTACCATGGGTTTATGGTAAGTCCAGCACTCACTCACACTTACCAAGGGCACATGGGCACATCCAAATACTCATGCACACAAAACTACCACGCTGTGCCTTCCCCCATGTACAGCCACACACACACACTGTGATATCCAACCACCTAACGCCCTGATGATCTATTTTTGAGCTGGATGTTGGCTGGTTTTGGCACTCTGGTGTTTTGTGGAGGATGATGATTTAATTTCATTGCTTTCCTTCCCTGGGAGAGGGAGCTTACTTTACACCAGAGGAAGCGAGGGCTCGTGTTTGCACGCACACCTTTCTGTGTTGGGGAGAAGCAGTACAAACAACTTCTGCAAGCTGTGAAGCATTCCAAAAGAAAGAGATACTTCTGATTTTTCCCCTGAAATGGCTTCTAGGGTTTCGATTAGCTGCACACTGGGTTCGGGGCTGGATCCTCAGGCAGCAGTGGGGAGTTCAGCACCTTCACCCCAACCATCTCCCTTCTCCATTCGCTCAACTTCAGCCTTGCAACCCAGACAATAAGGATGGGCTGAGAAAAGCCAAGCCTCCAAGCGCTCAGGGAGAGAGTCTTCCTTGCAGTTGGCTTTGTCAGTCCCTCCACAGGGGCTGTACCAGGTGTCCTCCCGGATGGGTAAGCACACATCGGTCCTCATCCTTCACCTTCCCATTGGGTGCCCCGGTACACTGCAGGACACTCCAACTCACTCCTCATCCCCTGGCACAGCCTGACCAAGGTCATGCTGGCTCAGCTGCCCCCGGGTCCTGCCCTGCCTCCCTGCTCTCAGCCTGCACCCAACTCCCAGCCCTCATCCACCATCAGATCCCTGTTTTCTCTTCAAGCCTTTTATAACTCCTGAACCATGCTTCGCCCTGAGCCTGGATACTCCCTATGCAGGACAGGTCTCTGGTCCCCGTGCCGCTCCCCCCAGCACAGCCCTGGCTTCACTTCAAGAAGTTATTCTCACCCGTAATTCCTCTCCCCCACCTTTAGCCGGTGCATTATTCTGCCCACGTCCCTGTGCTCGCTCCCTGCCTTCAATGAGAGTCATAAATAAGGCATAAGGCGCACTAAAAAGGGAGAGAAAACATTTAATCTTTTATTCTAGTTTGTTGCAGAGTCGAGATGGATCCGACAGCTCAGGATCCCTCTCCAGCCCCGGCCGGCCACTCCTGCCCTCCCTAGCACTCACTTATGGAGACAGGAGGGTGACAAAGGATGGATGCTGTTCCCCTGCGGTTAACCTTATGAAGCAATTTTTCTTCTGTTTTTTTTCTGCAGATGGCAAGTGCCAAACTGCACACGAGCGGGGACATCGGTGCATCCCAGGGAAGGGACAGAGATGCTCCATTAACTGGTTTGTGAGCCCTCAAAATAGAGGTGTTCCCTGAAAGCACCGAGCTCTGCACCCCACAGAAGTTATTTGGGGAAAAAAGAAACAATCATCCTAAAGCTAAAACCCATTTAACCCCTCAGTGTGAAATCCTGAGGCAGAGGGCATCTCCCACCATGATGCTCACCATGCGCTTCCAGCTCAGCAAAAAAATTCATGGCTGGGTTTGGTCAGGAATTTTTACTGTGACGCCAGGCGGTTCGTCACGGGCTTCTGCGGGGAGGGGTTTCCAGCAACACTCCAAGGCTTCGAGATCACAGGCGAGCATCCTCAGAGGGAGCAGTCCCTGGATGCTGCTGCCTGCCAGAGAGCTGCCGTGGTGGCTGCGTTGCTGCTGTCCCTCAGCGATGCCAGGATGAATGTGCTGAGCTCTAGAGAAACAAACAAAAAAAAGGTATTTCAGTTTCCGTAAGCCTGGTGTCCTGAGGAACAGAGGTTTATGCAATCACACTCCCTGCGCCTCAGATGGCCGGCGTGTCTACCCTCATCATTTTATACCTTACAAGACAATTTGAACCAAATTTGACAGTAATAATAGGAATCTGAAGAGAATTATGTTCCGATAGGCTTGGTGAGGATCCACAGCCTGGCAGAGGAGTGAAAGACATAATTAATGGCCCTGCTGAGGAAAAGGCCGCGTTGTGAGTGTTTTCCTTACTAGACATCAGAGACTCTACAGGCAATTAAGAGCCGTCCCCAGGGGGAAAGCCTTGGCCAGCGTTTGCATTAACCAGCGGGGAAGCCACCAGTAAGGAAACCCCAGCTGGCAGCGGGGACTCTGGGGTCTGCTGGGGCAGGTCTGGCAGAGAAAGCTTTTCCCCATCTGGGACATCACACCATTGCTCTCCTGTGTGGATTCTCTGGTGTCTACTACATGGTTGTGCCCCTTGGCAGCCTTCTTACCCACCCGGTCACCTCCTGTCCCACGCTCATGGTTGTGGCACTGGGAGGAAGAAGGAGCTTCAGCCCGACACAAGGAGCCCATGGGCACGCACAGTCCTCGCCTGTCCTCACCGGCTGGATCCCTCTCTCCATCCTCACCCTCCACCAGGGCACCACAGTATGTGCTGCCCTACATTTCCCCAGCACAGAGACCATCTACGTGTGCTTGGAGGACCGACGTGCTTGTCCTGCCATTTCCACTTAGCTCTGCATGGGCACAGGGATGCACTGTACGTATCTTTAATCTTAAAATATCACTTGTTACACCCAAAATCCAACCGAACATTGCTATTGCAGCCGAAGAAACACCAGTTTGAATCCTCAGGAGATTTAATGGAAAGGCTTGTTTCAAACCTAAACTTTAATCTTCCTGACATTTTTTTCTCCTTATAAAAAAATTGTCTTAAACAGAAAATGTGAAAGCTCCTGTTTCCGTCGCTTTTATAGCAAAGTGGGTCCCCCACAAACCACTGATCCAGGGCTCAGTTGGACCAGGGTGGGATTCAGCATCATCTCCCAGAGGGATTTTTTTTGGGGGGGCTCTCTGTATCCTTACAACCTAAAGGAGGCTGCCCCAGGGCACAGCGGGCTGGTGAGGAGTTAAAAAGCATTTAAAAAACAGTAACATATTGTCCTTTCTGCTGCCTCCCTCTTGCAATCTCACCTGCATCAGCTGGAGGGAAAGGCTTTGTTTGCCTCCAAGATTAAAAGTTCCCTTTCCCTTCATGCCCCTTATTTCAATATTTGGAAACAACGCTGTTTTGCAGTGATGCATTTTGTCTCCTTTCCATTTCCTTCCGTCTGATAGGAAATAATCTGCTGAAGCTGACAGCGGTCCCCAGGCAGCTCCAAAGGCTCCGTTTTGGGGCCAAATTCCCCCTTTACTGGAACAAGGGACCAAGGGGCTCTTAGGATTTTCCTCCAACACCTGGTTTCTTCTAGAAAGACCAGAGAAGGGTTGAAGCTGTGCATGGACAGTAGATATATGTGACATTTTTTGGCTAAAAAAGGCTGGAAAAGTAAAAACCCCAACAACCTGCTCTGTATGGCCACTGTAATGCCAGCCACCCCCCTGCGCTCCCTGGCACATCACCATGGGTGGATGAAACCCAGCACCAGCACTTCCCCTTCTCTGATAAATGCAACGAACCCCCAAACCCAAGAGGTTTGCAAGGAAAAGGAAATAAGATAAATAAACCCAAGTCCCAGTGCTGGGAGAGAGGCAGAGCCTGTGGAGGCTGGCCCAGCAGAGGAATGGGTAGGAATAAAATAATAAAATAAAGGCAGAAAGAGTCAATGTAAGAGGAATTATTTAAGAGGTAGAAGAAAGCTGTTAAAAAAGGGGGGGGGGGAAAAATCAGCCCTCTCTCGGGAGGGGGAATAAAAATGTTTGAGCGAAAGTAGGCCATTTGCTAAACAATAAAAGGGATGAAGCAGATGATGACTCTAAAATGGCTGAGATGCTGAATTGCTTTTAAAAATCTGCCTTTATCAAGAGAAATGTGGAAAAGTGGTTTGGACAATTAGGAAGTAACAAAGGCCTCATAAAAATAGCTCCAGGGGGAAGAGAAACACTTGGGAAATGGGAGCGTGGCAGCAGCATCGTGGCAGAGCACATTAAGGTATTAACTGATGGAAGGGCTGACCCTGCACTGGGGACCGAGCGGGATGGATGGGGACCGGGGTATGGGGCCGCATCCTGCCCTCTCCTTGCACAGCACCAGGAGCTCCTGAATGTGCCGCCAGCACGGACTCAGGGCTTTGGGAAGCATGGAAGAGGGGTGAAATGAGAGAGGCTAATGAAGATCCCGTCAGACAAATTGGAGTGTTGCCTCTTCTTTGCCTTTTAATAGCAGAGCCAAATTAAAGACAGCAAAGCAAATTCTCTCTGGATATCAGGATGTGATATCACTTCCCGGGGGGTGAAATAGAGGAATGATGGAATTAAATTAAGAAAGAGGAAGTTAAAATTGAATATCTGAAAGGAAACATTGCTCGGAGTAATTCTCTGCTCAGCTGGGGATCGGCATCCCAGAGGATGATTGCAGATAAAGTCCGATAGCACCTGGATCTCTTGGCATCCAGAAAGCATTTCAATCACAGTTGTGGGGGCTGCTCTGAAGAGCAGAAACAGGGGCTGCACACTGCCCAAGGGTGGCTCGGAGCCCACCGAGCCACAGGGAAGGGCCCTGGGGATGGGGGAAAACAGGGGGGGAAAAAAAGGAACAAAATCACCAGGCAGGGTGGATTTTCCTGATGTTTTTTCTCTGCATTACAGCCACCCGGACCCTCTCTTTTCAGGGTGGGAAGCAACAGGGAGCAGGAGGAGATGATTTTGGACCCTGAGAGACCTGATGCACATGATCACACAGGGCCTCTGTCTGCTGCCTCAGTTTCCCCCAGGGATGACATGGAGGAGAGGCCACGACATTCCTCCTTCTCCTTCCTATTGCTCTGTATAGGCTGATGAAACAAAACTACCGTAACAGGTCAGCCCAAAACCCAGCCTTTCCCCAAAATCAGCCTCTGACCATGCTCAGCAGCAAAGAGGATAAATACAGCATGAGAGCATCGTGCTGCTCCCCTAGCTCCTCTTCCCACCTCCCAGGATCTGTATCTCAGGGATCAGAGCGGGCCATGCCCCAGCTGCCTGGGGCAAATGTCTTTTTGTCGGTAGCTCCAGGCTGGAGAGCAAGATGGCTCCTGCGTCACGGCCCGTGGAGAAGAGGCAGTGGGTGGGAGAAGAGGAGTGTTTCTCTGCCGGACTGAGAACAGCCTGGCGCTGGTGTAAATCTGGCCGCTCCCAGGGGTCACTTCCCCGGCTCTGCTCATCACTGCTCTCCCCACCAGCCCCATCCTCCTCCTCCGGCCAGCCTCTCCACACCTCCCACGGGCAGCAAACGACATGTCCCAAAGCCCACTGCTGGAAACCCCTGTTACAGAGCAGGGAAGCACCTGGCAGCCTCTTTGCACAGGGAGAAAGCAACCAAGGGGGAAAAAAAAAAAAGCATGGAAAAAGCTCAGAATAAGGCAATTTGGGATGCCAGCACCCCCAAGTTTTCAGAAGTATTTTTAGCACCAAGTTTTGAGCTAAAGGAAACAGCTGTATGAACCCTGGCAGCAGGAGACAGGAGGTGGGAGCCAACACCCTCGTATTTTCATTGCACTTTTCCCTGAACCACCCTGAGTCATGCAATTGGCAGCCCTCCCCTTCATCTGATATGAGAGCGAAGCGTCACCAGCGTCCCCCAAAAAAGCCTGTCCCCTTCACAGCACCAGAAGGCTGACAAAAATAGGTCTCTGTTACTGCAGTGCCAAGTGTACTCACCACCACCCAGGAGCCAAAACCCCACTAAGAGCCAGGGACTCCTTTTATAGAGAGCTCCCAGCCAGCCCAGGAGGGCCTGATCCTGCCCCAGCCCATCACCTGGGAGGCTGCGGGTGAGGCTCAGCCCAGCCGCACACTTAAAGGACCAGTTTTCTTCATAAATGCAGTGATTTAAACAACCAACTTTGTTTTTTCCTTTAAATTATGGCATGTCCTGGCTTTGCACTGGGCTTGGGGAGAGGAGAAACTCTCCTTCATTTTGGGAAAATGAAGCCCTACTCGGGGAGGAACCGATGGTCTCTGACTTCAGCCTCTGATCTCCTCCTGGAGGAGTGGGGACAAGCAGTGACAGTGGAGCAATAAATGAGGGGACGGGTTTCTGCACGGCTTTCTGAGCAATCAAGATGAGACAGAAATATCCCCAACTCCAGAGCATCTGCTCCAGTTACCACCCACCTGCTCAGCCCCAGCCGGGGCCCAAAAAGCCAGAGGAGATCACTGGGATCTTTAATAAATCTTGCTGTGACCCAGCCTGGGTTTTAGGGCAAAGAAAAGGGAAAAAGGCTCCCGAAGGCACCCTTCACCCACCTTCTCCCACCATGGTGGGCTCGGTCCCTTGCCCTGGGCTCTTGCAAGAGACTGCTCCGAGCCTGGGGCACCCCATTTCTGCTAGTCCTCTTCCGAGGTGAGAAAAGCAAAGACATTCCCCAGGGGTGCGCGTAGGAGAGAAGCAGAGGAGGACTCTGATTTCAGCCATGGGAGCCCAGGGGCAGCCCTCCCCAGCTGAGCTGGTCCACAACTCTCCTGCTGAGGTCCCAGGCTGCTGGCGGTCAGAGCAGGTCTTCTGCTGTTGCACCAGCCTGAAACTTCAGCAGGGTGGTGAGCTGAGGCTCATTCCTGCAAAGAGCTGTGAGGTAGGTGGGTTTTTTGGCCAGAAAACTGTTGATCTCCCACCAGATCTGCCTCCCAGGCATTCAGTGGTCTGTACAGAGGAAGAGATCACCTGTGTCACATGAGGATACAGAACTAGGACCATGAGAAGATATGAATGGTGACCCAGGAAAGACAGCCTGGGTTGTATTAGCTCTAGTAATGCAAAAACTTAGAGGGGGAAATTTTCTGGTCTGTCTGGGAAGGTCAGGTACTGGGCTCACGTTAGCTCTGGCATGGAGCTGTGAGTCCATCAGTTGTCTGAGCTGGGCCCATCTGCAGCTATAAGCTCGATGCAAAGAGAAAAAGAAGGCCACCACATCTCCCAGAACAACTGCTGGGTGACTGTTCCCATTACACCTTCTTCCCAGCACCAATCTCTACGCTGTGCAAGACTACAAGAAGCAAAGAGGATCCCAAGCCATCATCCGGGGGTGTGATTCCTTGGATGTAGATGGAACCCTTGGTGAGGAAGAGAGCTGCTGGCCATGAGCCATGCAAGCACAGATTGGTGTCTGGTACCAAATGCCATTGCTCCATGAGCTAAAAATTGTATGTTCAAGTTGAACAGGAGAAATTGGCTAAAAAGCAAAAATTAAGGGACTCAGCAAGTCAAATGTTGGCATTATGAGTGACTGGTCAGAGGACATAATATTAGGGTTGGCCTGGAAGAGTCTTCGTATGTCGAGGGGAGTCCTGTCTCAGCACAAGACATGGAGATGCTGAGCTGAAGGGTTGACATTCAAAGGAGCCAAAGGTGCTTTCTACTTAAATTTGGGCAGTTGACCATAAAGAGGGCTGGCTCCTGGGCACGTGGCTACTGGTACCAGCTTCAGTGTGGTGCTTTGGGGGGAAAACTCAATGGACTATAGAGTCAGAAATCAGAATTCTGCCTGTCTAACCTTCTCGATTGGTCTTGAACAGACATAGATGGAGAAGTCAGCCTGCTCCATGCACCGGGATGGGGGGAAGGTCTTTGCCATTTCAGCCACACCACCCATGCAGGCAAAACAGAGGGCCAGCCAATTCTTGGCTTGGGTTTTGTTCAAGGAAAGAGGTGCATCACCTCATCCCAGGAAAAGGTCTTGGGCATTCACTCACTAGAAGTGCCTTGGAAGATATGAGTGTGAAGACCAAGACAACCGGTCTCTGTTGACAGAAGCCATCCAACCGGAACAGGCTTTTAGCTAAGCAAAGCTTCCTAAACACGGAGCCCTCGTGTCTGCGCTGTCAGAGCGATGCTGTAAATCGGCCTTGGATGTACTATCACCTTGTAATATTGTACAAAGAGCTTGGTGGATCAAGTGGAAAAATGATGACTTTTCAGAAGAAGTAATATACTGGAGATGGGGAAAAGAAGCAGTAGGTTAGACTGATGTGTTATCTACTGTTTTTTCTCTGAGCTGTGCAAAAAGGATTTTTTTTTCCAAGAAAAGCTGGCTCTGCCAGAGGTTTGGGCAATAAAGTCACATCTCCTGCAATACCGTGGCACACAATACTTGTTGGAGAGTTTGTGTGAGCAGTCAGACAAGGCAAAGTCTCGATCCATCACCTCCCTTAGATTCAATTTTTGCTTATCTTTCACTGCTACTTACGCATCACAGTTACAAGCTCCAGTCCTTTTTCCTCAAACAACAGCGAGAACCACAACAGCTCAGATGTACAGTCACAGTTTTTAATACATTTTGCCTTCCAGGGCTGCAAAGAAAGCGCAGAAAAATTGTTCTGATGGCTCAGATCCAGGGAGGGGTGAAAAGGGGAGCAGGAAACGTGATGGTGATCGATGGAGAAAGGGTCACGGTGGGGTGGTGAGAATCCCCTGCAGCACCCTCTCCCAGGGCTGTGGTGGGGCTGGAGCTGGCCTGGGGTGGGAGAGCAGAGAGCAGCTGAGACCTTTGCTAATAGCCACGGCTGGGCCAGCTCAAAGGGAACTGGGAGCTGGAACACTGCAGACCCTGGGTCTGCAGACAGTCTGGAGCATTAGGACAAAGCACAAGGTCACCCGGAGAGTCTGGGAGCCGGATCCATTCCCCAGACACCAAGTGACCTCAAGAGTTTGGGCTCTTTAGGAACGTGAACACAGCTATGTCCCATGTCTATGGAGGGAGACAGCCAGCCATGGCCCGAGTCTCTTTGGGTTGTACTAATGACTGATGCACCTAATTATGCCCGTCATTTGCACACTCAAGGGATGGGCCTAATGACATTACCTCAGAGACTGCATCTCCTTGGAGCACCAGCTCTCGGGAAGGGAGGTCCAGCCCCACCTTGAAGCACCAACAAGAGGGCACTGCTGCTCCCCAGATGGTCCAAGCGGTGGAGGTACCGAGCGGGGTTAGACGTTTGCTTAATTTAGTCTCCTCTCCATCCTCCGCACATCTCTCATCTCCCGTGAGCCTCTCTGTTCCTCACCTGCGACGTCATGCTGAGACCAAGGAAGCCATCCCAGGGCAAAATGACAATAGCTGAATTCTCTTGTTAGCAGCAATGTGATGTCGTTAGGTAGGCTGAGGTTTTCATGGAGACCAGAATTTTTTTCAAAGTCAGAAAAATAGGGATGGAAGTGGGAGGCAAGTAAAGGTCTCCATTCACACCTTTTCCACAGAAAGCCTCCCCAAACTCACCAATAAAAGCCAAATTTGTGGCTGTAATTAGGAGGGGGAAAAAAGATTGTTTCGCACAAAATTTCTTTTAGAGTTTGTTTTTCCTGTGAGAAAATGGAGCTCGTGTGTCACTGAGTCGTTTGGGGCAGTTTACAATAGCCATGTCTCAGCTCAGAGCTAAGGCTCTGGGCGGGGGATGTCTCATGCTCTCCAGGCGATGGAGATGGGCACGATGCTGAGAGGAGCCATGGGGAAGGACAACAAGTGAAGGTTGTTCTTCTAAGGAGATGGATGGATGTTCACTAAGACATCCCAATGGTGGGTACCTGCTGTTTCTGCACCAATCTACATCTGATGGGCACAAAAAGGTGTCTGACTGGTCTCCCGCCATTGCTGCTTTCCTATTTCTGATGGAATTTGACCAGCCAGCAGTAGCTCACGTCCGGTGCTTTGTTCATTTAAACAGAGGCTGAAGACGAACAAAAGCCACATGCCACTTCCTTCTCCTGTCAAGGAGTGAATCTAAACTCAGCCCTTGTACTTTCCCCTTGTCGGACCATTGTGAATGAGGACTTGCAAATTGCTTTTTAATTTGCTTTGGTGCAGCCGAGGAAGGCTGGGACCCGGGGCTGTGGGATTCACCCTGCCTTTGTGTTTTTTTTCAAAGTGAGCTCCATTTGCCTTGCGTGAAAAGGACACACTTGACGAGTCGGCTTTTGCCCTGGGAAGAAAGTGCTCTTTAAAAAAAAAAAAAAATTAAAAAAATTTTTAAAAAAAGAGACCTGGACAGCTTCTGAATTTTGTAGGATGGTCCAGGAGCTCTCAAAAATCAGTGAGAACAAGATAGCGGAGTTGGTGTTAACAGACTGCAAAGTGGGTTGTGAAGGGTCGAAGAGGGTCTTTCATACCCAGCTTGAGATTTAGCATATTTTGACTTTTCCTCGCATCCTGCCAGGTACTGAAAAGAAACTGGGAAGAAGCTAGTTCCTCACCAAGGGGAAAATTCTCCTTTCAGTCAGTGCTGGGAACTGGAGTCTGCTCGAGAGTGTGGAAGATTAACATGGTGCAAAAGAGCAACCTGAAAATCCCAAATCGAAGCAACGGTTCATGGCAAATTTCCATGAGCACACACATGTGGGAGAGACTCATGGCCCCAACCCAATGCATGAAGAAGATTTCCAAGAGCTACACAACGAAGAGGAACAAATGGAGATGTCAGCCCTGCTCCGAGCACCATTTATCACATGGCATGTGGCACAAGATGCCTCCCAGATCACCCCAGCTTGGCAGATGCCGACAGGCTTCTGACATCGCTCTTCCATCCATCCCTCCTGCACCATATGGCTCTCGCACGCTAGGTCCCAGGAGGCCCTTTCCAACAGCTGCTCTGCTAATGTCTCCTTATTAATAGCAGGACTCTGGAAGGGCACTGGTGATGCCCTTCTTGAAGGTGAACCTTTCAGGGATGGATTTGGCTTCGGATCTTCACCTTTGCAAACAGCCCAGATCACTTCCACCATCAGCAGCAACGGTTTGGGCAGCATCGATCAACATGTGCTGAACGGCTGGCAGTTAATGGCCACCAGTTGTGTCATTTCCCAGCCTTTCTGGGCCTCCTATATCCTGGGTGCCAACATCCCACAGAAACTGGAGCTAGCCTGAAGAAGGCTGGCCTCCAAGAGGAGTAACATCTCAGTGTCTTCTCCTTCGCCACCACCATCCCACATCACTTGCTGTGAGAGAGCATGGGATGCAAACTGCTGGGACTGTTTGCTTCCCTGAGCCCTTGGCTCATGTCCCAGCTCACACAAAACCCTTCTCTCCCTGGGCAGCTCCTTTGCTCGCAGAGCTGTACAGACAGGAGCTGGGATGGGGAATCGTTTGCCTGTCCAGGAGTTGCATGGGTGATGGGTCTCAGTGAAAGCAGCACTGGCCGTGTCCAGGACAGAGCAGAGAGAAACCATTATGGAGTGGTCAAAAGGACCATTCACAAAGCTTTGGTTCTCAGCTGATCCCAGAAGATCCCAACTGAAAAGCCCAAGCACCAGTGCTGTGTCCAGCAAGCCCCAGGCAGCCCAGGCTCATCGCAGGGAAGGGAAGGAGGTTTGGGAAGCCACCCCACAGTGACCTGCTCCCATAGTACTGGTTAAGTCCTCGGGTAGGTGGGGAGAGGGGCAAACAGATTGCAAAGTCCTAAAAAAGCCCAGCCTTACTCTCGAGGGATGACGTGTACATTATCTCCAGCACTGGCAGTTCTGCAAGCCCGGGATTTTGGGGATCCATGGGTTTTTTTGGAGTATGGTTAGGAGGACATTCCCAAGGCTCACAGGACTGCCTGGTGGGGCAGGAGGAGAAGGAAGGGCGGCTGGACCAACACCAGGGACTCAGTCACCCCTCCTACAAGCCAGTCCCGGCAGGCAGGGCGAGATGTGACAGCATCCCCAGAGCAGGTACCACCAGCCTGGACCAGGCTGGAGCCACAGCAGTTGGAGCATCCCGGCAGGAGCCCCTTTCCTCCCGGCAGCTTTCCCAGGTGGTGGGGTCCCCCGTGGAGCCCCTGTGCCCCCTCTCTCCTCGCTCAGCCACGCTGGGCCCTCGCTGGCCGCCCCAACCCGCCTCCGCGAGCGGCCTCGCTGCAGAGCGGCAGCGAGGAGCAGAGCCGCACGTAGGTGTGTGTGTGCGTGGCGAACATGTGTCTCGCTGAGAAGCGCTAGCATATGGTGACTCTGTTCCTGGAGGCACCAAAAGCCACAGCCATTAATCTCTATAAATAATTTTAGCCACGAAGCCTCCAACAGCTGTTTCCCCCACTCCCTGCAAAAAAAAAAAAAAAAAAAAGCTTTGTAAAACATTAGCATTCCTGAAACAGCAGAACAGCCTGACCGAGACCGGAGGACTGGACAGCAATTAAGTCAGGGAACCAATTGCTAACAGGCGGTGTTTCTCTGATGGGTGATGGGGACCCTGTGTGCAGGAGGAGTGTGGCCAGCGAGCCGTTTGGTGGGCAAGCTGCTGGCCGATGGGGCTGGGTGGCTCCTCTGGAGGGGCCTGGTTCAGCCCCAGGGGTTTTCTGCCTTATGTGGGAGCAGGTCTGGCACGACCGGGGCTGGGAGAGCCCCTGGCTCTGCCCCAGGGATCATCCAAGGATTCAGCAGGGTGTCCTGTCTGGACATGGTGGGGACAGTCACCAGGAGACCCGAACACATCAATCCTGTGCAGGCACGACGGACGTACTCAGGCTTTCCAGAGCTGAGACGCAGACTTGGGTCCTTGAGTTCCTAAACCAGAGAGGACACAAAGCACCCATCAACACACACCAGCCGAGCCGTGCACGCCTGTGTGCACGGAGCTGCAAATTATCACCTGCAGTGAGGGGACAGGGCAAGAGGATGCATCACCCCATCACTTCCCAGCTGCCTTTGCCTGGCTCCGTCATTCCTCTTGTCCAGGCTGTGACCGGGAGAGAGGCACCGCGTTTGAGTTAATCGCGACTCTTGTCTCCATGCACAGATCAAGACAACAGTGCGTGCCAACAGCGCTCGTCTGTACTGTCCCAACCCCTGCCTGGGTGGGGCAGGAGGACAACAGGACCTGGATCTGCTCCGGGTCCCCAGATGAACCCCTGAGACGCAGCCGGAGGGGCCACACTGGCCCTGGGCATGGGCTGGGGCTCACAGCATGGGCACAGCACCCGGCACCGTCCTGACCAAGTGGCCAATTTGTCGTTATAATGAGCCACGGTGGCATCTTCCCACTGCTGGAGTGAGTCTCCTGGCAATGGCAAGGTGGGACAGGGAAGGCACCCCCCGTGCTCCAAAAAGCTGCGTAACTCAGCATAATAAGGGGGATATCAGGATGGTATGGAGCCGATTCACCTTAGCAAAACCTGGCTGAGAATCTCCAGAATCCATGGGATGCAGCAGCTTTTGCACCAGACCTTGGTACCAGGAGGGACTTTGGCCCAGCCTGGACCCCGCACGGTCCTTGCCCGCCTGGGGAGCCGCTCTCCCCTCCAAGGGTTAAGGCAGGAGCCGTGGGGGCTGATGGAGTAAGAAATTTCACTTTGCTCCCATTTGTAGTTAAAAAAAGCACTAATTCATTCTAAATCTGCCTGAAAGAGCCTTAAGTGGTAATACGCCGATAAGACGACTTTATTTGGCTTAGCATTTAGAAAGTTTTATGTGTGTAAATGGGTGAGGATATCGCAAAGGCTCATTTTCTCTCTCTCTCTTTTAAAGCAGGGAGCTGTCTGGCTTCCCTTCTGCTCTCCTGCCAGCAGCATTTATATATCCCAGCCTTTCCCCCTTTTTCAGCAGGGATTATTGCTCGACGCGGGACTGGCACCTTGTTTGGTTGATGCCCCCCTTGTCTGACAGCCCCACCGTCTCCTCATGGCCCGAGGACTTCTCCACCCCAGTGTTCCTGGGTGCTGCAGCCTCAGGCAGACCTGGAGCTGTTCCCAAGCCTCTATGGGTTTTTCGGCTCTCGCTGGGGTCTCAGCCCAGGTGAATCAGGGTTGGTCCCCAGGCACACTCGGAGCCAAGGACAAGGCGCAGCCTTGCAGCGATTCAGGGTGAACGGGGTGTGCAAACCTTCCCGTGAGCTGCGAGGCACGCAACCATCGCTCCCCAAAATTACCCCACGCAGCGTCCCAGGTACCACCCCAACAGTCCTGGGGAAAAGACATCCCCATCCGTCCACTTTGGCATCCTCATCCTCACCCCTCACCCAAGTGAAGGAGGAATTTCATTCCTCGTGGCACCACCAGCCTTCGCTCTCTGACCGCTCGGTTGCTGGGGTTGGGGACGTGATTGCATCTGGCTCGAGGTTCATTTATTCCCCTTCGTGTGAGTCACCAAAAAGCCACCGGCCAGCAGTGCCTTCCCCAGCCTTGCCACGCTCCCCTGCTTCTTCCAACCCAACTTTTCACATCTGAGCCGCCACCACAGCTGGCTCTTATGCAAAACTCTCTATTTCACAGGGAGATTTCTCATCCTGATCCCTCCGTTTACTTACAGGGCCATCGTACAACTTCCCAGCAGCTAATAAGGCTCATGAAGTGCTCTTGTCAAAGGTTAGCATGGCTGTGAAGAGACTGATCATTAGGAGCAGGGAGCTGGCTGCAGGAGAATAAACACCGCCGAGTGGTACTCGGGCTGTGCGAGATTTGGCAAATTTCGTAAAGGTCAGTTATCAAATAAATGAGAGGAGATGAGAAATTTCAGCAAAATGCCCCTGCTTCTTGGAAATGTCTGATTGAGCACAAGGCTTGATGGATGCTATAATGGGCTCCCTTATCTTATGTCTGTCAGTGTCTGGAGTTAATTTTTGCTCTCTGAATATGAACACCAGCAGGGTATCGAGCGTACGCCTTGGGTCTTGGCATTGCCAACAGTCAGGCGTTGTTGTACGGGCTTCACGTTTATTTCTGTACAGCTCATTCAGGAGGTAACAACAGCAATGATTTATAGTTGACCAGCGCCAGTTAAATCAGTACAAACACTTGTGTCAATGGGAGAGTCACTTATTCCAGTATTAAACTGCATTAACTGGTGGATACCCAGCAAAGGGAGAACCAAGGGAATTCAGCTTGGGCAAGCAGGTCTGGCTGGAGACACCCAGAAACGTGTCTGGAAGGAGCTGAAATGTTTCATTCTGATGATTTCAAAATAAGATATTTCACTTCAGGACACTCAGCTCCCTTTGGATCACTTTTAAGTGAAATGTTTTGACCTCTTTTTAATGGATTTTTTTTTTAATAAAAATTGTCTGATTTTAAAGTAAAAAAAAAGTAGATAGGCCCTAAAATTATGTTTATTGGGGGGAGCATGTAAAAAAAACCTCTTTCCCACTGATATGCAGTGATGTATGTTATGTTGGGTTTTTTTTTCCTTTCACATACTCCGGGACACCCCACACCTCTGAAGAATTGCTATTTTGGGTTGACACGAGCCGAATAACACAGATCAGCTGAGCTCGGCTTTACTCCTACAGCAACCCAAAGAGAGGGGGGGAGGACGAGAGGAGAATGAAGCTGGAGGGTCTGCAGCAAGAAGTGGCCATGGGGACAAGGGACCAGAATCAGACCTTGTCCTGGTGATCCAGCCTGGGATGGGGTGGTCACCCAGGCTCAGGCTGCAGCAGCCTCTTGGGCAGCGGTCAGATGTCACCTGGACCTGCAAGATGCCACCAGGGAAGTCATGCAGGATAAACCACATTTGGGTGCAACATCCCAAGGAGGAGCATCTCCAGCGGCTGGTCCTACCCTGCCAAATTTGGGTAAAGCTCCCAGTGAACAGGAGCACGTGAAGCCTTTCCAGTGCTCTGGAAGGGAACGTCCTTCCCAGCTTCCTTCAATTGCTTTATTGGGATTGCAGTCACAATGCCATGGGTCTATTCACCATTGGGCTTTGAGGGTCTGTCCCTCTTGGGATGAGCAGACCATAGTGCCGGGGAGAGCAGCAGTTTAGTAAAGAAACGCAAAGCAGAGAGGCGACGAGACACGGTGAGGAGAGTTTCATGCCTGCCGTGAACAATCTCTGACAGCCCAGGAGGAATTTGGAAGATTTCAGTTTGGTTTTAGCATTATTCCTATTCCATTTAGCTAAATAAATAGAGGCTGGGTTTAAACTAATTTAATCGTGTGCACGCAGCCAACTTGCACAGCCTAAAGCAAATCATAATTTTTATTGAACTGGTGTGGTTTGAGTTTAGAGGAAGAGTTTGCTACAAGATGAATTTTCAGAGGGTTTCCTACTCTTTCCAAAAGGGCCAGTGACTAACTGCTTCATGTGGGGAAATGAGGGGAAGTACCAAAAAAAAAGAAAAAAAGGCCGGTTTTAAGGGAGACACCTGGATTTACAGCAAAGTTTCATTTGTCGTGGGCTGGGTTTAGAGCCGTTTCACTAGGAGACGCGTTGGATCTGTCTGCATGTGGGATTTAACAGGATCTTTCTAAAAAAGTTCAAAACACAAGAGCAGATAGTTATTAAAATGGCAATAATGTGAAAATAGGTATTAAACAGATAATGTAGCTCCTCCCATCCATCCCTCCATGCCCTCTTTCCCCCCTTCCATTATAACAGCACAGGAGCAGAGCCTGCAGGCAGTGTACCCCGCTGGGGGGGCACAGGAGGGCAGAGACCCACTGGCAGCAGGTCACACCTTCACAGCTTTTCCCATCTAGAGGCTGCTGAGATGATCCAGCGGAGAGTTTCATCAGTTTATAACCAAGCCTAATCCAGCTGGATTAGGGACAGCGAGGATATCCCCCCCAGCACTCCGCATTGTTGCCTGCCCTGTTTCCTACCCCTGCTCCAAACGGCGGGGACGCCAGCCCTGCTCACAGCACCGGGACGGAGCAGAAGGACGTGCCTTTGCTTTCTACCATTTGCAGGAGTGCCCGAACATCTGTATTTGTGGCAATTCCCCTGCTGCCCCCCTCACGGCCACTCTAAAGCAGCGATTTGGCAGGAAAGCTTCACCCGCAAGGGCTGGGGTTTGGCAGGGATGCAAGCGGCTGGTCTGCGGTCGGGGGGTGCAAACCGGCCGTCCTGCGGAGCTGTGGCAGAGCTGCCGGCGTGGGCTGTGATAATCCGGCGGGAGCTTGTTTCCTTGCCACACTGTTACTCACGTTTGTTTACTGCAGGAAATTCATCTTTTCGGCTCATGCTGGGGATTAATTAATGGTTATGGCTTCTGTGACCCTGTGATTAACTCATTTTCACATAATTGCTTGAAGATAAAACGATGTATTAGTAGCTTTTCTCCCTCCCCATCCCCGCTTGCCATGGCCTCCGGAGGGACCCAGCAGTCAATAAGAACTTGGTTTTTCCTTCCTATTTTTTTGCCTTTCCCCGCTTTTTTGCACACCCCTTATAGATCCAGAAGAAGAAAGTCGGTGAGACTTGGGGTTGAGAGCATGTTCCAGCAGAAGTCCAGCTGGCCTTTGGCTGCGCACAGAGTCCTTCACTGTGACCTCCACGACAAATGCTGACCAAGTTTTTAAGGTGTGCTATCTGACGGTCAAGTTGCACAGAGAAAAGGGCTTGGCTTTGCTCTAAAACTGCTGCACCTTGGAGCAAGGCTAGGGTGACCCCTTTGCAGCCTCCTGATGAGAGGAAGCATGGTTGCCCACCATGGTTTGGTGGCCTACAAGACAGGTCACCTGGAGAATAGCAAGGATGAACCTTCCTCCTTCATCATCAAGCAGCACCTTGGGCATTGGGGCTGCGAAGTCTTGGCGTGCAAGAGGTGGTGAGACAGAGACGTAGCGTGTGGGTGGGATCCATCTCCCCCTGCATGGTGCACGGGACCTGCTCTTGCTAAGAGGTCAGAGTCATAGGCGAGGCGAACGTATCCGAATCCTCCCTCTGGGATCTCTTCCAGCACGTCCTGCCTAGAAACTGCTCTGCATTGAAACGGGGACAGAAAAACTGGCCTGGTGTCAGGACACAGTCCCTCGCTGTGCATGGAGGAGCAGGGTCACCCCTTCTTGTATATCCATCAAGAAAAATAACCGCCTTTGAGACCACTCAGGCATGCTTGTGCCGAGCCCTTAGCAAGCAGAAAAGCCTCCCCTCTGGGACACAGCTTAAACCACCACTGCCAGGTGATTTAGTGCAGGACCTACAGAAACCCCATTGTCCCTTGCGGGCCGCAGAGGAGAGGGACTGCCAT
This sequence comes from Gymnogyps californianus, assembly GCF_018139145.2. Taxonomy (NCBI): domain Eukaryota; kingdom Metazoa; phylum Chordata; class Aves; order Accipitriformes; family Cathartidae; genus Gymnogyps; species Gymnogyps californianus. Next base: position 5,943,975 of record NC_059490.1, on the reverse strand, counting down.
GGTTCTCATGCCTACCAGGGCGCATGAAGCCCAGCTTTGGGTACCTTCACTTCCCGAGGACCAGGGATGGCCAGGATGGAGAAGGAGGTGGGGAGCCTGGAGATCCATCACGAGGTGACCTGCTTCGCCCGTTCTTCTGCCAAACCTGGGGCTGTGGCCCCATCCTACCTCCGGGTCAGAGATTGCTTTTCACCATCAAAAGAGAGGCTGAAGCTCGCTCTTTGCCTAATCCAGACTCCCACGGGAGCAGCCGCCTCGCCTCCTGCCGCTCCCTCCCCTCCCGAAACCCATTTCAATCTGAGATTATCGAGTTAAAACACTCAGCTGACAGAAATAATAAGCACTCAGCAGGCAGCCAGCAGCTCTGCTGGGCTTCCCTCTTCCCACGCCCTTAATCTATTTTTCAGAGTCTTTAAGCAATTTAAGCCGGCCTTTCAAAGCCGAGGAGCTTTGAACTTGGACATTGAGAGTTGTCCCTGCTTGTCCTCGGCTCGCAGCTCTGCTCCATCCCTGGTTGCCAGCAGAATAGGGGATGGGGCAGGAGGGAAGAGCTGTGATTTCTTGTCCAGGGAGATGGGATGGTTGGAGAGAGAGAAGTAGGGGTGAGGCCACGAGAGATGCCAGTGCTGGCAAGGTAGATGTGGAAAAATGTGACTATGGGGATTACGGTGCAAAATCCAGGTTCCTGCACGGAAAGTTGGCAGACTGCAGAAAAGGACTCCGATGTGAAACGCTGCCTCGGGGTATGCCTCCAAGCATGAAAATCAGATTACATGAGATAGAGAGACTTATCTCCTTCCTCTGATGGAAGGGAGGAGCACTGGAAAGGTGGTTTCCATCCACACACTGCCCATCCTCTGTGGGCCCAGCAGGAATGAGAATAAAGTTTAAATCCAGCAATTATTTCCTTAATTTCTCTCAAGCTTCAAATGTCTCAAATTGCCAGAGGGTTTTTTGGGTTTTGGTTTTGTTTTGCCTTTTTTTCTCTCTTCTTTTTCATCTTATTCTTCCTATCCCTCTTTACTGCTTCTAATTGTGTCATTAGTAATTAATGACTTTGGAGGGAAATATTTTCTTTTTAATTAAAAGAAGAAAAGAGGAAAGCTGTAGTGACACGCAGGCATCATTCCACCTCTCGGCATGGACACGATTTTCCTGAGGCAGTTTATCTCTCTTCCAGCAATTGGGGAAGAGGCTGGGACCAGCCTGGGGACATTTTCTGTGCTGGTGTACCCCAGTTTGGAGAGCTCATCCTCCCACCTCCTCATCCATGGCAAGGAGCTCTTCTGTGCCTTGGTCAAAGTGAGCCAGGGAGTAAATTTTAACTCCAGGAGAGACATGCTCTGAGTGCGAATTCACATGGAGAAGGCAGGCTGGATGGTGCACAACCTGTTCCAGATGTGGCTCTTCTTCCACAGAGACCATGGAGAAGACCTCAGGCTCACCTGGTCCCCTCCAAACATCTGGAGAGCTTTGTAGAAGCTCATCCCACTGCTGCCCTGGAAGCCGAAGAGATAGCAGAGCCACTACTTGGACCCCAGCAACGCTACGTTGTCCCCACTGCTGGCTGGGGAGCCTTTCCCCAGCCACACTGGGGACGTGCCAGCCTTGGGGACCCCCAGAGCATTGCTTGCTGATGCATCTCCACCAGGATCTGCTCTGTGGCTGCAGTAAGGACCCTCTCCCAGCCTCTGCGCTCAACCGCTGCGAGCTGCCCAGCTCCCGGGAAGGCGGCGCAGGAAAACGGCACGTCCTATCTCATCTGGCAAATGGGTAATTATTCCTCCTGCCGACGCTTGCTGCTCCATCCAAGTCGATGCGGTGCTCCATTTGTCATTGTTTGTGAGAGCAGGAAGGGAGGCCACCGAGCTGAATGGGAATTGATTGCTTGGATGCCGGCCGGGCTGGGCAGGCAGCCTGGGCTCTGGGTAATTGCACATTATTCCTTTAGCGGCTGTACGCCGGAGAGTCACACGCCGGGATCCCTCCAGCGACTCCCCAGCTACTGGGAGAACTGGTCTGCTCCCAGAGAGGAGGAGGAGCATCAACAGGATGTGATGCAGGTGGTGGGAGAGGACGTCAGCCACACACCTTCGCTGTGGATTTGCGGATGCTCCTCAAATTACTTCCAGCAGTCGGTAAAAGAGGTGAAGGGGGTTTTGGAGGAGCCTGTGGGAAGCAAAGCAACTGGGAAGGAGGAAAAAGGAATGAAGCCCCACGTCTGCAGATGTAGTTTGGTAAAGAATACAGTGAAACGCAGCGGGAAAGGAGGGATAATTGGCCTTGAATTAGCGGCTGATGTTCAGGCAACAGCTCTTGGGGCTCCTGCAAACAGCTGGGAGCAGACACCTGCCCAACAGTCAGGGGAATTAAGGGAAAAAAAATAAAACCCCCTAGAACCTAGCACAAATGTCAAGGCGATACAAAGGAACGAGCACAAAATAGCACAGGACATTTTCTAAGGCCATTATCTGAGATTCACAGCCCCTCTTAGGCGATGGGCTCGGCACCGGCTGCCTCCTTGGAAAAGCTCCGCAGAAAGGAAACGAGGGTGAAGAGAAGAAAAACGGCCGCGGTTAATAGGGGAACAGAGAGAGCGTGTTTCAGCAGGGAGTGAAAGTCAGAGATGATCTTGATGCCCAGTGGGGAGCCCGGCGTCGGTGCGAGCCGCAGGCATTGTGCTGTGCCAGCCCAGAGGCGTGGGGGATGCCGAGCTCAGAGGGGAGCGGGGCTGAGTGTTTGCCTTTCCCACTGGTTACAGACTAAAAGGAGGGATGTGAAGGAGATAATTTGCTGTGGTTTGCAGGTGGAGGAGGGATGAGGAGCTTGGCTGTCCCCAGCAATGAGGGAATAGGCTCAGAGGTGCAGCAGGGAGGAGGAGAGGAGCTCGGGGAGGTGGGAGTGCATTTTGCAGCCCTGCGCCCTGGGCTAAAGAGCTGATCCTGGCCGGGGTGGGGATGCATGCCTGCTCCTGCAGGGTGTTATTACAGCAAATGCATTAAGAGAAGTGAGGTTTTACTATTCAAATATGCTGTCCTCTGCAGTGGACTCCCGCCTTGGGAGCAGGTGAGCCTTGCACTGGGGGTCGACTTACGGTTGGGAAGAAAATTTGGGATCTTGAGGGATTCTGGGTCTTCCTGAGCTCTGGCAGTTTTCTCGACTGACCCATCCTCAGCGCTGGGATGGGGTGTCTCGCTGAGGTGTCCCTCCTTCCCTTCAGTCAGAGTTCAACAGAGCAACGACATGGAAAAGATAAGAAATCTGAGACATGATTCAAGGCAAGCCAGGAGGAAAAATATCATTATCCACCCAACACTATGGGAAGAGATGATGGACAGGATCACACGGGCCACTGAGTCCAGCCCCAGCCATTCCACGTGCCCTCGTGAAAGATGACTGCTCCCAGGGGATGGGGGACCGACCCCTCCAGTCACACCATGCAGATGACAGCCGCTGCCCCCTCTCCTGCACCACAGCACCTCACACTCGAGGCAAATGGATCTTCTACCGGCTCAAGGAGGCTGCATCCCGCCCCTGCTCCTCCCTTTCACTCCCTTCTTCCCTTTTTGCCCTGTTTTTATTTTTGAAACTCTCAGGGAACCTCACATTAACTGCAGCTTGAAGAAAGTAATCAAGCTATTTCTAGGCAGAGAACTAATTTAATGCATGGATGACTTTAGCTCAAAAGAAGAAATAAGGACACTCAGGCATCCTAAGGGAGCAGAATAATAGGGTAATTTGCACAAGACGAGGAGAAAAGGGAAAAAAAGGGCCACTACTTCTTTTGCATAATCTTCTTTACAAATCTTCTTCTTTCCCCTGTTTGCTGGTCACCACCACTGAGTCTCCAGACATTGAACGTCCATGCACACTGGCACTTCAAAAGGGGCAAGAGCTGGGTTCAGCTCGGCGCAATTTCTGCTGTGGTGGTCACAAGGACAGGAGAAGTGGGATAAGGAACAAGGTTTTGTGGCTCTCTGGGGTGCAAGGAAGGCTTAAAATGTCCTCAGCCTGTGCCAGAGGCAAGGAGGCAGTGAAATTTCTAGTGCCCGAGAGAAATTCCACTATTTCCAAATGCCTAAAGGGACGAAAGGGAAGGGAAGGTGGGAAAGGCAGGGAGACACCGCTCAAAATGTTTCCTTCTGGCAGCGAGACTAATATTTAGAGCTGCCTGATTATATGGAATAAAAGAAATGTCAGCATGAAAATCATTTGGAGGTGAAAAATTGAAGCTTTCCCTTCCAAATGTGTGGAAACAAGGACGTTTTCACTTTACCAAAATGCTCCGTGACGTATTTTTCCCTTCCCTTCGCCCTCCCAACCAACATTTGATTGAAAGCACCACTTTCTTGCAGGAAGTTTCCATTTTGAGAAAATCGCCTTTCCTGTCAATAAAAGTGTTCCTGCTGAGGATTTCCAAGCAGTGTGCAAATCCCTGGGGACAGCCAAGTGCTGGGGATCACAAAGTTGGCATGGCAGAGGCATGCGTGGTCGGCAAACCCATGTCCCCGGGCTGTACCACGGGCTGGGGAGGGACGGGTCCGTCCAGCCCTGCTGGCACTGGAGAGCCCGGTACAGCAACCGGCAGCACCCAGAGCAGCCTCGGGATGCACGGCTGAAAGGGATGCTCTCCCAGCTGCAGGAAATTATTCACCTCTAGATTGGACACGGCAAGTTCTGCCATGAAAGTGGATGATTTTTCTTGCTTTCATCCTGGATCGGCTCCCTTCCCGGAGCAGGTTCCCTCCCTGCAGCATTTTGGTGGGGGTGAGGGAATTGCAGAGCAGCTGCTGTAACTCTGTGCAGGCAGTGCGGGATCAGCTGCAGCGAGGAGGAGTCCGGTCAGTCCCTCATCTTCTGCCCCTGGCCCCAAGGAAACAGGATCCAGGCACAGACTCGCTGTAGCCACCTTCCTGCATCCCTGCCTTGCTCCCTGCCCGGCTCCAGCCACGTTGCACCGACAGGGAAAAAAATATAAGTAGGTCAGAGCCCCATTTGTCGGTTATTTTGCACTGGGTGGAGTGACTGGAACCGGCAGCTTAATGGATGGATCTCACTTGTGAAATTACCCAGCACAAAAACATGTGTACCTGCAGGGCACAGAGGCTTGGTCACACCAGGGGGAGAGGAGATTTGATCCCGTCACCAGCAAAGAAGAGAAGAAAAGAGCTTGTTCCTCTCCTCCTCCCTCCTCTTTTCCTCCTCTCTGTGGCCAGGGCTGTGTGCTGGCCCGGGGAGAGCTCGCTGGCTGCATTTCTCCTCCCGGGCTGTGCTGTAAGGAAGCAAAAGACCAGCCTGGCTCACCCAGGAATGGCTTGAGCCTTTTATTATGCTGGGCTAGAGGCTGGATTTACAGCCAGCTCAGGGATGCTCTCTCTAGATCCAACCCACATCTATTTGGACAGAGAAAATGGGGGGGGGGGGGTGTGACAGTCCATTAGGTAATTTGTTACCCCTTTTAACAACTGAAAACGGACAGAGGAAAAGAATGCGTATGGGGGAGCAGCTTTACTCTCCGCACAAAGTCTTAATAAATAATCTTTCATAATGCACCGGCCTTATAAATGTCTCCCTGTTCTCGGTAAAGGCTCCCGAGATAGTATGTGACACGTGGGCTCATTGCAATGATAAATAAAGCCAGCTCATCGTCAAGGTGTTCCCACCTCGGCAGCCCCCGGGAAGTCCCAGCCGCCGCCACTGGCGGCGGCTGGGACTTCCCGGGGGCTGCCGAGGTGGAAAAACCTCTCCCGTGGCACCGAGAGAGATGCTGCCATGCCTTGACATCACCTAAGCTATTGCAATCGCTGTACGTGCTGCCGCAAACACCAGCTCCCAGTACAGCAGAGCCAATGCAATGGGTGTCCCCAGGGAAATGGGGTCTCCTGCATCCCTTATAGAATCATAGAATAGTTTGGGTTGGAAGGGATCTTTCAAGGTCATCTAGTCCAACTCCCCTGCAATGAGCAGGGACATCTTCAACTAGATCAGGTTGCCCAGAGCCCTGTCCAGCCTGACCTTGAATGTTTCCAGGGATGAGGCATCTACAACCTCTCTGGGCAGCCTGTTCCAGTGCCTCACCACCCTCATTGTAAAAAATTTCTTCCTTATATCTAGTCTAAATCTACCCTCTTTTAGCTTAAAACCATTACTCCTTGTCCTATCGCAACAGGCCCTGCTAAAAAGTTTGTCCCCATCTTTCTTATAAGCCCCCTTTAAGTGCTGAAAGGCTGCAGTAACAGCCGCCTCTTCTCCAGGCTGAACAATCCCAAATCTCTCAGCCTTTCCTCATAGGAGAGGTGCTCCAGGCCTCTGATCATTTTTGTGGCCTCCTCTGGACCCGCTCTAACAGGTCCATGTCTTTCCTGGGCTGAGGACTCCAGAGCTGGACGCAGGACTCCAGGTGGGGTCTCACCAGAGCGGAGTAGAGGGGCAGAATCCCCTCCCTCGCCCTGCTGGCCACGCTTCTTTTGGTGCAGCCCAGGATACGGTTGGCTTTCTGGGCTGCGAGCGCACATTGCCGGCTCATGTCCAGCTTTTCATCCACCAGTACCCCCAAGTCCTTCTCCGCAGGGCTGCTCTCAATCCCTTCATCTCCCAGCCTGTGTTGATACCGGGGGTTGCCCCGACCCAGGTGCAGGACCTTGCACTTGGCCTTGTTGAACCTCATGAGGTTCACACGGGCCCACTTCTCGAGCTTGTCCAGGTCCCTTGGGATGGCATGCCTTCCCCCAGGCATGTCAACCGCACCACACAGCTTGGTGTCATCTGCAAACTTGCTGAGGGTGCACTTGATCCCACTGTCTATGTCACTGATGAAGATATTAAACAGTACTGGTCCCAATATGGACCCCTGAGGGACACCACTCGCCACCGATCTCCATCTGGACATTGAGCTGTTGACCACTATCCCTTGCACTGAGCAATATGCCCTGTCTCATCCCAAGCTCTAACTCGATGCTGGATCCCCATGCAGAGGAGCACGTGGGTGCTGAGAAGAGGAACAATACAGAAACGCATCCTCGGGTGGGCTTGGAAAGACCCCATGGATGGAAAGTGAGAACGCCGGGAAAGAATTGTAGCATCTTATTAGTAAAGGCCATCTGAGCCTCTAATTAAAATTTGCCTAATGACCTGGCTGCTTCGTCATTTTCACTATCAGAGACGTTAATTTAAAGTGACTGGTACTTAGGCAAAGACAAAATTAATTTCTCCTTTAAAAAAAATTAAAGAGGCAGAGCGTGTATTCGGCCATGCCCCTGCCCGCCGTCCTACCACAGGAGGAGCTTGGTGCCCGCGCTGCAGTGGGGCACGTCTTGGTGAAGATGGGAGGAGAAGGAGGAATGAGCCACAGAGCAGATGTTTCTTACCCTTAATCCCTGCTGGAAAGGGGCCCAGACGATGGGATTGTACTTCCACGGAGACAGAGGGCCCACTCTGCCTTGGTGGCTCTGGTGACGTTTGGGTAGGGTTGTCCCAGCATTGCCAGCGAGTGATACGTCCTGCAAAATGCACACAGACACCAGCGATCAAGTCTGGGTTTTCCTTGGCAGGGGGGTGTGTGTGGGGAAAGATCCACCGTTCTTCCCCCAAACCCTATTCCTATTCTCCACCTTTTCACTGCAAATAGGACATCTGGTGTTCTTCAGCTGCAGCCCCACGTCCTCAGCAGACACCCTGCCCCATCCCCAGAGCCACCTGCCCTTCTCTCCCCTCACCACCCTGCTTATTTCCAACAAGTCCACTTTAAACACTCAAACCTGTCTCAGCAAATTCGCTTCCACTTCCCCAGGTCACCCAAAAGTGGAAGGAGAAAGATACCCAGAAAACAACGTATCAGTCTCCCAGCAGTCCCCGTTTACCATCCACAAGCAGCTCCTGGGTGCTCCCCCAGGACACAGATCCATCCCCGCATGTGTCCCCCTGCACCGCCAGCCCTGCCTCTGCCCATGCTCCTACCTGAGCAGCGAAGATCTGTGAAGATCTCATGCCTTCGCTGCGTCCCAGCCCACAGGACAGCGATGCCGAGCCATCCCCCGGCCACCTCCTGCCTCTCGCAGCAGCCACGCCAAGGCCGGTGTGCGCAGCCTGGGAAATCACGGCTGCAATATTCCTCCCCATCCCTCTCTCTTTGTTAAACCAGAGGCTGCGGTGGATTTAGTGTTCAGCGTCGGTAGTCCATACCTCATCGTTCATGCCACATTGATTCTCAATTCCAGCCCTGTAGGTTATTTAATTGGGCAGATATCCCTTCAATTTTCTCCTCCAGCGATATTATTGATGGCCGAAGTTTATCCATTTCTTTGCACGGGGCCTCAAAAGGAGCCTGTTAACAATTACAACAATAGTCAAACACTTTGCTTTCGATTGTACTTCACAGCCCCAAATCTCAAACAATCCATTAAACCCATCTTGGAGGTATTAATTGTCCCAGGTTCAGTCCAGAGATAGCTTGCGCTGCCCTTCAGGCTGAAATCATTACTCTTCCCTCTCCATTTCCCTCCACCAAGTGCTTTTTGAGTTGTGAGCCAGACTGGAGGACTCTGCCCCCATGTAAATCTTCCGGCAGGAGCTCACAGCACGGTGCTGCCAGGGTCAGCCGGTGGCCCCGCTCCCCAGCTCGCCTAAATCACACCCGCACGGCTGTGCCCGAGCGGGGACCGGCCGTCTGGGCAGGCGCCGGGACGGGCCCATGGCTAAATTAAGCCCTCACTTTTCAAGCCCCCGCGAGCCTGCACTGACCGTGGGAATCGATAGGCCAAACACCCCCAGTAAATCCCCACTGTGGCACTGGGCCATGGCTGGAGGTGGTGAAGAGAAACAGTGACATGTCCCAGTTAAGGCAGCAGCGATCCAGGACGGTCTGTCTGCCTCCTATCCTCCCTCCCAGCTCCCTTCCTCACCAATGTCTAGCTGAAGTGTTGCATGGGAATAATTTTTCCTGGGCATCCTGTATCCCCACACTACAGCGATCCTCTGGGATGGGAGAGACCCAGGCTCAAATCCCCCCGACTCTGCTGTGTGGGAAGGAGACCAAACCCCTCCTCCTTGGGCAGAGATGGAGCCAGGCTCCTGGGGAAAAGGGCCACCAGGAGAAACTTCTGCTGCTGGAGCAACTCTGCTACCCCCCCAGCTTCCTCCAGAAGGACCCCAAAACCCAACCAGTGTTTTTTCTAGCCTGGAGGGTATGAGAGTGGGGAGTGCCTCCTCTAGGCTGGTTTGCAAGGTGTGTTATTTGGAGCTTGTTTTATTTCGTGCACAGATAAAAGTTAGATTGGTTCCAGCTTCATTTGCACATGAGACGGTCATGCTAAAGAAAAAGGAGCTCTCTTTCCCCAGCAAGCTCCCAGAGGTGCTGAGGTCCTCTCCTGGCACTGGGAGAGCCCAGGTACTTCCCGAGGGGCCTCCTTCTCCCACACAAGGAGCTCCACTGCACTGGCCCTTTGCTATCTGGCGGAGGGGCTAAAGCTGCTAGCAGCAAACTGCGGCGAATCGCTTTGACTCCCTTGTTTCACCTCTCCAACATCCAGTGTCATACAGGGGAGGAAACGTTTTATTTCGAGTTTTTTCCTTTTTTCTTAATTTTTGATGGATGTAGTCTCAACCTTTATACTATCTGAAAATGAATATTTTACTATAGTATAAAAGCTGAAATTACATGAATTAATTATGTTTAAATATTATACTGAATATTTGATTCACGGGGCAGAATAGCCAGTGTTGGAAGCGAACATTTTGGCCGTGCCCATGCCGGGCAGACCCCAGCAAATGCGATCTGTAGGTGCAATTCCCTGACAGCCCCCACTTCATTCATGCTTTTCCTCCTTCCTTCTGCATTTTCATGCAGAGGGCTGGAGAACAACAGGTCCGTGGCTCCCTGGGGCTCCTGCACCGAGCTTTCACCCCAGTAGCTCTCACGCAGCCATCTCACAAGTCCCACAGACCTGTTTTTTCAACAACACGATACCTCCGTGGCCACATCCAGCCTCAGCACCACGACGAGGCTGCTGCCGTGGCAGAGAAACACGCACCTCGGCAAGCGGGGCTCCACAGAGAACACTCCTATTGCTGCCGCTAATTACTCTGGGGCTGCTGGCCGTGCACTGTCTCGTTAATTACCCGCAGGTCACAGCAGCGATTCTTCCCGTATGAAAGCTGCACCAGTAATTTCATGTTTCAAATGAACCCTGGGAGCACCCTGCAAGTCATTCTTTGCAGGAGAATAGAGTGTAATATCTATAATTAAACGCAACGGGGATCGTCTAACAAGAGCGGGCCGAGGAGCTAAGCAGAGATGGCTGCTCTGTTTGGACACCTGGAGGGATTCCCTTCTCTGCCAGGGTTTCAGGGAGCGAGCGAGGAGGTTTGCTGGTGCAGCACTGAGATGGGAGCCACCACCGTGGTGGTGAAACAAAGTGATGCTCAGAATGATGCCGGCCTCGGTACAGCGTCCTGGTAAAAATGCATCCAAACCGCACCACGCCGTGAAGTTATTGGGTGCAGGGAGGGGACAGAGAGCTGAAGAGCAAGGGGATGGTGGTGGCGAGGGGCCACCGCATCTCTCCTGCACACCAGCCCCATCCTTTGCTCCTCTGAATGCATATGACCAACCTGCACAAGGTGCTGGTTCGTGTACCATCCTCAGCCTCACACTGCCATCCAGCCCCTGCGGAGAGCTGCCCCGGGAGCCGAGGATGGGGGCGGTGAGCCAGGGAAGGTCTGGGCTGCAGAGGAGGAGGATGGGGAGCCCAGGACCGCAGCAATCTTGAGGTGACTCGAGACAGAGGTGTTTTTACAGAGAGCACAGCGTGAGAAGCTTGTATGCCATCTGCTCCCGACTGCCCTACATCCAGCGAACCAGTGCGCTGCTCTCTTTCCTACATGCTAAAAATACTCCCTTAAAAAAAAACAAACACAAAAACAGAACAAAAAAAGAAAAAGAAAGAAGGCGGGGAAACTAGAGAAGTATAAACAAAGACTCCATGGAGACCAGAGGCTTCATCGTGCTCTTCCCGCTGCGTCAGGCCCCTTCCTCCATTTGCTCCGTCTCTGTCTTACATTTTAGGGCAGAAACACGCTATTACTGGTTTTCTAAGCTCTGGAAGCAGACACATGCACGCACACACACATGCACGCACACCCCAGCCCCATGTACAGGCCATCTGTGCTGTTAACAGAGCTGAGAGAGTTGAGCCATCCTTCTCGCTCCTCTCCTCGGCGGTGAAGCTGAGGAGGAGGAGGAGGCAGGTCAGAGGGGAGGGGATGGAGAGTCAGGGGTTGGTTTATAGATGGAGTCCCCCGGCGAGGGACGGGTTCAGCTGCCTCTGGCAGCCGCTCTGCCCTGGGAGCCCCGGCAGCAGACCCAGCTCCACCGCAGAGCCACCTCCATCCCTGCCAGATCCCTGCCTTCCCTGGGGTACTCGCCAACAAGCCATGATCTTCCCAGCAGCAGGTCCCCAAACCCAGATGACTTTGCCTCAAGTGCGACCAACGGCCCCTGCAAACCCTTTTGGGACCACACCGATGGCCATGGGGTTGGGCAGCACGTTAGGACTCGGGCACTCAGGTCCTTGCCTGTCTTTTGCCACGAACCCAAGACAACCGGGACAAACTGCTTTTTCCCTCTGAGCCTCCGCTTCCCTCCCCATCCAGTACTGATTTACAGCCTGAACTCTCCAAAGCAATGCTGGCCTTTTTCAGGGCCGATGTGCAGCACAAAGCCCCAACATATGGACCCACTGCAGGCCACCACCTCGCTCCCAGCAAGCGAGTGCCCGCGGCTGGGCAGGCTGAGAAAATCCCATTTGCAGGAGGCACACAACAGCTCTAAGTGATGGAAATCCTCCTTCCTTGGGCAGAGAGAGAGAGGAAAGGGAAAGAAAGATGAAAAAAAGCTCTTTCTGGGGAAATTAAATTGGACTTCAAATTTACAGGATCTTCATTTTGTTCTGGTGATAATGAATTAAGCTCTTGCTGGCAGTTATATTGCTGCAGAAATAAGTACTGCTTAAAAGCACTTTTGGAAACTATGACTTTCATTTTAAAGCTGCCACAGTTTACATTTAATCCATTCATTAATTCATTTATTTATGCTGCTCAGGTACAAACCTCGCATCTCTCCTTTCCCAGGATTCACTGAAACGCCGTTTTTAACACAAAACCAGTTTCCACGCGGACCCGGGGGCCGGAGCAGGGCGCATTTCCCTGCGAGCGTTTTGCTTAGCATCATGCAGGGCCCTCCAGGAGCTCTGGCTTGGAAGTGCTCGACCAAACCTCCCTCCTTCCCGGGACCGAAGTCACATGCAGACATAAAAGACATACGGTGGGCTCAGCAGTGACCACCTCTGACAGCTGTGGGGAAGAAGCCACATCTATGGGGCCTCCTAACAGCACTCCAGATGAGATGATCCGGAAAATGAGCTTTTGCCTTTGCACAGCAGGAGGAAAACCCCGGTGACCCTGTATTAATGTTTTGGCTCCCTCTCGCTAAGGATCTCCCTGCGGATGCGGAGCAAGCCCATGCGTCCATGGCCACGGAGCACTTTGAGCTGGAGGAATCAGACAGGAGTTTCCGATAACTATAAAAACAGGCAACCAAAATCCTACTGCCCCTGAGGAGAGCCTCGCTCCCGCAGCCCCGAGCAGTGCCCACGGGCAGCACCCACGGGCAGCACCCACGTTGCCACCCCACCAGCGAGGGTTGTTCCCCCCTCCCCGACCCTGTTCCCTGATGGCCTTTCAAGGACAGAGTGTTGAACGGGAGCCAAGACCTGGAGGTGAACGGCCCATTACCTTGATTAACCAGAGACACAGAAAACGCTGTGGCTTGCAATAATTTTACCTCTGCCAGGTGCCCCTGGCCCCGGCTTGCATGTGAATCCAGCTCCCACCTCCCTTCCCACGTGTGCCCCTCGCTTTCCACAGCCACACCACTGATGCTTCACTTCTTCCTGCATCCCAGCTCCTCCAAAAGTACCTCTGATAAAGGTTTCTGCTCCACAGCACACGTGCACAGAGGGTTTAGCAGGGTCAGGCTTTCAGAAACCAAAGCCAACTCTTCTATATCGCCAAAAGATCCTACCACCTTCCCTTGGGCAGGCTCAGTAGGGTGACCTGAGCTGCAGTGGTCCATTGCAAGGATTTGCTCCCAGCCTGGGAGTGCACGGACAGGCTCCCGTGTGTGCCCATCACCCCTGCATCTCGCTAGACTGACGCGGAGAGCAGCAGCGAGATCACAGCCTGGCGACAGTGCCCCGCAGAAGGAACATTGCCTCCTGCCAGCACCGGGTATCTGCTCATCGCTCGCTGCATCTCTGGAGCTCTGCAGCACGGCCTCAGGCTGGGATTTTGAACCCAGAGCTTCGGGGAGGTTCAAATCCAGCCCATGCGCTGCAGGCTGGGAGCGGGATCTCACATCACACCTGCCGATTCCTGCGTGTGTAAATCCCCCTGTCCCTTACAGGACAGGCAAACAGCATTTCTGCAGGAGATGCTTGCTCTGCTCTGCAGTGAGCCTGGCTCCATCTCCCAAGGACATGGCTACTGGTTTGCTTTTGGCAGCCCCAATCCCATTTCCACCCGCCTCTGGCGTGGCTTTGAGAGGCGTCTGCTCCTCGGTGGGTGTCTCGACGCAGACGCCGGCTCCATTAGAGGCCACGGAGCCGGCGTGCTCCTGCCAGCAATAGGATCCCAAATGCTCCTGTAATTTATATGGCAGTTTTCATTACTTCCCTTCTCCAAAGACTTGTTCAATAAATTACCAGTTTATGAATTCCAAAGTGCTCTGCGCAGCCCTGAACAAAAGGGAAGGGAAAAAAATACAGCCCAGCCCAGCTCTAATGGCAGAGCTTTTCATCCTGGAAAGAAAGCCATTACTAAAATGATATCCCTCTCCCCCATGCGGATAACACTGCCTTCACGAGCCAGAGGATAGCAACACCTCGCTGTTACTCTAGTGCCCAGAAGTACCAGCTAAGCTCAGGGCATGGGAGCCCCTCATGCCACATAAACATTGCACAAAGATCTTCCTTGAAGAGCTGAGCCACCCAAAAGCATGGGAGGTGGAGGGAAGGTCTTAAGAAAAGGTTAAGCAAGGAGAAAAGTCCTATTTCTTAGCACTTTGGTCCAGCCACAAACCCATGGCTTTGCCCACTCCCGTGGGCTGGATTTCCTTTAGCAGCATTATTCTTGTTCACGGGACACCCTGTCCTTCCCACGGCACTGCTGGTAACTGCAACGGTGGAGGGTGTCCCTCAGATCAGCCCCCGCACAGTGCAAGGTTTGTGCCTTGCTGTCCCCCCTCAGAGCAGCAGAGACTCCGCAGAGTCTCTTAAATCACTTCTGAGAACTGCAAGTGGTAGAAGGAGAAAGGAGAAGAAGAAACAATGACCGATGCATTCATCAGAAGAACATAACGAGTCAGAGATGAACAGCGGGGGAGTGGGAAAGCTGCTGGCTGGGTGAGATGGATGGTGGCAGGGTGGAGGTGGCTTGCTGGAGATGCTGAGATGGGACTTTAGCCAGAGCTGTGGTCTGCCCTTTTTCAGCCCCATCCCTACCTCTGCCTCCAGCCTCAATTTTCCCCCAGGCTCAAAAGCAGCTCCTGGGACGCCGAGCCAGGCTCAGGCACAGCAATGCGGGCAGCTGTAAAAAAAAAAAAAAAAAAAAAAGAAATCAATAACCACCACCCATTGTGTCTCCATCTGCCATTGATTTATGGCCCTGCTGAAAAGCCTTGTTGTTTACAATTATTGGGCAGTCAGCTCCTATTTGCCGTGATTTCCTCACCCCTCCTTTCCACCTGCCTCCTTGGTGGACCCCATCCTGCCACATGCTGGCACGCAGGGCTCTGGCAGCTCCCGGGGTGCTGGGTGGCTGGGTCCCAGCTATGTCCAGTCCCATGGCAATTACTTGTCAGGCTCAGGTGTGATCCTCCAAGGGCCTGGGATGACAGCTGGAGTGCAAAAGTGGGAGCAGGGATGCAGGCGTCTTGGACACAGAGCAGAAGGGGGAAAAGAGCAGTCAGGTGGACTGCAAGTAAAGCCAACCAGAAAATTACATTTTTCCCTGAGCTGCTGAAAATTCAGCGTTATCTCACCAGAAACCAAAAGCTGAGCACAAGAAGATTTCCTTTCTAGCCTTCTTGACAACCTTCCCAGTTCGATTTTGCTCTTTTGGCCATTTCTATCATATGTCACACTGACCCAGGAGGTCAGATTGATCCAATCAACCAAGCCTTGCAAGAGCAAGAGCCTGCTGGATGAGTTCCCCGAGATACGCACCTCATTATACCAGTGTTTCCTCAGGGAGGGAAAAAAGGCTGTGTCAGAAAATAATCAAGTGTCCTAAGAGTCAGCAGTCTGGGGCCTCCATCTGCAAAGTCCAGCCCAGCCACCTCCACCACCCTGCACTGAACTGGGGGCACCTCTATTGGATTATTTGATTAAAGAGCGCTGCCTAATTCCAGTCCCCTGCCCGGGCTGTGCCCCCTGGCCTCCTGCCCACCTCCAGCTCCCACATGCTCTGGCTAAGAAAGATAAACAGCCCTGAAAATTGAGGAATTAACATTGCCTCCCCAAAGCCAGGCTCAGCTTTGGCAAGGGGACCCTGCACAAGCAGGCAGGGCTTGGATGGGGAGATGTGGGGTAGCTCAGCTCTGGGCAAGTCCTAAGGACCAACCCGTTCAGCTGTTGGTTGCTCAGATGCAATGACACTGGGTTGCAGTGCAATGCAAGCAGTGATGTCTTCTCCAAAGTCCCCTTGGAGACCAATGCTATGGAGGTGACACACGTAGGGGACAGGTGAATAACCCAAAGGGGTGAGAGGAAGGAAAAAGTTGTTTGAACAACCAGGCTGGGGTAACCCTCCTTATAGAAACTGCTGGGAATATGGGGACCAAGCTGTGACCTCTTCATGCAGCAAACCTCCCCTTTGGGAGATGAGGCAGCAATTCTTGCTGGGGCACTTCAATCATTTACCCTGTGGAAACCACTTCAATGGCTCTGGTCTACAGGGGAGTCTGGAAAGCAAACACTGCTAGCAGCTATAGAGCAGACAAAGCTGGATGTGAGAGCTGGCAGGTTTATATTCACCTGAACCTGTGAGGCAATGATCATTTAGACTTAGTTTTGGTGAGAAAGGGAGATATTATGGAAGGGCTGATTGCAGAAATGAGCCCTGAATTGAATGCTTTGACCTAAATCAACTTGTGATTAAGTGAATGAATAAATGAAAATAAGCCTGCAACTGAGGACCTTGATTTCAAGCAAAGTGGACATTGAGAAACAAAAGGAATTGGTTAGTGAAGTCAGCTGGAGAGAGGTCATGGACACAAATACGCAGGATGCCTGGAATTGCATCAAGAGAAAAGGTGTTACAGCTGCAAGATATCCTGAGCAGAAAGAAGAGAAACTAAAAATAAAAGCTTGCAAAGAGCTTGCAAGGTAATGGGCTGAGCAGTCACTTGAAGAAAGGTGTGAGGAAGAAGCAGGGACCCTGCACAGATTGGAAGAGAGGAGTCCTGGAATGGAGGTCATGGAGGCCACCAAGTTTTCAACAAAGTGGAAATTGCATCAGGTCAGAGTTAGACCTTGCAAAAAAGGTATTGAAACAAATAGCTAGTTATAGAGCCTCAGAACCTTTCTGGCTTAAAGAGAGAAAGAACAAGGGTTGTTATGCGAGGAGAATAGGGAAAAGATTAAGGATAACTCAGGGCACATCCCAGCACTACTTGACCTCAGTTTTCAACGAGGATGAGGTTGCCCGTGGAGGTAAGAGACATACGAGGAAGTGGAACAGGGAAGCAGGAGACAGGAGCGAGCAATTCCCTGGAGTGGTGAAGAATAGGCACAAGGGAAAGCGTTTCTGCTGGCAATTATTTTTATTGCATCAAGATAAAGTATTATTGGTTTGGCATACAGCACATGTGGGGGCTGTATTTAAATAGAAGACACAAGCCCATTAATCTGATCTCGTAGAGGATGAGGCTTCACAGCAGATTCAGACAGCAAGGCTAATTGAAAGTAAGTAAACAATGTTACGAGGGCTTAGCAAGGGGAGATCATGCCAGACTGAGTGGATTACCACATCCCCTTTGTCTGCAGGATCAACTGTTCTCATCCACCTGTACAGAACTAAAGCACCTGAAGATGAAGACTACAGGAATACACAGAAGAAACATTGCATGGGCTGGGACAGAGAAAAGACAGGGAGGCATTAACAGTGAGGCAGAAAAGATGAGAAACTTCGCCAACCTGACATCAGACACTGCGTCTCAAATGCAGCTTCAGAACATCTGCAGATGGGAACCACCATATGACCATGGCAGCACCAGAGGACCACTGCCTCCATGTAGGAATCCTCCTTTTATTTGATCATTAAAATAAAATTCTCTTAATCTGCCTAAGGCATACAGTGAGAACAAGCCTGCTTAGCACTTTGAACAGAGCCCTTGTTCCCCAGGGGAAAATTCAGATGAGATTGGTTGCAAAAATAGGAGGACAGGATATTGTACTGCAAGACTTGAGTACCCTAGAAGTGGAATGAAATTGTAGCATAACAGCGTGAGGTGTAAGGCCAGGTACTTGGATTAAAATTATTCTTCTCTGCATTTTTGCCAGTCCCTCAGAAAGAGGGCCAGGTTGATGGAAGGAGGATTGAGACAACTCTGCCACATAGCTGTGAATGAGACTAGGCTGGGTACACAGAGGGGAGCAGCACATCCCACTTGTAGGGTGAGGAGTAATGCTGCTGTAGGGAGGAGACACAACCTGGGATCTGGCCACCTATGTTCAGGAGAGAAGGAGACCATGACGAGGGAGCCTGTGTTAGCAAAACAAAAGCCAAGAGGGAATATCACTGTCAACTATAAATACATCACGGTCTAAATACACAGAAGGGAGAAAAGCTGTTGAAGGCAGAAGACAATGTTGGCACAAGGACAAATGGGCAGAAACTGGCTGTGAATAACTGTAGAAGGAAATGTCCAACTATTCCCGTGATCCAGCTTTGGCATTGCAATCTGAGAGACTTTGCCTCAGGAGCCAGCCCATGAAGGGGGCTGGGAGATATTGTGTCCATGGCAGCAGAGGACCGAAATAGATGTCCCAGGCTCCTCTCCCGTCTCATTGCCCAGGAGCTCTTACCTAGAGGAGGTGCCAGCTTTCTGGGATTTCTTCTGTAACATGCCCTGGGTCTCCTCTGGGTGGAGGAGGACCTGTTATCATTTAATACTGGAAGTCTTGTCCACAGATGTTCTCCATGCAAAACCTAACCAGATCATCTGCTTTCTGGGGAGGTTTTTGTGCACTTTGGTCCAGGGGATGACAGGTGAGAAGATGGGACGGGCAGGGTAGGGGTCAGCAGCTACTGAGGGTTAGGGCAGCGGATGCTCTCTCCAAAGCAGAGGGGCAGCAAGAACAGCCAGCTGTCATGCAAAATCCCCCCGGTCCCCCTGTGGCACATATGCCCCAAGCTCCTAGCCCCAAGCCAGCAGACAAGCTGCCGTGCACACTTGTCCTTCCAGCCCCTGCCATTCCTAATGGGATTAGAAAGGTAAACCCAGCATTTCCTGGACCAGAAAGAGCGAGGACTGTTCTTGAACAAGGCTGAATACTCCTGGCACAGGGCATGAACGCAAGTTCCTCCTTTCTCTCCTGCTCTAATCCTCACCACCCATCTGGGACTTCATCTTTCCTTGTGCCTGCTCCAATCTGATCCCCACAGAGCCACATTGCCAATAGCCCTGCACCAAAATCGATTTCATGGTCTGAGAAAAGCAGTCTTCAGAGCAGCCAAAGCATCCAGAAGTGCTGAGCAATTTTGGATGGTGCTCTATGCCCAGGATTACCTGGTGGTGGAGGCTGCCAAGGAGCATGTCTGCTGCTGACACAGCACTCTAGAAATAGGGTGCTGCCACTGAGATTTCAGCCAACTGGAAGGAGAACAAGTCGGGGGGGGGTTTCTCCCCCATGCTGACCAGCGCTCACTGTGCATCCACTGCCCAGAACAGGGGGACACTATGTGCCAAGCAGGCCAGTAATTATAAATGAGACAGACTGGCAGCAGGGGACAGGGAAGCCTGAGCAGCCTATGATCAGCAAAGAGGGCAGCGATCAAACACGGGTCTGCCTCGCAGGCTCACACAGTCCTTTCCCTGCCCAACTTCTGCTGTCTTAGCCTTCAGTGACTCCTGCTACATGTTCAAAGGCACCCCATAATGTTTGGTCAAGCACTGAGCTTTCAAGCCAGCTTTCTTGAACCCCCCTTTGCACAGGTCTGATGGTCCACCAAGGTCATCTGCCTCTCACTTCCCCGTGCGCACCCACCTGCACCTCTGCACCCTCCCCATGCCCACGGAGGAGTGAGCTGCTGCACCCGTTGCATTCCTGCACCCACAGGCCCGTGCGAAGCTTTTGGGCAGGGGTGCAGCTCCGTAAGAAGCAGCATCTGCTTGGCTTCTACCCCCCACTCTGCGCTCCTGCTCCATCACCATGGAAACCCAGCGGTGGGAGACAGGTTGCTTGGCAACGCGAACACCGGGCCGGACCACGCTGCTGACCCCAGGTACAGGGACCCCAGAGGGGTTTGGTGCTTGCAGCGATGCTTCCCCCGCCGTGAAGGGGCTGAACCAAGGAAGGTCGGAGAGCAGTCCTAGTCCCTGGGAGGCGATGGAGTAAGCAGCTTCCACTGGTGCCGCGGTGGCATCTCTCCAGGGATGCCCCATCCATCCGGGAGTGGCACTGATCCCTCCCCAGGCCTGGGAGCAGCTCCTCCCGGGGGCAGTGGGGAGGTGCTTGCATCAATGCGGTCAGGTAATGACTTCAACAGCCCCCTAAAGCAACCCTGCTGATGCTTCAGGTTCTGTTTGCATCCCAGGCAGCTAGAGACAGGATATACACTACAGCCTTCCCCCGCCTCTGCCTCCTCCTTCCCTGGTCTCAAAAGTACAGCTCTCCTTCCCAAGTCCTCATGTCCACTAGGCACAGCAAAGTTTTCCATGAGAAGATACAGGGCCCTGGAAGAACCAAGCAGCGAGCAACTCCATTAAATCTGATAATGAAGGCAATTGCAAGATGCATGTCCTTTAGCACACAGTCTAATCTCAACCAGATGAAATACAAGAAGTAAGATCACTGAGGTAAGAGAAATTAGCATTTGGAAAAGCCGTCTGAAGAACCAGACTATCCGAGATTGCCAAGAGAACAGATAAAAGCAGTCATTACAACCTGCCAATGTGTGTGATAAAAACAAAGATACAGCCAGCAGATCGAGACACATACACAGAAAGCCACCTGCAGCCTCTAGCAAAGGCTTTGCAATAGGTGTGGGTTGCATCATACAAAGTTAGATGACAGCTGGGGATATCACCCAAAGTAGGACAGACAAAGTAATTTTGCATGAACATGCACAAAGGTACAGGGTGTACAGAGCATGCAGCTGCAGAACTTAGCAACATCGACTCTGAGGCCCTTCTGGCTCTGGTACAAGGCAAAAGAATACAAATAAATAAAAAAGGAGTGTGATAAAGCATGCATAGCTCTTACTAGGGTCAGCAGAAACACAGGGAAATGCGGAGCTGACAAAGCTAGCTCAAGCAAAACTGCATCTCAAATATGGAGAGAAAAAGAGGAGCTGCCATCACAGGCAGCAGGAGATGAAAGCAGGGTTAAATGCTGGTGACCAGGGGATGGGAGGTTTGATATGGAAATAAGCATGCCAGCACAACCAAAACACTGTGTCGGCAAGTTTCAGGATCACTCGAGTAGACTGGAACCCTGATGGCAGCAGGGAAACCATAAAGACACATCTTGCAGTGGAAAAAAATAAGAGACTGATTGGAGGCATAGGGTATCTAAAGAAGTCATCCAAAAAAAAAGTCAGCTGAAGCCACCTCATTTCTGGCCCAGCAACATGAGTGCCAAGGAGCAGGCATGGCTGGCACATGGGGGAACTGCGGCATGCAGGGACCCAGTGGGTGCACGGGAGCTGGTGGGGACCCCTGGCACTGCCCTATGGCCAAGGGCATCCCAGGGCACCCTGCACTGTCAAGGCTGAGCTGCAGCAGCTCACTATGGCCACAGAGTCCACAAGTCACTGGAACTGGGGTGTTTCCACCAGCTACCAAAAGGCTGGCTCCGCTGGGCTAGCCTGGGGAAGAAGAGCCAGAGAGAAGCTGCTATTGCAAGCCATGGACTGCTGAGTATTTCCAAACCCGCTGTGAAGAGGAGGAATTACTGGCCAGACAATTGGCAAGCTTGTCCCAGCTCTGGCCCTTCCCCAAGCTCCTTCTCCCACGGGAGCAAAAGGCACATCCAGCCGTCCGCCCTCGCCCGACACCTCTGCAGTCTGGAGCTTCTCTTGGCTGACCTCACCCTGGATGCGCACACAGATGTGAAATCAGAGATCACCGCCTCCAGGGAAGCATCCCTCACATCTCTGGCTTCTTCCTTGCCAAGTCTGCCGCAGCTGATCTTAAAAGCTGCAAGTGGATCGCAGGCCTGCCGCAGAAACTCTTGGATCAGAGGCCCCTGAGCAACTGGAGGAGGGGAGAAGGCAGATGCGTGCTCCAACTCTGCAGCGAGTTATACAGAGACTTCTTCAGAGAAAGCAATCAGGATGAATTGCACAATCCAAGCGACAGGCTCCTCTGGCTGCGAGGGACAGTGGAACAAAGGGGAAAAAAAGGATTGACCCCAGAGCCTGGATTGATATTGAACGGGGGAGGAAAGAAAGAGTAAGGCCAAGGACAACAAGGCTGAGAGTGCTAGGAGTTACAAAACACCAGCAGAGACTTTCAGTGTGGTGTGGTATGGCAGAGAGGTTATTGCCCCTTAAAATGAAAGCATAAATAGATAGGATTGAGATGGCCGCATAAGCATGAAGCACCAGAGAGAAGAGCTGAGAGCCTGTGCTCATCTGTAACCCATCCAGGAGGGCCAGCCCACAGCAGACAGATGAACTGCTCCGACACGCAGGAAACCATGACCTGTGCACAGCTGATTATTACCATCATTTTTTCCCCAAACTACTTCAACCGGAGCGCAGGCTAGCCAGCACCACGTTGAGTCACATCATGACATTGCTCTCCAGGTACAACATTACCAATGAACTAATGCCAGCAAGTGGACACCAACGAGGAAGATGCATGGCGCAGAGCGGCTGTATTACTTACAGGCCACTGGACTAGCTCCCAGACCAGCTAATGGCCGGGCAGTGACAAACCAAGGCAGGTAAACACACCAGTTCTGCAGATCCATTCAGTGGAGGCACTGGCCAGGGTGTTACTGCTGCCAACTACAAGCCACCAGCAAAACCAAGCAGCCGCATGGAAAACCAGAGAGCTCCTGCAAGGAGCTTTTCCCAGGAGACTCCCTTTCTGCGCTACCTGGGCAGCTGCAGGCATGCGAAGTGAACCAGCAGAACATGAAGGAAAGGACAGCAGCAACAGTTGCCAATTCATACCAGTTTTTCCCCAAAAAGCCACCCTATTAAGCCCCGGCGGGATGAGAAACGGCAGCTAAGGGAGGGGGACAGCTTTCCTGGTGCCAGCAGAGATGCCCATCTCGCCCAGCTCTGCCAACACAGCCGTGAAGGCAGGATCAGGCAGGCTGATCCCCAGCAGGGTTTGCATCCACAGCCCGCGGCAAGTCTCACCCCAAAGAACAACTTCTAAAAGGCACAAGGATACACAACCACAATATAACAATATTTTAAAGATATGAGAAGGCCCCATCCCCCCATGCGAGAGTATGTCAGTTTAAATAAAGCAGCTCTGGATGCCAGGCTGAGAGAGGTTAACCAGATTCCCCAGTGATCTGTCAACTCCATCCCAGTTGGCTTAGATCAGCTTTTTAGGGACTGTCTCCAGGGCAGCACTGAGGGGCCTTGATCCAATTCAACCACCATGGGTGAGCAGCAGTGTGGGAATACCACACTCAAAAAGGTCTTTGGGGAACCTGGTATAAAGGGTCACCAGTGGGTGGTTTGGTTTTTTTTGGTGAAGAGCTGCTCGCATTTTATTTATTTGCTTCAGAAAAAAGGTTTCTTTTTGTGGAGGTAAGCAGCTAATTGAGTTCAGGTTCTTCAGCTAATGAAGAAATAAGCTGAATAATTAATTATTTGAAGATAAATTATTCATGGCCAGTTGTGATTCCAGTGTGGGAGCAGGGGGCTCAGAGTGTTATTTAGTTATTTTCATCTTAAAGAATAATGCATGTAACCGCCCCACCCAGCCCCTCCAAATCACGGCTGTGATGAGAGATGGGTGACTCGGGGGGACCAGCCCCTTTGCATCCCAGGGAATGGGAACCGCTTGTTTCAATGATTAGTCACCTTCCAGTATAAAGTGTTATCCAAAGTGAGCTGGTGCTAGACCTGTACATCGCCTTGGGCCTGCACAGGGACGCTGATGGAGCAAAGTTTCCACGGCCATGTCAGGGCTGTCCCCTGGGCCAGCTTTCCTCCTGAACCCACCCCCAAAATCCCCTAAATCCCACATTTACACATCGCACAACGGAGAAGCAGCCGATCCGCTCTGTCCCCCTCGTCCTCACCTCTCGCTTTTCACACCTTGCTCCAGGCCTGACCTCGCAGCTTGTTGGAACAACTCACTTGACCCGCTACCACGCTGGACGATGAGCCGTTAGCCACAATGATAACGACGGGTATTACAGCTAACGCTGACTGCAGCTAACAGACAGGCTTATCCTGGAGACCCCCCCGCAGCTTGGACCCAGGGCGCTGACCACTTAGAAAGGGGTCACCTGGGACCCCAGCAGTCCTTTGCTTGCTCGGTGTTGAGAGGAGCCCCTGGGGCAGTTATCTGTGCTGACGGCAGAGCCCTTTGGTTACTCACCATTTTAAAGGATGGTCTTTTGCCCTGTGCACGTACGTATAAATAAACTGGCTTTTCTTGGTTCCCAGCAGCTTGTAACGGCAGCTTTGTGTGGCCCTGTCTGATCAAACGGTGGGATCATTTAATCCCATCGCTGCCACTGGGGCCTCTTCTGCTCAGTATTTGCTCCCCCTCACCATACCTCCTTCACAGCACACCAGCAATTTTATCTTTTCCTCATCAAGTTATTGAATGACACTTAACCAAAAAAAGAATCCACAGGAGATCTCGATGGAAACAAACATTCATTAATCCCTCCATTAATACCTGCATTTTGAAAGCCATCAATGACCCACCCAGCAAATAAGGACCCTATTAATTCTCCACAACACACCTGAAGGAAACAAGAGGCCACATGGTACTAAGCCAAAGGTCTTGAAGAAATCTTAATACTCTGTAGCCGTGCACATGCCTCCAGACCAGAGACCTGCCATAAAGCCCCCACTTCAGTTTGACCTACCCTTCACCAAGCCATGCCGACTTGCAAAGGTATTCCCAGCGCCTGCTCCTTCACCAGTAACATTTCTAATGGACTTTCCCATGACTGCCTCAGGGTGACCCAATTTCTTCCCCAAGAGTTGCAATAATACTGGGATCCCTCCAGCCCCGGGGAATCTCCCAGCTTTTGAAGATCTGGGTGGAAGCAGCAGCAATTTGGTGAACTGCCTGGCTGCCTACTTTAGAGCTCCATACTCAGGTTGACAAACATTAGATGCTCTCCAGGCTGCCGTGCAGCCTCCTGCGTTATGAATGGCGGGTTTTATATGCCAGCCACAGCACTGTCTGTGGCAAATACATCCTCCTGCCTTCTTTCTTCTGTATTTGGAATAGCTATGGAGCATTCCTACCTTTTCCACTCTGCTATTTACAATTTTACCATCTGTCTCTAACAACAGAGCCATTTTTGACACAGAAATAAATTCCCTGCTCTATTTAAGTGCTTTCTTATTGTCTTTGACCCTTCTGGTCATTCATAGTCCATTAGTTTCTTTGATTTCTTCCAACTGCTACCTGTATTTTTAGGTAACACATTCCTTTTTTTACCGTTTGCCAACACATTTATTTGTCTGTTTTCTCCCTCCTCCCTACACCTGTGCACTACTGAGGATGCAACAAAAAAAGCCCAGTTTCACAACACTTAGAGTATAACACATTGCTTACTGCCTTGTCCTGCCATCCTGGACACAGTAGGCAGGGGCTGTAATCAAATTACATTCGCTCCTACTTCAGGCAATTATGGGTTTTCTTTTTATTTTTTTTTTTTTTTTTTCCCAGCCAGCAATTAATGTTCCTCTGTCAGTGGGGATAAGGTTTGTTTGCGGGTTGGGCTGCGGTGCACACAGGCACTGCACTATGAAGTCATCCATTATTTCAGTTCGGTTGGGTGTTGTTTTGTTCTTCAAGACACAAAGTGTTCCTGAAGGCACCCCTCTTTCTACCCCCGACTCTTGAATCATCTCCCTAAAGCTTGCAAACAGATGGTTCAGCAATTTATCCTGTTTGCCAGTAAAACCTCATAGCATTTAAGCAGGCTCTCACCCATTCTCCAGCTTTTTAGATCCTTGGGCTCCCGCAGGTCAGCATCATCTGTGCCTCCACACACCTACCAAGGTCTTGCCCCTCATCACCACCCCCACCAGTTTTGCTGCCACAGGAGGGGTTTTAGTCCTTCCTTTTAGCACACTGATAACCACAGGAGACATTCAGCCCATTCTAACCCATCAGCACTTCTCCTCGTGGCCAGTCATGAAGAGCTACAGATGCTGTATTACCTTGGTCCTCATTTAAGCAAACCGAAGTTCTCCTTAGGTGCCTCATTTCTGTTTGAGTCCAGACCTTGAGAAGGGCTCATATCTGCATGTCGACAGCTCTGCTTAGTATAAACTCGCCCTTTAGTTAACTCGGAGGTTAATACTTCTGCAAGATGGAGGCTGAGACACCAGTGTGCCAGCCTGGTCAGAAACACGGCAGGCTGGAGCTAGGACCTACAGCAGGGAAGATTTATAAGGTGCAGCACCCACGAAGAGGACTGTCACGCTATTTACTGTCCACTGCTGCTCTGCAGAGGTGTGCGCCCATGGCACTTGTTCAAGCCCCACATACTTCCCCCACCCTGAGGGCCACAGGCCAATTCCTCAACCACTACAGCTCCAGCCTTGCTCTCATGGGACCCCACAGCCCTTTTGGGCCCCATTTCCCTGCCACATGGCCAGGGAGTTTGCAGGTAGGTGCAGGAAACCTGAGTCACTGGGTCAGCTGGGTTGGGAGATGCTGAAACACCTCCAGGGTGGGTCAGGCAGGTTTGCACCAAGCCCTGGGCAGCTGTCACTAATGAGGTCTATGCATGACATCTTCATGTCCCCCATCTGGGTCACCCTATGCTCTTCCTAATTTTCTTCCTATTTTCTCTGGGGACATTCAGTGATATCCCTTAACCACGCAGCAGATAAGAGCAGTTGCTTAGTTGGAAATCGCCCAAGGACTCCCAGGGTCTGGAGAGGGAGAAGAGCTGAGGTTTTACATGGCTGCATCATGCAGGCATCTGCAGATCACCAAGAAGCCACCCACGCTCCTGACCCAGCCTAGCACCAACCCAGTGCAGATGGGGCACACAAGAGCTGGTCTATGAGGATCACGATCGCGAGTTTCCTTGCGGAGAGCAAAATGAGAAGCATCTAATGATTAATGCTCACACCTCTTGTTACGGAGGCTGTGAGAGCTGGAAAGCAGCCATGCAGCCAGAAGACATCCCAGGCAGGCATCTGAGATGGGCAAGCAGGAAAAGGAAAGGCAGGGCTGGCTGGAGGCAGAACCAGAAAGGAGACTGTGGTGAGCGACCAGGGCACAGGGCCGGCAGGGAAAGCAAGCGTGAGCGGCAGCATCCCGTAACGGTTGTGGGCTCACGCTGTAGCAGCATTCCAGCAGCAAGGGCCAGCGATGAATTAACATCACCCAGCTCCCCATGAAGGGGCTGTCAGCGCCAGCCACTGAACCGTTACCGCGCTGAAAGCACTTCACAGGAGGGGAAAGACAAGAGTACTGCTGGAGACGGAAGCATGCAACGCTTGTGCTTGCCCCTGCCAGCCCTCCTGGAGGGACGAACACATGCCGGTCTGGCCCCCTCACCCCTGCAGCAGGAGGGATGGAATGCTCCAGGACTGATCCCTCCATACCAGGAAGGGAGGGACAGCATGAGCAAGATATCTATTTCACTTTCCTCCATGCAGTTATATTTAACACTTTAGATACCTTTTCTAGCAGAAGACAGTTAAACTTCTTAACCCCTCAGATGCAACAGGAGCAGCTTAGCTACCAATAACTTAACTGAATATCCCACCATTTGCTATGCAGCTGTCCTCACAATCCCACAAAGTACTTCCAGATGAAGAAGGCCCAGAGACTTTCCAAAGGTCTCAAGAAAGCTGGGATGGAGCAGAGCACGCATTGGGTTCCTCCAGTTTCAAGCCGAGGGCTTTGAGCTCTGGACAGCCCTTCTGGGGCTTCTGGATGTGAAGGCCACCAGTGACCCCACCAGGCCACTTGGGTACTGCAGTGCCTGCACATGCCACCTCCTCTCCTCCCTGCCCCAGTGAAGTGCTTAACCAAGAGAAGAAGAAAGTTAGCAGTTTTCTTTTTTTTTTTTTTTTTGTCCTTTAAGTGGTTGAAGTATCAGCTGAGAAAGAGGCACTTGAAAGCAACTTGAGTCTGGTTAAAGCTGGTTATCCATCTCGATTTGCATAATGATTATGCAAATGGCGGTTTGCATAATGTTGCTATGATCTACAATCACTTTCGGGTTTTACTGCGTGAAAAGACCACAGAGAAGATATTGAACAGCTGTCCAGCCCCCTGACTGCAGCTCGGACACCACCCGGCACGTGTGCTAGAGATGCTGATCTTTCCCCCTCTCGCCCCCAGTTTTCGGTCCCCCACAGGGCCTGAGCCTGACTTTGCAACTGCCCTTGGATGATTTCAGACTTCACGCTTCAGAAGGAGACACAGGGCTGCAACTCACTCCTTGGCATTAATTCCTCAACCGAAACCAGAGGCGATTTTGTGCCTGCCTTGCTGCGCATAGCTTGCGCTAAAGCTGTGAGCTCTTCCACTCTCCCTTTTACGAGCCTTCCAGTGAAAGTGATGCCTTGTGAGGCAGAGCCAGCCAAACCCTGGAAGAGGAGACCTCAGACTCAAGAACAGGTCTCCCCCACCACCCATCCATCATCCAGCTCTAGCTGATTTGAATCAGGTGTTTGGGGCAATTAAACGGATCCCCACAGAACTGCAGGGAAAGTCCTCCAGAACTGCTACCCTTCACCCCTGCCCCACAGCAGCACCCAAATTTAGGCAGGTCCAGATACACTCCTTACGTGGTAGGGCAGAGCTGGTTCCTGGGGCACCTCCTAAATCTTCCATACACCATCCACATGCCGACCACCATGGGCTCCAGCACATTCACACCCAGCGTTGGGCTCTCCGCAAGGAACAACATCACACAGCTTTTTCAGTGGGGTGGCTCTGGCAGGAGCAAGCCCCAAAGCCACCCATAGGGTAAAGGCTCCCCTATGGCACGAGACGCAGCTTTTCCCACAGGCAGGAGCATTGCAGCAGCAGATACCCCGCAGCAGCCACCCCAGAGAAACCCAATTAAACAAAATTGCCCCCAAGCTACCCTAAATCAGTGAAGGAAAGGTTAAAAAACCAAACCAACCCACCCCAAAAAACCCAAAAAACCTTTGCAAATCCTTCCTATCCAGAAGGCCAGGAGCAGAGCCAGACCACCCAGGACCTCCCTTGGCCACTACCCAGGCTTTTGTACCTGCCCACACACCCAGCAGCCATTGCAAGGAAGGTGGGTCATCTGGCTGATTGACAGCTGGTAAAGCCAATGGGCTCTCTTCCCCGGCACTGGGCTGTATTATCGCCGCAGTCCTTGCGCCACCCTTGTAGTGGTGCTGGTGGCTGAGGGTGCCTTGGAGCATGTCACCAAGAGCTATTCTCCATCCATTAGTGTCCCAGTCTAATGCAAAACCATTTGAAGGATGACGTGAGGCCTAGATTTATCCAGACATTTCTCCTGCCCCATTTTGCAAGAGGTCCCAGTGCTAAGTTTTCTGTTGGGTCAATCTGTGGTGGCTCCATGGGACATTGGTGACCCTCACGGTCATCATTGTGGTGGTGATGATGATCACCCTTGTAGCTGCTTGATGGCACCGGCTTTGCAGCAGTGTTCCTGGTCCCAATGCCCTATCACTGACTGGGCTGAGGTCAAAGCTTGCTTCTGGGAGCTGGGGGGTGCAGGGTGGAAGGGTGGCTTCCTTCTCCTCCCTCTGTGATTGGCAGCACACAGCCCTCATGAAGCCCAGAAGAAGAAGGGATCACCGAGCACTGCTGTTTGCATCAAGCAAAAGGTTGGATTTGACCCTGCAGCCCTGCTTGTGTTACAGTCGCGCCCGTGCAAATGCTTCTTGCCCATCCCCACTTTTTGGACAGCAGCATCCAGCCACGGTGCCACGGCTGCGGGCACGAGCAGCACCTTCCCCGCCGTGTCCTCGCTCCAGTGCCAGACCTAGGAGTGGTTTTATCTCCTCATATCTCAAGGTTATGAAAGCTATAGCGAATGCAGGGGGATGGTACACAGCATCCTGGAAAGAAACCAAAAAAATGGCAAAAAAAAAGCGCTCTTTAGTGACCAATCTGAAACCACTGGGATACAAACAAAAACACGTGAGTTGGCTCTGCTCTGCCTCAGCCTGAGCGGGACCTTCCCGGAAAGGCTGAGCTCTGAGTACATTTAGCAACAACGTCTTCTTGAAAGAAGTTGTGCAATGGAGGGAGAAGGGAGGCTGATGGGCTCTTGGGGTCCCTCCCTGCCTCAGGCTTTCCTGCAGGAGATATATATAGATATAAACAACATGGATCAAAAAGAGGAGCAGCAAGGAAAAGCTCCCCAGCTCTGGATTATATTTGGGTTCAAATCCCAACCCTGGTGAAAACTTAGTTGTTCAAACTAAGTGGAGCAGCTTCAAAGGAGACTGTAGGGACCCACCTGTGGCCGCCGGCTGCGAGGTGTTCCCCAGATGCCCTTGAGGTGGGTGCCTATGCTGGTCTCCCTCCGGAGGTTTCCCCTACAACTACAACCAGCTCAGTTCTGGGCTGCAGCTCCCTCCCTGGCCGGCTCCTAGTCAGCAGTTTATGTGCTGGAGCGATACTTAGGGGTGTCAAACGCTGAGTGACACACTCGGGAGCTGGAAAACATGATAAAGAGGTGCTGCCGCATTCAATGATGGGAAGCTGAGCCAAACGGCAGCTGCTGCGGCGTGCACCTCCTCTGCTCTGTTCCCTTCCGCATCGTGGCTGCCTACCTATGTGTAAATGGCTTTTTTAGTCTTTCCTAATATATTTTGGCTTTCCCAGGGAAGACAGGATCAGCTGACGGTGCATTCCCGTGCAGCCTGACCGCCGCAGTGGCTCACAGCATTTTGGGGGGCAGTGATGATTTAGGATGTGTGCAGATCCCCTAGACTCTCCTTGCAAGCAGTCCCCATAACCGCAGTCACAGACCTGTTACTCCCCATTGATCAGCGTGGGGTGGGACCTGACGGGAGGTTCCGCATGCCAGCCAGCCCCGAGCCGGCCTGGAGAGAGGCGGCACTCTCAGCAGAATGGAAACTAGATGGTGATTTCTCTCCATGGCGTGAGAGAGGGGACCCAAAGCCAAGTGTGAGACCGCAAGCCAGGCTGGGACCTGGGAGTGCACTTGCCCTTCCCTTGTTTCTTCTTTCTCTCTCATCTTTTGCTACGGGGTCTCTAGCTGTATCCCTAATGTGAACCACACTCCAACAAGCCCACCCTTCTGCATCTCTGCGCTCCATGTGTGCATGAACCTCACTTCAGCCTTTGTCACTCCTAATCAGGAATGACACCAGGAGGGTCTGGAAAGCAGCTTGAGCGATCATGACTCTGTTCTGGGGATGGAGGATACAGGCAGAGGCATCTTCCCATACCCAGGACAATCCCCAGCTCCCTGCCAAGTCCCTGCTACCCTCCCAGCCTCTTCTCCTTGCTCGCCCCAGCTCTGGGTGTCAACGGGGACAAGATGCAACACTGAGACCCCTTTCCACCCCAATCGCTCCCAACCCATCAGGCTCCTGTTTGCACACCGAGCTCGGCTGCTCCCTCCTCCTACCAGCAGCATCTTCTGCCCACCCACCTCGGCAAAAGCCTCGCCTCACTTCAAAGCTGTGCAAACAGGGCTGCTGAGCTCCCCAACTTTCCCTGACATCAAAAGCTTTACTTATTTATGTTTTGCACAGCACCAAGAAGCCATTGGGATATGGTAGGTTTGTTTTTCCTAAGAAGAAGCCAGACCATGGGAGCCCGAGTATAAATTCCTCAGCAGGAATAAAAACCCAAGTAAAAGCAGGAGGAGAAAGCTGGGGTTGGAGACATGGGCTTTCTCTCTCTCTCCTTGCTTTGTTTCCTTCCTTTAATGGTGTCTTCCAGCCTTGATCTGCTTAATGTTTCCGACTGTTCTGGTGGAGTTTGCTGAGCGTACGAGAGGGAAACCGGTGACAGCTCTCAGAAGTTAGGTTCAGCCAGTGGAAAACTGAGGTTCTCGGCAAGATGTTTTATCCACACGCCTGAGCCTGACACATGTGAGGCTGCTGCGGGGCGGACCCTGCCAGGGGCTCTCACTGGGAACATGCCAGGAGGACGTGTTTTCTTCTATGTGACTGGAAGGTGCATCTTGCTTGGCTGATCGTAGCAAGGCGCCCTGTGGCGAAAGGTCATGCTGGAGAGCAGGACAAGTGGCCGGAGTGCTGTCGCTGGAGCATCATGCAGCAAAACTGAATTGCAAACTAGCTTGATCCCCTGTGAGACTGCCCCAGGGAGGCACAGGGACCATAAAGGGGATCAATTACATCGATCTCTTGGAAAGGATGTCCTGGATCAATCCAGTTGCCTGCTGTTGCAGGCAACCAGGTCATACGATCATCTCTTACATTAATGTATCGGCCTCTGTCTTAAAACTCTGTAGGCTGCTTTCCTCCTTAATTCCTAAACCTTCTTCACATCTCCTAATTTTGAGTGTAAACGTATTACTGTCTAGTTTCTACTGAGTTTTCCTCTGCAAAGATAGTCCTTTAACCCGAAGAGCTCTTCTCCTTCCCTGACATATTCTTAACCTCCTTTTTAACAGGCCAAGGAAGCCATTCTCTGTGTCTCCTCTCATCAAATGGGTGCTCCACTCCCTACAGCAGCAGCAGAATCCTCTCCTGCCCTTTCCCTGTTTGCATTTGCCTTCAGGAGAAGACCAGAAGAGTAAGGACTATTGCAGATAAATCTCACCAGTGATTCAGAGGCATTCGTCCTGCCTTCTCTACACTGATGGTGCTTCCCCGCGCTGTCACTCATGCATTTCTAACATTTGCGCTGAGGTCAGGAACCAAATTACTGAATTGTCCTTGGGACCGATCTCCTGTAAGCCAGACACCACCGCGCGCAGCACACCAAGCTGTCAGCTCCTCCTTAGCAAGTTCCTCATGCACTTTCCACTCTCCCATTAATCCCTGTCCTCATTAACAATTTCCCACAAGGCACTGTATCAGACGCCTTACTGGAGCATGGAGAGGAGAGATCTACAGCATTTCCTCTGGCCAGCACCTAACATGAGATGAGCCTGACATCTCCTGTACTGCATTTCATGTCGTTTTCCATTTAGCTCTGTGTTTTTAACGACTCTTTCCCTCCAAATTTGTTCTAAAGCCTTGTATACTCTGGGGGCTGGACTAACGTGCCTGAGGTTGCTCAGATCATTTATGTTTCCATTTCTCAAACAGGGAGTGAAACCTGGGGAAGAGCTTGGGTCAGTAAGTATAAAATCTAGAACCACGTCTTCTCTGCTGTGCCCGTGCCATGGTTCGCAGGGAACATGGGGAGTCCCCGGACAGGCAGCTGTGCTGGCAGGGAAGGGTAAGGAAAGGGCTGTATTTGGGTCACACCAATCCGTCGTCCTTCGCATCACAGCTGTGACAGTGGCCAAAAGCAGATGCCTGGAGGCTGATCACAAGGACAGGGAGGCATCGAGTCCTACATCTCTGGTGTTCAGGGGGAAGAAAATCCTCACTCAGAAGACATCTCTTCATTCTGGGACTTACCTGCCCGTGCTAACCTTGTCCTCAGTTAATTTGCCTAATCACCTTTTGAACCCACTTACATTACACAGTGCATGGATGACATCTGTGCTGGGAGGTGAATCTGGTGGAAGCCACAACATGCTCGGGTGCGGGAAGTAGCTTAGCTAAGAAAGGGGTGGTTTTGCCCAGACACAGAGGCTAGTCCGTAGTGTGACTTGAACTGGCAGGATCCCTCTGAGCTAATCTTTAGTCACAGAGAACAAACTCGCTGACAAGGCTGGGCTGGGATACAGAAATGCTCCAGGCAGATTTCCTGGAAAACAGAGGAGGGCCGTGGTGTGAATGCTGAAAAGGAGCTTTTCCATGGTGTTGGTGATGCTTATGAGCAGGACCTGCTTTCTGATACCATCTACAGAGTCCAGCCCGGCTGCTGGTGCAGCTGGGTTAGGTGCTGTACCGAATTTGCAATACGAAAGTATTGTTGGTTGAGGACGCTGCGATACAAACACCTTCTGTCTTCAGAAATGCTGCACAGTCCCACAAGCCCAAGTTATTAAACATTTTCTAGCAGGGTCCTCCTGTCCTTCAGGGAAATGGCTAACAACGAGGGGGTTTTTTAGGGTCAGAGGAATTCTTGTGGTCCTTTCATGCCCCTCATCTTTGCTTCCTCTCTCCTTAATGTTGGTGAAAACATCCTCCCTTGATCCTCCTTGCTTGCAGCACTGTGCAATGAGCTTCTCGGTGCTTTGAGAAACTCTCTGATGGCCAGTATTGATGGGTCTTGGAAAAGAAAAGGGAAAAAGAGGTTGGATGCATTGGGGGCAGTCAGGTCTCAACACCGGGCATCATCTCTCAGCTGTCTCATCCCTATCAGGGTGCCTGCAGGAGAGTGGAGGGAGGACCTGGGAGGCTGTGGCACACCTCTGCCCCGGTGCGATGCTCAGCCATCCCCCTGATGCTCCCCCGGCTCCTCCCGGGCTCCCAGCCCCGCTTATGCTTCCACCCCCAGGGAGACAAAAGGCCATGGTTCACACTCAAGTGATGCATCCCAGATTGAGGGTGGCAGCACTGTCACCCCCATGCCATCACCCTCCCATCCCTGGCAGCCACCCAGCCATGACGGCAAGACCAAGTACCACTGACCTCGGTGCAGGGAGAGCGCAGAGGACCTGGCAGCCTTGGATTGATGGAGATGGAGTTTGACATCCTCTGGGGAGGCTGGAGGGAAGGGGACTGGGGATGGATGGAACCGGCACATGAGGGGGCTCCCAGGGACTCTCTGGGACAGGAGACCCATGACCCTGCAGCGTGAGCCCCCAGCGGGCTGCCAGCACCCGAAGGGGACCGTGACATGAGCTAATAGGTGACCTGTCCAAGAGGAGACAGGTTGTCAAGCGCTGGACGTGCTCTGAGTTTTGTTGGAGGAGATTCCTGATTGCTGCTCGCTCCTCCATGGATGGCAGAGCCCAAGCCAGGCCCCGAGCAAATTCAGCTACATCTTGTCCTGCTTTGGAGTGTTTCCACTCTGGAAACGACAGCGATGGCACCCAAACTGTCCCCCCCTCCCTTGTGCCCCACTGGTGGCAGGGTCAGCACAGCCTGCGCACGGCGGGATTTGTCTGGGCAAAAGAGCCACGGCCAAACCCCTCAGCATCCCTGGCCAGTCCCTGGCAGGAGGCCATGGGGATTTTAGGAGAGGACAGCAGCATCCTCCTGGCTCACAGCCTCCTCTCCTGGAGGACCAGGACCCTCACCCATCCCAGAAAATGCACTGGGGCATTTGTTTCTCCTCTTTACTTTTCCCTCTGTCTGCTAAGTCTGGCTGGAAAACAAGAAAAATACCATTCTCTTCGTCAAAAGGTCCCCCAAATGAACATTTTCTATCTGGTTCCAGTTTTTGTAATATATTCCTTTATTTTTTCTTGCTCTCCATAGGAGACTTTCCTCTGGCTTCTCTATTTGGTTTTATTTTATTTTAAATGGGAATCCCTTTTAATTAAAGAAAGAGGGAAAAGCCCTTCAGTCCCATTCAGCTCAAAGCAAATTGGTCCTTCTCTCTTTTGAGGAGACTCAAGATACAGTTTAGGGTTGGATTCATTTCACAAAGCGATCAGAAAATTCAAAGCAGCAGGATCAGCTCCACACCTCATCTTCTCATTCCCCCTTGGCTCCTATTCCTCAAACTTTCAAATCTCCAATTCATTAAAAAAAAAGTTCCCATCACTTGAAAAGGCTGGCTTTTGCCCCAAACTGAACAAAAGCAAAAAACATTGTTGAAAACCTTCCAGCCCGGGACATAAAGCATCTCTTCCTCTCCCCGAATCTGCGTTGCTCACGCCAGGTTTCTAGAAACAATACAAACTGATTGTGGAGTCGGCAATAATAACAACGTGCAACTGGAGCAGCAGAGAAATGGCACCGTGCTTTCCGCTCAGACGAGCCCATTTCCTTCCTCGGCGGCCGATTCCCGCTGCCTGGTGTGGGAGTGTGGTGCTGGGGTGAGATGCGGTGCTACGCGGCGCGGTGGAGCCATGGTTCGTGGTGTCAGGGCTTTGCTGCAATGCCTGAGTGCCGGGCTGGTGCAGTCGCGGTGCAGGTGCCGATGTGGCCGTAACCTGGCAGCACCGTCCAAACACACCCCAAACCCAGCAGCCCCCGAAACGGGGAGCAGGGGGTGGCAGGGCTGAGCGGAGCACCCGGCATTTGCCTCCCCGCAGAAGCCAGACTAATGCATGGTGGTTGCTAAGTGCTCTCCGAGGAGATTAAGTGCCAGTAATTAATCTTCGGTGCTCGGATAACCAATTATTCAAGTGAGAGAAGTGGGCAACGTGCTGGATTCGGGGAAGTGGCACTGGCAAGTGGCTGTCGGGGAAGCTCGTGTGCCGGCGCTGCCGGAGGTTGGGCTGCTGACACCCAGCCGGGACGGTGCTGGTCCTGCTGCATCCCTCGGTCCTAGCCAGGGTTGCATCCCCAAAAGCATTGCAAGCCCATGGGGGCAGGCGGACAAGGAAAAGGCAATTTTGACCTGGGAGGTAAACTGAGGCAGAGCTCAGGTTAAAATAACCTGAGGCAGAGCCGGGAGCCGAACCATGATGTTCCGCCCCCAACCCGGCGCTTTGCCGGCCGGATCAGCTCCCTGGGCCGGGCGCTGCTGGGGGCTGCATCAGGGATGCGGGTGCCAGCCCTTATTAAAAGGCCTTTTCCATTTCTGATTTATCTAATACAACTGAGTAAGAGTATTGACATGTCAGAATGGTCTTTTATTATGATCCATTTATGCCATTAAGGTAATATCCTCCTCTTGGATTGCTTAGTTATGTATTAATACTGTAAGAAACTCGGCATTTCTTTTAGCTCTTCATTGTCTAAAATGAGTCCCAAACTCTCTGTGTGACAGGATTTTGATGGATGGTCATATTTTTAGCTGTGATCATGCCTTGATGCTCTGAAATTAGGGACATGTTTTTAAAATATTTTACCACATGCATTTATCTTATTTTTCTTAATCTCTGTCTTACCAGTTATCATTCTGTTTTTATTGTAGAATCATTAGTGGTTGTTATAAGTCTGATGTATGTATATGGTATCATTTATTTCCTGTTCTTAGCATAACAAGGAATGGAAAAATAAAACATGAATATGGGAAATGATCAGTGGGTGTTTTACATTTTTAATAGATAACATTTCTAATGAATAGCCTTGCTGAGGCTGCTGGGGCATCATTACGTCCAGCCAGTCTTAGAGGTCTGAAGAAAGATATTGAGGATTCAGGAAAGAGTTACAAGAGTGAACCTGGAGAAAATGCTGTGCAGTGACAGACCAAAGGGATTTGACCTGTTTGATTTATCAAAGACATCAAGGGCTGTAAGTTAAAGTGCCAAATATCCTCACCAGGAGGAAATATTAAAGGGTTTATTAAATCTCACAGAAATAGGAGTAAACAAAGCCACCACCAGGAAATTTAGTCTGGACGCTGCAGGTCAGGAGCTGCCAGCACAGGGTTTTAAGATAGCTCAGACTAAGGACTGATCCAGCGTGCGTGACTCCGGGAGACCCCGGAGTCCCGCAGCCCTTGACAGGACTTTCTCCACAAGCCCCGGAGCATGGGGCCAAGGAGGGTGCTGGGGCCGGCTGCAGGTAAAGAGAATTCCCTCATTGCCAGCCCAGCAGCACCGAGTCCATCCCCATCGCTGTGCTCGGCTGGGAGCACACAGATGAGTTATTTGCTGCTTTATATAATATGATCCTAGAGAAGAGGTGCATTAGCCCAACACAAATTACTGGGCTTGGGAAAAATCTCCGGTTTGTGTTGTATGAGTCAACTCCTTCATTTAATGGTTTCAGCTGCCCTGAAAAGTGGATGAAATTACAACTGTTCTGCTCCCTATTGCAAGGGAGTTTATTGGTGTGAATCCGAGAGGTGTTTCCCTCTGGCTCTGCTGGCAGAAGCGATGGAGAAGCCTTCGTTCCTGCGAGAAGGAGCTGGCCGTGGACCGAGACCGCCCTCAAATCCAAATCCCAAATCCCAGTGGTCTCTGGTCCAGCCACGGGGTCCCCAGCTGATGCCTCCTTCTGCCTCCAGCTCCTGCCTTTGCCCATACAAAAGAAAGGCAGAAAATGGACAAAAATGGTGCTGATTATGGGGAGAGGATCCGTCCAAAACACGGGGATGCGAGGCCACCCCTTCTCCACGCTCACTGCCGGGGCAGCAGTGGCTGCTCCATTCGGCTGACAAACAGGAGCCCTTCTCCTCTAGAAATTTGATGGATGATCCCAATTATATTCTTCCAGCACTGATTTAATGTAATGTTTTATTAATAGCAACAATCAGAGGAAAGCAAACAGCTTATTCTGCACACGCCATTCCCTTTCTGCTTTTACTTTCCCACATTCATATACACTCTGAGTCCTTGATGCCATGGCATCAGGGGGGTCAGGCGGAGGAGGAGGGTGGGGAGAAATGAGCAGACAATTCACTGAGCAGGGCAATAGCTCATTAGTACATTCTCGACAGAATTAACACGATTGTGACAATATTTTCTTCACTCATTCTTTACGGATTATTTGGAGGAAACAGCAAATTGCTGGTTTGTTTCTTTGGATGTTAAAAGACCATGTGAAAAGACGGGGAAAAATAATCTACAGTTTTGCATTACTGGTTTTAATACTCTTTTGTTACAGAAGGAGTGATGGGAGGAACATAATAAATCCATTAGAGTTGTCCCCGGCCGGTCGGGCATGGCACTGGCAGGGCTCGGTCCTGCGCTGGGCTCTTTGCTCGGGGCCGACCTCTTTTCCCGACCTGCATGCCCCCAGCCGAGCCTTGCTGCCCACACCCACGGTTCTCCCTTCGCCCCCAGAGAAAAGGCTCCTGGCTGGCATTGCATCCCCCGCCTCTGCAAAGGAGGCAGAGAAGCGGGATTTCCCTGGGCACAGCTGGTGTCGGTGGGACGGGGAGCTTCAAGATGTGCGGGATGCACTCTGCAGCGCTGATGGGGAAGGGTGATTTGGGGACAAGCCTGAGCCAGCAGCACGCTTAAAAGAAGCACAACACAACAGAGACCAAGGCATCCTCATCTCAAACCTCACCATGTGCCAATACTAAATCCAAGCTCCGGCTTCTTTCACTCCTTGAATCCTCCCTTCATTAGCAGCTCTCCATCATCTCCCTGTTTGCTTTTGTATTTGGAAGCCTGTTTGCATATTTACTCATTCGATTGCTTGTTTTAATAGTAATACAAAGCCCCCTGGGCCAGCGGTGATAAACTCGGCGGGCACGAGATTTCCTTAGTTTGTTATTCCAGTTTTTGCTCCTGGCTTAAACATGGAATTTAAAGTTCTTTTCAATCAAAAGTGCTCTATATTGTGGTTAAATGATTTCTTTTCCCCTCCAAGAATCATTAATCAGGCACATGATCTAACATCTCTCCCTCTTTCTCAATCTCTTTTGGTAAATTCTTAAAAGAAGGTGGGGGGGGGGGAAGGAAAAGAGAGAGAAAGATTAAATGGAGCAGGTGACACATTTATCTTATTTCCAGTGCAAATACAATCAACAAGTGCCAGGCTAAAACCAGACCCTAAACAAAACCTGCAAAATGTTCTCTAAATAAATGATTCTTGGCTCTCTTCTGTTTGTTTTTAATTTGCAGTCATCCTCCAAATACTTCTGCCAAGCAAAAACTGCTTCGGGAATGAGCTCATCGGAGCTGATTCCATGGGGGGATGTTTCTGCTGCTGGGGTGCCCTGCAATGCCCCATCTCCATCCCCCTCCCAAGGCCTTGCACAGCCCTCGTCCCAAAACAGCCCAGCATCCCTTCCCAAAACACAACTCCGAGGATGCACGAAGCTGACCTTTGCCATTAAAACCTCTGCTCAGCGCTGGCTCTCCGCCAGCGGAGAGAGGGAAGTATCTCCAGATGCAAATCCTAAAATAAATCCTATTTTAGCATTATTTTTTTGTTTAAATAAGATTTATTTCAGGATTTGGAGCCTCCTCGCTCTCCATGCCCACTTTATAAGGTGGCTGTGGCCGGACTCTGCCCTTTGCAGTGGCTGCTGCCGGGTGCTCTCCCCTGCACCCTGACCCCAGCCCATGAACTCCCCTCCTCTGCTGACCCCACTGCCTGTTTCAGCCTGCAAACAGCAGCTGAAAAACCTCTGGGTTGCACCCTGCTGAAGGGCGAGATATTTGGGCTGGGAGATTAAGAGCAGGCTTAAATACACAGATGCTGTGCCAGGGTGCTGGGACCCACAGGGTCTGGTGGTATAGACCGTTTCCAGGGCTCCTGGGGGATGCAGGGAATGCTCTGTACATGGGAGTGAGCGCGGTAAATCCCCTTTAACCTGCTGCTGTAGGAAAATGTGGCTCATCCAGCATGTGGGGCCCGAGCCGTGCACCCATGGCTGGGAGCAGAACGACAGCCCAGGGAATTTTTCTGAGCACAAGTATCAGTGCGATTCCTCAGTGCTCATTAGAAACTCCAGATGTACCCCAGGAAAAAGAAAAAAAAAATTGTTTTTCAATTGAAAATTGGCGATTTTAACAAAGAAAGCCTTTTACAAAAATTTTCCACTTTCTAAGGAAGAGCTACAGAAAAAAAAAAATTCAAAACACATTAACAGGAAAAGAAAGCCATAAAAACTCTTCCCTGAGTCAAAATATTTGACTCAGTGCTACAAATTGAAACAGCTTTTTCTCCATCTTGGACCACTGCAGTGCCTCGTGGCTGCTGCTGTTTGCACCTGATAACCACATTTTCTTCTGTGTGTCCAATTCCCATGCCAGGCTTTCTCTGCTGTGACCCACTGTCTTTTATGTATCTCTCTAATCTATTACAATGCATCATTTGATCTGATAAAAGCCCTGCCTCTCTCTACAAAGCTCGCCATGCCTCTGCCTTGACCCCTTGCAGTTCCAGCACCATTTAAAGGGCTCTCTGCTCCCCTTGGAGCTTCGGTGCAGTGCGTCCCCAGGGACAGCCGGGTCCTGCTGGAGACTCTGCTGGGGGGCTGCAACGGCCCGGGCCTCCAGCCAGCACAGAGGTGTGTTGTAACCCCGAGCCAGATCTATCAGCTAAGCAGCTGGATGCCTGAATATATTTTAAGGAGGTAGTGAGCGGTCCCTGGTAAGCCAAGGCTACGAAGCTGGCGTAAGAGTCATCGGGAAACGTGTTCATTTTGCCTCCGTTTTCTTTAAGGAATTGCTAGGGCAGTGTGTGATCCCATACAGCAAAGTGCCGACTCCTATAGCATGGCACCTTGCCCCCTTGGCTGCATTTATTTTAAATAACTCAACCACCTGCAGCGCAGAGGAGCAGAGAAGATCTCCTGCACTACCCAGTCTTGTCCCCTCTTGCTGCAGGGAAAGACATCCACAAAGATGAGTTGCTGGGAAATCTGGGGGGTGGATTTCTGCTCGGACCAGCTGGGGACACCTCCACCCACCGCAGCCCACCGAGGGATGAGCCCTCCCCAGTTTCCCTTGCTGCTGCCGGGTCTGCTGTGGGACGGAGAGGGAGGCCAAGCCCAAGGGTGGACATCGCCCTTTGCATACTCGGCAGTGCCCACAGGAGTGCTGGAGCGGCTGTCTGGGAGCAAGAGGATTGCATTTCCCATCCTGAGGATTGCATTTCCCATCCCTGGGATTGCTTTTGCCATCCCTATGGCACAGCCCAGCAACACAGCCCAGTGCAGCCAGCGCTGGCCTCTTGAACCAAGGCAGAGTACGGTGAGCTACAGCAGCATTAAAATTATTTCATTCTAGCTGCAGGATATGAACTGAATTTCCAGGAAACCTCTTAGAGGAGAAAAACAGTGCCCCCAGTCAATACATAACTTAAAAACAACATGCTCCTTGATGTGGGCAGAAGAAGCAAGCGTGGCGGCTGGGGCGGCACGTTACTGATGAGCCACACCAGTTACCTACAGCCAGCAGCAGGATGGAGAGTGCAGGAGGCAGCCGGGCGTGGGGCAGCCCAGCTCTCCCTGGCCAGGTTTGGATGCTTGCGCTGGCGCAGGGCTCGTGGCACAGGCTGGGGGAAAGCTCACCTCGGCCACACCGGTGCCGCTGCATTACCAGGCGGCCAACGGCTGTGCCGAGCAGCACACATCTTGGACATGAGGCTCCGGTTCTGGATGAGATTGCTAAGGGACCAGATTTATTATCGGCCCCTGGCTGCTCTGATGGTGCAAAATAGCCATAAATATACCCAAAAGGATTGCTCTCGGCTGGATTGCTTTGCATCAGGTAGAGCAGAGCAGGAGACTGGTCCTGGACTTTCCCTCCTTCCCCATGACACACCACGTCCCAAAAAATTTGGCCCCAAAAGAAGCAAAGCCAGGGGCAGTTTTGATGTGAAGGCAAGGCTGGCTATAGCGACACGGGATGAACTTCAGGCTTTAGAAAAAACCCTTCCCCCAGCCAAAGCTGAAACATCGGGCTTCCACTTATAATTGCAACGTACTGTGCGAATCAATGCAAAGAGCCGGTCTGTTCGCAGTCGCAAGGGGAAGCTTTTGTTCTGCCCCAAGACTGGAAATTTCTGTTAAGCTGATTTTAACATTGGAAACAACTAGATGTTGCAGGTAGACGGAAAACCCAGCTTGTGTGCAAGCTCCAGCCCCCGTGCCATGTACATCCATTGCAGCTGCCCTGCGGCAGCTCCGGGTCTCCGGGCTCACCAGGAGCAGCTTGTTCTGTTCAGCGCTGGAGGTCCTGGGGTCAGTCCCATCCTGTTTCCCAGATGGTGGCTGTCGTGTGTCACTGAGTTACACGGGCACGAGCACGGGGAATGGCCAGGGCTCTGCAAGGCTGAGCAACGGCTTGGAAAGGTTTTTGTGCACTTTGTGTTACTAAAACCAGGTAGAATTCAACCTAGTCATCTCCCCTTCCTCACACTCACCGCCCTGCTACCTTGACACGTGGGACTGTAATAATTTGTGACAGGGACAATATAATCAGGCTGCCATGGATGCTGTCGCTGATGCTGGCCCCCCAGGTGTTGCTTTTAAGGTTCAATGGCAGCAGAAGCAGCTGCTGCCGTGTTTTATTCATGCAGCTTGTCTGGGGATGTAGGTTTTGGCCAAGAGCAGGGGAAAATTAAAAGGAAAAAGGTGCCAAAGCCCAGGCGCAGCATGTTCGGCTATGGCTTTGCAGGCTTCTGGGCTGTGGCCAGGGGATTTTTGAGCTGCCCTTCCCTCAGCTATAGGGTGGCAACAGCATGGTTTCCGTACCTGTCCCCACTCCACGCTGTACCTTGCTCCTGTACCACATTCACTGATTTTAAAATCACTGCTCCTCCTGGTGAGCCACAGCTAACCCACGGGGACCTGAGCACACCCACAGCACGTGGCCTCAGGCCTCCCGGGACCCCTGTGGTGCCCTGGGCTCCAAACACACAATTACTATTTTGGGGGGTTTGTTTTCAGCTGAAAGTGTCTGATGTAAGGCCAGTACTGGGCTGCAGCTGGGTACGGTAGGTTATGAAGCACAGGCATGTGCCTCATGCCCCGAGGCACGGCGTGACGGCACGCAGGAGGGTGCAACGCCTGCGTTGGGGGCTGCGGAAGGTGCTCGGCTTGGGTTGGTCTGGACCCCTGTGCCTCCCAGGAGGACTTTTTGATGTGGGTTGCCCCCGAGCTAAGCCAGGGCTGAGTTCAGCAGTTCAGCAGGGCTGGGGAGTGTGGTGGTGGATGATCGCCCATCTCAGGCTCAAGTCTGCTCCCCATATTTTTGGGCTGTCATCTTCCCCTGAGGCACCTGCAAGGTGTGGGGACCTGAATTTGGTAGCAGAGAAGATCAAGCTGATGGCAGCTGAGAACATACAACTCATTCCACTGATGCATGACACAAGGGGAACAGGAGGGGGAAAAGGGCCATTGATGCCCTAAGTGCCTTATTGATTTAGCTGACGCCAGCAAATCTACACAGCCCATAAACTGTATGATTGCATTTATAGTTATGTTCTTACTAAGCGAGAGGCAAGGTGGAGATTAATCACGTGAAGGAGGAGGAAGAGGAGGGTAGCACAGGGATCCTAAATCCTGGAGAGCTAATAAAGGTAAGCAGGGAAGAAACTCTGCTCTACCACCACTGTCAGCTCCATTCCATCAGCTCCTGCAGGTCTGGAGGTGCCTGCAGGACCCCCTCCTGAATCCACATCCCATTTAAATGCTTCCTTCCCTTTTCCTACCCTTCCCCTTTCCTTTCCATCCTTCTGTCCTTCCATTTATTGATGCAGGTAAACACGGGCCATCCCATCCTGCTTGAGAGGGAGCTGAGACCTGGTTCCTGCTCTCTTTACCTTTCCAGGGCCGTAGGGAGCTGTTTAGGTGCAGTGGAAAAGCCCCTGATTTATTCTGCGAAGGCTGACAGCCCTCTCCTGCCCGGCCTTGCCTGTCCTCACAGGCCCTCCGCACGGGCTCAGAGACCAGAGCAGGTATTAAATGCAATCCCTGGTGGGTGATTTGGGGGTATATTTACTAGATATGGTCAGGATACAACCCCCCAAGAGCACGACATCCCAGCTTTGCCTCCAGCTAGCTGGGCAGATGGTCAGGAAAGGCTCAGCCCTGCTGCAGCCTCCAGCCCTCATTAAAGCTCTCCTGAAGAGGCCGTGTTTCCAAAGTCAAAATGTTCCTTGCAGGGGGAGGGAGAGGACTTAATAGGAGAGGTGGCAGGAGGAAGTAAAGTGCTTTTATTGCAAAGGATGTTAATTGCTTGATGAACTCTTGTCATACAGTGTGGCTGGGAAGCAGCTGCGTCCTGGCGGAGATGCATTTGTCCCCACGCACAGTCTGTGCTGTGGAGGAGATGTCGGGGACAAACGCACGAGACCTCTTGCCTGCACATCGAAATACTGTAGTTACCCCTCTCAGTCCTTCACGCAAGAGCTGAGCACCTCGGCTTTGCTCACGGTTTACCCTCACGCCACGAGGACTCAGGTGGGAGTTACTGAGTGTTGGCTGAGCAGTGGCAACCAGGGCTGAGCTCCCTTTTTCTGTGCTACAGCCCGACAGGGGCTATGGGAGCACAAACCAACCCTGATTAGGATAACACAAGAAATTCTATTAAGTTCTGGACAAGGTGATGCCCTGTTAGATGCAGGGGAGAAAAGAAAGATTGACACACATGGAGTAAGAGGAGGAAGAGCCTGGGATGGAGCACACACCCTGTAAAGCTAAATTTGGCAGGCAGCAGGATGCGGGACGGAGAACCACGCCGCGGCGTCTGGGGATGTAGTCAGCCCTCCCCAAAGCTGCCGTCACCTTCGCAACCCTCACCGGCTTCACATCAGCCCCACGAACAGAGGCAGGGACACCTCGACCCCAGCCGGCTGAAAGGTTGATGGACAG
Organism: Gymnogyps californianus; assembly: GCF_018139145.2. NCBI lineage: Eukaryota > Metazoa > Chordata > Aves > Accipitriformes > Cathartidae > Gymnogyps > Gymnogyps californianus. Next base: position 5,899,094 of record NC_059490.1, on the reverse strand, counting down.
GGAGCGCCCCAGATCGCTTCCCCGTGCAGCGAAACCCCTGTGAGCTCTTCCCAGCCATTTCTCAAAGATCTCCTGCAGCCATTAACAGCCGGGGGGGTTTGAAGGAGAGCGCAGTGCAGCGGTTCCCTGCACGTGCAAGGAAAACACTCCTCCAACCTCTGATAGCTCAACAGCAGAGTTATAGACGGCCGCGTGTGGAAACTGTGAAGGGTGTGAATGCAACGGAATGAAAGAATTATGTAGAAAATAAAGGTAGTTACAGTTGCTTCAAAGCATTTTCGCAGCTAGGGCTCAGGGCTTTTAATCAACTTTTTTTTTTTTATTGCAGGTTCTCCTTTCTGCCAAACATTTGCAGAGGGAAAAAGAAACTAAAGAAAAGAGAGAAAAACAGTTTTAGCTGCCAATCTGTTGCTTGCAAAGCCATGAAAAGGACCCTGAGAAAGATGAGCATGTATTATAAAAAAGGAAAAGGATTTCGTGCATCCTCTATGCTGAAAAGTCTTTTTAGGCTCTTTCCCTCCTGAGACCTCCCATGTCCCTAACATGCTCTGAGCCATTAAAGAAGGCGGTTTCAGCCCACACCAGGCTCATCCCAGACTCCCCACGTGCTCCTGAAAACCTGGCTCAGCCCTCCTCTCTCCTGGAAGTTTATTCTGGTTTATTGAGGCCACAGTCCCTTGCTCCCCGTGAGCTCGGGTAGGGGCTGCTCTCCCGAGGAGCTCTGCTCCGATGCCACACTGGTCCCATCCAGCATTGCTCTCAGGGCTACTAAAAACAGAGGGGCTGCTTTGCAAAAACTTGGTTTTGACTTAAACACTGCCTGCTTGCTTGGTGCCAGGAGCCTGGCAGTGATGTGGCTTGAACGTCACCGCTGCAGAAGGACCTGCATCCTCCCAGTTACTAAAATCTGCATCCCTCCCCATTCACCTCTTCTCTTCTTTCTTGTGAAGGTTGGTGATTTCTACCTTTCGCCCTGCACCATAGGGCTAGAAATCCGTGTTTCTTGTCCCACCCAAGGCAGGGATGCCCACAGAGCCCTGTGATGGCTGGAGAAGTGCACTTGGGACAACTAAGCTACAAAAAGACTTGTGGTAAAGCTGCTGGAGGAGACAGCGTTGAGTTGTCTTCAGCGGAGGAGGACTGAGAAGCCTAAACACACCCTTTACTCAGTTTTACTAGGCCAGAAAGCCAGGCATGAGCCTAAGTATGTGGGAGTCCCCTCCCTAAGGTCTCCCTAAGCAGAAAAGTAAAGATAAAGATATATATATGCACTTGTCAAGCTAATCTAGGCTGGGAGAAAGGAGAGCTGTGCCAGCCTTCCACTGCTCTGCCATGCAGGGAAGGAGAATTAGAGGGGCAATGAGGAGAGAAACGGAGAGAAACATCCTCTAAAGCTTGTTTTTAAGACATCCCTTCCACCCTAGGGCTTGTTTTAACAGCCCATGCTGCACACTAGATACATCCCCTTTTATTTACGATGATTATTACAGGCTGCTGCAAGGTCCCCTGGGTCCCAGAGAGGCAGCGCCGGCTGCTATTAAGGCATTTTGTCTTTCTCTAAAATCACATAAAGACCTTCCCCGTGCTCCTCCCGCTGGGCAATAAAAAGCGAAAGACAATCCACGGCTGAGCTGGTTGCTCTCTAGCTGGATGGGCAAAGCGCCTCGTTAGGCACAACAAAGTGCTCTCCTTAACCCCGGGCCATCCGCGGAGGCCAGGGCAATCAGGCCAAGGTGAAAGGAGGCGGCTGAAGGGAAGGGCTGGGAGCAGCGGCCACCCGCACCACGAGCGGAGCAAGCGGGAGCTGAGGACGCACCGGGCAGAGCCGGCCGCAGCAGCGTTAATGCATCTCGGGATGTATCCCCATCCCGGAGCAAAAAAGTGGAAATGGGGTTGCGGTGGGGGAAGCTGCGCTGCGAGAGGTGGGTGTCAGCGCAGCCTGGACCCCGCACGAGCACCCCACCGCCAGCCCCGGCCTTGCAGGAGTGGAGCGCCCATCCAAGCCAGCCAAAGAGGTATTTTGGAAAATTAATCAGTCCAATTTGAAATGTGATTGATTGAGGATTGAAAGCCACAATCCAGCAAGTCCTGGAAAACGTAATAGTCTAAAACCCTATTAATTTTTCATGTTCTTTTTCTGTTTTTTTTTTTCCCCCTTTCCCTTGTGGAGGTGGCTTCGTGCCAGGACGTTTATGTGTAAACAATTCAGCTCTCTCCTGGCTGACTCAGTGCACTGGGTGCAGGAGGCTTTGGAGCCGGTGAGACCCTGCTGCCCCCAGCGCTCTTGGTGGAGCGGGGATTTCCATCCTTCGCCTGCTTCCCCCAGAACCCTGTTTTCCAAAATGCACCAACAAGGAGAAAACGAAGGGGAAGAGCCTCATGGCGCTGAGCTTGCCAGCCCGGGCTGTCCCCAAACCTGGAAGCAGGAGTTCTGCTCCTCCTAAGCAAGTATGTATCGCGGCAAATACAGTAACACACATGAGCATGTGCATCCCCTCCGGTCACCGAGCAGCTGTGGGGCCACCACAACTTTCAGAGCTGGACAACAGAGAGGAGCAACATGAACATCAGGTTCAGCGCTGGCACCTCCTTGGCTCTGAAGATTGTCCTCTAAGGCGGTCAGTAAACCACTGCTCTGAAATGAAGGGTACATTTGGTGTCCACAAAGTCCAACATATTCCTGAATGCACCACAGCAACCATTTTGTGCAGCAATGAAACAAACCTAGATGCCACCCACGGAGGGAGCCCAAAGCCAGCGATGTGGTTTAGCTGCTCGTTTGAGCTTTGGTCCAAAGCTACCTGTCAAGCATTTTGCCAGTGGTCTGGCTGTGTAATTAGCAATCGATGTGAGCGTAAGTTGCAAGTGGCGCTGTTAGTATGAAAATATTTCTGTTTTCAACAGATCTATTTTGATTTTTGGTTCCAAAGTGAAAATGTCTCTATTTGTTCAACATTTGTTGTTGGCCTGTATATTTGGTTGGGGTTTTTTTTTGACACAGTGTCAACATTTCTCAAGTGGGAAAAAACCAACATAGTTTAGTTTAAAAAAAAAAAGACCAATTTTCTGCCAGCAGCATCCATGGAAATGTTTCAAATAGGCCTCTGATGAAGTAATCTGAACACATGCCATCAGACCCAAGATCTGACCTCTTCCAGTAGCCCTTGTTGGACTGCTTCCCTGGGGAAATGAGACGAGGCTATAAAATCACACCTTCTCTGTGTCTGTTTCTCACCTTTCCACCATCAAACTTTGGCATACCTGGGCAGATTTCAAGCACAGATGGGATGAGATTTTGTGACAAACTTCTCAAAAATTGCAGTCCAGATTCAATTATATTTGGTTTTCTAACTGAAGAAAAGGTGGTAGGTAGCAGGAGTTTGGCTCTTACTAGACACAAAAGAATCTCAAGTGCATGAAACCCCTTAAAATTCCCAGCTGGCGGGGGCCCATCAGTTGGAGTTTGCACCTTTCTCGCCTGCAAGTCAACCAAGGTAAGTCAGATGTACTTTGAGCAGAAGCAACCCTTTTTTCCTGCCTCATCTAAAGTGCTCTGCCTGCCGCATCCGTGGAGTCACCCTTGGGACAGCGTTTCCCATGGTAGCTTGCCACATGTGTCCTCTGCCAGGCCAGCCTCGAAAACTCAATGAAATGAGGATAAAGCAAGCGATTGATCTTCATCCCAGGGCCAGGACGCAGCTCTCTGCCAGGTTTTCAGTTGGATTTTTTTCCTGTGGGACTGTGGGGCCGGTTTTACAGTGGTGCTACATCATGCTGTGTTTTCCCTGGGAACTCTTGCTGTTCCCAGCGTTTTGGCCACAAGACGGATCAAACCTGGCTGTGGCCTTAGGGTCCCTGTGCGTTCATCACTGTGCTGGGTCGCTCCAGCCTTTATTAGGACTGTTTATTTATGTCCTGCTCTGCCCCGAGAGCCTTTCTGAAGTGTCTTTGCTATCTTCGGCAGCTCCTGTTAAATCTAGAAGACAAAGCATTAGTACTCTCCATGAGGGTTTTTTATTTTTAATAAAATCTGCTTGTGCTCTTCCCCGAGGGACTTGTTGAAGTTGCGAAAGTCAAAGATAAAATGTTCTAGCTGGTGTTTCCTGGAGAGCGATGCTGTGTTTTCTCGTGAAACTCCTTTAATGAACATCTGTAAAGGGCAGAGATGGGACTGAGGCACAATCTGTGGTCTGAGGACCTCTGAACCCCAGAGATGTTGGCAGCCAGATCCAAGTCCATTCTTTCCAGCTCTTCTTCCAAAAGCGTTCCTAATGGGCTGAAAGAAAACTTGAAAGGGAATAACTACAACATGGGAGAAAAACCAAAGCCTGTTTTCCTTCCCAGCCTATGCTTTGTGGCTGTCTTCCAGCTCCCTGCAGATCTCAGGACCTTCACAGGGCCACACGAAGAGGTTCAGGCTCGTTGGAGGAACAAGCTGATGGTGCAGAGGCTGTAAAGGTAATTTCTACACCAGGCGAGAGGCAAGGTCCCTGAATCAGGACCTACCATGCAATGAAACAATACTATCTGCAGGAGAAGCTGAGGGGTAGCTTAGCTCTTGGTTACTCATCAAGGCTAATGAGCTGATACACATGCTGGGCTAATGAGGCTGCACTCTTGCTGGTCCTGGAGCGAGCAGTTGCTCAGGGGGCTCTGCCCTGAGCTGCACCGTGCGGGAGGGAGGGAGACACTTACAGACCGGGGCTCCCTCACAGACCATTTTGACAGGGAGAAAATGTATTTCATCCTCATCAAATCCTTGCCAGAAAATGTCGACTTGAAATGTCGACAGGAAAAAAACCCTAATAAATAAAAGGAAGCACTGTTTTCTTTCATATGGTTTGATTTGTCAATGTTTTCTGGACTGAAAGTTGACTTTTTATCATTTTTTTAACTCTCTTCTGTTACTAGGACTACGTAACACCCCAGTTAGTTAAATACCTTTCTACCAGCATCCATGAGTGCACCCCATGCGTAGCAGGGTTGATACTGTTTTGGCATGAAAAACATATCCCCCAGTGCCCCCGGCAGTATGGGGACATGTCCCTGTGATGGGGACTGGCCATGATGTCACAGGGATGCGGTGGCAAGGGGCAGAGGAGCCGCCAGCAACACTGATCTCTGCAAACGAGCAGGATGTTGTGCATCCAGATCCTTCCTACGGGTACCCACCATCTCATCAGTCAGTCCTTGGAGAGCCAGCCATGCGCAGTGCCTCCAGCAGGAATATGGAGCCCTCAGCCAGGCTGTGCCTCCACAGCAGTCTCCCAAACCTTCCCAAGCTCTTGGGTTTGCCTGCAAACCAGGGCTGGAGAATGGAAAAAGGGAAATATCGGTGTTCTGAAATGCCAGAGAACGCCACTACGTCACTACGGTCTCTCCTCGTCATGCCCTGGGTGCTGGCACTTATCAAAGGAGCCTGGTCCAGAGGAGGGGTGCACGTGCACAGCGTCACTGCCCGGGGACACCACCCTGCCCACTGAGGGTACATCAGCAACTGGCTGACCCCAAACCACTCATTCTTGGGGAGGAGGACTTACAATGAAAAAAATCACATTTTCTGTGAAAAACAGTACTTTACACACAGACATAAGCTTAAACCCAGCTCCAGTTTTCTACTGAAGGAGACGTTTTGATAGAAGTTTTCATCTGCCCCACTCCAAACTTTATACAGGCTCCAGCCATAAACTCTGACCCTACCAGGACTTCCCATTCAGCTTTGAACAAGTTCCTCCTCATCCTAGGAGCCAGTGCAAAGGCTGGGCGGAGAAATGGCTTTCTTGGCACCCAGATCTCTTTTCTGATTATTATTCTGGTCATTCACCCTCTTTCTCTCTCAATCTTGAGGAAGGAGCAGTGATTTTGTGAGTTGGAACTTGGATGTATTCCCAGCTCCTTCCCCCCCCCCCCCCCCCGTTAATTAAAACTAATAAATCTGCTCAACAGAGTTTGCAGAGCAGGGGGACAAGGTACAGTTATCTTGACACAGCAAGGCCATCTCGCTCGTTCCGCCACACCTTTTATTTATTTAATTTATTCACGTATTTATTCAGTACTTGAGCCCGTTCCAGAAATATGCTGCTGATCTGAATTTCTCGTCTATGCTACGTGCAGGCTCTTTGCCTTTCTTTTACAAGGAAGCAGTCCCACAGGAGCTGCAAATAATCAACAATTATCATGGCATGCATCCCTAGACATAATTACAGACAATCCAGAGTAGCCTGGAAACAAAGGGAGTCCATGTTATACGAGACCTACTCGGTCTATTTGTCCTCACGGGCCCCGTACCCTCCATAGTGTAACGGGAGATGAAACCCCAGGTTTTGGGGTGCAGGGGGGTTAGTGCCGTGCTCAGTCCTTTGTACTGATTTGGGGGATGCAGCAGGAAAAGCCAAAAAAAGGGATCACCTCCCCACACTTGGGTGTTTAATGCCATCTGAGATGAGCCCAGAGAGCCAGATCGTACCTGCCAGCCCTGGGAAGGTACAGGGTCCCGAAGGGCTCTAGGTACCTATGAACTATCCCCCGTGTCCTTCTCCAGCATGGTAAATATGTCCTCCAGGAGGACAGAAGTGGCCTCCGAATTAGGTGTCCAGTTCAAGATGGGACAGGCAGGATTTTTTTGGAGAACCTGCCCATCCCCAGCTTTGCAGGTCCTCCTTGCCTATGGGGAGCGGGTGGTGGTTCCTCCTCTCCGGCACTGTGCTGCTGCCGGAGGGGAGGACTGAGGAGAAGGGTGACCCAAGGGTGCCGTGGAGCCCCTGGCTGACTTTCAAAGGCAGAAGTTTGTGCAAAATGGCTTTGCTCTGAAGTCCTGCGGTCTCCTCCTCCTCGCCGGGAGGAAGGCAGTGCTGGTAGCTATAGCAACCAGACCTCCTTCGCTCCAGCCGCCAAACTTCACCCAGATGGGCTTGGGCAAAGAAATGAAGAGGGACGGGAGAATGCAAATGACCTGCAATCCCTCCAAACCCTTCCGATCAATATTATATTAATTTTAAACCATGGGAGCTAGGCGAGACATGTGTAAGGATACAGGAGCAAATCCCAGGCAGCATGGATGATGGAAAAAAAGCAAAGGGAAAGGCACGAGACAGAAAAACAAGATGATGATCTGTATATTCCACCCCCCTAGCCTCCAAGCAGGCTCAGAAGAGGCCGTACTAGTGTCATCTGGAGGGTAACAGCTTTAATTAGTGATTTAAGTACCCTCCACAACAGACTTTGCTCTCTTGATGCTCTTGGGAAATGGCTACGCCGCATTTGTTGAGGCGAAGCACATCCTTCCCCTCTTCTTCCCCCTCTCTGGCACATCAGCACGACGCAGCAGCGGGGTATCGGTCACCTCTGAAATGGTGCTGTGCCCTTTCCGTCCGTAAAGCAGAGCTGTGGGGGGAACAGCAGCAGCCAAAAGTCGTGAATGTCAGCCTTTGCGGCTGTGTCTGCCAGTGCAATGCTCCACGTTCACCTGCCCCAACAACAACCATTGCAGTGAAATTTGAGTCCAGCAAAACGGTGGCCAGTTATGGGACAGGACATCCAGGCTCCCTGTTCAATGGTCCCTGCACGTTCCCATCCCCTGCCCTGACCAGCACTGGGGCTTTTCTACTCCATCTTCGTCCTTCTCCTCTTCACAGGATTTCTCGCGGCTGTCGTTCCCACCTCTTTGGCTTGCTGATGGCTGTTCAAACAACCCTGCAGCCTCTTTTAGCCCCTTTCTCCGAACTGGGTGAATTCCCTTTTCCTGCTTTACAGATGGGGAAACACAGGCAGGGAGCAAAGGACTTGCTCAAAGTCATCCATTGACGACCAGTGGTAGATGCAGGAATTGACCCTGGGACCTTGAGTCTGAGTTTTATATCCCAGCTAGGCTGCACAGCCTGGAGATTTCTCCTATGCAACAATTCTTTTTTCTATTTCAGATGGCTTTTCAGCCAAAACTAAAGGGAAAAAAAAGGAAACTTTGACTTCTGGAAGAAAAGTTACAATTTTCTTTGCACTGAACCCCCTGACTCAGTTCTCCAATCCACTTAAAGCGCTTAAGTGTTGATTTTAGAAAGTTAATCGTTGCTTTTTTGAAACAATCAGTTTTTAGAGAAAGCTGTTTATACAGATAACCGCCATCCTTCTCTCACTTGAAGCAGCAGCTGTTGTGGGAGACAGCTGAAATGGCAAACACGCTCTCACTCAATCCATCACCCAGACACAAGGAAAGAAGAGCTACTTAAGTTAAAGGACAATGTTTGCATAAGAGGAGCTAGGCCACAAATCAATTCACGCTGGAAGTGAGGAGAAGGTTTTAACCAGAGCGGCGAGCTCCTGGAATGATCTTCTGATGGGATCAGGGGATAAGAAATATCACCCTTTTCTAAGATGGAGCTCAAACAGGTGAGTAAGTTCACGCAACATTGCACGTGATGGCGCTGACTTCGACTTGAGCGAATCAGAAAGATCTGATGTCATATTTCTGTTTCATGCCAGAGGCCTCTGGGCAGCTAGAGCTCTACCTAATGATCTGTGCTGTATGGAAAGAAACTTAAAGAACATTCACTATTGAATTTCCATAGTCTTTCCCATCCTATTTGCATTTAAAACTAGCTTTCAGATGCTGTGCGTGGGACAAGACACACTTCTGCTCAATACTCGTCCAATTTTCCCTGTTGTGGATTCAGGCTGGCGGCACCGATTGCTATCGATACAGATGGAGTTGCGTAAGAATCCAGAGTTTTCTGGCCCAGAGAAATCTTACAGGGAAATAGCTGCAGTGGTACTGAATGCTCTGGCTGAGCCAACACATGGCAGGGCGAGTATGGTGTTTCTGATTACTGAAAAACAAAATTATGAGAATCTGGGGGGTTGAATCTTTTCCCTTTCTTAAACTGGGACAAAAAAACCAATTTCTGGCCCAACCATTAATAGTTATTCCAAAGAGAATTGATCTCAAGTAGCAAGAAACATTTTGCTTCAGCTATTTCAAAGCATTATTTTTCAACCTTTGCAACCTTGTTATTAAAATGCTTCTATTTTTTAGAAGAAATTGATCTACATCTTAAAACAGTAGAAAAAGTCACTTTGAATTTAAAAAAAAAAAATCCCATTTGAAAATGTCAGAGTGGCTGAAGAGGGAAAGCTATCGACAGACAATGCTGAGAAGGCTAAAGCCTCTTTCAGTTTAGTCTTTACTAAACAGATCAACTGTGAGTTGGTGTCTGACACAATTAACGCTGAGGAGTAAGATATCAGGCTAGGAAGGGACAGAAGAGTTTTGAGCGTACTTAGCTAAGGCAGGCATTTTTGAATCGGCTGTGCCGTGCCAGCTCCATCCCCGGGCACATCGAGAACCACCGAACACGATTTCGGAGCCAACACAGAGATATTTGAGAAGATGACGATGCAAAAACGTAGAAAAGGGCAGATGCAACACCTGCCTTTTCAAAAGGGGAGGGAGGCGAATGAGTTTACCTCTAATTTTCAGAAGCATACTGAGAGCGAACAAAGCCTATGCGAGCACCAGGAAGAACACAGGAAAATGAATAACAGCCAACATGAATTTGTAAAGACCAAATTGGGTCAAACCAATCTAATTTCCTCCAAAGACAGGGTGGCAGGGCTGGTGCTGGGGGAAGATGCAGGATATGTCATCTGTCTTTACTTCAGGAAGGCTTTTCAAGCTGTCTCCCATGACATTCTCATCAGCACGCTGGGAAATGGCTCTGTCTTGCAATTTGGCTGTACCTAGAGAGGGATTATCAATGGTTCCCTGTCAGAAAGGAGGGATGTGTCTAACAGGAGTCTGTCTTGATCTGGTACGATTCGGTATTTCAATTAACCTCCCCGATGATGGAAGAGGGGAGATGTTTATTAGATCTGCAGAGGGCTCACCCCAGGAAAGGCTACCAGCACTTTGGCGGACACGAAACCAAATTCAGAACCAGACTTGAGACCCAGTGATGGGAAACTGGAGAAAGGGCCTGAGATATCCTATAAAGCTGATGAAATTCAGGGAGGACCAGCGCGCAGCTCGACGGCAAGTCGCTCACACAAACACCAGATGGGCTACAACGGGCTGGGCAGCAGCTCGGCGGAAAAAGATCCAGGGCTGTATTTGATGGGAAGTGGAACAGACTGTGGCAATAAAAGGCAAAGGGTTGACTGCAGCGTTGTCTTAGAAATGGCTCAGAAAGAGCCTCCTCCAGACAGGGGAGTGAAATACAGAAGCCCTCTGGGGCTTTCTGACCTCGTTTCTGTTCAATGGTTTGGGTCCAGCAAAGGCAACTTTGGCTGCCACGGGGTTTGGTTTAAATACACAGCTATTTCCGCCAGGAAGTTTCCAGTTCTCTTTCTTCTTTCTGCTGAGCATAATTTCCATTCCGTGCCCAACACTGCCTCCCTTGCTCTTTTGATCTTTCATGTGGAGCCAGGGATTAATATCGTTTCAACACCATTTTCAGAAAAATCAGTAAATTGCATTTGTGTCTCACTGGAGGATACAGGCTCCAGAGCAGCCTTCTCCTTCGGGGAGACGTGGAGTGATGGGGCCACTCCGACGGGCTGCGACCAGAAACCTGCCAGGAGAAGGAAGATTCACAGTCTCTCAGATCTCAGTGATGGCTCTATCCTTTAGCAACTCTGCTGTAAACATACGCTGAGCAATAACTGTGCATGCACAAAAAAGGCTGTTGCTAATAGATTGTACTGCTTGTTGCTACTCTACTAAGAATGTCCTGCTAATTTTTTGTTTTCACCAAATTTTCCACTTGAAATATGAGAGCGGAAATGAAGGCGTGAGCTGCATCAATAAAGAGAGGCAGAGCTGCTGCTTTGCCTTCGGCTCTGCGACACCGGCGGGGATGGGAGCTCGGAGCCCGCCAGGATCGCCTGGGTGGGTCCTGTAGGACCCCGTGCCATAGCTCAGACCTAAAATGATCTTAGCCCTGGCAAACTCCACCCAGAGCCTCGTCCCGGGCTGCAACAACCATGAAAAAGGAAAGACAGGGCTGAAAATTGCCAGACCAACCTACTCAGCCTTGTGGAAAGTAGGGCTTGTTCTGGTGGCTTTGCAAATAGTAAAAAGCCAACAAACAACAAAACAAGACCAACCAAACCCAACATACAGTCTAAGCCTTAGAAATAAGGAATGATGCTGCCAATCTTGGGAGACAAGGGCTTCTTTGGAGAGAGAAAGACAGACGATAACTGAGCAAGCATTGCCATTTCTAGTGGTGTGGTGGCTGAGCTTCAAGGTCAAACTGACAAAGGCTATTTGTTTCACTCAAAAGCCAAACTTTTTGTTTCCCAAACGCACCTTCCTCCAGCCGTATTTCACACAAAGCCCCTGTCCTCGTGCGGTCAGCTGCAAAGCAACACGGGGAGGACCCAGACAGCAGAGCCCCATCAAACTGTGCTGCCATTCAGCAGCACTCGGCAAGGAGATTTAAAGGCTATTGTGGAGAAATCCTTTAAATCCATCCGTGTAGTGTATGAACAAGAAAGGCAAATGGGTAACTGGGAAGCGTTTTGACACTGGGAAGGAATACAAATCAGAAGGGCTGCTGGAGCTTTACTGTACAACACTTTGCGTGTTGTTGCCAAAATCCCTGAATCTTACCATTTTCAATTGACTAAATTATCTAGGAAACAGCAGCAGGGGCAGCTCCCAGCTCCTGCGTTTAGGGGATGCTCGTACCTACCTGCTCGCCTGGCCTCTGCACCTGAAGCATCTTCACTTGGCAGGGCAGAGGACCCAGCCGGCCCCGCAGCCCCCTTCTGCTGCAGACACCCCAACTGGCCCACAACCGCAGTGGGGCTGGAGTTTGGGGTGCGGTGGGGGCCCTGGGGTCGTCTGGTACCTCCAAAAGAAAGCCAGCAAGGTCATGCACAGAAAAATGCACCGATCACGGGGGAAAGGACACGGGGGCCTGAATTCCAGAGCTGTCAGAGCTGTATCTGGAGGGTGGGAGACTGCTAATACTCCCCTCTTGGGGAATCGGCAAACTACCCAAGCCCCAAACCTGGGAAGGTGCGGGGGTCTGGATGAGTGTGCACGGGGGCACGGGTGAGTGTGCATGGAGATCCAGGTGAGTGTGCACGAGCAGCTGCTGATGGAGAAGGAGTAAGTGAGGGGAGAGCCTAGAAGTGTTTAAACATGCAAACAACACACAAACCTCTTAACAATCAGCACGGATGGAAATATTGATGGTTGCATTAAAAGTAAATATATTTTTAATTAAATCATTTTCCCCTTCTCCATTCAAGGGGCGTGAAAGCACTTATAAAATTAAACTGCTGCTTGAATTTCTCTCTCTCTCTCTCTCCTCTGACACACGCCAAGACTACAATTTCCCCCTCTACCTCCCCACCATTGCCACTACCCCACAGCACCACCGGCTTTTGGCTCTTTAACCCCTTGTTGGCATCCCAGAAAACATCAAGGTTAGAGCAGAGCAGCTGATTTTCTCCCCCCTTCTCTCTCCTCCTTTCCCTCAGTCCCAGCTCCGGCACAGCTCTGAAGGGCTCATTAATCAAAAGGCAATTAATTCCCCATCATGGGGGCAAATAACAGATACAGACGTTCAATAGCCGCCTTCTTCCATGCTCGAGTGTTTCTCTGATTCCTGCAAACTAAAAGAAAAAGAAGCCAAAGCAAAAGAAACACCAAATGATTAAACGCTTCATTAACATCCTGCAAAGGCGGGGAGGCCACAGCTTATTTATCTCTGTCGCCAAAGAGACAGATAGTTCAGAGATGTCGAAATGGTTGCCAAAAGTGGGGTGCAAATCGGGGTGCGGGTGGTGAGATCCCCTTGCCCCGGAAGGTCTTGTGAGCATGAAACATCTACGAAACAGGACTGTTTCCCCCCAGAATGTGGGAAAAACTCCCTTTTTCTTTTCCTTCCTTGGCCCCCAGGCTTTGAGACGGGACGCTGCTCAGTCTTTCTCCATCTCGCCCTAATCCCAGACCCCCGCTCTGCTCCCAGCACGTGGCCCTGGTCTCTGTGAGGACCATTACACATCACACCAACAACCCACTATCCTTAAAATATAACTAATCAACAAGTTCATGATGTGGAAAAGAAGCTATTGCTCCTTTTAATTTTGTTGCTGAGGAGTCAAGAAGTGACTAAGAGTTTTGATACGTAAAACCGTAGGTTCTCCCAGCCCTTGTGTCCGAATCAATTAGCCAATGATTGCTGCCTATAGAAAAATTAAGAGTAAACTATTATATTAGTTATTTAATCACTGAACTTACAAAAAACAAGGCACGTGATTCAAATGCTCAGTTGGTATCATTAATCATAGTTTGTAGCAGAAAATAATTTTATATTATTAAAGCAATTACCATGTAATCATTTATGTTAGCAAAAATTCATTAATCTTTATTCATTATTCAATCAGATCACATTATTTTAGCCTATTCCATCTAACTTGCCTTTTCACAGTGGTGCAAAAAAAAGGGGGAAAAAGTGACAAAAGGAACTTTTTATAATACTAAACTATAAGGCTTGGCAGAAATTACTTCTAAATATAATTAATGTAAAGGCATTATGTCTGCAGGAGGGACAGCACAAACGTCGTCCTCTCCACAGCATTTATTTGCTATTTCTCTATACCTCGGGCTGCAATTCCCAAGGGCTCAGCGCTCACAACTTGGAGCAGGGATTTTTTTTTCCCCTCCCTTTTATTTAGTCACCTGAATAAATTGCCAGATTGTGTGTTCAGAAACCAGCAGCTCTCATTGTGAGCCTGATGGGCAGATTAGCAGAAAAATTCAGCTGCATCGAAAGCAGGAGAGCAAAGTGTGGTGCTCCCCATCAAAAACCTGACCGAAAGCCCTCCACCCCTTCCACCCCACCAGCCCACCGGGACGTGCAAGCGACTGGCAACTCTGCTTGTGGTTTGCAACCTCGGGGTTCGGGGTCTGACAGCCAGAACTAAGCCTCCCCCAAGAAAATCAAAGCTGCAGAGGAAGCTGAGCTCTGCCAATCTGGGTCAGGCTCTTATCTGCTGGCAAGCAAAAAGAAATTGGCCTGACTTTTCTTTTTTTTTTTTTTTAATCTTCTGAGATGAGTGAAACTGCAGTGCTCATTATTATCGTTATTTTACTTTAATAGTCAAAGAGGTTACCAAAGATCTTTTGATTTTATATCCATGAATTTATCTTGATAGTTTTTCCTCCATGGGAAAAAAAGGAAGAAAAAAAAGCAAGCTTCTCCCAGGAGACGGCGGTTTCAGGCTCCTTAGCATGCCACTTACAAACCAGGTGCCTAAACCCTGGTTTGGTTGGTGAACAGATTTTCCTCCAGTCCCTCTCCTCAGGGAAACACAAATTTGTCTTCAAAACATCACTGCAAAGTAGGACAGTAATGTTCATGCTATTTTGCTTCTAAGAGAGCGTGAGCAGATTGCCCAAGGTAGTTGAGGGGGTGTGTGATGTATTCAGGAATAAGACCTGGGTCTTCAGCTTACTCCCTTCCTTAGCATGCTCTGGAGTCAAGCTTCCCCTAAGATCAGGGGCAATTAAATGTCCCCTCAGCCCCAGGGGCCATGCTGAGTGCCGTACGGGTTTGGGCACTGGCCGTCCCACACAGTAGCACCAGGTTGGTGCTCAAGCTCCTGTTCTCTGCCTCGGAGCTGCTTTTCATGCTAGGTGGATGCTGTAGAAGACAGAGTGACATCTCTGTCAAACTCCCCTTCAAAGTCTTTGTGCCATAATTCTGGCTCGGATCCTGCCTTTTTGTGGTCATTCTGAGTTATCCTGAATTTCCTGGGAGTTTCAGCTCTCCCCCTGCCTGCCCCTGCTGCAGCCCGGGGACTTGCACAGCTCTTGGCACAGCGCTGTCGAGCACCTGGTGTGCTCGGCCCCAGCAGTTGATTCCCACATTTCTGGCCGTGGGGCTGGCATGCAGCCCTGCTGGGACCTTGCTGACGGCGGTATCTCAGCCACCTCGGAGGAAGAACAGGGGCAGAGCCGTTTATCAAGTGAACAGAGTGCTTAGCAAGACCAACCCGGGGACATTTACATTTTATTTGGGTGCCTTTCAGAGGGAGCAGGGCAAAAGAGCCAGGTCCTAAGGAGTGCGGAGGGGATGAGATGGATGAAGAAAAGCATAGCCGTGGCAAAACACGGTCATTTCCAGGGCTCTCTGGAAGACCTCTGAGTGCTATCCTTTCCAGAGGTGGGATCTCCACCTTCTTTTATTCTTTTTCCCCATGGCTGTAGAATTGCAGCTCCTGCTTCCTTGCCATGTTACTCCAGGTTTGCATCACTGTGATACGAAATTGGAGCAAGAAGAGGGTTATCTGGTCCCAGTGTTTGCATTTTCCCCATTGCCTGTCATGCCCAGCAATGCCAAGGAAACTCAGCCAGCTCTCCCCAGCATATGTTGGCAGAGCACCACAGGGTCAATAAAAATGACCAGTTCAGCCCACGGAGGGATTGACTCACATCACCCCAAAAAGTCACGATTTGGATTTACGAGGCAGAAGAAGCAGCTTCGCCGAATGCGAGAGGCAATTCAGTCTCGACGTAAATAATAAAAAAAGAGCAATATTGTTTTCCTTTGGAGCATGTAACAGGTTGTCATGGGGAAGGCGTGTGGGCTTTTTTGCAAAGGGAGCATTGCTGATGACCTTTGGATAGCGTTTGCTCAGAGCCAGCTGCTGCATTCAGCACATCCCTGGGCTTTGTGAATCTACAGCCTCGCGGCTGCGGCTGCTTTGAGTGAAATGCTGCTCAGCCCTCTCTTCCCCTCTTGCTTCAAAACCTGACTGTCAGATCTGCATCTCCATGCTTCTTCCAGAACCAGAAGAAACCTCTAATATGCCATCCTGAAGAGCTGGGACTAGTGCTTGGTATTGCATAAAAGTCACCGAGTCCCTGGAAAAATGTCCCCTTTGGACAAAAAGTCTAATAAGCAACTGAAATTTGCCCCAAATCAAGTCTGTAACAGTCTATAACATGGCTTCTAAACCCATAACTGAGCTGGAGCACTGCACCTGCAAGCCTGCGTTACACCACCGGTACCTGTAACTGTGGCACTGACCCGTGCTTTGCTTGATGGATAAAGCAGAGGATCAACAGCTCATGTTTCTTTCTCGGTTTTGGCAATGATCCACCCAATGATTTCAGGGCTTTAACTACTTATTGCTTCGGTTTCTGGGAAAACTCCAGGAGATAAAGGCTTACACCCGGCTTCCACCCAGTGCTTGGAGATATGGAGGTGGGATGTATGGTTTACATGTGCAGGGAAACTGCTCCATTCTCAGGCAGTTCTCCTCCATGTCCCTCTGTGGACAAGCAGAAATTTCCTGCACGTTTCCTAAGGAATGGAGCCATCTCTAGGACATGCTCCCGGGGTACCTCAGGAGGGAACACGGACTCTTGCAGCCGTCAGGCATGGATGTTGCTCGGCATGGGGTTGAATCGGGTTTTGAGGCTGAGGCGGGAGGTCTGACTGCAATCATATCTCCCACCCATTTTGCAGGCTTGGTTTAGTGCATCTGTGGTATGCTCTGGAAGCAGCTTAAAGAGATTTTGATAGCATTGCTGGGAGAAAATGAACCTGTTAATGCTGCTATTTGCTGCAAAAAGGATTCACGCCCAGAACACTTTCTCACAGCAATGATCATTTTTAGCTGTGAGAATGAATTAGCCTTCCACTGAAAAGCTATCTGCATGGGAAAGAGGTCAGCTAGGAGCAGCAAAGCGATTATTTGGGGGTAAGGCCCTGTCCCAGCCTTGAGGAGATGTGGGTTTAATTCTCATTTTTAACTCTCAATTTCCAGCCACCCTCTGCACCCTTGAAATCTCTTTGTCCCCAGCTCTAATGATTAGGGGCAGTGCCCAGCGCTGAAGGGCGCAGGGGCATCACAAGGGCTTTAAACATACCTGCAGATAACCTGCTGCTCCCGTCTTGCTAATAAAAGCTCTGGGTTTATTCTGGCAGGACTGGTTCATTTAATCATCTTCAGATTGCTGAGTTTGCTTACAGCAATTTAACGACAACTAGTGTGAGATCAATGTCACTAACCATGGGCACTCGCTCATCGGCAGCCCCTCGGCTGATCCCAGGCAACCCCTGCACCCAGTCCTGCTTTGCAGGTTGATCCGCCCGGGTCTGAACTAGGGCCACGATCTGTCTGGCTCCTCTGGTAGGAGTTAATTGCAGGCAACTTTTCAATAGGAAAGAGGCCAAAAAGATAATTATCCCTCTGGCCCTGGTTCTGAGTGTACCAACCAGCCCTTGCCTCGGCAGGCCACTGGGAAGGGGGCTGGTTTGGTCTCCAGGGAATAAGGCATGGGATCTGCCTGAAAGGGCTTTATCGCATTTTGGCCCCATCCATGGTCACGCAGATGCTGGTGCTTGCTCCACTCATCCAACCCTTCCATCCCCGGGCTGGGCTCCCATGCACGGGGCTTTTCATCAGGGGGTGGGTTCACCCAAGACAAGGAGAGCTTTGTAAGGCAGGAGTTGGCATCTGCTCCCAATGGGACAGGAGTCCAGGACAGACCTTGTCCCCTCCACTGCCCAAATCCTGACCAGGCACCGGGAGCAGCATCCAAGGCCGGCTCCTCCAGGCTGGGCACGATGAAATGCAGGTCTTCACTGCCTCTTCTGCTGGCTCTGATAGCCCCCGTTGGGTGGTAAGCAAACTTTTCTCAACCGCACCATTTATTTCCTTCTCCAGCTTCCTGTGTTACTAATTATCTGAAAGAGATTGATAAACCCGCCAGTTGCCGCTCTGGTTACAGGTCACTTACCACGGTAATAAGAAGTGCAGAAATCAATAGCCATAAATAGCGGTTGGGAATCAAATTCCCTGAACAGTACTTTAAGTGAGGAGAAGGTTTAATTACGCCGTTGTCTGGCTTACTTTGCCCTGGAGGAGCAGGACAGAACTGAGGGGAGGCAAGAGGCAACGTGCTCCCAGAATTCAGCCGGTCCTTTATTTTTGGGCCAAGGCTGGAGAAGCCCATAGGTAAGGAGGGACGTTGAGGACTTTGAGAGTCTTCCAAAGCCAGCACAGCTTCATACCACATTTAGCTTCGGGAAGGATTTTAACACTGCCTGTGCAATCCAGAGTGAAAGCTGCGTGTGATTAAAAAACAGGCTGGTGGCAGCCAAACAGGAACAGGTGGAAGGCATACAAAGAAGTAAATTGACTTTTTTTTTAAAGCAAACAAGGGTTTAGACTTGGGACTGCCTCAGCCATGCACTGAGCGCTGGGATGGTCCACCTGAGGATGGTCCACAGCTTTTGGATGCAGAAAGAGGGAGGCTGTTTGCTCTCGCAGGGGTTTGGGATGATGGAGTTGAAGGCACGTGCATGAGCGGCTCCCATCGCTCAGATGTGCAGTTCCAGCAGGAGTGGGAATGACTGCTGGATAGGTTGAACAGGGAAAATGGCAGTGTTAGTTTTTATTACTGTTAGTGATAAACTACTAATTTGCATGTTTAGCAAATCTTGCATGCTTTTGCAAGTTTGCAAAGTGCCAGGCTTTGCTATATGCAGATAACTGATGGCCTTTTTGGAAGAGGCACATTGCTGAAACACTTGTACCCGGCCCTAATGCTAGGGCAAGTGCCTGAAGTTTTCCACAGGTGTCAGACTTTTCTGGGTATAAAAATCCCTGTCTCCAACCAACTCCAAAGTCCCTTCTCTTCCTGGTGGAATGAGGTCTAGAGGTGGTGGCAGACTCCAGCTCACGTGGGACTTCTTAAGGAGGGGTGGGAAATAAAGGAAAATCTCCCCAGTCCTCCAGCCCAGCTGCCCCTCTCAGCTGCTGTCCTGCGCTTCCAGAGCAGCTGAGTGCTGCAGGACCATGGCGTGCCAGGTCTCCCTCACCCTCTCCGCCCCAGGAAGGCTGGTGGACCCTCCAAGCAGAGCCCAGATGCCAGGTTGGAATGGGAAACCATCCAGCCAGTTCCCCACCGCTACCTCCCAAACAGCGAGAGTCCAGCTGGAACAAGGAAGAGTTTCACCCCAGGAAAAAATATTGGAGAAAAAGCCAAGGAAGATTGGCAGCCTTCACGTTTCAGAGATCAGCTTTCCCTCCAACATCTGCTCCCACACCTGGACCCAGACTGGGGCTTGGGCAGCCCTGTCCTGCTGCCGAAGGGAACCAGCTTCTCCTGCTTGCTGCACGGAGCTGATGCTGCACTAAAGTGACGCCCTGGCACCAGCCTAGCGGCAGGAGATTTCCTCCACGCTGTGCTGGCTACAGCGCTCACACGCAGGACTTAGAACATATCCACTACAGCAAAATGCACAGAAACACTGCGAGCAAAGTGGGGAAATGCACCCAAATCACCTCCTGTGCCCTTTGCTCCAGGGCAGCTCCTGAGCCTCTGCCCTGGGTTAGCAGCTCCTTCCCTCAGGGCTGGGTCCTCTACTTTGCTCAGTCTTCCCTTGCTGCTGCCTCCCCAGGTCCCCAAACCCCTTCGTTCCCCCCAGAATCGCCCTGGCACTGCACCCGTCTGTCTGTCTCCTTCGCAGCACCCGCTCTGCTTGTGGCTGCTCCCAGAACCGCTCCTGTAGAGCCCTGCTGTACTTCTCCAGCTATCAGGGTATAAATATGGTATGAAATAAATATTGTCACGGCACATTACCCTGGTCCTTCCTCACCAATACACACTGCAGACAGAGTTATGCATCTATTTATATGTGTATATATATCTAATTATACTATATAAACTGTATATTCAACTCTCTATTGTGTGTATTTAATATAAATGCCAGCTAATTGCCCTCCGTAAATATATATGGGGATTAACCGTATTGAAATTAAATTTATTGGTAATCCTCTTGAAAATAAACACACAAAATAAAATAAACACATAAAATAAAAGCAGAGGATGTTGCAGTTGTTATGTTTGGTTCTTTTCACCATACAAAAGGTTGCGGCTTTGCTAGGCAAGAGCATCGAGGTCTCCGATACTTTTTCCACAGACCCCCCCCGGCAGCCATCGGTTCGTATTGACGGTGTTTGCAGCCGCAAGAGCCCGCGTTGCTCCCGGCGTGCTGGCCCTCGGCTTGAGCCTTGTGTGCGGCGGGAGGAAGGCTTTGGCTGGCCCCGCTCTGCCCCCGGCGGCTCGCTAACGTGGCCGACAGCTGGTCCGGCAGATTGGCGATGGGCTCCGGTGCTTTCCAGCCTGAGGTCACCGCCTCGAATACGGCCCCGGTCGGCAGTGACGGAGGGCGATTACGGCCGAGCAGATGTTTGATAGCATGTGCGAAATGGGCTGGGGGGGCTCGGGCCAGCTCCGGCGTGCAGGTGGCCGTGGCGCAAATCAGCGTCCACGCGGGCAGACCCCATTAACCCCATCAGCCAAGCGGGCAAGGACGACTGCCTGGCACCATGCTGAGCCCACGCCGGGGACAAGCAATGGGGTCTCTCCCGGCGTCAATAAAATCCTCTCCGTAGGAGGGACAGTTCGGCTCTCACATCTCTTTTTCCACCCCGGAAAAAGGTGCCACTTGGCAGCTCTGTTCTTTGGTGGCATCTCTTGTGCTCGAGGTCCACAGGGATTTGCACAAGTCAGCACAAGGAAACCTGCTCAGAGCAATGCCAGCGCAGGCTGCTGTGGGGACCAGGATGGTTTTTAGCCTCCATTATCAGAGGTTTTAAAGAAGAGGGTAGGCGAGCTTCTGCTGGAATTGGTTTATGCCAAAATGGTCTCATACAGCAGATTATATAGCAGGCGTAGTGTGCAAAAGGAGTTACACAGGGCCCAAATCAGTCACTGACAACTGGGCTATATGGAGAGTTCCCCCATCTGATGCCTCAGATCTTCCCCTGCTCTTTTTGACTTCAGCAGAAAACCCCTGACAATGCTAAAATCTGCTGTTTAACAGTTTTGCAACATTATCTGTCTATGCAGCCATCCTGGCTGCTGTGCTGCTAATTATTTGGTTGTGATAATTTTTGTCCTGCTCCTTCATGCTGGCAATGAATGTGCAGCTGCTTGAGGACGAGGGACCCCATGGAGATTTCAGCCTGCATCCGGAAGGGACTGTGAGCCTTTGACCCCTGCCATAAATCCTCAGTTCTTGTGGTTTGGGTTTTTTTTACCAGCAAGACGACGATTCCTATCCACCTTCCTCAGATCATTAATTTATTTAATCCCACGCCTCACCAGTTTGCAGGCCTCTGGCTTCCTGGGGGGGCTCAGGGGGGAGATGCTGCTCCAAGGCCTGTCCAATGTGCTCTGCAGAGCTGCCCCACTGCAAGGGGAGAAGTCACCCAGCCTGTGCTCTCTGTCCCTCCTATCACCCTTTTTGCCCTCTCCTCTGCCATAGACACGAATCAAGGGAAGCTGGGCAGCCTGCAGCCAGTCACGTTTCCTTTCTTTCCTTCCTTCTTCACCACTTCTCCCTGCCAAGTGCCTCCTTTCTCTCTGCAAAGCCCTTAGGGAAAGGCTGCCTTGACTATTTTGAGCCCGTATGTTAAATTAATGTTCTTGCTACTCTCCTGGATCCCGGGTTAACTGACAGGAGCAAAAGACAGAGGGAAGAGGCGCTTCCCCAAACACACATGCACATGTGGGTGCACGCGTGCTCCTGCACACAGCAGCCTCGCCTGGCAGCAGGACAGATGGCTCCTGGGTCTCTCCACTTGACTTGGAGATCTGTCTTTGGGAGTGAAGGAGAAGCGAGATGGCAGAAATGATGACTCGGAAGTGTCGCCTGGTCCAGGTGCCTGGAGGGGCTGGGAACTGGGTTTGACGCTCTCTATGAAAACACCTTGGTCGCCCACTCAGTTCCCACAGCACCATCTCTCCTGGATGCCTGTGGTTGCCCTATGATGGACCTACACTCATTCTCCTTGGACAACTGCAGCAGCTGATTTGGAGCTATTTTCCCCCATTTGACAACCTCTCTCCAAAGGGCAGGTGTCCCGGGCTGCTCCCAGCCCCGTGCCTTGTCCACGAAGCATCTGGTTTCCAGCTGTGGGAATGGGCTGGTGCTGCTGTCCTCCTTATCCTTAATGTCCTCCTTATCCTTAACTGTCCTCGCATTACGGCCTCTGTGGACCAACCACCACGGACACATTCACACCCAGAAGAAAGCCCATGTGCTACCATATGGCCCTGTGTGGTGCTAAACTGCCTCCTTCTAGCCTCCAAAGTGAGCTGCAAGAAAATGCATCCATCATTCATGGAAGCTTCCTCTCCCTTTGGACCAGAGCAACTTGTTTAGGAATGAAAAAAAAAAACCACCACCCCTTGGATCTCTTAATTTGACAGGGCTGGGAGCTAGCAGATGAATATCTTAAATAACTAATGGTGACTCAGAGGAGTGTTAAACAAAGATAACATTGTCACTTCTTCTCTGTTCCTCTTTTGTTTCTTACTCTTCAGCTTTCCTGCCGGTTTATTATCTCTTCAGTTTTCCTTCTGATGATCTTGTTACTATGACAGGATGTATATTATCTTTGGCAGCCTCTTCCAAACGTATGACTTGTTGTATCAATGCATGGCAGGAATAAACAAGACGAATGCATGCAGAGGAATAAAAGCACCTTATGAAATGATGTGACTGCAAGAGGAGAGCTCTGTTTGTCAGCTATGGGGTTTTGGTGGGTTAGGTGGGTGGGCTCCCCACGCTTGGTGTGTGTGAGATAAGCTCCAGGTGGGAGGGCTTCTCTCTCCACTAGCCCATCTCCAGTTTGGAGAGATTTCAAAACTGAATCTCCAGCAGTCCAGCATCTGGGCTGCCTGTTTAATAAATCTGTTGTGCATTGCTAAATACTTCCTAAAGCGTCGTCCCACAGTAGCTGTGTTTTACAGGGGCTAGGGTGATTTGTGTGCTGTATTGCATGAGATCTGCAGTTAAAGACAGCCTTAAGCAACCCTGGGATGAACTGATAATACCAGCAAACACCACTGGCA
Organism: Gymnogyps californianus; assembly: GCF_018139145.2. Classification (NCBI taxonomy): domain Eukaryota; kingdom Metazoa; phylum Chordata; class Aves; order Accipitriformes; family Cathartidae; genus Gymnogyps; species Gymnogyps californianus. The sequence continues at coordinate 5,876,206 of NC_059490.1, read as the reverse complement.
CCACTAGAAGTGCTCGCATTTAGAGGATCGTTGGCTCATTTATTACAAGAACGTGCTGATTGCAAGGTTACCATTTCACGCTGTTATTCCAGCGTGTATTCCAGCGCCTGTTAGCCACAGCTGGAGGTCTGCAATCACCACCCTCCAAGCCTTGCACAAAGCCAAAGCTCAGCGGGACCATCCCAGCCTCCTCTTCAATAAAATACATGCAATAGTGAGGACCGTCCACTGCAGGAACGAACCATCTCCCTCAGATCCAGGCTCATGGTTCCCAAAGACCAGAACCATTCAGTTCTGACCTGTTAGAGAAAGACAGACATGTGATTGGCAACGCTTGGTATTGCAGAAACTTCTTCAAAGCTGAGAAATGTCTGGCTCTGATCTCGTCTGCCTTTTCGTATACATCAGTAGAAAGCCTTGGGGAAGTAGGAAATCTCATTAGGAATTAACTTGGGATCAAATATGACCTCCCAGGTGATTCTGAAAGGCGAGGTCAGTCTAAGGGAAAATTGCTTGATGAACAGAGCCACCTCAGACTTCTTTGAAGAAAAGTACCACATGAAATTTTGATATTACTAAGTATTTAATAGATGTAATTTACAAAGCAGTGTTGCTCCCAATTCCCAGAGTGCTAAAAATCCTGCAACCTGTTTCTTTACAAGAATGACTTCAATTCATTCATGGGTTTTAATGCAGCAAGCTGTTTAACAGCTGCAAAAAATGTTTTAGGACAGGAAGCCTGAGCCCTACAGAAGTGTAGCAGGCTCTGCTATACCTTCGGCAAGCCTGGAGAGTTATGTAGCTCTGAAATGACATGAGGTAATAGATTTTTTTTTCGCTCAGCCTGGTAGCAGCATTACCACAACATGTGAAGTCGTCACAGAGATCTTTGCTCACTCGAGAACTATCAACAGGACAACCAACTTCTGCTCAGGGGAAATTAACAACCCAGAGAGTTCCCCAAAATTCCCTAAATCCCACATTTGCAAGCGTCCCACAGCCATGTGTGAGCAGGTATATCATGTTAGAGAATACAGGTGTCCCTTTGGGTGATGGCTGCATGTCTGGCCGTGTGATAGAGGGAACCAGGACATGTGCTGAGAGTGGCTATCACAACTTTGGTGTGAGCAGGGCTACATCCATCCTGTGACCACAATGCAGGTGTCCTCCAACATCTGATGAGACAAGCGCTCTCCAAGGGACCTGCAACTGCCATGCCTTAATTAGAGGACAGTGACACCTCCAGTCAGGGGGTGGGAAGTCATGCGATATATAAGGTCCTCAGATCCTTCCCATTCTGATTGTGCACAACATCTCAACAGAGATGAAGGCACGCTGCATTCGCACTGGTACCACACGAGGTCAGAGCTTGGTCCCTTGTGACCTGGAGCCCAGAATTCTATCCGGTGTGACACTGGGATGTCACAATGGCAACGCACAACCTCTGCCAGAATCCCGCAAAGCCAGGGTGGATGGCATCCAGCCCCTTGTAGAAGTGTTTTGAAGACGTTAATCATCAGGCAGGACCAAACAGAAAAGTATCCAGGATTTCGGTGAGTCTTCCAAGAACATTAGATTTTTTAATAAACATTTGAGGAGCTTTTCCACTCCTGCTGGGTCCAGGGAGGCCAATGCCAAGTGCCGAGAAGTTTCCATAAAACCAGATGGCCTCAGGAGTGACAGCAGTGAGATAGCTGACTAATGCAAGTCAGCTCTCATTGACCCATCTCAGCTTCCCTGCACACAGATTCCTTGTTGAGAGTTGTTCACGTTGCTACTTGATCAGAACCACTCTCACTGTAGCTTTTCTTACAGCATTTTGGGTTTAGAAGATCTTGGGTTTGTGTCCATGCTGGTGAGCACTGGAAATAACTCACAGGCATGCATGGTGCTGTCCCTGCACGCCCTGCTACAAAGCCTACTCCTCTACTGCTCAAAAGAGCTGTTCCATAGGTCAGCCAGAAGCCTTCCTACAGCCTTCCACCATAGCACAAGCCTCACGCCCTGTCTTCTACCTGGAAATTTGTTTAAAAGCCAGATTTTTTCTCAGTGAACTCAACTGGAAATAACTTGCCTTTTACCCTGACGAATCTCTTATCTGTGAAGGCTGCAAGCACCCACAAAGAGTTTACACAAGTGCCTTGATCAGTCAAAGACATGTAGTTTCAGAAGCTTTCTCAAACCAGAGTGTCTGAACATACTACGTGATAGAGCCAGTTAAAAGAAGGTAATAAGTATGTTTATCAAAAAATAATACAAAAAAACCCAAAACAAAACCAAAAAAAACCAAGGACTTTTCCTTTCATACCAAATGCTTATGAAGAATTTCAAAAATTATTTCTGTGCCTGCTGGAACACAAACAAGAAGATAAAAGAGAAAAACCCTGCTCTTCCAAGCTGGATTTCATTTTGACCAAAGAACAACCTCTTTTCTCATGATTAATTCTCCCTATTCCCTCTGTTACTGGAAGCTGGGGAAAGGGAAAATATAGAAGAACGAGGACGAAAAATATCACTGCGTGCTTCACTTTGATGGCTGTACTGTGCTTGCATTTCTTTTGGAGGTGGAAGCAAACACCATATGCAATGCAATAATGGGATAACGATGGTGAGAAAACAGTAATGAAGTCAGGAGACTTTCCCTGTGATTTGCTGCTTCTCTGCTTGCAAGGTTGAAGCTGTGAAGGCACATCCTGAGGCAATTTCATTTGTATTTCTTATCGCAAAAGGTGGTGCAGGAGCAGGTATGAAGTATCTCTGTCCCTGAAGCTACTGCTAGGGTTTGCCACCTGAACTCGACAGACTGTTGATAGGCGCCAGGGTGGTGAAAAAACCTTCTGGGAGCAAGTTCTGATCCTCTGTAGGAGGCAAGGCCAAAAGCATGCCAAACTAGGCTGGCTGGAATGGTCCCTGCCTCTGTGATTAAGGGGATTCATAAATATTCAGTGTTTCTTGGCAGCTGGGAGTGCTTCAGTTGTTCCAAGTATCTCAAGGGGGATGGGAAAGGCAGAATGAGCCTTAGTATTTCTGACACCCCACAGAGACAATGAACCAGGGAAGGAGAGTGCTCATCTTCTTGCACAGAAGCGTTTCACGTAGGGTGATTTTAATAATTCAGCCTTCGACTGGTCTGTTTAAATGTTTGATGCCTGCGAGCTGAGCTTTAAGATCCGGCCTCCTACGAATCCAAGGAGCTGGACTCCGGTTGGGTGCTGTCTGCCTTCCTCGTTGGTGGTTTAAGCATGTTACCATGGTACGGCCAAAGTCTAAGTAAGAGCACAGATTTCTTCCTTCACTGAATGAAATTCTGGCGCTCTCATACCATGGAAAAAATATCAACCATCCCATTCTGGTTTGCGTTTGGAAGAGAAGAAAAAAGTAGTAATGATGAATAAGGATAAAAATGCTGAATTACGTTCTGCTCATATTAGAGATGCCAACCAATCCTGTAGCAAAATGGATGGAAACCAGGCAACAATCATGAGCGCATTGGTACAGAAAGGGCGACTGGGGCCTTGGGTCAGTCTCCACCAGCTGCAATCAAACCATGTTGTAGCTGAGGATGCTGGTCTGTCTGAGCAGCTCTGGGGTAGCAGAAGGCTACAGAGTCTGCAAGCAGGTCCTACCAGTGCAATGATCTCACTGAGTGATTGCTGCCTCGTGCATTGGTCCCGAACCCCATCTAAGGTAACGTCCCAGCTGCTGCTGTAATCTGCTGGGAGAAGGTCCAGTCCCTTTGGCAGTCATCTCTCTGTTTGCTATAGCTGGGCATTTGGACTGCAGAGGAAGGTGCTTTTTCTGGATTTCTGGACAAGCCCCAGGATATTAGACCTCCTGCTTCCACACAGTGGAGTTGGGATGCTCACATCTCCTTTGACTGATCCGATTTTGGCCATTCTCAGAGACAGGAGACTGTGCCGAACATTCTGAGTTTGGCCAGGTTGGGAGATACCAACATTCAAGGAACCACACCACTTTCTGCTCTCTCAGCCATTGGCACGTCGCCACATTCAGAAACTCTCCATCCCACAGCTAGAGTTTCCCATCAGCTTTTTTCATGAGAGACCCTTCACTTGCATGTGAGATCCTGATCTTGTAAGCCCTTATCCTAAATTATCCATGAAATGTGTGGGCATGAGTTATGTATGAGATGAATTATCCATGAACTGGGTTGGTTGCCTTCTCTCTTTGTCAACTCTGTAGGTTTCTGCCAGGTATCGAAGCATAGAGTAGGCCTCATCGGTTGGGTTCCCCCCTCCCCCCCCCCCCCGAAGAATCTCCATTTTACACAGCGATGTACAAAACCTGGGAGAGCGCTTAAATATTCAGTGGGGCATGACGGAAGAACACAGAAGGCTGCTTGAGAGTGCACAGGGTCAGCCTTTCCCTGAAGATGCACTTTCAGATCCTAAATCCATTCAGTGGTTATTCATTCCTGTAAAGAGGAATAGCTCCAAGAACGACTGAGACAACTTGTCTGTCTCTGACAACACACTCCCACACCCAGGCTGGTGGTAACTGTAGTCATCTATGAACTGGAGCTTGAGATTCAAGCCTCTTCTCTATGACAAACACAGCAAAGTCTTAATTTTGGTGGGTATCTACTTCTGATTTTGACATGAAAGTCTATGATGGAGTTGTGTTACTGTTCTTGAGGTAAGTTGATCTGTTTGGAGAAGGGAGGGGGAGAGAGGATTCAGGAAATTGAGAATTTTCTGGGGCAAAAAACCAGGGCTTTTTTGAGAATTCCTGACCAGCTCCATCACCTTGCTAATCATGTGGTTTATCCCTAGGCGAGGCCTGCAATGATGTCAGCACCAGCTCCCCAGTGTGCAGCTAGCAGCCTCTCCCCCTTGCCTGAGCTCACGCTCTCCCACACTTCCAGGGCCATCAAATACATCTTCCTCGATGGCTGCAAGAACATCACTGCATCTCACATCCTGGACAGTGCAGGCACCCACAAGGTCTACAAAGGATCTGTCTCCTGCCACCCGAAGGTGAAACACAACCCCAGCACAGCTGCAGACTGCTGCCCCCCACTTCCCAAGTACCTCCCTACCTTGTGCACCTTCCCCATGCACCTGGAGAAGCAAGCCAAGGGTTTGGAACACTTCCTTGCCTCCAAGAAAAGGCTGCCAGTGTTTCGGCAGCTGTGTGGGGAGGCTGTGCCAGGCATGGGCCTTGGAGATGTGCATCTTCAAAACTCAAGCCAAGAGCTGAAGGAGCTGCCTGATGCCAAAGCACCGAGGGAGGACACGAAAGGCTGGAGGATGAGGCAGGCAGCAGAGTGCTCCCCTTGTGACGAGGCATGAACTGACTCTGAGATAGCTTCTGAATAAAATATAAGATTATTGGTGTTCTTACATTACCAGGAGGTCAGTGGAGACATGGTGTGAGCTCAGATTCACTGACAGCCGAGGGCTAGTAAAATGGGAGGAAGGAAAGGTATGATATCGTCTACCCAGGATATCCCTTCCACTATTCTGGGTGCCATGGCAGACTGCCAGCCAAAGAGACTGGCAGTTTGCACAAGGGTGGCCATCCAACTCCATCCCTTCCACTCAATTCCCCCAGCATGCTAGAAATAAAGAAAAACTTCCTTCTCCACATCCTGAAACCCAGCAACATCTCCTATACTGACACCCACAGCCCCTTCACCAAGCATCCTCTCCAGCTGCTGCTCTGTAGAAAAATGCACTGAATAAAGCATTGAGTACAGGCTGTAGCAGAGCAAGTACCAAACACTATGTGGGAAAACAAAAAAACATGAAAGGGAGAAGAAAGCAAACGAGATCTCATGTGAGAGTGCCTAGGAGGGAATTTGGGAGATTCACTGCTTAAGTCTAGAGATTGGAAAAATGGTGACAATTAGAAGAAATGCCCCACACAGAAAATGGTAATAAACATAACAGGATTCAGGGGGTTTGGCATGTGTATCACTCTTACATGTGTTCCTGAAAGAAACTGTTTACATCTGGAAGATCCCAGCCCCTGACCAACAGGGATCTTCTGAATGGGAATGTGAAACCAATCGCAGCAGAAAAGAGGAAGAGACAGTGGAGATTGCAATGGTTCGAAGCCTAAAGAGGGATAAGATGCTACTCAGAGGACTGCAAGGAAAACAGGACAATCAGAAAACAGGAGGAAGACCAGATAGGAGAAAAAAACCAAACCTGCAAACCTTGGAAACAGGCAGGTATCTGTGAGTGGAGACTTGTTAGGAAGAAATTATGAGCCTGCCGCTTATTTGGGACCAAAGAACAGAAGGCTGTGGTGTCTGCCAAGGGCAAAAAAAAAAAGAAAAAAGAAAAAAGAAAAAAGAAGAGTTTAAGTTAAAAGCTATTGATTGTTCTTTACCTTGGGACAGTAACAGTGGCAGAATCCCACAGGAATTGATTGCAGGTACCAGCACCAAGCTGCAAGGTGTTCAAAGAAGAGAGGTTCGAGTGATTGTCAGAGGTTGTTCTTGCAGTTAGCCAAGCACACCAAGAGGATGCAGTCCAACAGGCTCACCAAGTGCTGATGCCATGAGAAAGGTTTGAGGATGCTGAGCTATTCAAGGGAGAATTATTTCCAGAGAGCAAATTCCCCCTGGTTAGGTTTGGGTCTTGCATGCTGAGATTAAGGCTGACAAATCCCAGAAGATTACTGTAAGAAACAGAGGGACCCAGAGACAGAAGAGGAGAATCACATAACCACCATACCTACCTCCACAACACAGGGAGTGGAATCAGACTAGCAAGGATAGACCAAACGACAAGGATGGGTTAGGCTGATGAAAATAAAACTTGTTTGGGGAAGGGCTCTGCAATGAGCTTGTAGGTCGTGCTGGAGACTGAGTTTAGATCTCCCCAGTCAGAATGGGACTGAGTCATCACAGAGGCTTTAATTTTTGAGGCACAGATTGCAGAGCAAATGTTGCTTATTGCAGGCACCACTTATTCCTGAGCATGATAACAAACAGACTTTGTCTCCAAATGGTTACTGATCCAGGAAGACACAAGGCTATTTTAGTAGTATTTCAGTGAATGTGAAGACATTATAGAAGAGGTTGACCTAGAAAATAAACATGGGTCCAGTGATCAGAAGTTGATGCCATTTAAATTAAATGGAAGGAGATATTAAAACAGGTCAGTAGCTGAGGCTATTTGCAATGAATTAGCATATGAAATTACCAACGTGGCAACAAGGAATTTTACTGCATCTAACAAATGGGGAGTGGAACCATATGCCTGGAGTTTATCAAACACAGCATCCACACTTAAGGAAATGGGGCAAGAGTAATCATGACAGCTGAAGAGCCTTTATTGTGACCTCAATAGTACGCTTCGATTTCTAGCCAATTTTGAAGGTAAGCAGAGAACGGAGTCCAATGTAATATGCTTTTATGGAGGCTAGGTCATGCCACGTTGGCTGTGCAAACACATCACCCAATGGCCACAACCCACACCCAAAGCCACACTGTGCAAACAGGATCCCAATAACAAGCCAAAAATCAGATAGGGCCTGAATCAAGAGCCAAAAATTTCCTCCACTCAGCAGCCCAGGAGCAAAAACCGCCTTCACAGAAGTGCTGCCCTTGGCAGACAGGAACTCAGGGTTGTTACTCCTGTGATGAAAATGAGATTTCTCTGGCAGACCTTGAGCTGACCCGTGAGGACATCAGTCCAAATCTAGTGGCCTGACACTAACTGGCACCCTTCTTTGAAAAGAGGACCAACTATTTTAGGCATGAAAAGCCCGGTACATCTAATCCATGTGGGCATCAGCGCTGGCCATGCAGTGCAGGAGATGGATTCAATGAGTACAAGTGGAGTTCCTCAAACAATGGCCAAGGGACTCATCTCTTTGGCATTTCCCTTGATGGATTTGGCACAGAGAGACATACTGGATTTAGGAAGATTGCTGATTCCCCAAAGCTGAAAGGAATCTATTTCTCCTGTGGGAGAAATTAGGTGACCTTGAGGAACAGCAATTGCACAAAATCTCCTGTAAAAGGAGCTTCTGCTCTAAGCTGGGAGCTCATCCATTGGAAACAAGTGAGGGGGAGAAAGGCAGAGATGAACTTGCCAATCATGGGGTGATGATAAATCTCTGATGTAATGTGGCTCTGAAAAAAAGTATGATAGTAGAAGGTCTCAGGGGAGATATTCCCTTTAGAGAAAGGAGACGGCTTCTGTCATTGCACAAAGCCCTGAGGAGGTCTTGTTTGGAGTCCCATTATGACGCCAATCAACCATGTTCAACAGAGATTAATTGAAACCGGAACAGGTGGGAAAATGGGTGGGATGAAGATCCTTCCTTGCGGACCTGCTAGAGTTTAGCAAAAGGTAGAATGAAAAGAGCAAAGCTGTGGGACACCCTCCAATTCAGAGGAGCAAGGGATGAGAAACTGAGCAAGAAGCTAGATCTGTTTAGGAAGGGGAGGATGTAGCTGTTATCTCTCATTGAGGGGATTTTCAGGAGATCCTGATCAGCGCGCAATCTCTCTACCCCTGAAACAGCCAGCTGCAAGATGCCTTTTTCTTCATGGTAATGCTGCCATGTTGGCATATATATTTGGGTGTGTGCCTCCCTCTGTACTCTACTGACTGGCTTGAAATTTCCTCAGTATGCTAGATTTTCTCATCCTGAAAGGCAGGCCTGTTTCTGAGATCCTGCAAACTGGAGGAGCAAAGACATCTCTTTCTTTCCCAAGATCAAAACCAGAGACCTGTTACTCTACCAGCTGGCTAGCCTAGCATTGCCTCTTGCGTGAAGTGTTAGCCTTGCCCAAATAAATGAATGACAGAGACCTGCTCGCACTTTACAGCTTCATTTAGGGGACAAGAGTTGCCCTCTGGATCTGCCAATCTTTCCCCATTGGGTGTAGAAGGAGCACAGAGAGATAATCCCCCCTGCCCCAAGTTTAGGCGGTACAAATACATGCTGCACAGCTTTACGTGGTGTGGTACCAACTGACTGCACTGTCCCTGTGTTTCCAGTTATAATCTGGTCCGTGAAAGAGGAAGAGACAGAGGATATTTCTGCTCCTGTTCTCTGCCGGGCATGTGTGTGTGCATCTGGGCATGCAAACCCACCCTCCCTGCAAACCTCCCAGTCTGCAGTGAGTTTGCTCCTCTGCTCTCTGTGAAGGAACTGAAATCCTAGCTTTCCTCATCTGCAAAGAAATCCCCTTTTAGAATTGTTTGCTGCCAAAATCCTTCAGAACCTAGCCCAGAGATAGTCTCGTCCTCCCAGTCACAGCTTTTCAGCCTCTGCTCTTCTCATGTAGATCTTCCTCTTTTCCCCTGCCCTTCCTCCCCAGTCATCAGCATGCAAAACCCTCTACCTCCCGCTATTCCCCAAACACCTCCCACCCCCAAGGTCTCCACGGGTGCCTTATGCATGTGTGTGAAGAGCAATCAGTGCCTCACCTCCAATAATTGGAGTTGAGCCTCCAGAGCTGAGAGACGAATTTGATCTCTGCTGTTCTGCATGTAAGGGATGAGCCAGGGGGCTGAATTCTGCTGAATGCAACGTGCTTTGGTGTTTAGGAGGCTTTACAGCATGCCACGGAGATGAGGACATCCTACCAGGGACCAGCGTAGGACACAGGCACACACTTTTCCCTGTCTTGCTGTCTGCACCTTGTGCTCTGCTCCTGCCCTCCAAGGGGGAATGTCTGGCCGGCTCCTTGTAAATGAAAAACACTGATTGCTCTAAAGCTATTTTATTCCTCTAGCCTTTGTCACCGACGTGAATGCCAGCAAGGTATTGGTGCGCAGTGCAGGACTGCTCTTTACAGTGCAGTTTAACCATTTCATCGATGCACCAGTGCAGACACACGGCTGTGAACAGAGAAGGCCCCTGCACCTTTGCAGAAAGCCACAAAGTTTCAAGAATGAACACAGCAAGCGGACACTTGTGCAAATCTCTGCTGGCTTGTATACATATGTGGGACTGTGGCTTTGCCTCTAAATGCTCCTTGAAAGATGGTCTCACCTGCAAACATGTGAGACAGACATCTGCAGGTGTTTTATCAGGATCCTTTCTCTCACAAGTGCCCAAGAAGCCAGTGCTCCCAGGGAAAGGCAAATCACCTTCTCCCCATTCAACAGCATCCCCTTGTAAGCAGGCTGGAATGCTGAACAGGGCTGGGATCCATATGGGGAGGGGAGACCTATTCCCCACAGGTGCCATCACATTTAGACAGGCAATGGTGTGTGCAAAAACATGTTCATCTGTGAATACCGGAGCAAATTACTGTCTTGTGATTATTTATATGAAGATGTGTTTGTGGATGAATTACCAACCAGCGTGGCGCAGAGAAATGGAGCAGTGACTCCACCTAACATGTCAACAGGCAAACCAACGACCCACTTGGGATAGTCATTAACAAATTAACTGATCACCCGAGTCTCTCCCTCTCCGTGGGGGCTCTGTGTGCCTTGAAACCCAAAGCAGCAGATTTGCATCTGCAACAGGGGTTTATGGGGATGATAACATCAGTGCATCGATAGCAGGCTGGGGCTGGCTGGCCAGAAGTCAGCGCTGGGCAGGGCCGGGCCAAATCAAACTTGCCAAGTATAGCCTGTAGATGAGAACAGACAAGAAGAAAGACCCAAGAACCAAAGAAAGGCAGGGGGAAGGCTCCTGGAGAGGCAGAGGGAGGGAGTGTGAGATGAAATGAGAGAGTGAAAAAAAAAAATTAACGGCTTTCTTCATTCCTTTTCATTTATAGACAATATTATGCTTCTGCACAGAAGGACTAATTTAGCCCTCCGCACAGCCTCAGTGACCCTTCCTAATAGAAACCATTTAAATCTTTAAACAATTTACATGAAAATGTAACTTTGCTGCGAATATATTTCTTCCCCCTCCTGCTCCCATCACGAGAGCAATCCTTCAAATCTCTGACAGCTTCCATTATCTCTTAATGAAGTGAGAGCATCTTTCTTAGGAGACGCGCTGGCCCTGAGGTTAATCGCCGAAACGAGGTTCACAAATAAAAATCAGAGGAGGGAAAAGAAAAGGAAAAGCAAACACTTGAAAGGGCTCAAGGGGGTGGCTCCACCACCCAGAGACTTAAGATCCAGGAGGGCAGTGATCAAATCCTTCTTGAGAGCCCATGTGGGCTGACGGGTGACTCCATCCCTCCACCCCAGGTGACTCCATCATGCCTGCTGTTGGCTGAGCCACCCTCATGGGACCTGGGGTGAGTGGGTCCTCCCTTGTGCCCTATCCTGCCCGTGCCAAGACAAGGGTGGGGGTAACACCAGGCAGCACCTCACCCAGAGGTCCAACGCGCTGCTGGGAGCTGCTGCTGATGCACAGGTGGGTGGGCTCTGAGAGACGATGGGAGCCCTGGGAGGTATGAGGGCCACTAAGGCCAGGCCAGACAAAGCAGAGCTCCAAGGCTGTGCGAGAGGGGCAGGAGAGAGAAGAGCCCAGAGCAGCCTATTTAAAACGTCAACCTGGGATGTGCAGGGCTGCGTGGGAACAGGGCTGCGAGCATGTTCCCACGCAACGGGGAGAGCTCCACTTGCAGCAATGACCCAGTTGTCCCAGCACAGGCACCAGAAGACCTCCAGTCCCCCCGGCACAGCCTTCATCCTCAGACACACCGAAAGGCCTGTGGAGGATGGCATCGGGGTCATCTTCAGAACCAGGCTCCACAGCTATAGAGACAGCGAGCCTGAAAGGAGGGGCTCAAGAGCATCTTCCAAAGCGTATGGGGTTCTGCATACCCTTGCAACACCTTGCCACACGTATCGGGAGAAACCATCTGCAGCACAATGACAGAGACAGGCTGGAATGCAGTGACACAGAAACACCCTGGATGCTCTTTAGATTTTGCAGGAGCTACACACATTTCCAGCCCAAGCATCAACTACAAAGCTTTCTGTGTGTTTGCTCATTGGAAAACACATGGGTGTCTGGGGCTCATGCAGGGCTGCAGTACGTTGTGGGACTCTGTTACAGGGATATCTGTAGAAAGTTGGAAAGGCAGAGCAGAGGCTGTTGCTCTGGGCTCTGCCCTCCATCAGATGCTCCCTGCTCTTCTCCACACTGGAGGGTTGCTTTGCAGAAGGCTTTGTCATGATGCAGGGGAGGTTTAAGAGAAAGGACGTAATGAAAAATAAATATAAAGGGCTGGAAATGAGGAGAGAAAGGCTGAAGAACTATTGAGCTGACAGGAGACAGTATGGAAAAGGGGATAAAATATCAGGAAGGTCTCAGGGGAAAACAGATTCACAAGAAGGGGGACTACTGACTTGAACAGAAGAGAGATGAAAGCAGAAAGCAACAGCAGAGGAAAATAAATAGCTATTTCCAGAAAAACAATAAAGTTTGAAATATTCTGGGCCAGAAGGAAGAAAAGAAAAAAAAAAACCACCAAGAGTTAACAATTCTGGTTGTTGAAGCTGCTTAAGTAAAGAAAACGAAGAAGGAAAAGGAAAGTACAAAGCACAAAAATAAGGAGATGAGCGATGCAGGGAGCTCTTCTTTCAGCAACAGTTTGCTCCCTACAGTGTACTTCACTGGGCTGGCATGGGACACGGCAGCATCAAACCATGGCTCTGTATCTCTCTGAACAAAGCATTGTTCCCAAGCTCAGTATGTGAACTGATATTGTGTGGCCTCAGCACCCTCCCCATCAAATTGCCTCCAGGCCACAGGATTGATGAGCCCTTGGCCGTAACTGGAAAGCGTTTAAGTCCTGTCTAATCTTAACATAACTTCACTGCTGCCAAATAAACCCAAATTCAAAAATACTTGTACAGAAGTCTGTCATCTAGAGGAAAGATAAAGTCTCTGAAGAGAGAGCAAAAGGTTTCCTTTGTCCTGGGACACTGTGCTCCTGCTGGTTTCTCCTCTCCCACTTACTTCCTCTCCACTCTCTGACCTGGCAGGCAGAAAGGCACAGGCAGACACACGCAGGCATGCAGGGATGTGCGCTCCTGGCAGGCCAATGCATTGCATTTGCCAGGCTAAAAGCAATCCCTGGTTCGCATGAAGAAAGAGCATCAGGAAAATGCACTGCTCGTCTCCAGACCAGGCGGGACGGGGGCAGGAAGGTGTGAAGATGGCCTTGGCTGTCAGCAGCAAGCCAGGAGCTGGCTGACCCCGCAGCCCCCAGTGCCGCAACACATCAGTCAGAGCTGCGGCTGAGCGTGCCCGTCTTAAATCAAATCCTCCAGCTGCGAAACCTGTGGCCCTTGGGCGGGGAATGACAGATCTCCTTGCTGATAACTGCACAAGACAGCTATCAATCAAGTCTAAGTGAAGGCAAATCAGTCCTTATCTGTGCAGGGTAAGCCTCGTTTGCTGCCTGATCTCAAATAAGATGGGACCTCTGCTTTGCATCTCTGGGATTATCGGTGCCTGACAGGTCACCCAGGTGCTTACAATGTCCTGTGGGCTGGAGCTGAGCCTCCTGGGCACACGCTGAGCCTGAACCACTGGCCCACGCTTCGTTACTGCACGCAAGCAAAGAGAGGGAGGACATGGATGGGACTGAAGCTTGGGACCACTCAGTCTATGCCCAGGGCTCGGCATCACCTATAGCAGCTTTGGGGCTGCTCTGACTTATCCTCTCCCCGTCCTGCGCAGGGTGACATCAGCAGTGTCCCCTCCTGAACTGGACACACCTGCCTTTCCTCCATCCCACTCTGGGACTCAGGGGGACAACTCGTCTCCCAAGGGTAGGTAATCCAGCATGGAGAGGTTGGCATGGACCCTGTGCGGGAGGGATGAGCTGATGGTACCTGACCCTGCTGTGCAGGGGGAGAGGAGGAGCGGGGAGAGGGAGCTGCAAGGAGGAAGTCAGCCTCTTCCTCTGCTGCTACCCCGACTTCTCACAAAGCTCCTTTCCTCCCAGCATGGAGAGGCACAAACAGCTCTCGTTAGGTGAAGAGGGTTTTGGAGGGCGAGTGGGATGGCGGATAACAGCTACACGTCAGGCCTGAGTGCCTACAGCCCAGCAGTCATCTCAAAACAGGGCTTTTAGCCGGTTCCCTTCCTCCCACCTTCCCCTCTCTCTGCCTCGGCATGGTGAGCAGGAGCAAGTTAACCCTGTAACCTTTAATCAAGGGCTTGTGTACACGGAAAAGGATTGATGGAGCTTGTCTCCCTCACGGCCTCACACCACAGCTCCGATTACACCATTAACTCCCCAAGCTGAGTGCCCAGGCTGGTACTGGCAGCCAAGAAATAATGGCCCTGGAAACTGCATTACAGAGTGATCGCTTGGAAGCAGCGGGCCGCAGAAATGGGCATTTCCACCTTGAGGGGCTCTGGGGAAACCAGGGACCTGCCGACAGGAGGAGGAGACGGGGGGTCCTCACTCTCCTGCGTATGGGCAGAGGGCTGGGTACGAACATCACTTCCCCGCACGACTTTGGGCAAGTTACAGCCTGTCCGGGTCTGATGAAGAAAATGCATCCCAGGGAGCGAACGGTCTGGGGAAAATCCCACTGTCCATAACCAGGTGAGTCAATAAACCCAAGAGGCTGCAGAACCCGTGCCCAGCCAGTTGGCCAGGAGCAGGCAGGCGTCCCACACCAGCATCGTTTCTGAGACCTCAGACATTTTCCCCTCTGTTTTGAGAACTGAGGGGTCTTCAAGGATTTTGTGCACCCAGAAGAGAGATCTCTCACTCCCGGACAGCCCGGTGGATGCAGCCAGGACATGAGATTCATGGGGCTGTGTGGGGAGACAGGGAAAGCATGAACAAGTGTATCTTATCTTGCCGATGAAAGCCAGACCAGCAGGCTGTGGAGACAGCCTCACTTCAACCTAAGGAAGGCTGAATTATTAACAGCAGATGGAACATCTCTACCAGGAGAAACTGAGAGGACTCTACCTGCAACAGGGGGAAGCTCTTTAGTCAGGTCTTCACACTTATGTGGAAGACAGTGGGTCAGATCTTGACTGCGAATGAGGATGGGCCTGCAGCTACAGCTACTGCTCAAGTGGGTGCTGGGATTATGGATTCACTGGCTGTCCTGGGGCACAGAACTTCTCATTCCTTCTGGTCTGAGCCAGAAATGTCACCCCACAGGTGATATGTCACTGCAAAAAGCTTCATTTTAGTAAATTGTTAAAGGCTGGGAAAAAAACCCCACATGATCAGAAAATCACCAGCCAGCACCATCTCACGAGGCCATGAGCTTCCTTCAGGCTGGGGCAATGGGTGAGAAGGGGTATGGGGGGTGGTAGGGGTGACACAGACAGTGTAGGGACAGGTTCAGAGCAGAGCCAGGGCTGGGTGGCTCCTGGAGCTGCAGGGGGAAGAGAGGTGGTAGGGAGAAAACCCCGTGTTCTGGGCCTGCTTGTGAAAAACTGGCCACCTCGGACAAAGCAGACAGTACTTGACAAGGAGCCGAGTCTGCACAGGGTATCCCACTGCTCAGAGTCTACTGCTGCAGCTCCTGGAGCGGTAGCATCCCTCCTTGTAGCTCCACAGGGTGGGAAAACCTGACCAATAACCAGCAATTCCAGTGGGATGGGGCTGGTACCACCTGAATACAGGAGGGAGCTGCCTTTCCCGAGTGGGTCTGCAGCATGACCTGCTCTCTGGAGCAGGTATTCGGGGAGGGCTCTGCTCTCCATGGAGGAAAGCTCGTCCTCCGGCCTCCACGTCCACGAGCGGCTGGGAAGTGGGATGCTACTGACACCCAGTGGCTCCGTGCATCCTGCAGACAGGGACCGTCTCCTTCGCTGGTGGAGGAAACGTGTCCATGCTCTCCCCACGGCTGGGACATGGCCTTTTGTGGGGACCTGCATCTTTGGGGACTCATCTGTGGAGGAGCCCCTGTGTCACCATGCTTGTGGCATGGCCGGCAGAGAGACCCTGGCAACATGGTTTTGCAAGGTGGCAAATGGGACATGGGGGAGAAGCAGGTGCACCCCGGAGGGTTGTGGCTCCATGTTTAGCTCAACAGTGTCTGCCTTATATCACATGCCCAGGGAGACACTGTGCAGCCTCCTTACCCGCGTCACAGCCACCTCTGCAAACGGCTACATTATTTTCTTCTAAAAGGTTTTCTATGCCAGATAAATAAATGCCCTAAATTGCCACAGAAATGCTGGAGGGTGGGAGGAGGACAGAGGTTGGCGTTAGTTTCTTCTGAGACATTCTGGTTGCTGCTCCCAGATCCCCCTGCCAGCTCTGGGTGGTCAGCTCTGACTTCTGCAGACCATAAACACTGCAGGGGCGGAGGGTGTGATTTTAGGATGGAGCTCCACGGGCCAGCTGTCCGGGTGAGCTGTCCTATGATAGCTCCCCTCACAAACATTTTGACTCCAGGCAAAGAAGCAGGTTAGAATTGGAAGTGGATTAAGCTAAATCAGGAAACCCCATTCACATTCCAGAAGGCGGCCATTCCCATACACAGGGAATTTAAGAGCAGCAACGGAGCTTTTCAATCCACTCCGCATGTCATTTCAGCCCCAAAATCAAGGAGGCAAGCAAACAGCATGGAAAAATAACAACAAACTGCCTGCATTTGGCACCCCACAGTGCAGAACCAGAGAAGATACAGTCTCTGACCTGAAGAACAGCAACAGATAAGATGGACACAGAACGGAATAAAAAGGGCTCAGGAGCAACACTTCAGAGCTGAGAAAAACATGTTTTCCTATGGCCCTTCACACTGACAAGCTCTTGTTTTAGCTACTGAGAGCACCCAGAGGCTGCTGAAACAGAAATGCAATTTTAATTATTTGTTATTATCAATTGCTTTGCAGATAGAAGCTGCTGATAATAGAAGCCCATTGCACTGAGTGCAGGAGAGAGACAGCTCTTTTGGCCAGGGACTGTGTGAGCAGACACCGACTGCATAAAAGGCAGTGACTTACCTAAGGAAGATTATCTAAGAGTCTCATAGTGGACCAGCCATCGTCCCTGCGGGATCAGAGGAAGAAGGGATGCTTCCTCTGCAAGTGTATAAATCAAATTGTGGGTGGAGAAAAAGAAACAGAAGCAATAAATGAAAATCATTGTGGCCACAGCACATGGTGCACAGATTTTGTGCACAGTGCACAGATTTTGTTTGTATTCCTCCAGAGAGGGCTGGTGGGTCTCTGCTTACAGGATCAGGAAACACTGGTTGAAGATAAGGCACCAAATCTGGGCTACAAATAGGGACAGAAGGCAAGGTCCTATTTCTAGGCCTTCGTTGCCTCCTCTTATCATGCAAACTGGGGACACGGGAAGGCTCCGTGTGCCACAATCTGGGGGATGATTCTGGGGTGACCAAGAAGTGCAAGGGAATGCACTGGCTGAATTAATGCATCATTTCCATCTGTAATTTCTCAGCCCAGATGGGCCTTGTTGGCATACACTCACACGCATACACATCCAGCTCTGGAAACAAACGGACTGATTAGCATTGACTCTATTATCATTATTATGGGCAGAGACAGCTGATCGATGTCTACTCAATAAGGCGAAATCAGGTGTCAGTCACTCCAGCAATGCCTCCTTCCCCCTCCGCAGGGACCCGTGTGTGCGGGGTGCCTTGCTCCTAGACCGCAGCCCAAATGGAGAAGGAAAGGAAGCGTGGCTCTGCTTTTATCCCCAAAAATGTGATGACTGCTTGTGTGTCAGCAGTAGGGACCTGATCAGAGCAGTCTTCTTCATGGCAGGACTTTTGCTGTCCCTTGGCAGAAGGTGGACTTCTTCAGGGCCCAAGAAGGATGCATCTCCCACCCTCAGCAATGCCTGAGCACACTGACTGCACCCTGTGATGAGGAGAAATCCTCTCTACTGCCCAGCTGTCATCACATCCCATGCACGCTTCCCTAGCCTCACTCAGTAAACGTCTTGCACCTAAAGAATTAATGCATAAAGATCCTGAACTGACCTTCCAGCTGGCCCTGTCTACCTTCTGCAGTCTCCAGCTCCATGCATTAATAAATAGCTCTGGCTCGTCTTCCCACTCTTCCCAACTTGACACTTTTTCAATAGCCTTATTTTCTTCAGTTTGTTTTGTTCCCTGCAAGCGCGTGGAAACTCCTTGCTCCTGTTTCTTCTGCACAAATTGGTTTTCTCTTATACATTGTCTGGAGAGCGGTGAAGGAGGAGTGGAAGAATCACAGCCCCTTTCTCATCTCAGATTGTCCACTTTCCCTCTCTCCAAGCGCACATTCAGCGCTGGGAACAAAACAACCAGCGGTGGCTGCTTCACAGCGTGGCTGAGCATCATTTTGAGGCTGTAGTGTGGAATGACTCTCCTGCTTCAGAGGTGAAATGTCCTGTGGAGCCAAGGGAGAAGCAGCAATGAATAAGCGAGTGGTGCTGGGGAGGAGTGCTCAGACCCCTGCTCTCTGCTTCCACTTCCCTGCCTGCCGGCAGTGATGAGTGTCCAGATGCAAAGCGAGGAGGCTCACAAACGAGCCGTGGCAGCAAGATGGGAGGTGAAGAAGGTCCTGGAGATACCTGGCTGTCTGCAGTGGCTCTGGGATGGTGCTCTCCCTATGAGACCTACGGACAGAGGTAAAAGGCCTTATACATCCACACGTGGGTCCTGAACTGTTGTTATGGGCAAACTCAAGATCAGCTTCAAACCCCAGTGCAGATACAACCAAAACCTCTGTGCTGCTCTAAGCGGCTACCAAGTCCTTATTTTCTTCCCTCAGCCTGGCTCAGGTCCAGCACAGGGACTGTCCCCTCGTGGGTGCACGCAGCACATGGAGCCGGGGGGACGGGGGTGTCCTGTGTGGAATTGGACACCTGAAGGGCAGGAGCAGCCGTCGGGCTCAGTGCTGACGCACAGCGTGGGGCTGGCTCAGGGCGCTGTGCCCAGGAGACCGTACTGCTGTAGTCTGGCCAAGGGGTGATGAAGTCATGAATAACTTAAGCCAGGTCGTTATCTGCCAGGATGAGGTAGAATCTCCTTGCCAGTTAGGGATGACAGAAAACATCATTCATGGCCATTCCCATGTGAGCGGAATCCAGAAGTACAGCAAAAAACAGACCACCATTTGTAGATGTGAACTTCTGACCAAGAAGAGGCTTTCTCAGGGGAAGCTGCGAACTCTCCAAAATGCTTTTTTCCCTGTGTGGTGCAGATCCAGCCCCCCTGCTGCCCTGCTTGGCTCCAACGAGCTGTGATCCATCCAGGAGCAGGTGTCTCTAGCTAGCGGGGAGCTGTGCCACCTTAGCATCCCGCTAAACCCGAGGCTGCGCTGCCGGAGCAGCCTGTGCCGTGCTCGCAGGTGGGTGCGAAAGGCTGAGCCTGGGGGCTGCAAGGGAGGCCCCGGGCTGCGGAGGTGTACTCCTGAAGATGCATGTCATCACAGAGAGCTGGCCCTGTCCCGTGTGTTGCCCTGGCCCAGTGCCACCGCTCCCAGGTGAGGCACCACCATCCTGCCCGATCCAGAACGACGCACAAGGATGCACACGAGCGCCTGCCACTTCCTGGCAGCGGGAGAGGACCCGTCGGTGGCACTCGGGCCGCTTCAGCTCATGCTCTGGCCTGGATCCAGCTGCTAAGAGGGCTGGGATATTGGCTCCAGTCAGATGAGCTTGTAGCTGGCCTTTGAATAACATTTGAGATCCTGGTTTTCAGGCATCTGTGCAATTCACTACTCTCCAAATAAACACAATATGCATCACACCCCGGGGCAATCTGTGCACCAGTAAATCCCAATCACTCACCTCCAGAAAGCTGTAAAAACCAGTAAGATGCCGGTATCCACTACTGAGCTTGGATTGCCCTGAGAGCACAGTGAGCGCTGGGCAGGCAGTGCAGTGGCACATGGACGCGGACAGGGACGTGGGACCTGCCTGTGCCGGGAGCAAGGCTGCAGGAGGGACGTGTGGTAGCCGGCAGGCCTGCTGAGCACCACGTATTTCAGGCTGGGAGAGGTGTGCTATGAAGCCCTGTGCATAATTTACAGTGCTGAAAGTGCACTGAAGCATGGTGTTTTCTGCTGATGCGAGATGGGCCATGCCAGTGCACGGTGCCTACCCTGCACTCCTGAACGGGGTGCGTGGGGACGTGGCCTGTTTCAAGCCCGGGTAGCTGGCAGGGCTCCTCGCACCGACTCAGTCACTTTGACGGGGCAAACAGTTTGCACCTCTGTTGTTCAAAAAGCCCTGGGAAAGCAGTTCTCTTTGCTGTGTTGGCACAACTAGAAGAGTCTCCCTTGAAGAGGGAACAACCCCCAGGCACAAGTAGTGAGCACACGGCACGGTCTCTCTCTGAGACTGAAAATAGGAAGGGAAAAGGTGGAAGCTGCTACAGACATCACAGGAGCCATAAATCTGAGATACCACGTGCAGTTGTGTAGCAAACGGGAAAAAAAAACCTGCGTAAACTTGCCTTTGATTTAGACAAAATTCCCCCTTGGGGTTACTTGGCTGGGAGCATCTCCCAGCTGAGCTTCCCCCGTGCTTTCATCAGAGGCCGTCCCCACTGCCGAGGGCCCACTCTGCTCCCCACCATGCCATCAGCCTCCCCCAGCGAAGCAGCAGCCACCTGTAATCTGGTGCCGCCACTTCATCTGATGCGGCGAGTGGATTTAATGAATGAATTAATTTTGTTCTCAACTGGGTGCGACACGCATTCAAAAGCTAGAAAATAAACGTTTCCCTTTCCTAATTTATCGTGTCCCTTTTGATTTGTCATACACACAACTGCATGTGTACAGTCTCTCCATATCTCCCCCACCAACCGGGTCCTGGATTTTCCATCACCGCAGAGATAAACAACCTTCCCAGCAGAAGCCAATATTGCTGTACCGTGTGTTTCCTTCCATCCATATCCGCCGTCTCTGGCTCTGCATGGTACCACATGTTGCTCAGGAGCCCAGAACTGATATTGCATCTCTCTTGTGGGTCATCACAGCCAAAGACAACCACCTCCCTCCTCTGTCAGTAGAATCTTTTTTAAATTTCCATCTGAAATGTATTTATGCCCATTTTCTCCCATGCCAATTTTATGTTTAAGCGTCTGTATCCTTCTCCCTTCACGGTGCTATTCAGTGTGATATACACAAAGGGAGTGATCCTGTTCCCACTCAACTTCTGTTTTGTTAAGCTTAATAAGCCAAGAGTCTCCACTGCAAAACGTGCTTCTCACTCCTCTGGCCAGCCTTTTTTTCTGCTGTTCCAGTTTTTGGATGGATGCCACAAAAATAGTGATCATGTTGTGAAAAGCTTTAACAAACAAACTACTCTTAAGTGACTGCACCACAACCAAGCCTTTTCTCTTCTATAGGAGTGTATGTGAGACTGTAACTATACCCAAAACTTGGATGTAACTGGGGAGGGTGGTGTTTTCTTCCGGTGTTCTCCTGAGGCTTGGGGATCACTTGGGGCAAATCTGAGATCTCAGCTGCGCACCTCCTTGCTTCTCCATCTCCTAGTTTGCTCCCTCCACATTAGGGGGTCTTCATTCCCTTTCCCAGTGACTCGGTGACTTCATTGCCCTGAATCCTTCAGGAGGCAGTAAATGTCTTCTGCCCTGCTCAGTGGGTGTATGTGCATGGCTGGGCTGGCGACTGTGCCCATCTCACGACTCTCCCATGCTCCATGAGCCCAGGTCCCCTCTGATCTTCCAGTGCCCTTTCCTAATAGGCATGAGAGCTGAGTTCTAAATCCTGCACATGTTCAGGCAAACCACTTTGCCTCTTTCAGCCACTGTCTTGCTATGCATGTGGATAGAGCCCCGGTGCTGTGAAGCCTGGAAGCCAATTAGCACCATTACGAGTGTTGCCACTGTTTCAAAAATCATTTGCAATTACAGGTATTTTCTGTCATGATATCTTTAGAAAGTAGAGCAGCAGTTCAGTGTAAGAAATCATCTCCTCACACAGCTGACAGAGCTTCCCAGGACTGAGCGCGGTTTCAGCTCGAGAATTAGCATTTGCAATCCCTCTCACAATGAGAGGCCATGGGCAGTCTGCTGGAACAATCTCTCGCTAAACTGTCCCAAACACAAAGCTGCTCTGGAAAGCAAGAAGCTCTTTAGGAAGGAGTAATTGTTAAGATTTGCAAAATCCATTTTTTTCCATTGGCTCTGCAAATCCATTTTACAATTTGTAAATTTGTTCTAGGATTAGATTAATAGGTTTCATGATTTATAAACCTTTTCTTCTCTCTCACCCTCCCCCTGACTTTAAGAAGCGATCGCAGACTTTAGCTCAGTCCACGTTTTAGAAATAATTTCTCAGCCACAGCTGTTGAGATATCCTGGCAGGGTTTGGTACATTAGAGGGGGAGATTTCCCACCCAGAACATCAGGATGTCCCAGTGGCAAACCCTCCTTACAAACAGGATGCTTGATGGTGAGATATATTAGCCCCAGGCTGGTGCCTCCTAAGAAGCACCATCTGCACTGAAAGCGTGTGCCACCTCCAGCAAACGAAATCCAGCAAAAGAAGTCAAGGCCTTGCTTCGAATCACCTGAAAACAGAGTAACACCACCACTGGCCCAGACTAGCTGTCTCCAAAGTTGGCTGCCTGGGAAAAACAGCAGAAAAGCACAAACTTGTTGTGGTATTATCCAGAATATCTCACAAACTCCAACAGTTTGCAGCTCAGGGACTTCTTGAGCCAGCGATGGCGAGTTTGTATTCATTAGCCCTTGAGGGGTTTGTCCTCTGTGCCCATGGCCCAGCTGTGCCCTGAGAAAGGGCCTCTCCTCTTGGCTACAGAGCGCCCCAGAATGACCGCCCTCCTCACATACACGTCTACGCTTAGTGCCGACAGCTCAGCTGCCCAAGCATCCCTCACTGCCCGAGCACCCCTCACCACCCTCAGATATCCCAGTGAGATCAAACAAGACGTCAAGACACGAGAGCCACAGCAAATCTTAACTCACTCTGGGACCTGTACCTAGCAGACCTGTGGAAGCAAATAATTTATCAGACTCCAATAAAGGGTCCCACTGAGTAGCCCCAAAGACACTGTCTCAGCTCCACTTTGCTCAGTGTCCGCATCATTCCCAGCTTGGGCTGATGTATTCTTAATTAGCATCTTAATGTGAGGAGCATATGCAATGAAGCATGAAAAGAAAATCCCCATCATTTAAATTCATTAACAGTCATCGAAAGTCTTCAATGCAGAGGTGGAATTATCTCTGAACTCCTTCTGAGAGACCAGCTGTGCTCACTAAACTGTGGTGGATGCCGCTGCACTGGCTTATTTATTTAGCTGCCTCCAGGAGATTTGTCCCCCTAGATTATTACAGACTGCACCCACCAGATCGCCTGGGTGTCTGTGCCAGGGTGCGCATGCAAGTGTAACCACAGCCATCACCCCCAGTCCAGATACAGGAGCAGCATTCACAGGTTGGTCATGGAAACCCTGCCAGTGCATCCCCGCTGCGGATGTTTACCTGTCATGTTTACCACATGGATTACTCTGTCTCCACTATTTGCTCTTCTTCTTATCCTTGCAACAGGGAATACCTCCAGCAGCTACTGTGTTTAATCTCTCCCCCCCGCAGTTGTCATGGTTGTAAGGCAGCAGATGCAGACGGCGTGAGAATGCACAGCCTGGCCTGTGTCCCGGCAGCGCTCTGACTTCGGGCTGGCAGGAGGGTGTGAGAGTGAGAGCAGGATGTGGCTGCCCAGATGTGCCTGTGCCCAGATGTGTCTGGGTGCGCAGAGCTGGGTTCACACCCTATGCTCCAGCGCAGTGGGACGCATTTGGCGACAGAGAGCAAGGGCTGGAGCGTGCCCGAGAGATACCATGGGGCTGCCTTGCTGGGGGTAAAGAGCTGTGCAAACCCATTCCGAGTATACAAGGTGAGACCGGTCTGTCCAGCTGTGCAAAATCCACCGCGTTAATAAGGCAGGACTTTTCCATCTATAAATGGAAATCAAAAAGCACTCATTTTTCAACCCCACTATCCCAGCCTTCTGTCCGTTATCTATTTGCCATCACCCAACAAGGGCCAGTGGTTGCAGACAGTTGATTCACCAGGGTCACAGACACCCCACACGGAGAGCCCCCGAGCCCCTGCTCAGAGAACCAACCCTTGAAACTGAGGGCACAGGTCTCATAACTCATCAGAGGAGATACTGGGCTGGGCTCAATCCTCCCACGCAGGGTCCTCCTGACATAGGTGAGGAGCTGGTCAGATGTAAGATGGGAGTAGAAGAAGAGAGGAAAAGCTTGTGCCAGTAAGACTCGTACTACTGAGCATCCCCTGCCTTCCTCTGCGGTTAAGTCTGTCCTGAGTGTTTTGCTGGAGGCAAATTACCAGAACCAAAGAGGCAAAGAAATCAGAATAAGCTGCTCCAGAGCAATTATAGTGAAGGTGTCATTTACAGGAAAACCTGATTTAATGCAAAATGGGCTTATAACCTGGTGCGAACTAGTCTGTTTTAGGGTATTTGAAGCTTCTTGAATTTCTTTCGCTCAATTAGGGATTGGTTTTATAAGCCAAACCCAAATTTACCATTAAAAAAGAATAAAACATCCTCACAGAAGTTTGAGCAAGTGCAAATAAACTGGATCCAGATCCTATTTGCATTCAGTCCGTGCCACTTTCCGAGTTCCTGAGGTGGAACTATCTGTGGAAGGAGACAGCAACCAACCCGGTAAGTCCAGAAAGCCATGGAAATGTCAAATCGTCCACAAGCATATATTCTTGGAGGTCAGTCTTCATATGTGGGTTACAATCTGTATTGGGTTTGCATGGCAAGGTTTTGGTAGCAGTGGGGCTACAGGGGTGGCTTCTATGAGAAGCTGCTAGGAGCTTCTCCCATGTCCGATAGAGCCAATGCCAGCCGGCTCCAAGATGGACCCGCTGCTGGCCAAGGCCGAGCCCATCAGCGACGGTGGTAGCACCTCTGGGATAACAGATTTAAGAAGGGGAAAAGTTACAGCGGAAGAGCAACTGCAGCCAGAGAGAGGAGTGAGAATATGTGAGAGAAAGAACTCTGCAGACACCAGGGTCAGGGAAGAAGGAGGGGGAGGAGGTGCTCCAGGCGCTGGAGCAGAGATTCCCCTGCAGCCCATGGAGGTCCACGGTGGAGCAGATATCCACCTGCAGCCCGTGGAGGACCTCACACCAGAGCAGGGGGATGCCCGAAGGAGGCTGGGACCCCGTGGGAAGCCCGCGCTGGAGCAGGCTCCTGGCAGGACCTCTGGCTCCGTGCAGAGAGGAGCCCAGGCTGGAGCAGGTTTGCTGGCAGGGCTTGTGACCCCGCGGGGACCCACGCTGGAGCAGTCTGTTCCTGAGGACTGCACCCCGTGGAAGGGACCCACGCTGGAGCAGTTCATGGAGGACTGTCTCCCGTGGGAGGGACCCCATGCTGGAGCAGGGGAAGAGTGTGAGGAGCCCTCCCCCTGAGGAGGAAGGAGCGGCAGAAACAACGTGTGACGAACTGACCGCAACCCCCATTCCCCGTCCCCCTGCGCCGCTGAGGGGGAAGGAGGTAGAGAAAATCAGGAGTAAAGTTAAGCCCAGGAAGAAGGGAGGGGTGAGGGAAGGTGTTTTAAGATTTAGTGTTTATTTCTCATTATTCTACTCTGATTTGATTGGTTTTAAACTTGGAAATTAAACTAATTTCCCCAAGTTGAGTCTGTTTTGCCTGTGACAGTAATTGCTGAGTGATCTCTCCCTGTCCTTATCTCGACCCACGAGCCTTTCGTTGTATTTTCTCTCCCCTGTCCAGCTGAGCAGGGGAGTGATAGAGCGGCTTTGGTGGGCACCTGGCGTCCAGCCAGGGTCACCCCACCGCACAAGCACATCATCTTTCTAGTGACAGAGCTGCAGGAGGAATGACAGGAGTGTTTGAAGAATGCAGTGATCTGAGATTCTTTCAGCCATCTTTAATAAATGATAGAAAGGGCTTTTTTTCCTCTATGCCAGAAGATTTTCACATTGGGTTTCAAAAAGATCTTTTATTCCCAGAACAGGAAAATAAAACCATTTCCATTCAAAACACTACTCTAAGATTACATTTGCCTCAACTTAATCTTTAAAATACTTTCAAAAATGAGGAAAATGAGTGTAAAACAAAAGAAAGAGAAATCTGTTTTATTTTGGATTATACAGACTCTTCTATTTCCTCTCAAAGGCTTTGTGAAGGTGGAGAGGGCTTGCGTGCATGAGCTCCTTTATGGCAAGAAAAAAGCTGAAAAACTTTCTATTTTGGGCCACTCCAAAAAAGAAATCTCATTTTACATTTTTTCTAGTTAGGCAGTAAAATGAAAAAGCAATTATTCATGCAGTTCTCATTAACCATCCATTTACAAGTTGTTTATAAGTGATTAGTCAATCTTAGACGCATGTCCCAGACAGGAGCAGCATGTGTTTATTAAAACCGTCAGTGGAAGGTGTTGAAGGCAGTTATAAGCTGTGGCTGAAAAGAATCAGCTAAACCCTTTAGCTATTGATTAGTGATTTAGCCAGCCCGTATTCATTACAATATCTCTTCGTGGTGTACTAATGAACACTTACAAATAGACCTGTAATCTAAAGCTGAGTTCTTAAATGGCAAACTCGGGTCCAGCTCTGAACTACTGATGAATTTTAGCTTGACCTTGCCTGGCTCCCACGCCAGGGGTTGCTCCTGGAGATCTGGCAATTTTTCTCTAGGCCTCCTTGGAGAAAGCTGTAGAGTATTTTTCATCCAGGACCGTATCCAATTGACTTCCCGGGGATGGAGCCATCATGCTATTTCCCACTGAGGTGACTTTGGTAAAATTACCTGGCAGCGCTCAGTACTGATTGCACGGCCCTGACCTGAGAGCAAGTGTATGAAAGGACCAGATTCAGATTCTGCTCAATAAAAACAGGAGGATTTACTCCAGCAAATAATACAGCCCAGTAATTGTATTCTTCTCTCTCCTACTCTCTTGCCCTTCTTCTTTTTCTTTCCTAATAAAATAACTAAATGACAAGGACTGAATTCTGCAGTAGGAAATTTTTCAACCTAGGCCTCCTCCCAGGATAATCTATTATCTTCACAAATTACTGCAGACAGTTCTTTATTGTTTAAAGCCTTTTATCCAAATAAATGCATAAACCTTTAGGAAGGGAAAGAGGGTGTGGGAGATGAAGGGAACCAGCATTTTAAATGAAAACCTCCTTCCCTCATTGACTATTGTATGCTAAAAAAATGAAAATAAGATTTAAAAAGAAAAAAAGACTGAAAGGAGAGGAAAGGAATGAGCCCAGGGGAACAGAAATTGGTGATCTGCAATGGATTCCATTAAAGTCTTCCCCCTTTAAATATTACAAGTGTTTGTTCTCTGCAGCCTGATAAATATCTCGCTGTGTTGAGATTGAAAATTGATAAGCCATGCAACATCAATCTCTTTCAGATTCGCAGCCTCCCTGCAAACTCATCACTTTGGGACGGGCACCAGTTTAATTAGCTGTTGGGGTAATGCCATGTCGGGCAGCTACCTAACAGCCTGAAAGCATTTCCAGTGTTCTGCTACATTAGGCCCCTTTGGGCAGATATTTCACATACACCCAAACACAAACAGGAATGCGAGAGGCCAAATGACCGAGCAGCCTCCTCTCCCTTCCCCGCCTGACGCACTTTATTATCGTCGTTTCAGTATTAACTCGCTGGTGGCGGGTAAGATGCAGCTGGGAGATGGCAAGGACAGAAGGATGCTCAGAGAGGATGTTTAGGAAGAGGAAGGGCAGGGGGCCAGAGAATTTGTCTCAGTCTGAGGGCAGGCACCTGGTTTCTGGCAGCACAAGCAGAATCGTGCCACGTGGCGATTTTTTTGCAACACTCACCCACTGCTTTCTGCCTCCGAGGGCACAGCAAGGAGCACGGAGGCTGCTGTCCTATCCAACCGCCCCGTCTCCCCAGCTCAGGCAAGCACGTGTGCATTTATAGGTGCAGTTGAGCGAGACTGGGACACAAGCTTCAAGATCTTGCTCTCCCTCCAGTGAGTCAAATCCTAATGCCCCGCTATCCCCCCAGCCCCCCCGTTGCACCCACCTCAGGGTCAGGGCACCCAGTGGGTGAGGATTTGTCAGTGTGGGGAGATATCTCGGCTCAGCACAGACCCGACTGCTCCTTTTTGGGGACCTGGCTAAAGGAACCTCTTCAAAGCCATCCAGTGGGAACTGAACTCCACATGGCCCCTTGGAGACTGTCCTGGGGATGTTCATTGAAAAGTAACCCGAGGGCTGGTGGCAAACCACCGCCGAGTCCTTGACTTGGCTGATGGAGCCTTTTGCATCACCTCTTCCCGCACACCGAGGACCAACTCTGCCCAGTTTGGGCATCCCAGCTATCGCTATGGCAACTCAGGGCTCCCTCGGGCTTGCTGGGAATCACACCCAATTTCTCCTCTTCTTCTTCCTCCTCCATCTCCTCCTCCTCCTCTCCCAGACCCAGACAGGGCCTCTGCCACAGCGTTAGTCTGTTCTTCCCCTGCCGTGGCAAGCCGAGGGAATGGGGCCATCACTATTTCACCCAGCATTAGGGAGGCGAGCGCGGCTCCTGAGCAGGAGGAAATGACTCAGAGCCGTACACAATGAAGATGTTGCCCGGGAGAGCAACTCCTCTTGTCGGGCCCTGGCGACTCTTTATCAGGGAAGCCTCGTTCACTCTAACAAAGCACAGCTAATGTTCTGTTTATTACGTTCGCTGCTGCATTTGGACTGTCAGGAGATGAAGAAATATCCCCAGAATTAACAGCAACATAACAGAGGGAGGAGAGCCAGGGGAGAGGTTAAGGCAAGTGCTGTTATCTAAGAAATAGGCTCATAAACCCTCTTCACTGAAAACAGCTTGTGCTTAGATGGCAGCACCCCTCCTGGTACCCGAGAGGGGAACTGTGGCTTCTCCTCTCTGCTGCAGCACCTGAACACATAGCAGGCTGGGTGCAAGGCACCAGGGGAGAACCAGGCTTCTTCCCCGATCACTTTTGCCTTCATGGATGCTAATGCTCAGACCACGAAAATACGTCTAGTCCCACGAAGAGCATTCCCAGAGAGAGTTAACATTAAGTCCTTGAAGGCTTGACTAGTCTTTGTGTATGTACAGTGCTTAACATGACAAGTCGTGCTCCAGGTTAGTGCTTTCAGGTGGCCTGGTCACAGGGAGAAGAGGAAATTCGTTAGCACCCAGCACCAGATTGTAAACTCTCAGCAAGACAGATTAAAGACTGGACAGGAGGGAGCCCATCAGACTAAAGGCTGAATCTCTGAGCTGAGGGAGATGTCACCCAATCCAGAAGGCACCTAAATGCAGGGGACACACTGGGGGAAAGCAGGAAGGGTCAAAATGAAGACATAGGATGAAGAACTGAACAGTTCAGGAAGATGATACTGGAAAAACCTTCATTTTTGCTGGCTGAGGCATGATATGCCCTCCAGAGAGGGGCTTGTCTGGTTGGGAGCGGCAGGAGCATAGAGACAGGGCAGGATAAGCTCAGTCAAGCATACAAGATCTTAAATAAAATAAACCCAGTGTTGCTCACAGATCTGGAGCTATCAAGTCTCCAAGCATTGGATGAAGAGCTTTCCAGTGGCCAGCAAGGCATCTCCACTTATTTTGGAGAGGGCTTTCGAAGAAGCACACATTGAGCGTGCTGCTTGACAGCTACACACCCATGCTAGGTGGAGAAAACTCCACATCTCTCAGGGGGTCTCAGAGCCATCCAGTCTCCGTTTGCTGGGATCCTGTGAAGCCGGTGCCGCCTTGGCCTTTCACAGCT
The DNA here is from genome assembly GCF_018139145.2 of Gymnogyps californianus. Lineage (NCBI taxonomy): Eukaryota > Metazoa > Chordata > Aves > Accipitriformes > Cathartidae > Gymnogyps > Gymnogyps californianus. Next base: position 5,846,565 of record NC_059490.1, on the reverse strand, counting down.
GGGAGGAAAGCCACGAAGACTTCACAGTCTCTCCTTGCAGTTCATGACCCTGCGATGCTGTGAGAGGGCTATGAGCCATGCTGTGCAATCACAGTGCTGTTAGTGTGAAGTACTGCACTCAGTCCTTCGTGGGGTTCCTGCAGCAGCAGGAATGCAAGTCCAAGCTATAAAAAGCACCAGGACTTAGTGTATTGTTGCTTCCAAAGGGACTTGAATACGAACAGCAATGAAACAGACTGGAAGAGAGCTGCGGGGTGTCTCTCCACATCTTTACATACAACAAACAGTGGAAAGTAGTCTGCAGTGCTGAGCTGATTGAGCTGTCATTTGCATTTGGCACAAGAATGAATTTCCTTTTCAACTTCTCCCAACCAAGAGCTTCTCACCTGCACAGGTATTTTCTAGCTAATGCTTTTGTTTTATCTAGAAAACCAAGAGACACCACCATGGGCACGGAGTTGCTCCATGCAAACTCCGCTGAGCGGACCCGCAGGGGAGGAACCAGGCAACATATCCTCAGCCGAAACGCATGCTCCTCTTTGATCAACCAAAGAACACAGTTCATCCCAGCCCACCCTGCATCCCCCCAGGTCTCCTGGCAATGTGCCCCAGCGCAGGCCAGAAGTGACACATGCACAGCTAGCTCCTGTCCATCCCCAAAGGGTACACCACTTCCAAACTGCCTCTCATTTAATGCATTTCACAAAAATCTGTGCAAAGTAAAGCGCTCGCCACCCCCCCCAATACAGCTCCCACAGTGAATCAGCTCAGGGCCGTGCTGCGCTAATCCTCTGCAAATATGCAGGTTTTCAATTTGCTTTTAAAGTGCCTCCAAGGAAGGAGTTGTCAAATGAGAGTACCTCAGTGCAGGGAAAGTGAAACCTTTCTCCTAGCCCGGGCTTTCACATGAGCCCTGCAGCAAACAGCGTGGCCCTGGCACCGTACAGACCTGGCCCTGGTCTCCCTGTAAAGAGCTACGGACTAAATTGCTCACTGGCCTCCTTCCACCAAGGGAGGATCTGGCCCCATGGTGGGGGCAGAGCAGGAAAACCCTTTCCAGATCTCGCAGTATCAATCTGTGATGGCACAGACTGATCTGGAGACGGAGGACAGCTTCAGGCATGTCCCACTTGGAAGAGAGGAGACCATTCCCAGCACACGCTCCCTTACAGCCTATCTCAGCAGCTGCCCTTCTCACCCTCCCCAAGAACTGTAGATGATAATCCCAGCCATGGTCCCAGACCATGCACACCTCAGGACTCCCTGACCAGCAAGCCCTTTTCCTTTTGCACCTCCTTCATGGAGCCTGTGACGGGGTTGGAACAAGGCAGCACAAGCAATGTCTGCTGGTACCCGCAGCAGGATGGCCTTTCCAACATTTTTATGCCCACACATAAGCAATTTCAATCTCACTTGTTGCCTGTCGCGTTGGAGAGCTGCAGCCTGCTCCCCAGGCCCCTCTGCGCCAGCCGCAGTCTGGTGGAATAAAAACGACCGATTAAGCTCGTGGCATGCGGCTTGGCGAGGCCGGAGGGAAAAGCTCATCCTGGAGAGGAGCGGAGAGGTGGTGCCACCCAGAGAGAAACACAATAGCACAGAAGAGTAAAATCTCCTGTTTGCCCAGCTATCCACCAGATTTCCAGGAGTGCTAAAATACACTCCTTGCAGATACAGTGCTCCTTTGGTCAGGGCAATCTTAAGAAGAGACATCTCTAGAGCAAAACACCTCTGACAGCTAGCCCCACTCAGCCCCTGCTCCACAGGCTGCCCTTCAGACAGAGGTGGGTTGGATGGGACAGTTACATGGGTCCTTGCACATGGCCAGCCTGTGTGTGCACTCCTGCTCAGCGCATGCAAGGGGGACATGCCAGAAGAAGCAGGTTTATGCATGGATGGTGCCTTGAAAATCCCCTCCATACAGAAGAAGCCTACCAGAATGGGTAGTGTCTGCCTCTGCAACGCCTAATCAGGCTCTCCACCGGGCCATCCGTGTCCCAGACACACAGCTTTGCTCTCTCCAAGGACTGGCCTTGCTCTCCCCCAGACTCTGCATCTTTTGCACAGCGGCTCACTGCCCCGCGGGGCAGCCAGCCACACGCAGGAGGCCCATGCTCGGAGCTGTCATTACGTGAAGGGGCTCACTCGTCCCTTCTCCAAAGGCCATGCAGATGCCTTCTGGAACTCAAGGGCTGCACCTAGCTCTAAGTCCCCCCCATAGCTCGTATTAGTATAGCAGTGATAGCCACACCCGTGTAATGCTCCCAACCCTGGGATCTTAACTGGGGTCCTCATAACTGCAGTTCTCATTGTCCAAAAGATGGGGAGACTGAAGCACCACTACCATGTCAAAAGCAGGCAGCTAAATCCTCTAATACTTTGGAGCTCCTGACCCCTCTGGCTAATTGAATTCATCTAGAAGAGGAGAAGGCTTACAAGGAAATTGGGAAACTCTACAAACACAAGGGTTATTGTGTGGGGAGGTGACTGGTGTGTCCTCTACTCTTTACTTCAACTGTTATTGCTTTGCATTAATGTTGCTGCTGGCTGAGAAGCAGCCACAGCATCTGCTCTGCCATGTCCCCTGTGGAGGTGGAGGACCCCAGCATGGGGTCAAGAGCTGGGGCCGACCCATCAAAATCCAGCAGGACACGAGAGGCCGATCCTGTCCGCCGCAGCAGAATCTCATTTGCAAGACGGTCCTTCGGGTCATTGCAGACGCTGCGATGCTGCCAGCATCTCCTGACACGGTACATCCGTGTGGGTTGGGCCCACATGGAAGGATGCGGCCAGGAACAGCCCCCGGGTCAGTGCTGGGATGAAATGCTCTCCGAACGACACCTCGCTGGGAGGGTGAACCGCACCGTCAGAACAATGCAATTAGCCACTTAATTCTTAATGTTAATTAACTTTCGCTTGCTCTAGCACCTTTGTCAAGGTATCGCCCTGCTCTCTGGGGTGCTCTTGGGAAAGCAATTATATGCTAGTTACTTTGCAATTAATTACAGCTTTAAGAAGGCCGTGGGAGGGCACATCTTCCTGTTTGATCTTGTAAATGCTTCATTAAAGGCCCAACAAGGAATAGAATATTTTTGTAGTTTTGCTCACCTGGCAACCCTGTCCTTCTCCCCTTTGAAGAGGCAGTGGTGGTAAGTATTTATACTTTGTTTCAGGAAAGAAGAAGGAAAGATCAAAACCAATGGAGTTCATTTGGTATGGACACCGCACAACACCTCTGTTGCTTTCCCCTGACTACACAGGCTGCTAAAATGGATGCAGAGAGTCTCCAGTATTAATAGGGAAGGATGGGTGACACCTTCCTAATGAAACAGCTTTTCAGTAGAAAGGCTGCAAATGAAACCAAACTTTTCACAGTGTCTGCAAACCTGGGAAATGCTGACTTGTGGCCCAAAACCTGGAGAGTATTTTGACTGAGATCTCTGAGGTCAAACACTGACCTCATTCAGTCACCCGATAAAAGCTTTTAAGCCAAGAAATGCAAACTTTAGAGTTTACCACTGATAAGTATTTAATGAAAGATGCTGAGGTTTTGATTTTTTTTAATTAAGCCATTGGAAAAAATAATCCTGTTAGAATTTTCTCAGAGAAAGTGACATTTTTAAAGCCTGTTCTACTGAAGAGATGCAGTTCAATTATACAATAGCTCCTTTGTTTTCTGCATTCTCACCCAGTTTCACAGTGAATTGAGCAACTGTCACCAAAGAATGTGTTAAATGAATAATTGACACGGCTGTGTTTTCTGCAGCAAGGAGCAGAATCTGACCTCTTGTACACGATACACCCTCTGAGCGAAGCACCACGATGAAAGATAGCCGTGGCGGATGGGAAGAGGAGCTGCCGGGTGCAGAAATCCCTAGTTTGAAGCCATATCTCCATGGGCTGGTGACCCTTGCCTAAAGCGATCCGCTGGCAGGGTGTCCTGGTCTCATCACGTCCTTGACTCCAACTGTGCCGTATCAGTCAAAGAGTGGGCCGATTTGGCCAACAACCTGGGACCCCTTGCCAAGACGGCCTTCGTCCCATCCTTGCTAGCCCTTGCATGGCCACCTTCTCCCCCTCCTTCGCCCGAGTGCCGGTGCAGGGAGCATTTGCGCCATACGGTGGGTTTCTGCTCTCCAGCTGGCACTCTCGCTCAGAGGAGCTCTGCCTTTCCACGAGGATCCTCTCGGGGAGGGGGGAACACAGCAGTTCAGATAAACCTTTTGCTTGGATTATTTTGGACACTGCTGGCAGCTGAAGTGTGTCGGAGGTGCTATGAAGCCTGGCAACGAAGTGAGGGAGGGAAAGAGGAAAGAACAGACGAGGAGAGGAAGAAAAGAGTCTATTTACTCGGGGCTGCCTTTGCTGTTTCTGCATCTCAGCTTATCTACCGGATGCTGAAAAATTTAGCCTTTGTTATGCTAATATTGTTCTTGTCAGCACAAATGGCATGGCTGTTCCCACCCTTCTCACCGCCTGCTCCCGACGGCGCCTTCTCACTCAAGTGGAAGCACCAAGTCAGCAGAACAGACGGGGCCATCTCTATCCGCACAGCCTGCGACTGCAGGGACTTTTTGTCTGGTATTGCAGCTTCCCACTTTCTTCTTCTCCCTTTGAACTGATGTGGGGAAAAATGAAAGGAGGAGTTGAAAAGAAGGCACACACATGCCGGGGAAGGCTGGGAGGTAGCTCGAGTGCTGCAGCACTGCCCAGTCCCTACGGGCAGCATTGGCTGATCTCCTGCCTTGATGGGTTGGAAGGGGAGGACACTCACTCCATGCATCATCTGACAGGGTGTGGGGTCTATTTGGGCTGTCAACTCCACAGGACTGTATGAGGCTGTAGAGGAATGAAATCCCCCCACTTGCACAGAAATGCTCCACGCAAACACAGCAAACCCTCCACACCGACCCACAGCAGAGCACCTGGGTGGAAATGGATGTGTCCGTGCAGCTCTGCCCACCACCCTCCTGCCCCTGACAGCGAGACATTTCTGGCTGCTCTCCCGAAGGTCTGAGGTGCAGTCTGCTTTCAACCTTCATTAGCAGCCTTCTTAATTTACCCAGCTTCTCCCCTCTGCCATGGCAGCACAGGTCCATTCAGAGCTAGCTGCCAACTGCAAGAGACAGATCTAACACTGCGTTGGATAATTCAGCCCAATAGCAAGCAGACACCACGAACTAGCCCAACAGTCTGGTAATGCAGACGGTGCCTGGACTGACCAAGAGGGCCACGACCACCTCCTTGGCTCACTGCGTCCTCCCGGTGCTCCTTCCCCGTCAGGGCTGCCTGTGCTGGGGAATCCTGCATGCCCGACACCTGCGTGGCGAGGATAAATGGGAGCCATCAGTCACCAGGGCTATCAATCTGCCAAGCTGCATCAAATCTGCCATAAAAGACGTTTAAAAAGAAAATTGACATTTTGTTTTATAGCGCTGCGATTTAACAAAGGGGGAATGAGGGCTGGAGGACCTGTGCTTCCTCACACGGCTGCTCTGATGAGCTATGAGGGACTTGTCCTGTTCCCAGCCCCAAGTGACGTCCTCCCACTTTGGAGACCAGTGTCTACCAGGACTCCAGGGATGAAGGTCATGCTTTGGGCACGAAGGTTATCCCCAGCACGGGCTCAGCAGCAGCTCAAGGCTTTGCAGCAGCGTAAGGCAGAGCTGAACCCACCGCTCTGCTGATGAACGGCAACTCTGGGTCTGTCCCACTAACCAAAACCTGTGTCTTGCCCCGGGGCCAGGCACGTCACATCCTACAGTAACTCATTTGGTGAGCAGTAACGCTGGCGGAGGTGATTTTCCCACTGCCTGGCCCCAGTGAGGCGGAGATGCTGACTGAGCCTTTTCCACCACTTAGGGCAATCAAATGTCTCGCTCCCAAGCGGGTTCTTCAGTGTCTAATAAAGGTTGAGCACGCCTGCAGCCTGTCCCTCAGCAGCAGTACTAACACGGCCACTTGCTTACTCCTCCACCTACTTCCATGAGTTGTGCAGCACCTGAAAATGTTGGTGACCTGCTGAGATGCTCAGCACTGTGTGGGAGGGGATTGCAGGCAAATAGATGCTCTTTATTAAAATAGGAAACTTTTTCCTTCTTCCCCTCTTGACTCCATCTTCCTCGCCCTGACCAAGGACAGCCCATGCTCTTGGGCTGACCCTGATGCATTACACCATTTTATAGAGGGGGAGTCCCTAAGTGGTATGTTCCCATAAATAATAATAAGCCATAAAATCTGGGATTTATGGAGTGCCTTTCACTGCGATGCTGCCATGTACTTTATAGCCACTGATGAATGAAGCTGTGCGGTGCCCTGCAAAATACAGCAGTCTCTGCCTGCTACGGAGGAAACTGAGACATAGAGGGAGGCAGCAGTTCCATGAAGGATGCACAGCCGGCCAGGAACGGGGTTGGCAGGAGGACCCACATCCTCCGAGCTCCTGTATTGAGCTGCAATCTCAACTGCCATCAGCGACATGGGGGATGACACATTTTGTGGGCCAAATCTGTGCCTGCTTTTCTCTGCCTTGCCACCCGGTGGTATACGGTGCCCCCGAGCAGTCCCCCTCCATGCTGCTGCCCCACTGCAGACATTTACTCCAGGAGATCCTTCCACATCTCATTTCAAGCCTTAGCTTTTACTCCTAGTCTTCAGCTCTTAATTTCTCTCTCCTTTGTCTATTAATTAATTCTACAAAGCACTTTGGGATACATTTATTATGAATGACACAGTAGCAAATAATCTCTCCAGTTTTATTACTGTGTGACTACAGCAGATCGCCTGCTGATTGATGGCTACTTATCTGAGCGGGAGAGTGACCAGCAGCCAACGTGCATTAACCCCTCGCTTACGAGGATGTAGGTCACGTCAAGGAGTCACGGCAGTTTAATGGAAATCTGGGCACCGTCCAAGAGGACTGGAACGGTGTGTTCTCAGCAATTTGCCTCTTTTCACGACCTGATGTATCCTGGGAACAGGGCTCATAGACTTGTTGCAAAGAGGATCATTGGGCATGCAGGGCGCTGCCTCCTTAACCCATTGGGCACTGGGTTTCATGCCTCTGCTGCTGGGCACTCCACGTACACCTTTTGGAAACGAAAAAGCTGAAAACACTGCACGGCTGAACCTGAAGGGTTTCTCCTGGCTTGGTGCAGTGGATGCTGTCAGGCGGGGTCAAGGTAATGCCTGCAGAAACCAAATCAAAGGTGGGATGAGCAGAAGAAGAAGAACAGGGATGGGTGAGACAGCTCTGTCTGGGATTAAAATAGCAGAACTGAGAAAGGTGCACACACTTCTGTGGTTCCAGTTCCCTCCCAGTTACCATGCCCTCATCCTCCACAAATGCCCACCGTCTCATGGCACCGAGATTGGCAGTGAAATGCCTTGCCAAAAATCGCCAGCCGTGCAGGGGTTCAGGCGAGGCTCAGAGCTGCACAGTCCTGCCAGGGCTGAAACCATCTTTGGTGAGCTCAGAAGCAGGAATGTTGGCGCCTGAGAAACTTCAATGCTGAAAACTAGATTTTAGGTAGCTCCAGCATTAAACAATAATTGAGGCGGGTTTATAGGCTTTAAATTTTTAACTTTGCCATCTAAAATGGAAACCAAGTGCCTCTGTCCTCCAGCAGATCTAATTCATGGTCTCCTGTACCTCAGCTCTCCATCTATTAAATGAATAATACTTCATGGACGTGCAAAGAGGGCAGATGTGCTAAAGAAGCTGAGGGGCTCGGATGCAAATTTTGCAAGCCCAGTAATTACCTCATGGGGATGAAGACACCACATTCTTGCCTTGATCATGAGAGATCAAGATGAGAAGCAAGGAAGGCCCCAAGATTCAAATAAAAAGTTCCAGCAGCGTGTAAAAAACCGAAGCCAGATGATCGTCATCTTGATGGTAAATCTAATTAGACTTGTTGCTGATAGTTTCCTTTTATTTCCTCCAGCACTTTTTCAGGCAGAAGGACAGATGTCAAGACCAGCCTCTTAAATATCATTACCAAAGCAAGCATGGATATCGGGGAGCAAAAACTGTTTATGTTCTTGCTATTTAATGGCATAAAACAATACTCTTTACAGCAACTATTAGCTGGCTAATGGCATGCCATCATTCCTCATATCAGTTAAGTGACAGATGGCGCTGACGGCATAATTAAGCCACTAAGAGTCTCATAAATTACAAAACTACCACTGAAGCACCAACCACACCAAAGGAACCATTGCAAATATGATGTATGAGGAGTGTGAGCGAACAGTCTTCATTAAGTGACTGAAAGAAAACCATTACGGGGTTTGGTCGCGCTGTGAAGAAACCTTAAAGTCAGTCACACGGCATCACTAGTGAGACATGTTTTGCTGCCGTTCGGCCACGCTCCCGCTCACAGTCGAGCGAGGGATGGGGGGAACTGGCCTTGTCTCACTGAGGAATGCAGCATCCGCAGCACCTGGAACGGCTGCGATTTCAATTTCTTGATACTGGAGGTACCTCAGCAGGAAAAAATTGCACTACTGGAGCGGTACCTGCAAATGGGGCTTGGGTGTAGGAGAGGGTGGCAAAGATGAGTCTTTTCTCCATAATCTCCCCATCAAAAGGAGGTGGCACTTCTGTGTCTCTCACTTAAGTTTACTAAATTGCCCAGTGCTAAGGATCGGGGAGTCCAGAAACGCTTCACGGAAGCTGGAGCAGATTTTGCACCTGCTGCTTTTGTGTTTCTGGCCACGCAGTGACTAAGGAGTCCTTTGTATTGCTAGCTGAACAGATTTTGTGGGAGTGGAGCCGTTTTTGACAGCAGTAAAATTTCTAGCTCATTACAATCCTAAGTGACGTTGTTCTCCTCAATCTTTTCTTTTCACTTCATTCTGATATATAACAGGAAAATGAAATATTGCAGAAAATTATCTTGGATAATTCTGACAGAATTTTTTTGCTCTTGCCGAGATGTGAGGAAATTTGAAATAACAACTTTTCATCCCCCTTCCAGAAAAATCAAGTTTTGCGCTCCTGAAATGTAGTGTATTGAGGAGCAGATCCCTGATATGAAAATGGGATATGGATCTTTTGTCTTTCCTCCTGGCCTTGCCTCCGCTCGGGACCACAGTGTTCAAGTGAAGGAAACTGGGAGCAAGGGAACAGTGGGATTCCCACTGTTCGATTTCCTTGAACTCCCCAAAGCACCATACTAAAGAGCAAAGTTAAGGCCCTGGGGAAGCTGGATGCTTAAAACAATGCATGGGATTTTAAAAGTCCACTTAGATAATCTTTTGGATGCCACAGGCCCAGGATATGTGAACATCTCCCTCTGGTTATACAGAAAATGGACATCTTTCCAACTCCTCAGACGGCTCTACCCACCGCATTGCTAGCTTCTGGGAGAAGAAAGCCTTGTAAATGATAAGTTATAAACAGGCTTTTATTTTACAGTCCAACACCATGACCTGCAATGATACAGCAGATCATTTTAGCAGAATATTATCCCTTTGAATTTTATATTAATTTAATTTACAGGACTAAGGATAGAGGAAGAGAACTATCCATGGAGATATTACTTCATCAGGAAAAAAATCACACAGAGAAATCTGTAGCTCAGACAAATAGAAGCACATTAAGGCCGACAGTGAATGATGTGAATTTATCAGGGAATTATATAGAGAGGGTAAGGGAAGAGGCAGAATTTACATTTGGTGCCTGTGTTTATTGCTTACAGCTGAGCATTATAAATAATAAACTGGGTTCTTACTGCCTGTGCTATCAAGTTGTATTTTTCCCCTTCCTCCCCCTCTTCAGATCTTGTGGATTTTGTGACATGCACGAAGTACCTTGGAGAAGGAGCCGAAGGAAATGATTTGCTGGATGGCACGAGAAAGGTGGGGGTCAGGGAAAGGAGAGAGTCACAGAACAGGCGGGAGAGGAAGAAAAACCAAATTTTTCCACAGCAGAAGTTTCCATGAGGGTTGTCCTATCGAGTGGCACCCCTCAGGAACCTGGTTTTCAGGAAATGTCTTTGAAAAGCATGTCCTTTCAAAGCTTCCTAGATCAGGCCTACAAAATGGCCGGGTTTTTCTAACCATGTGGCCTCAGAGGCTGTGTGCTGGCTAATTGCCATATGGGACATTCCTGTCCCCTCGCTGCCCTCAAGCCCAGCTTTACAGAGCCTGGCACCTCATCTGAAGAGGTGCTGAGCCAGAGGGAAACAAAGGCTGGAAACCCTCCAGCGATCTCCTGTCTTGGGCTGTGGGCAAGACCGACTGCTGCAGCATTTCTGAGAGGCGGCAGCCCACCCTGGGGTGACGTACTCGGGGCGATTCTGACTTGGTTGAAATCACCCCTGCCTTGGGCAGTGCTTTCTGCACCCCAAAAGCACCTCGTAAATGAGATCAGTGAATTTGTCATCAAGATAGGAACACCGAGGCTGAGGTGTGGAGGGACAGAGTGGCATGACAACTTCCCAGACACACAGCCCAGCCTGTTCCATGCACCAGACCAAAGCATGCCCCAGGGACACAGCTAGGAGGAGGGCACTTACTAAACACCCGGGTCTCTCACAGTTGCACTCATACCTGCCAAACAAAAACTCCCTGATTTACAGCTGCCCAGCAAAAAATACATTTGCAGATCTGGGCTGGTGGTGACCGTAAGGAACTCCCCAACAGCGGGGCACAACAGAACCCTCTTGTTGACTCTTCCAGCCTAAATATCTGCCTTTGGTGTCTCTGTCCATGGGGACCCCGCTTGCAGGCAGCTTTCACCCCAGCATCAGCCTCCCGGGTCAGGATCCACACAGCAAGCAGGGCAGGAGCCGTACTCCTCCAGGTGCTCATCTGAGCCCAAACCTCGGCAGAGCCACCCCTGCAGCAGGCAGGCGCCTGGCCTTTCCGTGCCTCCGTTTCCCTATGCATAAAGGAAGCAAAGGGCACCAGCCTCCTCTGTAAGTGAGTTGAGAGCTAACCAGGGAAAGAGCCATGCAAGATTTCAGGGTCATGAAGCAGCGCTGCTACTGCGCTTCATTACCATCCCCTGGTCTCTCTTCTTTTCCAAACTTGATCCCTTCCTTGGCTCTGCTGTGGCCCTAATTCTGCTCTTTCATCTCTCTCCCTTGTCCCCATGGCCTCTGCTTTGTGTCTCTGCCCATCACAGTGTACTGCAACACCGAGCCCTCCGCAGAGCTCCTGCGGATGCTAATGGCAAGTTATTTTCCTTCTTCCCTGTGGCAAGAAAGAAAAAGGAAATTTGATATCGATTTATTTCCAGTTATTGTCTGCTCCTCCAACAGTGGCTCATTTGGAAAGTTTAATCACTAGGTAGCTCGTTCTGCTTTCTCACAGAGCATCTTCTGTGCTGCAAGACACATTGCGCATTGTGTTCTTTCCCTAACACAGTTTTCAGGGAGTGAGCTTTAAAAATCATTTTCCTGGGCCACTTTTCTTCTTGAATGTTTAAAGCACCTTTTCTTTGTGAATCCCTGGCTCTCCTCCCTCACAACTCTGCTTTTTGTGATCTGCCTTGACCCTCCATGGTCCAGTCTAAAATTCAATGAAATCAGCTGACAGATCTTTTAGTGGCAGCAGGTTTTGGGTCAACCACCCAGAGAAGCCAGAACCTAAGATCAGCCCAAACCATGGCACGCAGATGTAAGCAGGCTGAGACCGCTTAGTCCATCAGACTGCTGACTACACTGTCCTGCCTACACTAAATTCCTTCCAACCCACAATGGGTTAACAAAAGAACAATAATAAGGCAAAATAAGAAACCACTATGCTTTGATATGTAATAACTACTGCCACAGAGAGAAACTACTCCGAAACTAGCAAAGACAACTCTTGCTTGTGTTGCTGCACAGGTGATTCATGCAGGTACAGTGAAGTCTGGCATATCCGAAACGTGTCCCAGCAAGCATGTGTCCACGTGCAGCAGATCTTGTGATTCCTGGAAGTATCACGTTCATTGCATGAGTGGTATGGTACATGAGGACAGGTTTCTCTTGGGGAAATCCCAGAGAAGGCAGCCGTGCCTTGGGCTCTCACTAACGCTGGTTGGAGTAGGTTTACAGGACTGTCCATCTGTAATCCCTCTGGACTTCAGTGGCTGGACTTGGCACACAGTCTATATATGTGTACATGTGTGTAATGATCTATTCAGACAGTGTGTACCCAATTATGTCTTCTGTACATCGGCGATACTCCTAAGGTCTTGGAGATCATTTAATTAATTACACTGTACCATTCATCTACATTCATTTCAACAGCCCCGACTATGAAAATATCATTCTCTTTTTCACTGAGACAGGAACAAAGGTGCCCATGTGAGAAGTCTTTTTTAAAAGGCTTCCTTTTAATTTACCTTTTTTTTTGCTTCAGCAGTGTTGAGAGGATGCAATGGGGTTCATTTCAGGTAAGAAATAGGAGGAGCTGTCAAGGATGAAGCTGTGCAAAGACCAGGTGTGAGAACAAACTGGTACAGCTCAGTAGGGTGTCTTGCCTCCCAGCTGAAGGTTTGGAGATGATGGCTAAAGCAGAGCAGGAGGCTGTGCTGTCGGAGGAGCAGACACCAATGGGAGGAGTGTGTGCAAACCCCCTCTCTGGGTAATAACGCTTGGGATCAAGGGCCTGTGATTCAGTCCTTTGACCCCACTGGAGCTGGGTGACATTAGCATGTAGGGTGGGCTAAAAAACCCCCAGATTTATCTGCATTGGCAATATTCAGTTGAAAAAGCCAAAGCAGAAAGCAATGTTCCCCTCCACCCCAAGTCTGAAATACTTTAGTGTAACATTTTTCATAGGGACCACTCTAATTTCTCAGCTCACAGGGCTCATTCTCTTTTCACATGGACTCCCATCATATACGACCATACTCGAAAGGGTAAAACCCTCCCACTTCTCATTTGGGGTTGAACAAAGCATTTCCTTTAGTCCCAAATGAAATCATTGCTGATTTCTCCATCCACTAAAAACTCAAAACTACAAAAGAAAACTACCCACTCTGGCTTGGTCTGAAATGAATTCATTTCCCGGCTTGTTTGGGAACGGCAGGTGTTAGAGCCAGATTGCAATGCAGGTAGTAAATGAGCTCATCAAACTTTAGTTAGCAAAAAATCCACTCTGGACTAAATGAATCCAGCCTTGGCTCTTTCTATAGTCAGCCAAGAGCAGGGGCAACCCTGAGAACAACAGCTCTGTGCAGGGAGCCTTGGCTGCTAGCTGGAAGACTTGAACCTGGGATTTCTTGTTGCACCAGAGATCCCCAATGGCAGGAGATACTCCCCCTCCAAGATTTTTGGAGGAGGGGACAGAGCCCAATACACAGGCATGACAAATCCCCCCAATAACGCATGCGTGCGCCAGACTTCAGCTCAAATCCTGGGCTCAGTAATGAGAAACACAAGTGGCACCTCTTAACTGCTGCGTGTCCTAAACGGCTCCACTCCTCTTTATTAGCACCTCCAGCTTTCTGCAAGATGAGGGGAGGAATAAACAACAGGTACAGTTCACAGATACGCCTGACTGACCTTGGTAAGTCAACACGCCCTCAGCTTGTCTGTCTAATGAGTCAACTACATAATTACGGCTGTCTCGGGGAGAGGCTAATAAGACCCAGGTATGTGAAGTGTCACCAGCCCTTGGAAGGCCTCTGCCACAGGATGGGAGAGGTTGCACTTGTGCTGGAGGCTGAGGGATGCAAGCGGGAGGGAAGGAGGAAGAAGAGGTAGGAGGCAGAAGGCTGAATTTTGTCTGCCTCTGCCTCAGGAACTGCTCTGTGCCATGGATCCATTTCCTTTGTGCCCAGGGACTGTCGTTTAAGGATGGATCCACCTCTCCACCCAAAATCCATGCATGTGGGCTCCCTCTGCAGCTAAAGCAGACACTTGCTTGCAGGGGACATTTGCTGTAGATGGAGGGGGTGACAAAACCTCTGGAGAAGGTGCTTCTGCCTCTCCACCGCCTGTAGAGGAAGCCCAGGGGGCTACCTTGGATTTGAGAATTGGATGGTTAAAGAAAAGGCACATCCAGCTAAGCCCTTCCATACAGCAGACTCAAGTGGGAGAATCTCTTTTAAGAACAGGTCTCTGTGTCCCACAGCCCCTGCTTTCCCCCTCTCCCCACCGTATTGTGTGGCACTGGGACAAACGCACAGAAATCCTGCTGCAGGGAGAGGCTAAATAACTGAAATACAGACTGAAGCAGTCAGAAGGTTTTGCTGTGCCATGGGACATCTCGAAACAATCTTGTCCTATGTGGGGTCCCTTCCCTCCTATGGCAGCCAGACACAAGCCCTGGATTTGGGAAGCTCAGGCTCTACCCTCCTAAGCAGGAGCTGCCATCCCATCATGCGTGTGCAGGGAAATGTGTGTGTCTGCGGTGTGTTGCTGTGAGCACGGTAATGCTGCAAATCCTGCGACCTCTGTGTATTACCACGATACCACCAGCAATATCTGCCGCTTGTGTCTTTGTTCTTTCTGATGAAAGGACTCCGGAATTTGCCCATGATGCAATTTATTAGCCTTTTTTACAAATACACACCCCTTTCCTCCTCCCTCACTCTCTCCTTCCCTGAGATAATATTGACACCAATATCCATAAAGGAGAATATTAAAATAACCTTTTCCATTACATCCTAATTTAACTACTTCCCTGCGTTGCACGACACACCTGGCTGTCTTTGTCTGTTTGTAATGTGCTCCTTCATTCCTTTCTTGAGAGTCCCTCTGTTCCATCAAATTCCTCCTCCTTGCACACTAAGCTGCAGATTACTTTTTCATAAGATGCAATTTCACCCGGATCTCATTACTTACTCTCTTAATGTATTTTTTGTATTTGTTTCATCTACAATTTCTCTTGTGCTCTGTTCTGCTGATAAAATAGTCAGTTGAGGTGCTGTAGAAAGGAACTTGCTGGAGTGCATTAACTAAAACTTCTTATTCTTGATTTGATATGCATTCTCTGTGTCCTCAGCCTGCCAGGCAGAATTAGACCCAGTATGTGTATGGTGCAGAAAGGACCCTAGAACGTAGCCCTCTTGATTTACTAACATCTATCTAACAGTGGCACTTAAGCTGGCCAGGAACTGGGGGCAACAGGAGGCTGGGGAAAGAAACTCACTGAGAATGCTGGGTTTTCAAGCCAACCTCAAGATGCTGAAGTTTCATGAGGATGCTGTAATGCTCCACGGGAGGTGGAGGTCACTGTGGACACCCTGTCTTGGGATATACTACAGTCTCCCCCCACCCTCAGTAGCCAGGAGTGGCATAGAAATGGCAATTGCAATGCATCATTGGAGACGGGAGTCTACTTGGGAGCCCTGGCCCAAAGAGGACATGAAGAATTGACTGTCTCCAAATTACAGGTCTTGCCCAGCATCACGTCAGCCCATCTAGATGGAAATTGTTCCGTTTTGCCAGAATTACAGCAGCTGTGGACTGGACATCTTCCACTTTTCAGGTGTTCTGCGAGAAAGCGAAAGCAACTTTTCTGGGGGGAGATGACAATGTTCAGGAAATGAGCTATTTTCTAGGAAAAAAATCACCACAAGTTTTAGATGAACCATCTGCAGAGGAGTACTGTCTGCATTGGCCAGAGTTACAGCTGTGGAGCACATCTGCCATCCCACCCTCATACTGACATAAACCTCTCCCCCGGCAGCCCCACTGGGGTGAGAAGAAGAGAACAAGAGAGGAAAAGGGTAGAAGAAAAGAGGCATCTGTGACACCAAGGAGACAGATAAGATGAGGAGGTCTTTTTGAAGTCAAAGTGGGAGCCAGTGGCAGGACAAGGGAACATACTGATGTCTACTACATGTGTGAATCCCTCAAACAGCGTCCTGATGGACTCGGATTATTCAAACCTTGTTGGGCTTGCGTGGGAATTGCTGTCAAGCTCCTGTGCCCAGAGTATATTTAAACCCAGTGCTGGTTTGCCCCCTTCCCTTCATATTCGCTGCTGGACCCACAGCTGCAGGCAGACAGCAGCATCGCTGTGACAGTGGACAGGACATGGCGCCTCTGTGCTGAGATATCTAGCTGACAGGGAACATAACAGCACAGCCTGTTCTCAGAAAAGAGATATTTGCCATAAGAGGCTTAAAGTGCAAGTTTGGGGTCTGACCTGAAGTCAAGCCAAAAAGAAAAAAAAGAAAACCTTGTAATTACAGGCAATATTTTTACTCCACAGAAGATTAACAGGTCAGGAGAAGAATTTAAGTCTCCTCCTTTCCTGAATTTCAATTTAATAGCAAATAATCCTGCCCCTGAATGCAAAGAAAATATATTACCCTGGAGAATTCTGGTGAAGTTCAAAGGAGGTCAGACAACAAAAAGGTCAAAAATTAAACAGATGGCATTCTCTGATGGTGTACACAAAAAAAAATGATCTGCCTTCCTTTTCCATACCTACACTCCTCCCTTACCATCAAGTACCACACATATACCCCTTCTTGTTTGTTCTGCGGCTAAAATAAGAGTCTGAAGTTGCTAACACTCCCTATCCTTCAGTGATGTTCAGGCAAGCGCACCATTTTTAATGTGTCTGGAGGGAGGAATTTATTAAAGAGGCACTGCATTAAAAATATGCAAATGTTCCCAGTAACTACACAGGCCCATGAGGAAGCCAGATGAAATGTCATCCCTCCCTTCTCCCTTCCCCATTTTTATGCACTGAGATGGTTTATGGTTCCTCCTGTTTTATACTGTAACTGGGAGCATGGCAGATATTTAATCTGTTTGGAAATAATTGCAGCAATAATGATTATTTTATTGGGTTTAACTACGTTCTAAAAAAAGGAGACGCTGCAGCAATGACACACCAAGAAAGCGAGAAGGAGAAAAGACGCTCTGAGTGTGTGTGCAAGGTTTTATACCCCCTATTTGCAGGCATGCGGGCAGGCATGGGGGCATGCCTGCATGATGCATGTGGACATGAGGGAGCACGTGAAAGCATGTCTGGTTGAGCCTGTAATGGACTTACATAGAGCATGTGCCCAAACATTCATAGATGCAAACATGGTTGGCTACACCTGTGTGCCCTGCATGGTGTATTTAGGTGTGTATGGACATACTACTACCAGCATAATTGGATTAGCTCTCGTGTCTAACAGAGACCCTTCAAAACAACTGGGTTTGCAAGAAAGAATAGCCATGGCACGATCTGCAGGATGTAACAAAACACATCGCCAAAACCATCAGCATAAAGCTGTGCTGTTCAGAGGTGTCGTTCACTGCCCTACTATGTCAGGGGAAAAAGCACAGTGATGCAGCGATCTTGGGACTGCCAGACACTGCGGATGGGCCCAGACTGAATCTATCCCACAGCTGAGGAAGTTTGCCCTAAAAATAAACCTTTTTAAGGCCAGAAGTCCTGCAGAGCAGGAACAACTCTCCCCTCCAGTTCAGACCATTATAGCTGAAAAGAACATCTCGACTGAACCACAAGGTTGACATTTCATCCCTTTCCAGCTCCCTCCTAAACTCACTGGGGCTACTTGGCAGGTGAAGAGCAGCTCTTCACTCAACAGCAACGGGGCTTCGCTTCAGCTTGCCGACAACGGGGCTGGGAGAGCTGCAAGTGATGCTCTTATCTGGTATTTGTTTCTAGCACTCCATCCCTATCCTCATCTCTTAAGAAGGAATTTTTCTGCAGTAGGGACTTTGCAGCAGTTTATTGCACATCTTACACAATAGGAGCCAAGCTGCCTGTGACCTCCAAACAGGACCACATCTCTAAAATTAGTTGCTCATCCTCAGCTTTTACGAAGTTCTCCTTTTCAGAGTGCAGCAGGACAAGCGGGCACGGGAAGAGGAAACACCATTAATTTTCTGTTTCTCTAGATTTCCTCTTTGAAGCTGCTGTGTTACACAGCCTCAAGGCAGCTAAAAGCCACAGTGAAGATGGACTTTGTGGTCTTAATCCCAGAGAAAACGCATCTCAAGTTCTTTTTATATCTTCCCAACCTTCCCAAATCCCTGCCTAATACCAAGCTTCAGAGAGCGTTCTTTTTTCACGTTTCTCCCAATTTCTCCATCCTCCCTGTTACCCCCCTCCCTTTCGGCTGCTGCAGCAGAGCTGGGCTGTCAGAGAAGCAAATGCCAGCGCAGCCCTGCAGCCCTGCGAGGACTCAGCAGTGACAGCTTGAAGGAAGGGCAGGTATTTCTACACGCTGTATCACGGCAGCATGTCCATATCTGGCAGTGTTTGATGGTACGGTTCCAGATTAGGAGGGGCTGTAGTGTGCATCTTAGGGGGTTGCTCATGCCGTAGTGAAAGCAAAGGTTTTTGCCAGGGTCATACAAAGAAACTGTAGCAGGACTCAAATTCAGGCCACCTGCAATCACAGCTCCTGAGACCTCGTGAAAGGCAGTGAGTTGTTCTTCCTCATCTCCTCACTTGCAGCGTATTTTCTAAGGCATGTAAGGAGTAGCATATCTTCATTAGAGGAGCATTTAGAGACATCCTGCACCCTTTACTGTCCCTCTTCCCTCTCCAGGAGCACAGCTCAGCCAGGGAGCACTGGGATTAGGCCAACCAGGCACTGAAACTGAGATGCCTTCTGAAACCTCCTCCTGCATGAAAACCAGCTATTCTGAAATGCAGCCTGCTTCCTCTCCCCATCAGCAGGAGTCCTTGCCGTGGCGTGCTGGAGTCCTTGCCGTGGCATGCTGACACTGGCTATCAGGGGGAGCAATGGATGCACAAGGTCGGGGCAAATTTTGGATGGGCAGGAGGAGTAGGCTCCCATGGGGATGGTGGAAGCAGAGGATGACACCAGCATCTGCAGCTGGTCTGCTCCGGGGATCCTGAGCTTCGTGTCCAGCATGACTCTTGGAAGAGGAGGTGAAGCTTTCCATCATGCAGCCCAGCTGCCAACACCACCCAGGACCTTGAGGCTTTCTGCAGGAGCAGGGGGATGAAGGGGACACCTGACTCTCAGCGTGACCCCTCATGAACAAGGTTCCCCTGGCTTTGGAAAGTGCCTTTTCTCAACAGAGCAGCTCTAGTTCCCCTTCCAGAAAAAAACTTTCCATTTTCAACAGCTCTCATCCAGCTATTGGTCATGAAAGTGTCCTAAGCACCAGGTTCTGCCTCTCCCTGAGGTTTAATGGATAGCTGCAATATGTGAAACCCCAATCACTTCTACAGCATCTATTTATCTCTCACAGGCTGCATTGTTAAACCTCCATAAATATGTTTTCTGTCAGAAACTGGTGCTTAATTATTATATAATAACTGTCCTAATAAATAGAAATGCCTTATCTGAGGCACTTCATTTAACAGATGAGACATCATCTTCCCTCCCATAAATCATGGAGCAGATCGAAATGTCAGAGGGTCTTATAGCTGCGATGGGAGGTGAGGCTAACATCCTTGTTTACAGGGAAAGGGAACATCTCCACAAGGTTTTCTCAGACCAGCACAGCACCCACATGTTTGAATTTATGACAGTGTTCGCAGCTCATCAAGCCAGAACAATTTGTCCAATTAGAATTCACACAGTGTAGATGTAAACTGTATCAACATGGTGCAAAGAAAATCTTAGGAAGAAAAATGACAAGATAATTCAATCCCAACAGTCCCTTCCAGAGAGGAGAATCCCTGCCCATCCCCAAATCCAGAGCACAGTATGACACAGGGTCTACAAATAAAACGTCAGAGGTTTTCCGTGACCACTGCAAACACTGCAACAGTTGCCTGGGCTTCACCAACACGTATTAACCAGAGCTTGTTGCTTGATGTCATCTCCTTTCATCTCAATTAACTTCCCTTCTTTTTTCTCCCTCCTGACTACTCAATTAAAAGTGTGACCAAAAGTTAATTACTCTAATTCAATTTAGCTACAATTCCTGTGGGGGAATAGAGAAAAGAGCGTGGGTGAGGGGCTGGAGAAGGAAGCAAAGGCAGAAAAGCTGTGGTAGAGACTCCTGAAGAATCAGCAGGTCTTGTGAGCCTAGCTCTGCTTACAAGAAGATGACCAGCACAGCTTGCTCATGCCTGGTGCACAGAGCCTGGGAAGCAGGGCTCGGCTAGCAGGGAAAAGTGTGATCCCAAATGGTGCTCCCATGGGAGGAGCAGTAAGATCTATCTAAGAACAAGAGATGAAGAGCAGGACAACGATGGTGGATGGTTAGATGGACAGACAGATAGACAGCTCTGCAGAGGGGCTGACAGAGGGTTGTGCATGGGGATGGGTGGACAGAGGAACAGACAGAGAAATTGGGAGTAAAAGGTGAAGCACAAGTCTGACTTGCCTGGCAAGCTCTCCAAATGTATTCTGCTAATTAACTTCCCTCTCACAACATCCTGGCAGGATTGCTGACTAATTAGAAACCCCTCTCCTATGCTGGGAAGCTATCCTGACTTGGGCACTCACGGACACAGCCCTCAGATTGGGGACATATGGCAGCTGAATGTGCCAGACGAAGCAGCATGGCTTGTTGGAAAATGTCGGCAGCTGGGATTGAGCAGTTCGGCTCAGTCGCAAGCCCTCTCCAGTCTGCTTCCCTCGCCGCCTGCAAACAAAAGGGCCTTGAGTGCAAATCAGAGGCACTTCCTGGCAGCAGAGCTGGGCCAGCTTAAGTCTGAGGTGGAAAGCAGGACACCAGACTCCCAGCCCTGTTAAAGTTACTCTCCACTCCCTTTTAGTCTTGAAAACAAATATAAAAACGTGTCATCAGCAAACTTACCTACCTCTAGTCAGCCCTGGCCACAACCATTAGTAAATAGACTGAGCAATATTCCAATCTAACGCTGACCTGCAAGAAACCCTTGACAATCACAATTTCCCCTGCTGAGAATTGCCCATTTCTTCCTGTTCTTTCCAACAGCATTAATCTATCACGGGGATTTTAACTTGCACCCCCTGGTCACCATCATGCCTTGATAGCTCTCTGTCAGGGTCTTTATCAAAAAAGGCTTTTGAAATTCAAAAGAAGGAGTATGTGTATATATACTCTCTCATTCTCTTTTATCCACTGGTCTCTTAACTCATCCAAAGGATTTAAGCGGGTTGGAGAAACACAATTTTCTTCAGCAGAAACCATGCTGTCTGTCCCTTATCCTATAGAAAAGCCTAAATATAGACTCTGAAAGTCCCCACAGCTGGGAATGTGAATGCAGCCATCCTGCTTTGAAGCTGTCTGAGACTCGTGCAGTTCCCAGATGAAGGGCTAGCTGGCTCTATCAAAGGAAGAGACAAGTCTTTCAAAGACGCTTGGAGATACCAGGAAAGATGTCAGTGGCCCACAGATTCTCCTTTTCCTCCTACTTTTCTTAGATTTTATTTAGCCTCTTTAGTTCCTTGTCTCTGTCAGCTTGTGCTGAGGAGGAGCGAGGCAGTTCTGCAGACTACACTCACCTGGGAAAGAAATAGGGAAAGGGCTGATGTCAAATGGGAAACAACTGAAATACCATGGAAGTGAGGGTCCTTGCCCAGGCGCTGCTGGGCCTGGGGACACAGCCCAAGAGCATGAGGCTGTGCTGTGACCTGGAGGTCTGAAGACTGGGTTTTTGCCCAGTTGAGGCCATGCTTCAGCCTGCAGAGAGAACAAAGCACTGACCCAGTGCTGATCAGTGCTGCTCCGCAGGACGCTTTGGGGAGCATCAGCCACCCTCTCTGGACTGACCGATGGCTGTGCATCACCCACTTGTCTTGCAGCTCCCTGGCACCCCTCCTGAAGGAGTCTGGACGTTTTGCTAATTCAGTTGTCCGTAGACTGACTGTGCTCCTTCCCAAAGATCACTCAAAGCCCACTGCCATACGGCAGGCTTGCCTGAGCAGTCCAGTGGGTTAGCACGTGGGCTCCTTTCTTGCTACTGACTTACTGTTCCAGCTTCCCTGCACTTTGCTTTCGCCTCTGATAAAGGCAAGTTATCAGGATCTGCCTTGCCGCCAGGGAATAGCTAAGAACAATAGTTATTATTGGATCCTCTGACCAGTCAGTGACACATCTGCCAGAACAGCGTACCTGAATTAAACCTCCTTCTCCACCCAGAGCTCAGATGTCTCCAGGATCTGCTATCCATTTTCTTAATGCAACTGCCTGACAGTTAAATCCATGCCTATGTCTATTAGGGAAATGCATGTGTTATGAGCACCATGAATTCAGGCAGCCCTGTTAAATCTATTTGATGTATTCACTTCAACCCTAACCCCGCCTTTCCCCAAAAGTTACCTATCGGCCGGGCACTAGAGCTGTCAGGTCGTGAAGGATAACAACATTATGGGACTAACGGAGAGCAAAACATCAGGGAAAGCAGCTTGCTTCACGCTGCCTGCATTAGGCACAGGGCAGCTCTGGGAAAACAGCACTTCTGCATCAAGTGCGGGGGAAGCTTTTGAGACATCAGGCTCCACACACTGATCTGGAAGCACTTTGGAGACATTCACTAATGGAGATTATTGCCCTGAGGGGAAATGGAAAGGCAAGGAAGGTAACAGCTTACATCTGCAGCTGACTTCAAGGCACTGGAGAGAGTCCCACGTTGGCTCTGACTGAGCCAGACCCAAAGCAGAGTCGCTGCATTGGCAGAGCTGAGGAGCCTGCCCAGAGCACAAGGGACGCCCCTCAGCCCACGACTGGAGATGTCATCTCTGCACTACAGACCTGCCCCGGGGAATTTCAGGTCTTTCAACTCAGTCTCTGGCTCCCGGTTCCTCACTTGATCTCAGGCTGCAGACGGACCTTGGAAGGGCTCCAACACGTGCATGGAGCAGGCCAGTCTCAGCTTTGAACTGCTCTCCAGAGAAACCTCTCATGCTTTCTGCTGGCTGTAAGGAGACAGACTTCAGCCGTTTGCCATTTATTGTTGAAGAGCAAGGTGAGATGCTGTGAATAGCCCTTCCCAGAGCACCCGTGCATGCCCACATAAGTGGGTGGAGGCTACGGGGAGATCTATACAGAGGGGAATGTCCTTGACTGGAGAGCATCCAGATAATGCCTTCATGAGCATGCACTTCTAGGAACTATCTACAGACTCTCTGGGCTCCGCTGACAACTGTTTCTCCTGTTTTAAGGCCTAAATGAATGTTCCA
Organism: Gymnogyps californianus; assembly: GCF_018139145.2. NCBI lineage: Eukaryota > Metazoa > Chordata > Aves > Accipitriformes > Cathartidae > Gymnogyps > Gymnogyps californianus. The sequence goes on along the minus strand of NC_059490.1, from coordinate 5,823,557 downwards.
GATCTTCACCAAATAGTATCATGGTTAAGAGATGGGTGAAATTCCCTTGGGCCATGGCTGGAATGGGCCAAGATGTAGAGATTTTCACACAAGTCACGCAGCCTTGTCTTGAGCATGTGGGCTTCCCTCCCACTCCAAGCTGCTACCATGGCTGGGATTTTTGTTATTTCTTTTTTTTTCTCCTTCTTCTTTTAACCTTTCTTTGAGCTCTCGCTTGCTTCCTCAGCACCTAGTGTAATTGCTTGCAGTCTCTGAGGATCCTGGTGAGGATTTATGTAACACACCAGGCAGCAATTTGAAAGGCTGCTTTCGGATATAAGAACTTAATGCTACACCAGCCTTGGGGAAAATGAGCTGAAATCCTTGGGAGGGCTGTGCAGTGTTTGCTGCACGCTGCTTAAGCGAAAGGCTCTGGGGCAGCGCAAGCGCCTCTGAGCCTCCCCCCTCCTTGCACAGCGAGAAGAGGAGGAAAGAAGAGGTGTCTTCAGGCGAGTGGCTCACTCCATGTCTCATTATGCCGCGGCTTTATCTAGAGGGGGAGTCAGAGGCAGCCAGCAAATGCTCAGCATTGCTAAGCAGTTTGGAGAGGGGAGCAGAGACAGAGGGAGCGTGGTTATTTTTCCGGCAGACAGCGTGGTTTTGCTGGGGTTTCTTTCTCTCCTCTGCATTTCTGGTTGTATCAGGGCCAGTGTCTTGGGGTACCTCTGTTGCTTTCAAGACTGCTACCTGAGGAGGGCATCAGGACTTTGGTGCTATTGATTATTTAAGGGAGGGATTTGGGCAGGGATGGGAGAGGGGGTACTTCTAGGAGGAAAAGGAGAGAAACAATGTTCTTGTAAGGCTCTTGAGCACAATGGCCCTGCAGCAGCACTAGAGTGCCCTGGTTTGAGGGACGCACTCCCCTGGTTTGACAGCACAGGCTGTGCCTGGCAGGTGATCAAAGCACAGCTTTGTGCACCAGACACCCAGAAGAAACCACCCCCAGCCAGCCCAGTTAGACCTGCCATGCACCCGCTCTTTCTGTGCCTCCTCCACTCCCTGCCTATGTGAGAGTCTCCAAGAGAGACTGGTTCTGGTGCCTGAAGGAACAATGCGTTTTCAGGAAGGCTGAAATTTTCCACTTCAACTTTCCTTAAACTAGAGTTTCTAGTTTTTTCCCTTTCAAAATCATATTTGCCTTAATTTATTTTCCAATCAGGTTGCTGATGGAAATAACACCGGAGCAATCAAACTGTTCAGTGCGTGAATCTGTCCATCTGTCAGTCTGTCTGCTCTCCCTCCCTCAAAGCTTTTGAGCTGATTTCAAGTGCATTCAACAGAGAATTAGGGACCTTAAGACTCGGAGGCACCAATGAGTGAAGAGAGACGCAGCAGAGCAGAGGAGAGCCATCCCCGTGTGCCTTCTCTGATCGAGTCATTAGGGAACTGGCATGGATAGAGACACAGGAAACTGGATACATCATTCAAGGGAACAATTTCTTCACTTAAAACCTGATGGCTTTCTAAGCTTTTTTCACGATGAAAAGAAAGAGAAAAGCCTTTAAAAAGTTATGCAACCTGCAAATTAAACAAAGCCTTGCACTCCTGGACAAACAGCCCACCTCTGGTCAGCTGGGGAAGTCCTCACCTCAAGAGGACTCGGGCTGCTCCCGACTAACCAACACGGAGCCATAAAGCTGTGCTGGCACTGCTAAATGAACCCAGGCTCTCCTGGCTTTAATATTAACACTACAACAAGATCTACCACCCTACTGCTTGCTTCCCTGGCTCTGCCCTCCTGGTTCTGTGAGGCAACGTGTTGCCCCCTAGCTTTACAGTGCTGCTTCCCACATCCTTACATTTATGTGGGTGTTACAGCAACACCAAACCCTCCTAAGCATCCTGCGCCTGCTCCCCACAAGCACTGTTACACCTTGCTATTGCGATAGCTCTGGGCCTCACTTTTCTTCTTCTGAGCCACAGCGTAGCCTTTAAACTCTGACCTCCCCACCAGCAGCACCAACAGCCATAGCCTGCCTGGGAATTACCAGTGCTAATCTATAATTTCCAGCATCAAATAAGCACATTGCCACTTTCCTTTCTCGTCCTTCTTGTATCTATAAAGAAACGGGGCGGGGAACGACTAACAACAACAACAACAACCAAAAAAACCCCGAGTAAATTAACATTACAGCTGAGGTTTTACACGCACAAAAGTCAGGAAGTTCAAAGTTATGGTTCCCCCTCCAGCTGTAATTCTGGCACACTGCACATATATATTAAGACATTAAAGTTAGCCCCATAAACAGTAATACAAAATACTACACGCACACAAGGGGGCCAATCTACGATGGCCAGGGGAGCTATAATTCTAGCTACCCTGACTCCTGTGCGTGCGTTTCTCCCTCAAAAAAGGAATAAGTCAGCTCTCATTCACTTGTAATTCAAAGCTCAGGATGCTGATAGGGAAGAGAAAAGAGAGATTGCTCTGTCTGCTTCTTCCTCCTCTTTTTTCTTTTCTTTTTTTTTTTTTTTTTATTGCACAGGCTGTTGTCTAGCTGCTTGCGATCAATGCTCTCCCTCTGTCTGACTTTGATATATCGGGAGAGATCTCAGATTTCTGTTCCCGTCCTCTCTCGCTTTGTAACCGATTCAGCTCCCCAGCAAGGCACACGCATGCAATAGATAAGGGATAGCCTTTGATTGAATTTACTTAATTTATACGAACGATGGGACACAAGAGGAATATTAAAATACAAATTAGCAGCTTCATATTTCACATGCATTGCAATCTCCCCAGCAGATAATGAGCTGCTGGAAACTTATCTGCCAAAGGTGTCTCCCCAGCCACACCTATTCTTTTCCCCCTGAGATCCTCGAATAAACGCTAGGAAAGTTGATAACTCGAAAGTTACAGTTTAAGTCCTTAAAGGGACAATAACTCAGGCCAACATTTTTAAACAACTCTGCCAGTGGCGGGGAGCTGTACTGAGAAGGCAAAAAAGGTTTTTCAGCCCTTGTGACCAGCTTCATGCCCTGCAGAACAGGATGGAGAGATGCCTTCAACTCCATTTCCATGGGAAACAGACAAACTTGTATCATCATGCAGGATCTCTGCTCCCCTTGTTTAGGAGCTGAGCCACAGAAAGCGTGGCTGTGTGAGAGTCTGGCTACCACACGGCACAGCAGCAAGACCTCCCTGGGCATCAGCACGGGCCCCAGGTGCCTTTCCTGCTGCCAGCTTCAACATCAGGGCAGAGGCTCCCACTTGCAAGTTCAGGGACATGGAATCTGCCTGGATGACCCCACTGGGGCACGCTATTACATGTTTACGATGCAGCCTGCAATTACACAGCATCTGCGGTAGCAGGGCTGCCTTTCAGCAGTTTGGCAATACAAATGTGACACATCCCTTCTCATTCTCACAGGGCCGCTTTGGTAGAGGCACGTTTTCGGTTAGCTGTGAGAACCTAACCCCGTGCCTGAAGACAGTGTCTCTCTCCATTCAGCAGGCCCAGACTCCCATCCCACACATCAGAGTGGTGATGAAGTGCCATTATTCATAGAGGCATCCTGTAGCAGTCCCAAGCAACTCCATGGCCTTCCTCTTACTGGATTAGATAAAATCCCCAGTTTGGGTGGAGTATTCCATTCTGCCGCACCTGCTCAGATTACAGGCTAGATAAATCAGAGGTTTCTGTAATACTGTTGTCATGCTTGGAAGTTACAGATGAAGGCATGGGGAAGGGGCAGGGCAAAAGGACCAGTCATGGTGCACTGCAGGAGGGATGGGAAGGGTCTCCACGTACATGTTTTCCTCCTGGTTGCCCCATGGAGCATGGATAGAGATGCACGGGTACAAACAGGGGAACCCTGAAGAAGCTCCTGCAATGTTAAATTGTTCTTCCAATGGAGATCGGTATCTGGATTTGAACAAGAAATCTGCCAATAGACCTGACTTTGAAGTGGTCAGTAGGAAATGCCTACAGGTAAATTAAACCAACAAATAAAGTCAACCTGGAGGTCAAACTGACACTGTATGCTTAAACTAAGTTAAAAAGAGCCCTGTTGTTTCTCAGTCCAGGGTCTTTAACTCTGGTAGTAGCCAAAGTCAAATAGAAATGAAGAAATATCCTCTGACGGAATTCTCAGAAAGGAAGGTGCATTTTGAAGTTAGGCCAATGAGTACTTGAATTCTGTACACCAGGCCTGAGCAGCCGTTCTTCCTCGAGAGGCTCCCGAGGTGATTATCTTCACTCAGCTGAAGGCATCAGTAACATGAGAACCTGATCTGCTTCACAAGAGATTAGATACAGCTTGAGCCTTGCTTGGGGTGATGACAGGAAAGGTAGATGATATTCCCCATAAGTGACAGATGCCTGAGAGCAGGGAATATCCCTCACTCCCCAGCTCCTCACCATGCTGGGCCCCAATGCCCCAACAGTGAAAAGGAGTAGGAGTGGGAACACATTCATGTATCGATGGGTATTTGGGGGTGAGGGGGGCTGCTCCGCACATTCCCTTCATACACACGCTGGTAAAGCTGGCTCAAACACGTGGAGCAGCACAGAGGTCAGATAGACCGAGAGGGAAGAGATGCAGACGTCAGCAATGCTGGCTTACCCTGTTCTCTCTGCTGGCCCAGGTGAGATCCCTCCCAGCACACAAATGGGTCAGACCCTTTCCTTGACGGAAGAACTAAGGGACATTTTTGCAAGAGTGTTCTGCTTTCCTTGATTTCCCACTGGAGAGCTGAAAAGCTAGGACACGGTGGAGAAAAAGATTTCCCTCGCCTTCCAGGCAGGCACTTACCTACCTCCCACTGCCATCAAGTACATTTTGGATGTTTCAATGGAGAGTCTATGTAGTTTCAGAGCGTACTGACACTTTTAATACTGTTTTGGAGCAGAAGGATCCGGCTTTACCCAAGCCTGCTTGGCACAAATGGGGAACAAATAGCGCATGACTTTCAACCAACCTCCTAACTTTCATGAGTACACCCCTTTCCCAGTGTCACAAAATAGCCAGATAACCAGGATGCTCTTTCTCCATTAAAGAGCAGTCTGATCCTCTGACTTTTCTTCCCATTAGAAAGTAAAATGACCCAGGGAGTGACAAAATTATGCTGTCAAAACCAAGACAGTCACTTTCAAAATCAGTAATACCCCAAGGTGTTATTGTGAGTTAACAGCTCTCTTAGGCCCGAAGCGCAGAGCTGGTATTAATGCTGTTCTTGCCACCTTTCCCACCAGCATCCCTGCTGCTGCTGTTACTCAAGAAAATCTCTGACATGGAATTCTACTTAAAGCAGTGCAAAGGATGGATTTTTCAGTTCGGTGACCAACCCAAAAATAATCAAGAGAGACGAGAAAAAGAGAGAAAAGAAATGTGCTACAGGCCACCCTACATGCTTTATGTAAGGCAAAACCAAAATATTATCTTTTTTCATTTGGGGTGATTTAACAGTTACTGACTCCCACTCCTTTATTTTTATTTGTTTGTTAAAAGCAGCATTGGAGGAAAGGCATTACTTCAGAACAAAACACCGGATTTGTGTAACACTGACACAAGCTGTTTAGCTCTCTGCTTCACTTTCCCTTCCCTTTCTGCTCCTCAGCCAAAACTATTGCACTTGCTGAACTGAACCCAAACTGGGTCAGTCTGTCCCACAGCTATGATAATGCACTTTCCAGCAAATTTAGAAACAAAAACCAAAAGTGATCAACTCCCAGAGCATGGATGGTTTCAAGAGAGACAAAACATCTGGGAAGACTGATGAACATCCAGAGGTTTTGAGGTCCCCTCCAGATGTGTCCCTGTATTTCTCAGCGGTTATGGAAATGCATGACCCTCAGAGGGTAGCTTGAGAATGAAACAGATACGAGCTGCCTTGAATACCCCTTGCATTTCTAGCCTGCTCATGGCGAGCTCAAAAACCAGTACATACAGCTGGTGCCATTGCACCAGGGGACTACAGGTAATTCAGGTGATGTTCGGCACTGGGAACCTATTAACCCCCACTCCTGGGAATGGGCATTTAGCTGCTGGGGAAAGCAATGGTGTTTCTTTTCATGAGCACTGAATACGCATAGACAGGGCAGAACTGGCGCGGGGCTCCTGGGTGGCTATTTTTCATGTGTGACATAAAAACAAGGTCCCAAGCAGCTGTTGTCAGTAAAGCTCCTGCTGCATTTTTACAGGAGTCAAAGTGTTAGATCAGCCATCCTGTCCAAATTCTGGGTTGGGGTAATTAGCTGCTGCCTAAATCCTGCTTCAGAGCCTCGCATATCAATATGTATGACTCCTGTCATCTTCTAAGGAGAAGAGCAGGGGAGGCTGACTACACGTAACGAGTTGCCCCACACCATCCCTCATCTTGCTACACAGACACTCCTAGCAGGGAAAACGCAGTGGGAAAACGACGAAGATAGAAGATGGTGAAAATGCAGAGTATGATATTTCCTTGATCGCGGCAGGTCAGCAGGGCAGGCAAGCCCTTGAAATACCATTCCCTGCCCTTACCCACACCCTGGCCTGGACTCACTATGGGAGATACACAGTGAGGACAGATGGGGAGCCACATTACCCAAAAGTTTCTGCACTAGCTGCACTGCTGCAAGGATCTACGTCTACTACAGCATCCAGGGGCTCCCACACCGCAGGAAGGTCCAGGTGAAATTACACATTAGTCTCATTTCCATCCCTGTCTTGAAAAAAAAATTGTCCAAAAGGGCCTTTTCTCCTCCTCCTGTGACCAAGGCAACAATCGGAGAACATCTCCCACCTTGGACTCCTTATTAGTTTAATTAGATGATTTTCTGCATGATTTATCCTGAACGCTGCAATCGCACAATCAAAGCACAGATCAGTTGACAACTTCATTTAAAAAATTAGTGTTTAGCAGCTTTGCGAGCTCTAAAAGCTCTGAGGACATCTGTCAGCAGTGACCCCTTCTGATAATGACAAACAGTCCCAGTCTGTGTCCCCACCTCCTGTCCTGCCTGCAAGCTGGCATGCTGAAGAATCCCTTGAGAACAAAAAAACCCCAAGCCTCAGGGCATTCCCAGTTTGCATCTGCCTACACTGCCTGCTGCTTGGCCGTCCTTCTCACATGTCAGTCCACAAATGTTAGCGAGTGTTACAGGTCTGTCAGAGAACAGATCCTACTGCTCGGAAGGGGCTTGGCGTTTCAGATGCACTTGCATCAGGCCCCGTGCTTTTGCTAAATTATGTGGGAGTTGATGCCCGATGCGAAGCTGCCACCTGTGCTATCCAACATCAGCCAAGGCTGGAGCCCCTGCACTCCCCTTCTGAGCTCTGCTCATCCTGGGCACGTGGGTGGTGATGCTGCTTCTGGCTTTATCGGCAAGCTGAAGAACCCGAAGCCGAGCGCAGAAGCTGTCAGCCGTGTATTTCCCAATTCACAGGCCTCCTGCAGGAAGGTGTTGATCCTGCAGGCTGGGTTTGGATCAGCTCAGCAGAGCAAGTCTTGAGTTTTCTTGTGCTTAGCAGGCTGTCAGGAATCACTTCCAGCAAGGGGGAGGGCAGCGGTACCCACTGATGGAGACAGTGATGCCATAACCATGTTCGTTGCAGGCTTGGCTTTCTGGAACAACAGAGAGCTGCTTGGGCAGATCCTGCAGGGAGTGGTGGGAGAAGATGAGCGATCTACCAATCCTTTCCAGCAGGTTCAGGGAGGAGAAGACATCATGTGCCTTCTGAGCAGCGAATGCACAAACTGTGTCTTTCCTCTATAGAAACAGAAGCCAAAACCAGCCCCCCCTCCTGGCTTTATTTTGTTTGTTAGTCCAAAGAGCGCCAGTCCCCAGGGTGGAGGATCTGTGACGGGTGGACAATTGATCCTTAAGCTGTCTCAAAGCCAAAGGGCTTCCTCTGAATCCTCCATGTTCCATGTTCACGGCCAGACTGTGTCAATGGCATCCCTCCTGAAGGATGCTCCCTTTCCAAGGGAGACTGTCCAAGCAGGGTGACACCATGATGGCAACAGAGCATCCTGCATCCTCAGAGATCTCCAGAAACCCTGCTAACACCATCTGAATTCAGATCTTGTTAAGAAGTTCAGGAATCAGCCTCCATTCCAGATCTTCAGCAGCCTGAGATACTGATTACAATAAGCTCCACTAATTAGATTGTTTTAATTCAAAGGCCAGCAGGCTAAAAGAGATGTGAATCAGGGGAACCTTTGTGAGGCATCTGCTGGGATTTCTAGCCAGCGTAATTCCTCCAAGCTGCCCACTGATGAGTCCTTTAGCAAATGTCTCCTCTCCCACCTCTCTCCCCAGAATGAGACCTTGGCCAGGAAGGGCCAGGAAGGTCTCCAACTTGCCAGACAGACCCCCATTCCCTCCATTCTCCAGCAGGCCCCTTTGAGGGATGAAAGGACAGTTGTTTCCAATCAAATGAACCTCCTTCTCTTGTGCCCTCTTCTTATGTTTGCTTCAACTGTTATTCAATTGCACGGCTGAAAAAAACAACTCAGGGAAGGAGCTAATTAGAGGAAGACAACGGAATCAGATTAACTGAGGTGGAACTGGGAAAGGAGGTGGTGGATGGCATAGAAGGGAATGGAAATTAGTCTTGAAAGGAGGAGCAAATACACGGAGACGGTCCATAAGGGACCAGGTGGTGGATGATGAGGGGAGCAGAGTGCATGGCTGGTGGCTGATTCAAGCTGCTCAGGAGCCACCAGGACTCAGGGCCATGCACTCGGCATGCTGCCAGGGTGAGATGCCTAGACTGCAGTGCTGGTTCAAATCTTGCCATGTGGCCTGCACCATCCAGCTTCATCGCTTCATCCACACTGGAGCAGAGCCTGTGCTGCCTTGGAGAAGCCACGACCAGGCTGGTGGGCCCTTTTTTGCAGAGACGTTTTTGCAGCTTTCCCAGAAGACTGAGGCTTGACCTGCTCTGGGCAGAGCGGTAGAGCTACGCTGCACCAGCTCCTGCTCTGTAGATAAATGAAGATCTCCCAAGCCTTTGATCCATTGTGTTGCAGATGAGATCCGCAGATAACCCAGATATCTGTGACTGCAGTCTGTGCTAACAGAGGCTATGGCTGGCTAGATGAATGCTGTCCCACTCTTGCTGCTGGCTAAACTGGCCTGGAGCCATGTCTTTTCAATCACAAATACAACATAATCTTTAAAGGAAGATAAAGAGCACCTAACTGCCAGGTGCACCTACCAGCATTGCTAGAAAGTTAAGAAACAGCTAATCGCAATTTCAGTGGGAAACATCACTTCCTCTGGTGCTTGTGTGCCTATAGGAGGTTCCCATGGTACATGGGAGAACTGATTTTAAAAGAATACCAAACAAAGAAGGAGGATTGTATTTTAAAAAAAGAAAAAAAAAGAAAGAAAAGAAAGAAAAAAAGCTGTTCTCAATCATTTGCTGCTAATGCCCCAGACACCCGGATTTCTGCAGCAGGGGACAGGACAATGTGGCAGAGGTAGAGTGTAGCATCAGGGTTTAAAAAAGTGACCACACTGAGCAATGCCTTGGAGTGGGGGTTAGTGACGTGTGGTGCCAGCAAAGCCCCACAGTCAGCAGAGGAAAAGCAAGGATGTACGTGAGCTAACAGTTTGAGCCATCTCTTAACTCTTGCAGTAAAGCAAGACTTGCCACCCATCTCTTGGTTGTGCCAGCCTTTCTAGCCAGGTGCCCTGGGAACTCCAGGACAAGCTGCTGATCCCCTTTGGGCCTGAGCTTCCCTTTTTGTAAAAATCAAATTCTATTTCTGCTTGTGTGCAGGAATGATCAGTGATGGACTTAGAAATATCTTGAGATGTGCAGACAAAAGGGACTCCAGAAGAACAAGTCTCCTTGCAAAGTTGCTATTTGGGACCTTTGGAAGGTGTGCAGGGGAACAAACAGCTGGGAGAAGGACAAGGAGTCTGAGAGATCCTTTAGGTGAGTTTTTGGCCAAACCATAGTCCCCACAGTCCATGGGAACTACGGTGATTGAATCCAGCCATAACTTGGCTCTTTATCTGGCACATCTAGAAATTCATCGCCTCCCAGTTTAGACGGCCGGGAAAAGGCAGGTACTGGCCTGTCATGCCAGCTCCTTCCTTTTAGTGGCAATATCTTCTTCTGTCTCCCATGCTTCTCTTCATTACCAAAATCCCCCGAAGACACCATTGATGATGGAGAGCCATTGGAGAGGCAATTAGAAAGAACTTAGAGTGAATTACATATGCAGGGTTTATTTTCTGTTTTCTGCTATAGCTGCTGCCAATTATTGTGCAATTAGGCTGCCTTCATTAGCAAATGAGATTAAAATTAACATCGTTAATTACTCGTTCTGTTAAACAGGGGAAAGCAGGCATTTAAGGGGAAGATGCAGAGAAGGTTGTTCTTTGAGCAGATGCAGTAACGTTCTCCGTTTGCAGCACTGTTTCTTCAAGGGTTGCATTGAGTTATTCAATTTCAGCTAATACAGCGGGGAAAAGGAGTATTTAAATTCAAGCCACTAATGCAAGGTCTTGCAGGAACACGTTACACATTGCTCAAGAAAATCATCATCACATGTTGCAAAACACAAGCTGATGGCCACAGTGAGTAGCCACTGGATTACTCCCACCAGGGACTGAAGGGAAACCTCCCTCCTCAGTTGCTGGTGCACTAGACTGACTGTCGACAGAAATTTCTAACGGGGTCTACAACCCGGCAAGCTGGGAGCATGGGCGCCGCCGCCAATGATGGTGCAATAAAGCCAAAACAGCTATTGCTATTTATGGCAATGTTTTCTTGGTGCTGGATGTTTTGTGGACACTGAAGAAGACTGCTTTCCTGGGCTCACAGACCAGAGAGGGAGGTCAAGGGAAGAGCAGCAGCACTCCAAATTGATGGCATTGTCTTTGCAAGCCAACTCCATGGTATTGCTTGCTGCAAAACTCAGATGCTGAGTAAGTACGAAGTGATCCCACTAATCTACGAGGCGACACTTTGAGGGTCCTGGATCACAGGGCTGGAAAGGATCTCAAGAAGTCACCTAGCCCAGCCTGCTGTCTGCATACAGAATTGATGCGACTGCCATCATTTTTATCTGCTCTCTCTCTAGGCCATTCTTGATGGTCTGCACCAATGCAGGCTCTGCCCCTCCTGAGACATTATGTCTAACATTTTGCTTTCTTTACGCTCGGGAAGGCTTCTCTAAGTGTTTAACTGGAACTGCAGTTGCCCAGTACTAGCTGCGCTGCTCCCTGTGGACATGGAAAAGTGATTATTCCCACTCTGTTTGCATCAGCCTTTTTCATATTTAAGAACTATTCCTGTCTTGCCTGAGTTCCTCTTCTTTGGACTAAACCATCCCAATTTACTCTTTGCAGATCATGTCTGCTAGTCTTCAGTCAGTCCTCCTTGCTCTGGACTCTCCTCTATTGCTTTGCAACTTTCGGGATGAGTTGTGCCCAAAACTGGACCCAGGCATCCAGCTGAGATCTCCGTAAAATGGGGCAGAGCAGGAACACTAATGTGTCTTGCTGGTGATACTTCTGTCTAGACTCTCCTGCTTGTCATTTTTCACAGCAACTTGACATCTCTGACACTCATTCACACAGTGATCAAAAATGAGCCCCAGTCTTTTCTGCAGGATTGCTGCCTAGTCAACTCTGTATTTCTGCATCCTGAATGTGAACAGTTCATTATTCCTGCCTAGATGTAGAATCCAGTACTTATCTCTATTAAATTGCATCCTATTTCTTCCAAACCATTTCTCCAATTTGTCAAAATCATTTTGAGAGAAATAGAGAGATTGCTGAGGTCCCTTGGAAAACGTGGAGTATAGTAAGACGGCCCTGAATTTCAGCTTGAACTTTGCCAGGTTGAATGTTTCCCTTGGATCCATGCCTGTCTCACCTTGCTCTGCAACACCTAAAAGCCAAATGCAGCCACAAGAGACATTGTCACAAGCTGAGACACAGGCTGACTCTTCAAAGCATGCAGATGTGCAAACAATGTACTGAACAGTGGGAAACGTACTGCTATGGTTGGAGAACCACTGCTCAGGCTGCGCTCTCTGCATGCAAACCTCAGTCCATACTGAAGGCCTTGCACGGTATTGCAACATCCCTCGCCAGCTTGGCCAAAGTACCAAAACCTATGAGCACTGCAAGCAAAAGGAAAGACTCCAAAACTGGACCAAAGACTTAGGAAATAGCTGCTCAAATGGACTCTTAAACTGACAGTCAGGATCTGCTGCATGGGTTACCTGCCAGCCTGTCTGCTGGTACTTCTCCTAATGGGCTCACTTTTCTATGTACAACAGGTAGCAGCAGTACAGCTGCAGCTGAGAGCCTCTATGGATATGGGTAAGACAAAGGAGGGGGAGTCTTTTATTAGATCTGCTTTGGAGTACTCTAACCTTTGCATTAGGAACAGGAACATCAGACTCCAAGTGAATGAAAGCTGAGGTCGCGTATTGTCTGTCCCCTTGCTTGCATGCTCCTCTGCTCTAAAAATGCCAAGTGCCCCTCTGCCACACTGTCCAGTTCATAACATATATTTAAAAAGGAGCAGCCTGGCTGCAACAGACTCCACTAACTCCCAGCTCTGAAGAAGCATGTAGTGCTCAAATGCTTATCTGTTGTGTTTGGACCTGCTGGCTGATCTAAGAGAAGCCATTTCCTCTCTCTGTGAGTTTTCTCACGTGCACAGAAGATGCACCAGTTGTGAGCAGCATCACCAGCGGCAGTGACCGCACAGCCCAAGCTGAGCCTATGTGGGCTGTGCCCCTTGCTGGAAGCAGCTGAATGCATGGCATTTTTTGTTTTCCTGACACCCCTGTGAAGGTGGGAGAAATTTTGCCATCTCTCAAGCTGGAAAACTTGGGCAGAAAGAGATTTAACAATCTACCCATGGTTAGTCATGAGCAAGAAGCCACTTGGGGAACTAATACTATTTCTTAGTCAGGGGAGATTTTCAGTGTCGATGATCTGTGAAATGTTTGCCTTGAATTTCCTTTGGACCCAGCACAGAGCAGTATCTTATTCAAAAGCTGTATTTAAGAATGGCAATGAACTTTATTAGGTGTGTGCCGACAGCTTCACGGACACCTTCAATAAGAAAAGCAATGGGATTCTGAGCAATACGATACCTTGTGCATAGCAACAAGCCAGCTGGCTCTGAAAACTGTTTTCGCATGCAGACCTCATCAAAAAATGAAATGAGAAAGTAAGTAGACAGGACTAGGCAGGGAATTCTTCTGCCCTTGTGCCCCAAGGGGAGTATATCCAAATTAATAGGCCTTTTCCACTGCTAATGACTCAGTGAAGATGTGGGAGACACGGGACACATCATCAGCTGGTGTAAATCAGTGTGTACCTGGAGATATTGCAGGAACAACATCAGATTACATTCATCGTGGCGTACAGCCTATCTTACCAGGCAGCCCACCTTCCCGTAGCACTGGGTTAAGCCAAAACCATCTCAGGAGTCCCTGGACCCTACCTGGCTCTCTGCTGGGAGATATGGCTAAAGATAGGGATGCTATTCAAAGCCTCCAGTTCAAAAGCCACACAGTGTTGTATTGCTACTGGTAAAATCCTTACCAATGCCAAATCATCCAGCATTGGGACTTCCATGCTCCTCTCTTGGGTTCAGCAATTCCTTGGAGAAAAGCTGAATTGAGACTGGCAGAGGAGAGATGCACAAGGGGAAAACAAGTGGTATGATGGGATGAGCGGGCTGGAAGGGACTGAGAAAAGCTGCAAAGGGACCCTGAGGTGTGCACAGGGGGAAAAAAAGATGTATGGGTGTGGGAGAGAAAAATGAGAGAGAAACAAATGATACAAAGTTTTCATGTCAGACTCCTCCGTGAGGGCAGATTTATCTGCCTTCTTTCTCTAGAAAATTCATTAGGCATTTGTGCCTCCCTCTTCTCCCTGGCAACGTGCTCTAGCTTTGTCCAGGAACGAAACAGTAATTCATGCCCATGCGCTCTCCTCTCCCAACAACCATGAAACAATATAGCATCCTCCCACCCCAGCTCTGCTCTTCGTCTCAGGCTTCTGCAAGGGGCTGACGGGGACCAGCATCCTGGGAGTCTGCAGATATTCCTTGAGGAATTTGCAGACCAACAGCAGAAACTCTCTGTCACACCACAGGTTGGTGTGAGATCTGACCCATGGGTGAGCAGCATAAATGCTTCCCTGGGACCAAGAGGGAAGAGGCTCCAGGAGCAGGGCATGCTCTCTAGTTAGCTTGAGTAATTTATCTATAACTCAAGGCAAAGGAAATTGAAGTTGCCTGTTCCAACATTGCTTAATTTGCCAATGAACTGGCTATGGAAAGAGATAAGAAATAAGGTCTGAAATCTTAAAAGAAGTCATTAAAAAATACAGAAGTGAAGACCAGCCGAAATAAAGCCAAATGCATGTTTGTGAGCCGATAAGATTCTGAACACTTTTTTCAGCAGCTGATAGCCAGAGGTATCAACAAGGTAGACAGATTAAATTCCTACAGGCATTAATTAAAAGAAGTCTGATGAGGAGAGAAATTAAGGCCCAAACACTGAGCAGAAATAACTGTTATTTTTCTTCTTCAGAGAATGTTTAGCTCCAAACAACTGCATTGGGGGAAAAAAAGCTTGTGGATGTAAGGTGTGAGATGCAGATGGGAGATGTGGAAACACATCATGAAAGGATAAGGGCAACCGGCTAGCTGAAACAAAAATAATATTGGGATGAATCTGGTGGTGGTGAAACAGTAATGAAGAAAGATGAGAAGAAGCTGACCACTGTGGGCAGCCTACAAAAATGTGAATGTAGAAAATGCAGTGAAATCCCAAAGACTTCAGTGGCCAGGGTATGAGATTCCCAAGACAAAAGAGAGTTCAGCAAAGCATCTCCTGGTATTCAGCTCCTCTGTGGGAAGAGATGGAGGAAGGGCTCAAACACGGTGCGATTATAGCTGAAACAGAAGAACAGGAACCTGCTGAGATCGGTCACGCAGCTCTGTGTGTACAGAGCTCAGGCGAAAGGAGAAAAATCTCTGTTTATGAGTTCTCACCTGCTTATAAAATTGGCTGTAGGGAGCGAGTGTGTGCTTTGTGTGTAGCTGGCCAAGCAGGGGTGTGCGGAGCGAATGTCCCATGGACCTGTAGACATCTCTAGGCAGTGCTACCCCATGACTACATAGCCAGAGAGACCTGAGAGGAGGAATAACTTTGGGGAAGTTAGAATAGGAAGATACTAGGAGGAATATCCCCCGAGGTCGGGGACCAGCACATCCTGAGCAAACTCCTGGTTCTCCCACAGATGCCAGATAGAAGGAAGGATTTGGGGTAAGTCATTTGCCCTTCTCCTTACCCTTTGTCCTATTCATTTTCTTTCGTACCAAATATTCTTTCTCTCTTAGTTGGTACATGCACAGTGCCAGGAGGTCTCTGGACCCTATGTTGAATCAAACAGGGCTTACTACACCTGAAAGATTTGTGGCTGCCAAATTCATTGTTCCACCTGCTGCAACGGCACAGGAGGGTAGCGATTTTGTCTCTGCTTCCCTATAACATTTGCATGGGTGAGTGCTTTTCCAACAGAAAACCCAGCTTGTGTGGAAGTGTGTTGACTCACGTTTAGCTGCAATCCTGTCTCCTCTGGAAGACACATCTAGCTGAAGCCAGACCGATTCCACCCACCACAATGCAGCACAGCTGACGTCTTGTGGCAGTCCCTTGAGGACACGTCTCCAGAAAAAGAATCACACAGCTGCTCATCTCAACTCCCAAAGTCACCACTTCTCTCCCTTTTTTTTTTCTTTTTTGCTTTGCTTTATTTACATCGTTTTTCCCCCAACAGGTTGACAGAACAGCGAATGCTTCGTGGCAGGGAGGGATGGTACAGCAAAAGACTCATGAAACACTCGAGTGTCTCAGAAACAGCCGCGCTTTGCAGGTACGGCGCTGAACCTGTGATCGCATTATAATGCAGCTGCAATGTGCTACAGATTAAACACCAACTTCGAAGTTCACACGAATGAAATGTCAGCTCAGGGGTTGATTTCATTCACCTGACATTCCTGTTAATAACAATGCCTAATTAGAAAGGCTTTTAAGCATCCGTTACATTAATTTAACGTGAAAATCTCATGGAGCTTTATTGGAATTTTTTTCCCCTGTAAAATTAACCCTGCAGGCTTGTTACACATGTTTTCATTAGGGACTATGAGCAGTGGGGATATTTGATGAATTAGAATCAGCCCCTTAGTCTTTGAGTTTAACTTTGTATTCCAAGTTCTTTTATGCTGATAACGCCCTGATTTGATTTTTTCCCCCCTATTAGTTTTAATACGTGCTACAGACTCCTCACACTGTGGCTGAGGGCTAGAAATCTAAATTCACTGCTGCCGATTTCCATGCAATGCAGAACAAAAGCCTGTAGTTCACAGCCTTTCATACCAGCTGGTGCTAAATTCTGGTCTGCAGACCCACTCCGCTCCGCGGAGCGCTTGCCACTCACATGGCTTTTCTTTCACACTTCCAGCTGTCAAGCCTTCTTTAAGGGACTTGAAGAGCCATGATAGGGTTGCCCCAGTATTATTTTCTTTTCTAAGTGTGATAGATGCCATCTTAGCCAGGAGTGAGGCTTCTGCTGCTGAGGGCACAAAGTGCTCCAGCAAGAGCTAAAATATCAACCTCCTTTGCAGGGAGGGGAAGAACAGAGGCTATTAGAGATCATACGCTCCACGACTCAGTGGAGAAAGGGACTAGCAGTCCTAATGGCCTCCACATTACACAGACCACTAATGCTCTTGCCACAGTCTCAAACCGACTGCAATTACGCATGGCTTGGCCAAGCGCCCACGGGACAAGTCTAATGCAAGTCACCTTTGAAAGCGCTGCTATACCTTGAGAGCCTAAACCTTTGAAGAACATCCTAGGCTATTTCTAGCACTGGGATTCATTAAACCGTGTTATTATGTTAAAGTTTGGACCTCCATTGAACCTCCCAGCTTGCTAGAACACAGAATATGCTAGAACGATTTTAATGATGGATCCACTCAGGGATTTGAGGGAGAAAAGTTGGAGGAACAGGAACAAATACTTGACTGGCATAAATCTATGGACTTGTTTGACATCCAGTGGAAATACGACATGAAGCCAACTCCCCTGTCACACAGACCGTGTTACTGAAATTGAACCTAAATGGCAAAAGAATCACACTGTCACAGTAATGGAGGAGAACATACACATCACCTTATTCTCTAGCAGGCCACCGCAGGATGGTTTCCCTCGTTATATTTTATACTGCTGCAGCTTTGCCAGATGTACAATTCCCAGCTGATTTCACCTCTCCCAATAGTAAACTACCCTATTGTCTAATGCAGCAGATGTAAGAATATTTTCCTAATAACCAGAGATTTCTCTTCTTATTAAGTTTCCCTTGAGTCACTGAACATTAATATTACCCATCTGTAGTATTTATTCTATTTCAATATGCAGACGCTTACCACGTCCCTCCTAGTTGTCACTTTGCCAAGCTGCACATAATTAGATTTTTTTAATCTTTCCTTGTTAATCAGACCCTTTGAACTCCCCCTACCCCCAATAATTTTGCTGCTCTTTGTTGAACTTCCTAAGTTTGTCAATACCCATCTCATAATGAGGTATGCAGAACTGAATGCAATATTACAGCTGTCTCATGGAGAAAGGGAGTATGACCCCAGCCTCTATGCATATAGTGCCATCAGTCTTTCTCTGCAGCTGTAGCACATCTAATCTTTTCCCCTCTACAATGCCCAGAACCCTTCTGATCATCTTCTGGCTCAGAAGTCCTCCAAGGCTCTGTTGAAGATGATGGAGATCTTTTCTGCCAGCTCAGTGCCCTGCTACCTCCCTCCTACCACTCATCATGCAGATCAAGCTATGAACTCAGAACCCAATTGGCAGAAAAAGGAATATACAAGGATAGGAAATGAAAGGCATGCAGAAATTTTGTATGCAAGTTTAGCTCCTCTGTACGCTATTGCATTGGCATTGCCTAAGAATCTAGTTCAGTTTGCTCCTTGCTGAGAACGTGTTTCTAGAAACCTGTCCTGCCTAATTTCCTAGACTTGCCAAAGCTATATCTTTTGAAAAACAGGCTCCTCAGCTCCCCTCTCTCTCAAACTGCCCTCTACTAAATAGCTTTCCCTTGATCTTTCCCAGCTGCTCAGTAACTGCTGCCTGGGTTAACCTCCTTCTTGCTGTCATGGGGCAGAATCCACCCACTGCTCTACATAGGAGCAGGCTTGGGCCAAGAATCATCAAACTTGATGTGAACCCTCTGTTTGGATTGAGATGGTGAGTGAGATTTCAGCTGAATAAGATCAGGCTGTGAATTCCTATTAGGAGGCTGTTGGCATCTGCTGAGAAAATTTTGACACACACACACCCCCCCGCCTCTCCCCCAATTGGTCTGACAAAGTCCACCAGGACTGGAGCTCCTTCTTCCTAAGAGCAGACAGAGGCTGTAAAAGGATTAAGAGTGGTCTGGAAATTCTGCTATTAAAATCGCTTTGGAGTCTAGAGTTGGATAAAAAGCACTGAAACTCGGGCTGGCTGGGTTTCCCTGTCATTTACATCCTTCTGATGATGCTGTCTCTCATCCCTGCTGTGGATGCTCTATGTTGAGATTTCTTAGAGGCTCAATCTCACCACCTGAGCTGAAAATGCTTTATCTCAGGAGCTCAGCCAAGCAAGAGGACTCGGAGCAGGTGACAAAGGCTGAGACATGCCTGCTAATTGCATGCATGCTGCTTTTCCATAGGATGGCAGGGCCTGAAAAGTGACAGACTAAAAAAAGCTTAAACCTAAAAAAACACCTGACCCACAAATTACATAACAAGTCTTCAGTTATTTGGAAGGGGAAAGGAAGCCTATTTCTGAGGATTTCCCCCAAATCAGGGAAGAAAAGAGGTGTAAGGGCATGTCAGAAGCAAAAGATGCTGAGAGATGAGAGAGTAGAAATAATCCAGAGGCTGAGCTTCTCATACGGGACATAAACCTCTGAGTTCAACTCCTGGCACAACCCGTTCCCTGCCTGTAGGATAGGGATGCTGATACTACTGCAGGACAAATCCACCCAAGACAGGAGGATACGGCTTAGCAGAACCTCCCACTCACTAACAACAGAAGGTGGGAGGACATCCTTCCCCCAGGGACTCCCAAAGCCTACACGGCCAAGCAAGGCTGGCTTTGAGGGAGATAAAAAGGCAATTCACTGCCTGCTTGTCAAGGGGCTGGAGGTCCACAAGGTGAAGGATTAGTGCTGTGGGAAGCTCAGTGATCTGAGAGCAGTGAGGGGCTGCACAAGGCTTTTTGCTCTTGCTGCACTGGAGAATGGGGTAACGATAGTGCGGCTTCTCATGTTTGTCAGCTAGCACAGCAGCAGCCCCGGCCTGGGTTTTCTTAGGCCTGTCTTCTGCCAGCAGGCTGTGAAGGGATTTACATAATAACGTGCCTATTTTAACTTTGCTTCATTGACTCCTGACAAGATACAATATTTTTGATTAAACAGCTTCCTAGGAGGGAGCTTCTGCTTTAAACCACTCGCACTCTCTCTGACCCCATGCGATCTCGTTAGCGGTCCCCTCAGACACCATCTGACGGCATCTTAAATTCCTCTTTTCCTTCTTCCTCTAAACGAGCTCTTCAGGGTAGGGCAGGGCCCTCCTTACCACCGCGCGGTGTCCAGCTCTGCAGGACCTAACCCTGACCAGCGCATTCTGTCACTGCCGTGGCATCAGCCCTTCTGCCTCTCCGACCCCATTAGTCCTGAGACCGGCTTTCTCTCCAGCTGCTTCCCTCACTCAGTCCTTCTTCTCCTCCTTTCTTCCCCTATCAATCTTTGATCTGCCTTTTCAGTTTCTCTTTATCTCATACCATCTGTCTCTTTCCTTTCTGCCTTCTTTTTTTCCTTCCTCTACTGACCAGCCCAACAGAGACAGATAAATCTCTCAAGCCAAGGAGACCACGTCCTCCATATATATTTGTGCGACAGTCAGATGCTACAGCGACAAAGATCAAATCACCAGCTGGCTCGACAGAGAGATTCAATAAAAGCAGAGAGTTATATTGATAGGAACAAGGCAAATGGATAGTTTTGATTTTAGTAGATTATTGACTGCTCAACAGAGGCAAAAAAAGGCTTCCGAGCAGCATGGCTTAGAGAGCAACTCTTCCTGATGCAACACGGCCGAACAAGAGGAGTGAAATATGAGACAGGGAGCACTCTGTGGCATGTCTGACAGTCCCATCATCTGCGTGAGGAATGGTCGTCCCTGCCGGATGAACCACTCGTAATACATATGAAAAAAGATGAGATCTGCTTTCAGCTAAGCCTGAAGCAAGCTGTGCTGTGCAGAGAATTAGGGCATGCTCCCACATAACTCCCCTGTCACATTTGGGCATCAGAGAAAGACTCCCCATCTCTCAGAAGAGTCCTGTTGGCGTGGAGACGACTGGTCTAAGCCAATACAGAACTATGTAGGACGCAGGGTGGTGTTTCTTCAATCTGACTCTAAATACAGTGTGTGTCTGATACTTACATGGCACTCGTGAATCACCATGGTCTCCGAATGGCTGATACTCCGCAGTGAACGTATCCTCACTTCTCTTTTGCCTGTTTAATGTTGGGAACTGAAAAACTATGGGATGCGCACATGGTTCCCAGAGGAATCTGGGTCAGGGCAAGAAATCGTCTTTGGTTATGGCTCTTTACTGTCCAAATCACTCAGTGCAGCTAACTCCACATTCCCCCATGATCACATTTTGCACACAGATTAGTTGCTTACAGTCCTTCTGTAAGAGAGGAAGAAATTCAGATGCAAAGCTCAGACAGCAAGAGTTTACCTGCAAACACATCCCCGGAGAAGGCTCAATGCACACAGTGAAAGTTGGGGAGGCAAGGTCTGCATAAGGAAAGATCAGGTATGAGCCTATGGGGTAGCAACAAACCCCACAATCCACATCAGACTTGGAGAATCAAGAGCCAGGAAGATCTCTCTTACTGTGACGTTCCCCCCAAAACGTTCATGAGAAAGTTGCTGCATTTTTTTACCCCTTCCACATCAGCCAGTGTCAACTGCAATAACATACTGGGCAGCAGATCCAGCGTCCAGCAGGCTTTCAGACCCTCCAGCCTCTCCAGCTCTCTTCCAGCCTACCTCCCCATCAGCATGGCAGCCCAGCCGACCACAGACCCACACTTCTTGCTGCGGGATGGGACAGAAGGGAGCAGATGAAGGAAACTAGTCGATTCATCCTCAGCTGACCCATAGGCCTGGGTCAGCTGGGAGCTAATGGAACACGGGTGCTCCGTTCCCATCTTATAGGGCTGCTGGCCAGCAGATACCTATGGACATTCGGCTGTGTCTCCTCTCACCAGGTGCCACCACATGGGCTGTGCTCAGTCCTGGGAGACAAAGTCATAGCGGGACAGTGAGTATGGTCACCAAATGAATGAATACCTTGAGCTTTTCCAGCCACGCAAACCGGATTAGCAGCTCAGCTCCAGCCAAGTCCCTGGATGTCCCCCAAGCACCTGCGGGACCTGCTGAGAACAGCCAAGAAATCACAGGAGAAGCTTCAAATTTGTATTGTGCCTCAGACCAGGTTTCACACTAGGGAATGTCCTGCAAACAGCAGCCTGGTGGAAGGATGCGGGTTGACCTCCAAACGCAGTGGCTAACCCAGCCCTAAACAGGAGCAACCAGAACAGAGGAGCAAGGATCAAATCACTTCACCCCAAGACCAGCAAGAAGCGGCATCATTTAGCAAATATTAAATAAACAAAAATAATAAGGGGTTGCTAAAGCATCTCTCTGAGAGCCTGGAACACTGCAGATGGGGTCAGGAGTGATGCGGAGCCATCTAGCATGTTGAACGGGATTAACTGAAGCACCAGCAGGCTGAAAAGCTGGGAAGGGGGCATGAGTATGGGGTGTGAAGGATATTTCAGCGCTCTCTGCTTAATTTTAGCCAATTAGCACTCATCCAAGGAAGGGGGGAACCATTAAGTGCTAAATAACAAGAGTGTGAGCTCAAGTGTGAACAGGTACAAGCAGGAACAGAGCACACCACTTTCAGCAGCATCTATGTCAATACTCAGAAATGGAAAAACACCATGAAATTATTTCTTCTGCATTATGGGAAAGGAAGGAAATCTTACAGTATAAACACACTAATGGACTACGCAGGGATCTGAAGGAGGATTGTTGAGGTATTAGAGCAGGCTGCATTAGGGAAAAAAAGAGCAAGAAAAGAAACAGGATTTTCAGGGAGATTTCATCCAAATCGATTAAGTGAGAAATGTAAAGGGGCAGCATTCCATGGGGATGGAGCCGATAATTGGCCCACACAAGTCCCGACAGAGAAAAGCACTCAAAATGCATGCTGGAAGGTAAGCACATGGCTGACGTGTTTCCTTCGGTCAGAGGCCAGAAGAGACTATGGAGAGACACGTTTCTCCTGTGCTAATCCTCTGCACAAATCTATGAAGCCTCCCTTATCTTCCTGCACATCCCTCCTTAAAAATCACGGCTACTGCGATGCCTATAAAACACCGACAGTGCCTAAGCAGCTGGTGCAGCAGGACCAGAGCTTATCACAGTAATCAGATATTGGGTATCACTGTTCCTGCGTGCAGGTCCATGTGTTCTTTGTGTTGACTTGCCTGTCATCTCAAACTAAGCTCTTTGGGATGGAAACTGTCATTATGTTCAAAATGTGGCACAGGTGGAGGGTTCAGGTCCCCAAGGTGAGGTGAGGAAACACAGCCCACGAGCTCTCCGCAGACAAGGGAGGGACACTGCCACAAACAGAATGCAGAATGCAAAATTGTGGCCAGGATGAAAGTAGGTCCAGAGGGAAACAGACAGCACACAAGGTCTCTGAAAGCATCAGATAGAGATTGTCACTCAAATTCTGCGTGTTTCTCTTGCACCAAGATATTTCTGATTTCTTCCCCCAGAAAAAGCAAAGAAAACGTTTGTCCCTGTTTTTGTATTTCCCTCTTTTTAGAGAAGAAATGAAAACTCAGACCAGGACAGCATCAGAAAAAAGCATCTGAAATGGCCAAATCCAGGTTTTTAAAATGCATTATTAAAAAAAACCCCCATGAGTCAGGGGGGAAGGTTCATTAAAAGTAGTGCCTGACTGCTCCCAACTAACCTCAGTGGGCAAACTTTAGAATAAGATGGGATAGAGATGAGGAAGCTGCACTCTGGAAAAGGGCTTCATCTGTCTCCATGGGTCCACAGGTAACACTGGCTCGGTTTACAGCTGAAGAACTGGACAAGATTATAATCATGGGCCTAAGGAAAAAAAAATTCCTTCCTTCTCACTTGTTTATTTTCAATATAAAAATGCAAATTTTTTATAAAAATTCAATATAAAAGTGCAAAACAGATTGGGAGTCAGCTCCCACTGTCCTCTGTCCCATATAGATGTGCAGAACCAGCAATCTCTCACGTGAATAAAACGGCAGGTCTGGGGGGATCCTGATCCTGCCTATGCGTACCTTACTGCCATCGTGCAGAATAGCGAGGTCTCTGCAGAGGTCTTGTCAGGATTAGGGCTGTATTTTGGCACCTCTGGCTCTGAAATCTCTCAGGACTGACTATGGAAGAAAGCACTATTTTTACATGTACTATTTCTGGTTGTGTTGTCTGTCAAGTATTCACAAAATAGGTGATAGAAGGTTTGTAAATGATTAATAGGTGTTTTAATGAATGACTAATCAATGCTTACAGATTACTATAAAGCCCAAACAGTCAATAGGTTGCTTATAATATTCTGTAATACCTTCTCCTGACATGCTTATAATCACCTGCTAAATTATGCTACTCATGTCTATAATGCCTATTAATCATTTATTAATCTTTTATAAGCCACTTGCAAATGAAAGCATAATATAAACCATGAGATCCTTTTCCTTCTGCCATCCGCGAGCATCACACCTTCCGGGGTTTAGGGAAGTATCAGTCAAGAAGAGACATGATTTGAGCCAAAACCTAAGTCTTTGCAGCACTGCTGGGCTACGGGTAATTCGCCACCTTCTGCAGGATTTGATAGGAGAGTGGGAATGGCAAGGCCAGCTCATAGTTTTGTGGTTCAGATGATGTCAAAGTGGTGTTCAGAAAAGATGAAATAGTCACGCACACAAAAGCTTCAGGAAGAAAATCCTCACAGAGAGAGCGGGAGGAATTAGCTTCAAGGCTTAAAAGTAAGGAAAGGAAAAAAAAAATCATATCTGTAAGGACAGAGGATTGAAGCAAATGGACCACAGGTAGGTGAAAATAACTGAAAATCGTTCCAAGTAATCACAGTAAAATCAAAAGATGCTCTGACACAAAGCAAGTATGAGAAAAAGAATTGGTAACACAACAGTCACATATTTCTCCCCTCAGACAGGACCAATTTTTATAAAAATATATATGTATTCGCAAGATCATACCAGGTTAGTTGGAGCCACAAGAAGCTGCCTCTGCTTCGTCACTAGATCCCCAGAGCTGACAGCTAGAGGCTGCCATTACATTCTCTTTCAAATTTCTTACAACTGCAATTACTTACAACAACCCATTTTTAACCACTTCCAGTGCAACGCTCTACACGATGTGTTACAACAGGATTCATCTCAACCATTTTCACTACCTAGTCAGGACCACGCTGTGGAAATCCCTCTCCCAACCCATACCTGTGGAGGGAGTCCAGAGGACACAGAGCCAGTGGCTGCAGGTTGAAGCAGGCAATTTATCCAAATCGCCCAAGTGCCGAGCCTTTAAGCAGTGCCTGGGCTGTAAAACTGCCCAGCCTGGCCTCTTTTTGCCTGTCTGCCTGTAGAAAGCTATTGTCTCTTGGCTCTTTCTTGTTACATCTTTGTACAGCACCTAGCACTGCCCGACCCCACTGAGCTGGGGCTACTCAGTGCAACTGGAAGGACTGAAGAAGTCTCAGGAAAGGCAGCGACACAGAAAAATCAATTGAGGGGCAGGAGAAAGCATTGAACCTGCTTTCATGTGGCTCCCCGTGTGCAAATTTTCCAGGGTCTAATACTGTGGTTTAGATACAAAGACTGCCTTTTCTTCAACAGGACACTAATTTAAATCTTTCTTTTCTGCCCATTTGCACCAAACATGTAGGAATTTCACCTCTCTGAGTTCTTCAGCGCTCTTTTAAGTTTATTTGAAAACCAGCAGATTCTAAAAATTTGTATACATGGGGTGTGCCAAGCAGACACACATGCATACAAAGTTGATTTTAAACTCTGCTTTCCTTTGGGCAAAACCTACAGCCTGTCCCCAGCCTCGGGGAGCTGTCTCAGTTTTAGGCCAATGCTCTCAAAACTGTGCAAGAAGCCACCAAATCCTCTTATTTCTTGCTGGGCAGCAGAGAAGGTTCATTAAGTAGGTGTCATCATGTGTCGCTCCTTCTTGATCCAGAAGATCCTTGTGGTTTGAAATGCCCTAATTAACTTGCATTAATTTCATTCCCTCATTTCATGCCCTGCTCCCTTCTATCCCCCAGGTTGGCTTTGGGTGCTCTGTTGTGTCACCTACTGGAGGCAGGTGCTTGCAGCAGCAAGTACTGTGAGGAGGAAAAGAAATCTGAGTGAGTCTAAATTACAAAAAAATAAAAATAATAAAATACAATCCCCTTGATCAGTATGCCTGTCATTTTAGCAGCATTAAATACATTAAAATGGGATCTGCACACCAACTTAATTAAATGAGCCAATTGAAAGTTGCTGCCAAGTATTAGTTTAAGGTAGAAAATACACTTATTTTGGAGCTTATGCAGATTGAATTTGTAGGGCCTTGTGGGAAATGCTAAGCATTTTTTTTGGAAGACTCACAGTTTGGAAATTTATTGCGGTGATCTGAATTTTGTTTCATTACAAGTGTCAAGCACAATCACAGTTAGAAGAAGTCTCTTGGCTGCTTCCCAGGTTACAATATCCCTTTTAAATTGATCTTTTCTTCAAAAGTACTACTGAAACGTATCCGGCTATCAGCGCCCAGGGGCAGATGACGCGTATTTGCCTACCAAAGAGGCATTTCAGGCTCTGAAAACAGAGCAATTATGGCATTAAATGTGAGATGATATTTCGTGTCCAGTATCATTGTTTGATCTTCGCTCTTAGGTGACGTGCGGCCAGCTGCAATGTGATTACTGAAATGGAGCGCCTGGAACATGTAGCAAAGCTCATAATTTATTCTGGGCCTTTCTTATCCATGTAACACTGCAATCAAGAATTAGTTGGAATAGCAGAACAATTGATTTGAAACTATTTCCGTAAATCAAACCGCCAATTTCAGCTCGCTGTTGGTCTTACCCGAAGATGTGTCACCTCATTGTCAGTTGTCTGGAGGCGCAGCAGGAACCGAGGCTGCCTCAGCTGGGTTTAAAAGTTGGGGGAAAAGGTGATTTTAGAGGCAGACCTGTGCACTCAGGGTTTCAAGGAAGCCATTGGAAAAAATGCTTTTTTAGCTGGACTAAGACTTTTCCTCTAACAAAATTAAACCACTTTGCCTCTGTGTTTTCTTACTGAAACATTTCTTTGACCCAGAATGAAAGTGGTTATTATTTTTCAGTGATATATTTTAAGATCTGGGTGTGTTTTTTTAAATGGGAAATTTAGCAAGCCTTTAAATACAAATGTTGTTCCAAATCGATGAGTGGAAATGTTTCACTTCACAAATATCACATGCTTGGATTTTTTTTCTGATGTTTCATTTCCACCCCACTCTGAAAAGAATAATTTGGGGTATTCAGCATGGATTCAAACATTTTACTAAAGTCCTCATCTGATGTCATTTTTCTCAACTTTCAGTATTTTGATAAAATTTCAAAACTGGGAGGCTGGTAGGTCAAAGTCAAGGAAAAAATCTTTATGGTGCTTTTTTTCCTCATGTTCTTCATTATGCAGCAGCTTGCAATTTTCACTTTAAGAAAGTTTTGAATGAAAACGTCACTCTTAGCTACCTTGCCTGAGACGAGCAAGCACAGTGATCTCCATTTTAGACACCCAGCCAAAGATCCACAGAAATTAGGAATAGCTCAGCTCCTCGGAGCAATGCTCAGCCCCAAGGGGAGCACAAAGTTGAGGGGTGGTTTCCAACACCGATTTTGGCAGATCTGTGCTGTCTGCAGTCTCCTGACAGTGTGGAGACCAGGGAGGCATCTCGGGGGCAGCCTTCCCCAGAGGTCACAAGTACCTTGGCAGGCAGAGAAAATCACAGCTGATGATTATTTGCGATGAAGAACTCACACACTTCGGTCCTGCCCGCCCTGCTCTTCCAGCATCGCTTCCAGCCTCTGTTCAGCTTTGCCTGATTCAAATCAGACACCTAGAGGTTAGAGAGTTCTGCTGCTCCTAATTAATCGCCTCCTGAGCTGACTCATCTCTGCTGCTTCAGAGATCATTTAACGAGCACAGCTCACTTAGCCGGTTTGCAGCACAGTGCCAGTAGAGCAGTTGTCCAAATGCCAGGTAGCCAAGCCAGGCAGCGTTTAGAGGATGGCTGGTCGGAGGACGTTGCAGTCCACCAGCCTGGTTAGCACTGGTCACACGCTGGCAAAGACCAGCTGCTCAGATCGCTGCTGGGGAGCTCAGGGGTGATCCCTGCTGCCGAGGGCTACGAGGGTGCTGTAGACTGAGGTTTCCACCAGGGTCCAGATTCATTTCAGTGGGACACTTGAAAGGTCAAAACTGAGCTCCAGACACCCTCAAACCAGCCCCACGGCTGTGCAGATCATAGCAAGTGCTGGGCTTTAGCTGACCTCACTCCATCTTCTTTCCATTAGGCAGTTGAGATATCATATTGTGGCAAACCCAGCTCAGAGATCTCTGCTGCCTCTGAGCAAACCTCTGCTCAGGCTGAGTTTGCTTCCCATCTCATTCACAGGAGCTAGGCCCAGGTTGTCCCACCCTCCCCTAAACGCCTGCTAAAGAAAATTCACACAGCAATGAAAACTCGCCTCAAAGGGATGACGTGAAGGCCAGCAGTGCACCCAGCCGCCCCACTCATGGGAGCCAGGGGAAAGCAGACGTCAGCCAAGCAGGGCTGCTGTTGGGTTGGATGTGTGTTGCTTGCACAGAGCTGGCTCTGCCAGGGACAAGCCATCCACCGCAAGGGACACGCTGTCCAGCTGGCTTCCTGCGGCTCACCAAAGCTTACATGGCATGGCTGACTAAGTGGCTCTCTAGGTCTCTCACTTTTTGTCTTACAGTGCTCTGTCAGATGCACAGACTCACCATCTATTCATGCTGCAGGACACAGTTTACAAAGAAATATAAAGAATTTCCATCTGTGACATCTCCCTGTCCCTATCTCTTCAACCATCCATCTCTTCTCCCAGCTGGATGGGAGTTATCAGGCTAAACACAGATTTCTACAGGGTAAATGTTTACCCTTCTCGAGTCACCTTGGGAGTCATAAAAGCACCTGTCTTTGCTAGCGGAGATGGGAGAGTGATTGGTCTCCTCTAAAGTGGGCATCTGCAGCTGGGCACATGAATCAGAACCTTAAAGTGCCCATTTTTCTCTCCAGAGTACCCAGGGAGTGTGAACAGATGGATCAGAGGGAGATGCTGACACTGCAAGGGTCTGAGGTTGTGCGTGATGTATCCCACCCTCCACCCTTACCTACTCCCATCTCCATTGCCCTGTCTGTCACCAGCTGCCTGTCAAAAAGCAACCGGACACGATCTTGGAAGACAAAATCCACCATGGGCTACCAAGAACCAGGGGAGCACCTCCAGCTCAGCACATCCTGCAAATCACTGGAGCCTGGGAGAGCCTCCTGGGCGGACTGCTCCCTTCTGTGCTCATCCCGGGGCAGGTGCTGCTGGCCACTGGCAGGAAGAGCTTATGGTGGGACTCACTAGGTCCCTTCTCATGCCAGATCCCCTGGCTCACCCAGTGATCTGTGCCTGCATCCTCAGAACTACACCAATCTCTCTCCACGCCCGATCCTTTCTCTTTTCTCTTTTCTCTTTTCTTTTTTTTTTTTTTTTTTTTTTTTTTTTTTTTTTTTTTTTTCTTTTTCTTTCTTTCTCTTTTCTCTTCTCTTCTCTTCTCTCTCGTTTTGTTTCGTTTTTTTATGTAAAGCAGAAGTTATCCGAGAGTCTCAGAACAGTTCTCTAGCACACACATACACTGTGTTCAAACACCATGAGGGCAGGGTTCAGGCACACCAACAGTGTAAAACAAGCACTGTTCAGTGCAGCCTGCAAACCCTGTGCAGTTCTGGGAAGAGTTCAGGATCCCTCCATGAAATACAGGGGATCTCCCAGGCCAGGATCTGGCACCAGGACCCGTGCAGCAGCAATGCAGAGAAGCTCTTCTGGACAAAAAGCTCCTCATACCCTGGGACAGGGAAGGCATGCGTAACCTGCTCAGCCTTTAGAAAATGAGCAACTGGAGAGTTGCACAAAGCCTCTAGACATGGGGATCCTCCCTACCAAGTTAGATAAAGTATCACAAGGGCTGATCCAGTTCCAGCCACGTCAAAGGAGTCCCACGTATCCTAGAAGTCTAACAAGCTTGCTCTTAGATTACCAGGATAGCCAACGAGGAAATGATGGACAAGAGGAAGAATTAGAGAGAGGAAGGTTACACACAAGAAACCCAGGGCAAGGCACAGTAAAAATCCCATATCTGTGTCCTTTCTCCCTGTTCTTTACCTCTCTCAGGTCTCTGCCAATCCTTTCTTCCCTTCTTTGCTCCTCCTTCTTTTCCCTGATTAAGCCCCACTAGAGACATACCCTCACAGTGCTGAGACGTAGGTTATCTTTACTCCATTGTCTGCTGACCCCTCAAGGGAAAAGCCAACTTCAGGCCAGGTGCGAAACCAGAAGTAGCTCCTTTGATCCCACCTCTACTGTCTGGGTTTAGTCCTCCAACCAGCATATTTGTTTTAACTACTTACTGCTGATAAATGGTTTCTCTGCTTGCCACGGGTGAGTGAGCACAACTGCTCATTCCGGGCCCAAAGAAAACGTGCAGAGAAACCGTAAGATTGTGTACTGACCTTTCAGGCAATATGCATGCTAGTAAATACGAGCCAGCCTCTCGAATATTAAACAAACCACAGCCAGCCCTGCATTTTCTATTACCCCAAAGTCCTTCAGACTGCATCTTGAGTCCAGCCCTGCATCTGCAATGACCTGCCATTTCTTATACTTCTCTTCCACGTTGGACTTTGGGGGGTTGTCCAGCCCTGACGCAGTGACTTTCTGAACTGACTCCTGTCACAACTGCCACCAGTTCCACCACAGTGGTGAACAGTGCAGAACAGCCACTAGCAGCATGAAACCCCTGGGAGACCCCATCCATGTTGTCCAATGTCACTCAACATTGTGCAGTTGTCCAAGACCTGCCATAAGGCCCAGGACTCTACTCTCTTTCCTGGAAAACCCTTCAACGGCTGCCCAAAATCTTCATTGTATTTTCCCATCATTACCTCAGAGAATTAGGTTAATATGGACCAACATGGACTCCAGAGCATCACAGACAGGGGAACTTCACAGAATACATTTTCCCAAGCCTTGTACTTTGAGAGCTTTAGACAATCCTCCCATGTGTGAGGCATTATAACAGGATGTATCCTCACTATAGTCACAGTCCACTCCAGGACACCTGCACATCTCTTCCAGACCTGCATGTTATGCCATGTGTCATGTTATACCCATGCCATGCTATATACCCGGTGTCATTTCTATCCATGCCTGCTCCCTCTGCAGTGGGCTTCTTGTAGCCAAGAAATGGCTTGATATCCACCAATGAAACAAGCCCGCTCAGAGTAGAGTTGGCACTGAATTTTGTTGCAGCTTTTTAAAACTCTAGTTAGTCTTTTTTCCCAGTTGTGCACCCTGATTTCTGCGCTTTGTGCAATCAGGTAGGCTGGAAAACAGAAAACAGGACCAAAGCTGAGGATTAGCTTTGGGGAGATGGCTCCCGCATTTGCCCATTTGACCTCTTTGTGGCTTCTCAGACCCCTGTTGCTGTTCCCTGTAATTTGTCACAGATGATGTTTTATTGATGAGTGTTAGCAACTCCTGCTTGCTGGCGCTGACGGATGCTGTGCCACCTCATCGGTATGCCAGGCACCCTTTAGCCCATGCGCTATCTCACCCGCAGCCTCCCTCTCACAGTTGGTCCTGACCTTCCCCACATGGGACTGAATAACAAGTACACAGGGGCAGGAGGCTCTCCTGAGAGCAAGTTAATTTCTACAAGGGTGGATATGAACTTGGAGAGAGCCCCCCACTGCCTCCCCCTCTCTGCTCTGTCTGTCAGTGCGTGGCTCCCACGCCATTAGCAGCAAGAAATGCACGTGCAGAGGCAGGGTCAGCTCTGCTGACCGGTGATATAACCTGCAGAAACAGTCCTGGATCTGGGACACGCAACATGCTCCGGGGGAAAACAAAAGCAAACAGCAACTCCCAGCGCCCAGTGCAGCTCTCAGCCAGAGATCTCCGCTCGCCAATTAGATTTCCTCCACCAACTTGCACGGGGAAAGACAGAGAGGAAATGCCAGATGCTGCTGGGCACGCAGAACAAATTCGATGCGTGTGTTTAAAGCACTAATAACTCCCTTCCTGCTGAAAGAGGGAAAAGACTTTCTCTTAATCCCTCCTTGCATCAGTAATCAGAGAGAGGAGCAGATGGTGCCAGAAATACAGTAATATGCCCATTAAAATAACCTCAGTAGCTGATGACTTAGCACCAGATCCCATGCAGCAAACACCTTTATGAGAGCCCTGCTCCAGCAGAAAACAGTGGCTCATGCAATGAAGCTGAGGAAATAAGAACTCGCTAGGAACGACCCAGCTACATTTCAACAGTGAGGCCAGAGCTCTCACCCATAAACTCTTTGCTAGCAGATGTGCTCAGCAAGATTTTCCCTCCAGGCGCATCTACACAAGGTGCATGACCCATTCTCCCCCTCACTGACACTAGTCTGTGCCCAGATGGACTCTGTGTCTCCCAGCTGAGTGGTGAGCATCTCCAGCATTGCTGCTGGGCTTTCCAGAGTCCATTCGTCCCTCAAGAGGAATAAGCAGATGGACAAGAGGCTTTCCAATGAATTTCTCTTCTGCAATTCCCAGTGTAAGGTCCATACATAAGCAACCCTTTTTCAATCAGATACAGGTCATACCATTAATTTCTCAGTGGATTTGCAAGTTTTTGTCCTAACATCTGTCCAGAAAAGATATTCTTCTACATGGGCCATCTGAGCAGTTTTCTGCAAGTTTCCTCCAGCATTCATAAAGAAAAATACAAGTGTCAGCAGTCACCATATTGCTGACCTTGCAACCTTGCATGGCCAACCCATCTGTTCCTGGACACAAAGTAATGATGTTTAAATCACACCACCCATCTTGGCTGCGAAGGACATAGGAACAGCAACTACTAGGGGCGAAAACACTTTTACTATTCAAGGTCTTCATTTACAGTGGGAGTGCTGCCATCTCCTAAACCAGTATTTGAAAAGCAGCATCCTACAGTCCAGGTAACAGCCTGCATTCTTCTTTCTCTTTCTCTGACCTCATAAATCTTCCCGGCAAAATTTCCATCCAAATAGATGTGCTCCCACAAACATTTATGCCAAGTCACACTTATGCCAAGCAGTATTTCTCAACAGAAAAGCACTGCATCCAAAATATTGCATCAACTCCAGCTCCGTGCCTCTAGAAGGGTGAACATTTCTTTATCATTAATTAACTCTTTATATGACATGACATTTATTTCATTATCTCACTGAATGTCACCATCCAATTAGCTCATCCCCAAGGAATGGGACCTAATTAACCAAGACAAGTAAACTGAACTTTAGCAACCTTCCTCTCCTGTAAATAAGTTGCCAGTACGTAATTACTCAACAATAACTAACTCGTTAAAGCTTGAATAAAGATTCCTTCTCCCTTCCTTGGCTTTATTTTTAAAGAAATTTCTAACTCATCTATTGCCGTTTTGCTTGTCACAATGTCTCAGAAATCTGTAGGGTCAAAGCATGTTGCCCTCCAGCATCAACTGTGTGGAAGTGGTCATACATAACAATGCCTCTCCCTCCATGGCTAATAGGCATGGGGCAATGCAAGCTTTCCAGTGGCTGAAGAAAAGGAGTGCTAGCCCAAACCCGTGTCTATAACACTTGATGGATAGACTCACAACTGCCTCACTGCTCGGATCAGTTGAATTCAGCTGCAAGAGGTAGTAACTGCACAGAAAGCAGGAGGTTTCTTTTCAGCTCACTGCCTGCCCCCTGAGAGTCTGATTTGGTTGAGCATGTTAGAAATCTGAAAATATCCCTCCTTTCTTTCATTATATTTTTCCCAATTGCATGTTTTAGCTTTTTCAGTAGCAAAGGATCCCCAGAACCACAGAAGGCGAGGAGCAGAGCTGTATCTCTATCAGCTGAGACATCCCTTCTCTGAACTGCGCTGCTCTGGGATGTAATTCTAGACCACCCTGGCATGACCACCCATGCAACTACAAAGTACAGAGGGAAATGAATAACTCTCCCCAAGCTGATGCAATGCGCAGCCCTTCACTTGCAAACAGGTTATTTTCTTTGATATTTTTTTCCACAGGTAGCATGCTAGGGGCTATATTTTACAC
This sequence comes from Gymnogyps californianus, assembly GCF_018139145.2. NCBI lineage: Eukaryota > Metazoa > Chordata > Aves > Accipitriformes > Cathartidae > Gymnogyps > Gymnogyps californianus. The sequence continues at coordinate 5,789,952 of NC_059490.1, read as the reverse complement.
AGTACCTGATTTGAAACACAGAGATGAAGGGTTGTGAAATGAAAGGGAAGCATTAATCTCGCATGTTGACTCAGCATCACCATAAATTTCATCCCTTGATTGCTTTTGCTCTTGGCTGGAGGTCAGCATTTTCAGGGAGGAATTCCCCAAAAAAAGACATTCTACTGGTACGGGAGCACTAACGTACCACTGCCCAAACCTGCATCTTGCCTGGTCGTGCAAGGATTTTCCCATGCTGGTGCAGAGACACTTGGGAGACATCCCACAGGCTCTGGAGCAAGCCTTCCACAAACCGAAGCTGCAAATCCCAAATTTCTCATTATTATGTTTGATTTTACAGGGGGCTATTCTTTTAAGTGGCTTTTTGCCACAAGCTGTCTGAAACTGGCTGCTGCAATAGGCGGAGGCTCACACATGGCATTGCTGAGCAGGCACAGCTCGGACCCGGGCCTGGCCAGGTCTCTCCTGGCTCCTGGCTCTGAGCGATCGCTGAACGCCACAGCGCTCCCCTCTTAGTGCAATGTGAGGCAGCCTGGAGCCATCACAAACAGAGCAGTCTCATAAACATCCCAGCCTTCCTCACCCATGCCACACTGAGCTCCCAGTTAATGGGATTCAGAATAGATCGTCAAAGACCACTTAATATCTGCCTTAAAAACCACCTCTCTATATGTATAGACCTTAAGGAGGCCAACGACACAAGATCATTCTTAGCAGGCGTCAAGCAGCAACAAGAGGAAGATCTGCCTAAACCCCTTTCAGGTCATCTTACACCTCAGGGATATCCTGCTGACCTGCAGCACGCCCAGGGCTCCACTGCCCAGAGGAGCCATTGGGAGCCAGCACTGCAGGCAGCAGGCTCAGCCCCCGCTTGGCACAGCTTGTGATGGAGATCACTGGTTGCCTGGAGCACAAAAGTGTGTGACCTCAGAGCAGGATCCACAGAAGACAGAAAGAAAAGACCATTTAGACAGTGCTGCTATCTAGCAATGACTAATGACCGAACACCACTGGATGTGAACTTGGGCAGGGGCGCAAAGGGAGGAGGTACCAGTTCCCCTCCCAATTCCATTTATTTATTATTATTTTGTTATATATTTTCTCCTGGTGGGAAGCATAGTCATCCATGATGATGTAAAGCACGTGCATGATGGCTGCTAGCATCACTGGGACAGCAGGGTCAGAGTGATCAGATTTCTACATATGTTATTTCCTTGTTCTTCGGCTTAATGGGGCGTTACACTTTATTATTGTATTTTTTTTTAATTTTATAAGACATGTTTCATTAAATCTGAATTATAGCAATTCAGGGAAAGAAATTAGCCCATTAAAATTACAATGAAAACATCTTATAAGAAAGGCTGTCAACTGCCATTTCTGCTCTGCTGGGTGAGGAAATAAGGAGGAGAGAGAAATGTGTCGTCTCTGAGGAGGGACAGCACCTGGGAAAGCAGGACCTCTCTGCCAGGTGCTCTGGGACAGGAGCCCGTGTCGGGAGGAGCTAAAGGGCTCCTGGGGGCTGACTGAATTTTTCCATCAAAAGGCCTATTTCAGGTCTTTCAAAAGAGCTAAGAGAAAAGAGGAGCATTGTGCTACATTCATGTTTGGTCTCACTTCCTTCTGACCAGCTGGAGACCAGAAACGAGCAGGCAATTTCTGGTTGGATTTCCCTTCTGCAAAGCCCCAGCGAGGCTTGAAGCGATGGCGATGTCCACTGGAACTACAGCACCCTGGGGTTTTCTGGAAGGGGGAAAGTTTTGTGCTGGAGAACAAGCACAGGCCCTGGCAGGCAGGGAACTGGAAGCAAGGAGTATCCCCAAAGCCTCATTTAGGAAGGTTTTGCACTTTTCTTTGAAACAGATTGCTCTTCCTGTTGTCAGAGACAGCTTGTACCACCAGGCCCAGGCTCAGGTGCTCCCATACATCGCTTTGTTCCTTCTGCAGCAATGACATTCTCCGAGGAGGAAAGAGATTTTGTTAGAAATAAAAGTGGAAAAAAAAACCCCAACCCTTAAGCTCACTCATTTATGGTTATATGGGGTAGAAAGCTCAGATCTATTCTCCAGTTCAATTGCTGTGTGATTCCTGCTGCTGTCCTAAACTCTCCGCACCCTCTGAGCAAAACAGTGCTGCACCTCTTTCCGTTTTTCAGCAATGTAGCAAAGGTATTAGCTGGAGGAAAAAAAAAGTCTGCCTGCAAGGGAATAAAGGTCAGTTCTGCTGAAATGAAATAGATTTTGAAACTGCATGTCAATTAGACACATACAAAAGAAACTAATAAAGTTAATTCACTACAGTGGAAAGCTGTGATAAAGCAGCCCTGTAAGATACATAGAAAAGAAGGTGGGGAGGGGCTGGTAAACAGAAAGAGAAGTGAGGAATGGAATAAAAGAAGGTACAGAAGAAGAAAAAATAATGAGTAAAAGACGGAGATAAATGTGATATTCATTTCTGAAAAGGTAAAAGCAAATGAAATGAGATCAGGATCAAAGGCAGAACCCAAATAATCCAAAATACGCAGTTCTGCTGTGTCGAACATAAGAAGGGAGAAGGTTTCTTCTTCACAGACAAGATAATTGTCTTAAGAGCCCAGGAGAGCAGATCTGTTTGTAAAGGAGCGGCAGCAGCAAGAGGAGGAGGGGACGCCTGGGTGGGGAGAGAACAGCCTGACCTACATCCCGGGTACTTGTGCACCCGCGCGGGCAAAGAGCAACCACCCCATCAGCAGCCATCAGGTGAGATACACCTGCTGAGTCCTGGGTCCATCTTTTAGTGATGCAGCCTTGTCTGACAGGCTACCTAGGACAGGAATGGGCAGATCCAGTAGTTCAGGTGCTCCTTTCCAGCGCAGTGTTGTACAGACACTGGTAACAATCTCCCGTCTCACGGATGGTCTCCAGTGAAGCAACGATCTGTACAACCCACAGATCCATGCTTTGGACCCATACGACCCATTCAACAGGGATTACTGCAGCGGCTGATCTTCAGCCATCCCACAAGGGGCTGCTGAGGACACCAGATAATCTAGCTCTGATCGAAATGTTTACATGGGAAGCTGAAAATCTGGCTCTGGTTTTACTACTGGTGCCTCTGAAGCCCGGCAAAGACTTGTTTGAAACTCTGCCCTCTCTGTCACCTTGTCTTCCAATTCTTTGATTTTTTTAAAGTGAAGATGACGCACTTAGACTCTAAACGCACTCAGTCCTTGAAAGTCTGTTTCACAGTGGTAACTGCCTTTGTCCATTTGATCACCGATAAGCAATAAAATTCAGCAGCAGTTTACGTGCATTGGGGAAATATGCTTGTTAAAGTCCCATTACAATTTATTGGATGCTTTTTGCTTCCTTCTGTGGTTGAGGAAGAGTGGAAATTGTTCTGTTTAATGTATACACAGTGGACACAGGGTATGACAAGAGAGTTCAGCCACATCTGGGAAGCAGTGCCTTGCACACCACTCATGCAAGCAGACCTTCTACCAGCTGATATGGCCCGAACTGAGAAACAGCATGGTCTGAATTGCCAACCAGGATAAACTGGCCTTGCTCCACTGAAGCATTGATTTAAACCTGAGAGCAACTTGGACGGATCTTAGCCCAATATGGTCATGGATCCAGCATGGATCTTAATGCAGCGTGGACAGAACTTCAGGGAATGACTGGATGGTGTAGGACAAGGCTTCAGATGTCACAGAAAAGCTGCTGTTACATGACACAGCCCATATCAGCCCTCAGTCTACATATCATACTTGAGTGAAACCATGAAGCTGGCTTCGACTAGGAGTTGACCTAAGATGGACCTAAGATGGCAATCTAAGTCGATCCTTAGATCAACTTTAATTTCTTCTGCCTATTTTATCTTTCCACAAAACTGACTGGCCCTGAAAAAACTCTCCATCAATTCCTTTAGAGGAGTCTAGTCCAGGATTTGAAGATGCAAACAGTTCACCCATGTTTTCTCCACCCCTGAAAAGCTTCCTCCAGCCCAGATCCTACCCTTGATTTGGCAATGCTTCTGGACACAGGCCAGAATATACTGGCTGGAGGTACAGTCTGCCAGTGAATGGATACCCCACCTTGTCTTTCCACTTTTATTTTACTGTTGCAATTGTTAGCGTGCTGCAGGGCATTTCCCGGGCTTAATGAACATCAGGCGGGCCTTCCACCTGATGGTTCATTAGTGCCTTCCAACAGAGAGAGCACCACACTGAAGTCATTATTGATTTGTTACATGCACCACTGAAGGATTTCCATATGGAGAGGTAGTCAGCTGAGGTGACCCCGAAAACATGGAGTCTCACATCAAATGCCAAACAGAAGATGTATGAAAGAGCATCAGGGAATTTGGTACCATTAGCCTGGTGTCTCTGATCCAGCTTCAAGGATGGAGTGGAGGCCATGTGGCTGATGCAGTCCTGAGATTTCAGGACCCTCACAGAGGCCACTGCACTGAATCAATTGCATTTCTCGAAGAGTTCTTATCCCTGGCATAGCCAAGGCTCTTCCAGCCATGGTCAGCAAAGAGCCTCCTGCGTACATCAGCCCAGATGCAAGAACTGAGGGGATAAGGGACTCTTTTAGTGAGATCTAAATGTGGATTTCCAGTGGAAGAAAGAGAAGGAGAGTATAACACTTCGCTGCAAGAGGCAAACATCTCTCTGAGTGGCTCATTAGGAGAAAAGAAGGTCAATTAAAGCTGGAATCAAAGAACTGCAACACTAATGTTATAAATATATGTGCAAAGCGGTCCTCTAGCCTCACTCTCACATTCTCATGCACCGGGTTTCTGTTCTCCCTTGCCTCTTTTAAAAGGAGAGACAGGAACAGGCTGATTAAAAGGCTACAGAAAAACAGAGAACCATCTCCAGAGAAAGCAATACATTTTGTTTAAACTCATTTCCATATTTTTCTCCCCCCACCAATGAATTTTGACACTGATCTTTTCCCCTTTTCCTGTTTATTGTTTTAAATAGAAAGTTTCTGCTTTCAAAACAACTTGTCTCTGTTTCCCCCCTCTCCTTTTTATTAATCTGAGAACACGGGAGCAAGCAGCTTCTCAGCTCCGCCAGTGAGGGAAATATTCAGTTCCAATTTTCTCATCAAAACCTGGTAGGTGTTTATCTGATTTTTGTCACACACACTACTTAGGCCAAAGCATGTCTGAGGAGGCATATTCATGATGTATATCAATGTATGTTTATTGCAATGGCTTCCTCACCCTTTATTACTTTGCTCTTCTCTCTGGAAGAACTTTATTCAGCTTTACCCACCATTGCAAGCACTGTATCAACCCCAGGTTCAAATCAGAGCAGCACAGATGTGTAATAGGAAGTAGCTACAAGGGAGCCCTTGGGTACCAAACACCTGAGGTGCCTTGTACCTCACCGGGAGCATCCCAGTTTGGCACAGTGAAGGAGTGGTACTGGCAAAGTGAGTCTGGTGCTTCCAGCCAGGCCTGCAGCAGGAGGAGACGATATGCCAGGCAGCCCCTTGAATGGCAGCGCTTTAACATCAACACAGAGCCATGTACACTGTAGGGCAAAGGAAAAACAGAGGGGAACGTAGTTTCTGTTTTTTCCTGGAGAGGCATACTGCAAAACTATAAATGCCATTACTTTGCCCCGCCTCTGTATCTCACAGACAGAAACACACATACATACCCCAATGGGACATTGGTGCTGCACTTATTACTTGTCGTCTGCAAATGGTACCATGTGTATTAGCAGGTAGTGATGTGCATCTGGCATGCAGCATTCAAACATCCCCCTAGCCTGAGACATCAAGGCATGATCAGATCCAGCTGCATTGGAAAGATGCCCCAGAAAGAACTGGGGGGGTGTGGAAGGGAAACACACAACTATGTTGTATGCCCTAGCATCTGTACTCCACCCAGCGTAGGGTGTGGGGAAGCCCTGACACCCCTATCCCAGTAAACCTGCACCTGTAATGGATGCTCTGGCAAGGCAGCATCTCACAGCAAATCAGACAGCACTGAAATCTGGAATTTAGCCTGAATCTAAAATACATATATTTAACATCCCAAATGCAAAAGCATGACCCATTATTTACTAACTCGGGCCATGTTAATAAAGATAATACATAATTATTCCTGAAACAGTTCAATGCAAAGGTTCCCTCAGCTATAAACATATCACATTTCTCCTCTGTTTGATGTCCTAATTACAAGTATCACCGTCCATCTGAGTTAGAACTAGATTAAGGCTCTGCTTGCATTTAAAGTAGCTGTTAGCACTGCTTAATAGTGAGAGATGACTAATTGGCCATCATGTTGGTGATGAATGAAGCTGAGACGCAAGGCAGTGCATGAAAATTACGTATGATTATTGCCAAAAATTAGATTGAAGAAAAAAAACCATGTACACACACACATCCTGTTTGAACACCAAGGCTGCTCTGAAACCCACCAACAGCACCAACATACAAGTGCAGATGGGTTCACACTGTAGCAGGCAGCTGAGTGTTCATCCCTGGCTGGACTCGTGCACCTCCACCCTCTTCACACATGGTGGGGTGTGCTTGTCATTGCGGGTGTGAAAGAAGCTGTTTGTCACGCTGCAGCTGGTTCCTTCCCCACCATTGCCACAGAGTAATAATCTTGTCACATCTCGCAAGTTAAACGTGGTTTATCGGACTCTGTGCGGCACTGGCAGCACCACGGGTGTCCCTCTTCCCTTCCAGGCCGTGGTGAAGTAGCTCCCCTGTGTGCTGTTAGGGCATGCGTGTTGTTGCAGGTGCTACTTTTCAGTGGAAACAGAAAAAACAAGGCCCTGACTGCATCAGCTCATTAAAGGCTCAGTGCTGTGGGGGGCTAAGGGTATCAGCAAGGCAAGGACTGGTGAGAGAAGTAGTGTCTTTCATTAACCTAGTGAGAAAGCTAACAAGCTTACAGGCACATGAGGCAGATACAGAGAAACCAGCCTGCTGCTTCTCACAGCTGTATCTGCTCCTCTGATGAAATTCATAAGCACTCTTCACAAGGGTGGTGGAAGGGGCTTTTAAGGCTATTGTGTGTGTAAGATACTTAGACTCGCTTCTTCCCAACCTGTTATTTCTAAGGCTACATCCACCTCTTCGGTTGCCAGTGGTCAGTGCTCGGCTGTTAAAGCACCTTTGTGTTCAACCCTTGAGGTGGCTGTGTTTCAGCTCAGGCTGGACTCACTTCTGTACAGTTCTGAAGGCTTTTTACTGTGAAATGTTCACAAGTGCAAGTAGTACTCAGCACAACAAGGCTTTGCTTTTTTACTGGAGCACATGCTATGCAATGAATTGGTAATAATAATATACTTTTCTGTCTGCCCCCTCCAAAATGAGCAGCAGCGCTTCCTCCCCTGTCTCTCTCAGCTTCCTGATACAAATCTTTAAGATTAAACTTAAAGAACTTGCTACTGAAGCTAAGAAAAGACTTTGCTCTACCTTGGCCTCATTGTTGGGACTCCGATGATTGCAGAAATCCCTGGTTAAGGTGGGAGGCTGGGACTGGACCGCTCCATGCAAAATGTAAGATAAAGTCTGCTATCTGTTCAGAACATGAAAACAATAAAATCTTCTTGGGAAATGTCTAAGCTGACTCCTAGCTTGGACATTTGTCCAGGCAAATCTGGGATGTGTGATAAGAATCCGTAGCCTGAATTTTTACCTACTCCAGCAGCTCATGAAGAGAAGTCACCAAAATGCATCACAGGAGGTAAAGTTTGCATGGCAGGAGTTTTAATTCTCTCTGGTGCATTGGCTCAATATGACCAACCAGTGGATACTGATTGGTCCCAAATAAGATTGTGGAAACTTGGACAGGTTTTTTTCAGTAGATTTTTGGAAAAAATATGTGAACTTTTGCTGAGGGACATCCTCAATGTTGATGTTTTTTTGACATCTTTTCACAGCCAACCCCAGGTTCAGAAAGGGATGAGAAAAGAGGTCAGTGTTCTTATTCTGTAAATACTTTCCACAGGAGAAAGGGCTTTGGGTTGAGAAATCAATAGGCGAGTCCATTAAACATTCCACATAATGCAACTGTTGATATAATGGGGCTCAAGATGCTAGAGACTGTCCCGGCACTCCTCCTTATCCATGTGTCATGTTGTTCCTGGTTGAAGTCTCAGACATCAGTGCACAGGCCAGCGCTGGATGTGTACTATTCTCCCGCACAGCATGCTGCTCTCTCAAATGTATCGAGCCCGTGCCTGGGCAAGGTTTTAGGAGTGCTGTCAGCACTGCAGGGATGCCCATGTTTCAGTCCGAGGCAACTAGCTTGTTGTGACCACCCCGAGTTGATTTAAAGAGGATGCAGAGGTACAGTGGAGTCTCCTGTGCTACATACAAGTCTTTATATCTATGTGGGATGCTTTTTGCTGGTGTGTGCAAGTGGGAAAGAAAAATGGTCATGCTACCAGTATCCCTTGGGGCTGCTACAGTCCATGCTAGATGCCAGCCCACATGAGATGCACTTAACAGTCCCCAATCGTCTAAAAACTCATAAATCTCCAAAATTATCCTAACGGCAAATATAGATCTTAAAAAAGCCCTTGCTTCTCACAGTCCTTTCATGCTTTGCTTGGCAGTCAGCTTGTCCCCAGGATATGAGGAAGCATCTGTGTTTGTAGGGTGGGTGTGGGAGGAAACTGGCTTACCCATGAAAATATTGCCAATTGCACCTTTTACTTCACACATTTAGCCACTGAGATGAAACAAAACTGTGTAGAAAAACTAATTTCATCTGCTGCACAATACCATTATTACCATAATCTAGTATAAAAGGGTGAACTTCACAGCACTGGTAAATACATTATGAGAGTCATTTAAGATCCCAGCTCAACAGCTGAGCATACAGAGAGGCTCGCATTTTTGCAAACAAGGGCTTACAAAACTAACGCCTTCTTCCTGCTATGATCTAGACACTTCAGCTCAGAGTTACCTGAGGAATAATGAAACACCTGAGTGCACTGTTCCTTTTTTTCCAGTCTTGATTTTAAATATTTCTGTCTCTCCACCCCACCTATAGCCTGGAACTGCATCTTCTTCAGTATAGCCGCAAGGAAACTGCAGGAGGATAACAGAGAAGACCTTGTCTATTCCTGCCTCTGCCACCAGTTGCCTTGCCAGACTTGATAAAAACACTTTACCGTGTCTGCCTAGCTGCACAGCACCCCGGGGCTCTCGCTCTCTGTTTGTACAACATGTAGTGCAGGGGGTAAAGCGCTGTCAAAAGGTGCCTGAAGCTGAAAGCATGCTAGTAATTAGTAATAGCCCATGGCCCCCAGCTCCAGGCTCAGCACATCATCTGTCAGCTCAGCAGCCAGGGTCCACGTCTCTGGCCAGACAGTCTCTCTTCCAGGACAAGAACCGAACTCCAAAATACGGGGCAAGTTGTGACAACCGGATGGAGATGCATAAGCACGCACCATTTTATCCAGGGGCTACGTTCTTCCTCATTCCTTCAAATGAAATAGTAAGTTTCTAGCAAAAGCCTTTATACAGCAACATTTTTTATTGCCCTTCCACAAGCCTGTATCACACCATATTTTCCTTATTCTCTGCTCTGTATCCAGGGGGTATTTTCCACACGTCCTGCACTCAGCCAGCGGCTATGCCTCTGCGCACCACAGACTGACTGGTGAACTGTGCATGTCTGATACTTTGTACCTCACACTGAGCGTACAGCTTCCCTATAGTTTCCCTACATCTTTTCTCCAACCCAATAGGGAATCCTTATCAATCATACTTTCTGAAAGGGTCAGTTCCTGACCCATCTGACCTCAGCCACCCACCATGTAATAATGCATTAACACTGCTGTTCAGGGGTGGTGCCCCGAAGGGCTCCCGAGACCGAAGCAGACTTGTGTGCTCACCAGAGAAACTCTTCCATTAAAAGCAGAATTTAAAATAGCTGGATTTGGGCCTGTTTACAGATGCTGGTCACTCCTGCAGAATGCAATAAAGGCATGATTGCCTGCTGGAGTTAAAACTTTTTGCCCCCAACTCGAAATCTTCCAGAAGGGGTGTGAACTCTGAAAATGTCACATCTGGAGGTTGCAGTACAGCATAGGTGACCTCGCTTTTCTTACGCACCATTTATGTACGCTGCAGAAGTACACAGCCCTCCGGGAGACTGCAGCACACAGTGAAAGCCACTGGGTCTTAGTCATCTGACTTCACTGCATGTTGTCCCCAGTTAATCTTGTGCTGAAGATGATCTCTGAAGTACCAATCATGCAAAAATCGACTTTATGTTTGAAGGACAAATGCAAAGTCTCTCTTACTGTCCTTTTATAACACACACTCCATCACACCTGACACAACCACTCCTGTCAAATATTGCAGTTTAAATAGCTCTGTTGGTAAATGATAAATACAAGAGCATACATTTGGATAACCTTACACTCTGCAGAGAAGAGGGTGCCCTGGATTTATTGTTACAGTGTTTAGCATTGCTTCATTTTGTCCAAAGAGAAATACTGGAGTTGTTCATAAAGGTGAACTCTGTAAATCAATAAAGACATTCTTGGTAAATCTGATTTTTAGCTGGGAAAGATTTTAGCTGCATTGCTAAGAGGTGCAGAGGGGGAGAAGCTGTTTTTTGCAAAAATGAAAAAAGAGCATGGCATGGAGAGAAGTGCTTTCCGCTTCAGGTGCCAAGAGATGGAAAGTCTGCTGGTCTGGAATATCTTCCCACAGGTTGTCAAACCCCCGTGGTGTTCAGAGGCAGCAGCACGCAGCGAAAAGCCCCCAAAGCAGGGGAATCCTTCCAGAACATACCTCTGAGCTTGCCTGAATTTCTCTAACAGCAGCACTGAGTTTCATCGCTCCATGCTCAGCAGTCTGACCTGCTCGCGGCTGTAGCTCAAGCCACGGCGCTTTAACACTGGTGCAGTGCCCAGATGCTGCTTTCCAAACATCTCTCGGTGGCTGCATTAATGCAACAGAGGCCTCTGCACGTAATCCCTGTCAGCAAGCAAGCTCCAGGGGATGTGCTGGTCTCGTAGAGAAGCATTCGTACGCTGGTTTCCTCTCCTCAAGAGGAAGGCACCTGGTCGACAGGAGGAGCCAGGATCTGGCCACGGGCACCAGTGGGAAGCATCTCACAAGCTGAGCGTTCCCACCCAGATTCTACCTTGCAGGGCAGGATGCCCTTTGCTCTTCAGTTCAGAGGGTGAAAACATGAATGTAAACCGAGACTTCAGCATTTGATGACCTAGGGAGCAGGGGCTGTTGATAAGTCTATCCCAGAAACTAGTGGGAGAGTTTCTAATTGTATTCCTACAGCTTGTTTATGTTGGGCTTCGCTGCTTGCTTCTTTGAACTGCCTTGATTTTGAAGGTTTGTTTGGGATTTTTTTGTTGTTTTGCTAATAAGCTATGTACTGTAATTTATTCTGTATCACAGAAACCAGAGAAACATCTCTGAGAGAAAGACAACTCATGCAAAGAATGATTCAGACATACATCCCATCCTGCAGAGAAGAACAATGCTCGTGCCAGCGCAGCAGAGCCTGCTAAAATCTGTAACAAGGCTGCTGGAAACAAGAAGGTTGGCCGAGTTATAGAAACAAAAGCCAAACCCCCTGATCAAAGAATCGAATTAGAGACAAGAAAGGAAGAGAGAACTGGCTGACAGTCAACTAGACGCCCGGCAGGACTTGGAGAACACAATTTAATCTCTCTTTGCTTCAGTTCCCCACCCGTAAAATGGCTGTTGGCCACCTTATCCGTTTAGTCTATGGGAGGCTGGGGTCAGAGACGGTCTCTCATTATATGTCTGCACACTTTCTAGCCAAGTGGATCCTGTATTGCTCTGAAGGTAAATAAAGGAGAAATTCTTGAACACCAGCACAGTTAAATCAAATTTCTAAATGATTTTGTGTTTCACTGTCCACTGCCTGTGAGCTCTACTGAAGCTTTTTCAACTGGGGAGACGTTCTGGACCTCTTTCTCCCATGGGACACACAGTTGGAACTGGGGCCTTTGAGCCTTACAAAGTCCCTTTCCTCTTCCTCACCCCTACTTCTCTGAAACTTGTATGGGCATCATCCCTTTTAAGACCATTACCCCTCCATCAAACAGGGCTGAAATTGGCTGAGATGTGCAGAAGTTGGTGAGTCAAAGGACATGCAGCTCCACAACCCATTTCCAGGGAAAACAAACTCAAAATCAAGCCGGCTGGAGCAAAGCCAAACCAACTCTTCCATCTCAATCAGCAGATCAGTTTGTCCCCTCTAAACAGTCCTGTCTCTTTTCCCATACGGTTTAAGTCCAAGGGGAATTATATCACCAGGCAAATGAGAAGACAATCTGGTTTTGATTTTCATTCAGTCTCCATTGCCTTAGCTGTCTTAATACACCAAGGACCCGGTGGCTGTAAGCTGAGACTGAAATATTTAAGTGGCATCTGAAACACAAATATTAACAGGGAGAGGAACTATCCCCTGGAAGAGCTGACCGAAGAGCAGTGTTAATTCTCCACCACTTCGATCCAAACCAGAAGAGCATAGGAGGAACCACAACTTACTAGACTCAGTGCAGAGGTCAGTCATTGAGCTTTTCTCAGCTTCACAGGTGCAAGAGGCCAGAGCAGAGCAACAAACAGGTTCTTTCTGACCGGATAACCCACAGGACTGACTCTTATTATACAGGGTCTCTCTTGCACTAGTATCAATCCTGGGAGAGGAATTTGCACCACTCCTGGAGGCCATTAAAGAAATACACAGTAAAAAAGCACGAGACCCATGACTAGAATTTCAAGCCAAAATTGCATCATTTACAGCAACACATCCACTCTGACCACAGGGTTATATAGATAACAAAACAAAACTCTTTGTCATCCCATGCTCCTAAAGCGTTCATCTGCAACTGAATCCTTCCCGGGCTGCCCAGCTTTCCCAAGCTGCCACCTCAGATGGGCAGCCCATTTCAAGGAACACAGAAGCCCTGCTGCCCTGGCCACGGTCTCAGGGTGATGGGCTCTGTCTCTGACATGGGGATGTTTGGTCTGACACAGCTGCTGTACACACAAGGGAGCCTGGCACTCAACGCGTTAATGCAGATCCCTGCTGGAGACCATTCATCGATGTTGATAGCAGTCCACAAGATTCTTAACCTCTGTCTAATACTGTCACGCTGAATAGATGGTTTGGCCTCGTGTTTGCAGCTTTCACTGCCTTGTCACGTAATATCTTCAGGGGCCAGAGGCCACACCACTGCTTCTATCAATCCAGCTGCGTGCCCTGCCTTATTGCATTAGTCCTTTACATCTCTGTCAGACTCTGGTAGGCAGTCAAGGATGTTTACTGATATCCACTGCACAGTCAATCTCAGACTGATCTCAGTATCTATGACCCCTCTCTTTACAAATCACATTGGTTGAAGGCTATAATTATGGGATATAATTAGAAGTGGAGTTTCATTTAATGGAGGCAGCAACATGTCAAGCGCCCCAAGAGTCCACCAAGCTAGCTGCAAGCTATGATTCCTCCTCACTCCCCTCTGCTGCTGCTGCTGTTTTGGAGCACATAAAATGCCTGTTGCACTTGAGGATGACCTAGATGTTGCTGATGATCTTGCTTCAGATGTTGTATCTCCAGCTAAGAAGTAAAGCTCCAAACATGAATTTAGCCCATCATTACACCTATCAGATCTTACAAGACAGCAACAGATCTTACAGGCCAATGGATTGAATCCATCAGCTTTGAACTATTCCCATAGGACCCCTCCCTTTTCCAAGCAAGCCTGTCCAACTCCAATGTACACTCAGTGCATGCACTTTTACTCCCCTCCCAGATCGTGAATTCAAGCAGAAACGAATATGCCAGTGAAGTCCCCTGTATATGAAGGCATGGAAGATGATCCAGTCTTTGTTATATTCATTGCCCTGAGAGAGGTTTGTTCTACCTCTCAACAATCCTCCAGTAGCAAACAAACTCTGGAGAGATTCAGGGGACCTATGAATTTAGCTGTCATATGTCTTTGGAAAGATGGAGTGCAGTCTTCATCTCTTGATCAACCTAAACCTTTATGTCCTGGTAGATTCTAAAGCCAAGGTTTTCTGGACTATCAGCACTACAAAAAGAAGTCATTACGATGGAGCAGGAGTAAAATCCAAAGCAGAAAAGCACAAAAAGTACCTGTGAGAAAGATGACAACAAACTAACCTAGTCAGCATATATTCCTCCTACACTGCACCACCCAAGTGTCCAGCCCTGCATCACCAGGGTGTAGTGAAAGGCCTTGGCAGCCTTTTGGGTGCAGTGAATCTTTGGCCTTTCTGCTGCAGCAGGCAGTTAACAAGCCTACGATGACTGAGATGTGAGCCCTTGTCAGCCACTGGGATGAGACCAGCAATGACTCTTGCATCACCTGGGAAACAACAGTGAGTCCTTGAGACAGCACCACTGGTAACTGCTAGGATGAGTTACTTGAATGTACTCACCAGGCCATCGTGCCACCCAGGTCCTGGGACCCAGTTCCTCTCTGGGCACTAGATCCAACACAACTCAGCCATCCACAGCTGCCTGGGAACCAACATGTGCCAGCACAGGGCTCAAAAGTGCTGAGGCAATGCTGACGGGAAATGGCAGCAGTCAGACTATGGAAAAAGCCAGCAGGGTCTTTGTTCTGAGATGACTGGAGGACACAAGGAGCCAAGATAATTTCTCATCAAGTAAAAGAAGTGAAGAGCACATTCCTAATTCAATTGGTGTCAACAGAAATTCAGCTCCTATTCAGGCATTTGAAGTGGTGAAACTGCACCAGGCATTTGCTTGGCAGCCTGGGCAAGGAGCAGACGGACATGACATAGTTAAGTCCCAAGTGCAGCAATGAAGGGCATGCGAATACCATTACCTATTTGGAAAGCTTTGGGGTGTCTTTGGAGAGAGACAATGAGAGGAATTCAAATAGAGCACTGACTGCACCTTCGAGTGGCATTTGTTTACTTTGGTGCCTCTGAATAAAAACCACCAAGGGAAGAAATACAACCACCACTGCCAGAGTGAGATTCCCAAGGGCTGTCTCATAAGGAGTTTGAGTGGTGCAACCTGAAAACGAGAAGAGCAAGCTGGAAAGAACCAACCCCAGCAAAGGTGTTTCTCGAGAGACCTGTCTTGCTCTGATGAAATCATTCCAGCCAACACTGGACTCCAATCAAAGGGGAATTTTGGAAGCAGCTTCCCAACCATCTTGTGTGATAATCTGGCTCTCTTTCCTTCACCCTGACAGAGCAGAGACTGGAGAAAATGATGAGGATTTTATAGCTCTCCGCAGTAAGCAGTTAATAACTCTCTGAGGCTATAGATCTGGGCTCCACTGCAGGGCTGGAATAATTCACAATAAAATATGACTTTTCATTTATCACTCTGACACCTAATAAATACTTCCTGGTGAAGCCCAGGAAAGAGGAAGAGAAGGAGGGAGAGGGACATCCCATGCTTGTGGTCATCAGGTGCTTTCAGTGAACATGGCACATAGTGAAGGATGGTGAGAGACCCACCAGGAAACAGAGGCCTGGGGCCTGTTAGAGGAATGGAGTGATGAGGCCTCAGCTTAATAGGGATTTTTTCATCCATAACCATCATATGAGGCCCCTTCTGAGCTCAGGCAAGGCCCCCGCGGACACGGACGTTTTATGATACTGATAATGATGGATGACGGGTGCAAATACCAAAGCAAAATGGTGTGTGGCCCCTTCTCCTCTCTTGTGCTGCCATCACCCCACCGCCACCACATGAGGAGGGCTGGTGCGTCCCGTGGTCTGCGTGCCGATGGCCCTGTGTGCCAACATGCTTCTGTGACCACCTTTGCTTGGGTATGGAAGTGCCTCATGGACATACATTGTCATGTCACTGCAGAGAGGCAGGAAAACGTTGTCTGCATTCTTCAGGAAAAGAATTAAACCTGAGGCAGAAACTTGCCCTGAGAGAACCAACAGCAATTTGCCTGGGGCATCTCTCAAAGTCCTCCAGCAGACAGGCTAGCCTTGCCAAGAACATGTCTCTGCTTCCCCTGCAAGCATGAGCGACTCCCACTGATGTGCAACCTGAGATCTGGGCAGGGATCAGATCCTGGTGCCTCCAAATCCCACCTAGCCCCAGAAAGAAATGGGAGCTCACCCTCAGGGAACAGAAAGTAAGCCAGTGAGTACCTCTGGCAGGAGCTGCCGTTTGCTCACACCCCTGGCTCCCTTGGCAATCACAGCTGCCTCCGAGGTGAGCGGCAGTGCTCCCACGCCGCCCACGTGCCACGGGGCTGCCAGCAGGTTTGCTCCCAGGGCAGGTGCTTGCTACATGGGAGAAGCCTGCATCCACTTGTAGTTTCTCTCTGCTGGATTCCCTTTGCCTTGAGCTGTCAGTGGAAACAGCACAGACACCAGCCTTTGTAAATCAGATAACGAGGCATGGTTTACTACGACATATAAAGCAAGGGAGATTGGTGGGAACTAGATTTGCCTGTGGCTCTTTTAGGTGATTGCTTTGCAGATGGTCTGTCCACTGCCTCACATCTTCTTGAAGGCCTTTTTATCTACATGGGTGCAATTTCCTTTTCAGTTCCTTGCATCTACACACTTTATCAGCTGATCAATGGAAGAGACTTTCATCTTCCCACACCCTGAATAGGCCTGTAGCAGCTGCTGCTGTATTCACACAAAGCCATGATGGACCACAGAGCCATGGAGGTCCCCGGTTCCCTTTCTCCCTCCTTGGCTGTTCCTCTCAGAGCGATGGCGTCCTGGTTTAGCTGAAGAGCTCATCCCTACAGGGGGGAGGTGAGGATATTGCTATATTGCTCCAAACACTCTGGGAGTGTTTTAGCAACACAGGCAAACAACAAACATTATCCTGTGCACAATATCGACTCAGTTAATTGGCAAGTGAGGTGTTGGACTGGCCTCCTGCTTGGCTTAAATTGTATACGCGCTGAACACTGTATCCGCTCATCATGCTGTCAGTGGGAAAGGCTCCATACAGGGTAATCACGTGCTGCTGCAAACTCAGTGCTCGGTAAAGCTGCAAATCAAAAGCAAATAGCAGACAAACAAAGAGGGGAGATGGAAGGAGGGGTAGAGGGGGCCAAACTGGAGAACACAAGCAAACTCGCAGCCTGCAACTGCATCTGCCCCTTCTGGGAGCTCAAGGATGCCTGAGAAACTGCTTTGAGTTGGTCTGAGGTTCACGTATGGTGGCTACAGGCAGATCCAGCAGAAATGAACAGGAAGGAGAGAGCTGGGGAGCTGCAGGAGTGAGTCTCATATCTTTCAGGCCTGGTGCTAACAGGAGAGGGGAGAACTGGCGCTGGGGAGTAGCGTAATGGAAGAAAGAGGATGTTCTGCCACTGCCTTCTCATATAACCTTGGCAAAGTCACAGGTACCTCCTGTGCCACAATTCCCACAAGGCAAATAAGCATTGCAGTCCTTCCTGTGTCTCTCCCTGCTGCTTACTGCTTAAGGACCAGGTTTTCCAAGACAATATAGACCCTTGAGGATGCATGTGTGTGTGCCCAGAAGTACCTAAAATTGTTCTAAGCAATTATGTGCCTAACTCACTTGGGTCTTGTCCCATTTCAGTGCAGTCTCAGGCATCCAAATGCCTCTCCAAATCTGGCCCTTAGACTCTTTGAGGCAGCAAATTGTGTCTTACTATAACTGTCTGTATAAATATAAGTATCTGTGTATGCATGCACATGCAGATTGCTGTCTTATGCTATGGCACAAGTAACCAAAGAGCTACAGAGGTCTAAAACTAAAAGCTGTCTCTCAGGAGGTATCAGGCCTGTAGCCACCTTGCAGATTCTTATTGCAGGTGCAATATTGCATCTTGGCTACAAAACTGTGGATCTCATTCTCTTCCCACTTTGCACCCAGGCCACATGAGACCTTGCCTGTTCCTGCCTGCTGGTGGTCAGGAGCTGGGCAGAGCCATGCTGATGACCCTGGAGGTTGTTGACTATCTAGAAAGGTTACTGAGTGCTCTCGGCCAGCAGACACTTCTCAGGAGCTAGAGTCACACAGAAGCTCAAGCAGAACAAGGGGAGGCAAATCAGCTTGTAACCTCTTCAGCCATGAACTGGGAGAAACAAAACAAAACCCACACACAACCCGCATGCATTAGCAGTAAGGACAGTGGCTGTCAGAGGGGGTTAATGAACCAGCTGCTCCATTCCCCTGCAGACAGGCATTTAATTTATAGCTGCCAGAAAATCCCACACATTTGGAGATCACATCCTTGGTGGAAGTGGTGTCACATCAGAGAAGCACAGGGGCAATCTGGCCACTGGGGACAAGGCAGCTCTCCACGATATCAACTCCATTAATCTCCTCTCCCCCAGCTCCATACATGCCAGTAAGCGTAGGGAGTTCAGGGCAGTGAAAACTTACACTCTCGGCTCTGACAGCTGCTTTGGCTAGGGTTTAGGCATGTTTGCTAGGGAGGCATTTGGACAAGGGTGTTAGCCTTTCTGTTAAGCTTATGTTCAGAAAGGATGACAAAGAGCGGGAAAAAGCACATGGGTGAGAGCAATCTGTAATACTGGAGCCAGGCCACATGGCCAGCAGGCGTATTTAACGTACAGATTAGTTCTTCACTTGAAAGCTGCAAACTTAATTTGTTAGTACAGGACTTACTCTCTGCCTTTGTGTATACTGTGTCTAACCCCAGTTCCCAAGTTCATCTAGAAAGCAGACATTTCCACTAGCAGCGCTTAAAACTCAGCTCTGTCAGCACTTCCACTACAAGTTCGGAGGAGTTAACTCCCCATAAAGCATCCACTCCCAGCTGGAACACAGCATACAAGAGGGGGAGATATATCTGCCTAAGTCCCATTAGTGCTTAACGTTCGTTATCTCTTGGGCCCTGTAGTTGGAAAACACCTCCTGAGCTCATGCAGCAGCCAACATCCTTACCAGATTTACTCTGCAGACATTTGGCTGGGGATTTTACTTAAGGTTTAACTCGATTGGCAGACATTGTTTTTCTGGGTGGCTTCTGTTCCAGCTCTAGGTTTCTGTAAAGCAAGTATGAGATGCATTGGCAGAGTGTGCCGGGTGTTAATTACCAGCTACAAGCACATCCTCAAATGCAGTAAGATTTTTCATTCACAATCTGGAATGGAATAATGATGCAAGCAGAGCACCAGGTTGTGGAGAAGGGTGTTTTCTTCATACTTGCCATCAAATTAGATGAGAGTTTGGGAGCCAGGTGGGGAGAGCAAAGTCTACTTAGTGTCAGGACAGCAGGGAGCAATAGATTTAGGAGAACACTGAGTCAAACTAAACAGACAGCTTCATGTGTGTGATCATCTGCTGTAGAATGAGGCGCACACTGGTACACTATGAAAACCCATCCAGGAAAGCAGGGGATGCTACAAATCCATGCAGATTCACTGCAGGTGTTCTAAGATCCTGGCTCCCCAACAGCCCTGCTGTTGCTCACAGCTCTTTATTTCGCTTTGTGTTTTTCAGTTTGATGAGAAACAAGGACATGAACTATAGCCCACAGTGCATACATTCCTTAGATCCACTGCCTGCAAGCCAGGCAAATTTGGGAAGGCAGTACCTTAGATGAACTTCTGCATGAAGAAACAGGGGATCCATCCATACAGGAGCAATGTGAAAGCTCAGACTAGTTCACAGCAGAGAGGGAGCTGCTTCAATTCCAGGCAGAGAGAGGAAAGCAAGGAACAACCACAGCACTTTATCTACCAAACATGTCTGTGTCTCACATTAAATTGGATTTTTTCGGAGTCTGCATCTCCCTCCCTAGGAGTCAAGCTTGGAAACATCCTTCTGAGAAATGCCGACAGAGGCAAAGAGAAACCCAGAGATATTTCAGCATCACTGGTGGGGTTTCAAGGCTGCAGCAGAATTTCTCTCTCCTCTCCCTCCTACCCTTGTCTCTAAAGCTCTTCATGTTATGTAGAGCCCAGGACCTTGTGAATCCTAGAGCAGAAAATGAATAGGGAGCATTGCCAGCAACAAGACTCTTATTAAATATCCCTCATGTCCACATCTTGGAGCAGGCAGAGACAAATCTCTGGGAGCTAGCACATGGGGCAGGCTTTCCTTGAGATTCCTGGCTGGATGTTGAACTTCTCCCTTTGCCAGTGTGATTACTGCTTGAGAGCAGAGAACATACTTCTCTCTGCCTTGCTTTTGGGAGGTCTCTTCCCAAGGGCAGCAGGGGAGAGAGGCAGAGAGGGAGAATTGGCTATTTATGTTGGCTCACACGAAGCCTCCCAAAACCTTTACTCAGGCTGGAGGGAATAAGCCTTCCATGGTCTTGCTAAGCACTCAGAGCTAAGTTTGAAGTCTTGGTGCTTAGAGCAGGACATTAAGTTGGATAAAGCAAAGGACAAAGAAGAGGAGCTCCAGAAGCAAACATGGTGTGTGTCTTACAGCAGTGCCTTAGAAATAACCAGGCTGAAGTGAAGGCACTTCCACTGTGCTAGGAGCTGTACCAAAGACAAGCTCTGCTCCAAAGAGCTTGCAATCAAAACAGATGAGACAGGGCAGGGGGATGGGCAATAGGAAACCACAGAAATCGGGAAGGTCACTTAGGTGCTGCAAAGCGTATTGCAAGTCTCTGAATGATCCACTCTAGCCATGCACACAGGGTTACTCACCAGCCCAAGCAGGATTTAAGCCAGTCCATTACCAGGAAGAGAAACCTTTAAGAAGAAACTTAGCAATCGCTATTAACTCATTAGACAGCCCTCTTTGAGACACAGGTGTTAGAAGATGCAAAATATCATTTCTTGAGAAGAAATAAACTCAGTCCCTGCCCTCAGCATCTGTTTCTGTGCTGGATTTTTCTTCCTGCAGCTCCAGGTCTCCTGAACTTTGCTGGAGATGCTGCCTGTTTTTAACCTGCCTTGGCACTTACGTTATCATTCATGTCAGAATGAGGCCAGGCATTAAATATATCTTTCCACCAAAACTTACCAGATTTCGTTAATTCAGGCATTCTAGCGTGATGCCTACCACACTTAGGGGAGCACTCAGGAACGAATGTCTCAGTCCTGCACTGAGACCAGACTCCTGCCTCCAAAGCAAGGGGAAGTTTCTTGCACGCACATGTACACAGCATGTGCTATTGCGAGGGAAGCTCCTGTTCCTGAGGAGGACTATTTCTGTCACCTGCACTAGTCTCACTCCAGAACTGTGTTTCAGGGGCCTCAATATTTATATGTCACCAATTTGTCAGCTGCCCTGTAACATCTGCTACAGGTAGTAAATCAATACATGGCATTAGCACAGCCCAGTACCACATCTTTTCGTATTAAAACCTCTCTAGATTTCAAGGCTAAGAGGTACTGAGAGCTTCCAAGGAAATTCCAGGGGTCTTGTATAATACTTACCAGCCTGACAGACTAATTGCCCTATAATTCAAACACAATTGCAATCTATACTGGAAGCGATTATATGCAGATGACTGGGGTGATTCTCATTTCCTCCACAACTTCTTTTGAGCCTTTTTTTCCGGTATCAATTCCATTGAAAAAAAAGTCTTGGAAATTATTAATGCACAAAACCACATTTTATTAAAGCTTATTTTAGGAACTGCATGTTAAATCCACATATAGATACAAAGGCTCACAAGGAATCGCTCCTCCTGTTTAAGGTCTCAATACAAAAGCCTTCCTGCATTGCCTTCTGGGAATCATGCCAGCCAAGAGCCTGAGAAATGGTGTAGTAATAAAAATGAAACACGATGTATCGTAAATTATACACAGGATGGAACTGATGAGGGAGGTGGTGAGTGTATTTGTCTTTCACCCCTTGCAATGAGCTCAAACACTGCCTAAGGTCTCTTGCCTACAAGAACTTGGGAGAAGACTTCTTAGTCTGCTTTGCACCTGCGAGGCTTCTCTAAAGAGGCGTAGGCTGAGTCTTCCCCACACCAGAGAAGCAACACTGACAGGGAGCAGCTCTTCGCTCGCTGTGGCTGGAAACTCCCTCCAGGGTGAATGAAGCACGCCAAGCACCAGCCAGCCCGAAGCTGCACGTTAACACAGAGCTCTGCTCATCTCCTCCCATGCCGTCTCCTGGATGGTGCGCTTGCAGCCCAGAAAGCCAACTGTATCCTGGGCAGGTCAAGGGAGGTGATTCTTCCCCTCTACTCTGCTCTTGTGAGACCCCACCTGCAGTATTGCATTCAGTTCTGGGGCCCCCAACATAAGAAGGACATGGACTTGTTGGAGCAAGTCCAGAGGAGGGCCACGAAGATGATCAGAGAGCTGGAGCACCTCTCCTATGAAGACAGGCTGAGAGAGTTGGGCTTGTTCAGCCTGGAGAAGAGAAGGCTCCAGAAAGACCTTACAGCAGCCTTCCAGTACATAAAGGGCGCCTACAAGAAAGCTGGAGAGGGACCTTTTACAAGGGCCTATAGTGATAGGACAAGGGGTAATGGCTTTAAACTGAAAGAGGGTAGATTTAGATTAGATGTAAGGAAGAAGTTCTTCACTGTGAGGGTGGTGAGGCACTGGCACAGGTTGCCCAGAGAGGTTGTGGATGTCCCATCCCTGGAAGTGTTCAAGGCCAGGTTGGATGGGGCTTTGAACAACGTGGTCTAGTGGAAGGTGTCCCTGCCCATGGCAGGGGGGTTGGAACTAGATGACCTTTAAGGTCCCTTCCAACCCAAACCATTCTATGGTTCTATGATTCTACGGTGACCTGCAACAGCTCAGGAGGGGACACGCGTCTCGTTCCATCAGCTCTGCTACAGGGGAGATACCCTGCAGGAGACAGACTGGATGAACATCCCAATGTACCGGATGCATGAGGCAGCCCTCTGCGCCTGCCTTCCACACAAGTGTTACCCTGGGAGGAGGATGCCAGGACCCCCCGGCCATGCACGCACCCACCCCCCCCCCCCCCCCGCCTCCATCTGCAAGAGAATTGCTCAGCAGTGAGATAACCAGCTGTACACAGAAAGGAGACAATTAGAAATGCCTAGCAAAAAGGATTTGTCGCTAAGTTATTATTTACAAAATATGTCAATCCCTTGCAGGTTAATTTCATTCTTCTATTTATTTTGCAGGAAAGATGAGGCTCTAGCATAGTGAGCAATCCTGTAATGAGGACATTTGCCTGTTCCCTTGCAGGTAGGAGAAAAGCTAAGGAGGGATTTAAGACCCTTCCCTCTCCTCCATGCCACAACTTCTCTTCCCCAGACTCTCCCAGGCTGGCTGTCTCCCATTTTTACAAAAACTGTTACAATATCAGTTACAGCCATAGGGAGATCAGGAATTCTAAAAATCTCAGCTGTTTTGTGGGATGGAAAAGAGAATTTCCCTCCTCCAGCCTTCCAGATGGTCCCGCAGCCCAACTCTGTGTGCCAAACATCCCTTCTCCCTTGCCTGCTGACTCCAGGGGCAGCTGAGGAGACCTGTCCCACATGTCAGGCTATGACCTCCCACGTTGTGCATCTTCCCTAGATTCATATTCCCACATTTCCTTGGCATTCCCCCGCTATGGGGATACCGAGAAGCAGTGTATTTCAAGTACTATTCCCATGTGCCTTGGGGCCACAGCTGGCAGACACCAGTCAGGAGAAACCCAAATGAACTCAGCAGGAAAGAGCCTAAAGATCCTAGTGCCTGGGGATTTGCAATGGGACATGAGCAGCTCATTGCATCTTGACTGCTAAGGCTGGAAATCGTGCATTTTAGTGACCTGAGGACAGGAGGACACATCATAATTTCGCAAAGGTCTGCCTGGTGCTGAGGGAGCACTAGGTCTTGCTGCATGGTCTGACAGAGGGATATGAAGGGCCTTTAATCAGATCTCAGCAAGCAGAAAGCAAAAACAGAGCATATTTTTTTGAAGAAGAGCAAATATGTTGAAAGACAGATTTTTGGGGGTACTATTTCTCTCCCAAATGTGGGAAAGTTCTTTTCTTTTTGTTTCAGAAATGCTAAACCATTTTATTGCACCAGTTCCTAAGAGCAATTCAGCATTTTGCTTCGAGGCTGCCGTTTTCAGTTTTACTGAACAGCCTAAGGAAAGTTACATGGAGCAAAATGTTCATTCAGTTTTCGATTTTGACTCAAATGAGAGGTTTTTGGTTTGCACCCCAAACAAAAAGCTTTACTCTGTTTGGCTCCAACAAGAGCCTGTTCCTTGGTTTTTTGGTCTGACTCCCGAAGTACCTCCTAACCCTACTGCAAAAATAAAAGCAAAGCCAGAGTCCAGGCTTTGGTGGAAACTTGGCTTGTTGGCCTCCACTGCAAGTCATGCGTGCAATGAGGAACACCAGCTGAGCTCTCAGGCCAGGTGGATAATAGATAGCATCACTGATCTCAGTGATGACTGAAATTTCACTGCCCCCGTATGTAATTCCTTCTCCTGGAACCATCCCCTCTATTTCATCGCCTTCCACTTACTGCACTTCTGGAGCCAGCCTAAGGCTGGAGGTCCTGCACCCCTAGGGAAGGGTGACACAGCCCTCACGCTGGAGCGAGTTAATTGAACCAACCCACATAGGCAGCCTTCAGGATACTGGGATTTAATTTATTTGTTCTTTTTACAATCATGACCTCGGTTTATTCACTTGAGAAACACAGAAAGACAAAGCAATAATATGAGCTATTTGAGGAACTGGTCACATCCTGACTCGTTACTTTGTCCTTCTTTGGCTTTTATGCACTACAGCGCTGCTCTTTCATGTCCATCTTAAAATGGTTGTACTGAATCTCTATTAAAAAGCAGCAGCTCTAAATGGAGCATTAGGAGAAAAGCCGACTCCCTGCAGTAGGCAGGGACTGCAGAGTGGCTCATCTCTGCCTGCAGAACCAGAGCCTGCTCTTCTGTGTGGACAAAAATCCCTGCAGCCCACTATGGTGTGCAGAAAGAGCTTCTTGAAGGAGACAGCTAAGAGGCTGTGCCTGTGGGACCAGGCAGAAGGGAGTCTTGGATGAGCCATCCCAGAAGTCAAAGGAGAAGGAGGTGGGAGGCAGATCAGATCCTTGTGGGTCAAATGCAGCGTATAACGAGGGCGAAGTGAAGGAAGGAAGACAACTCAAGCACATCTCACCTCTCACCAGAGAACTTGGGAAAGGCCGTTTCTCTAGACCTCCACTTCCCTTCTCGATAAAGGAAGGGGAATGGTAATCCTCCTGCCTTACAAGGATGTTATGGGAAATCTATTCTGCATCATGTTAGTGGAATCGGTTTCAGTCCACGCTTTTAGATTCCCCCCTGTACAGAGCGTGTTCTGCCCTGCAAAAGCCAGTGCAGAGTAGTATTCATACCGCATAACTTTTCATGGAAAGTGTAGGGTTTGCTCTAGGCTCCTTTTAATTCATTAGATTGATCAGCAGGAGCTGAATTTTGGAGCTCTGCATCATTCTCTGAAGAAATCTCTCTCCTTCTAGCCTGGGATGTCAAACACCTATGGTAAGTGGTACAAACACCCCTTCCCTCTATGCGCCAGCCATCTGCAGACCTGTTTCAGACAGGAGGAGGATGCCATGTAGAAATGCAGAGCTATTTTGCAGACCCACACTGCACGGCAGATTGGACGGGTTTCACCAGCTCCCACTTGGGAGCACAAAAGGATGATTTTTTCCAAGACAAAAGCTATGAAAGCAGACACATCATCCAGTAGGAAACGAGAATCAGCCTTGCCAGTCTGGACTGAGATTTTTCTTTACAAGCACCGTAGGGGTCTGGCAATTACAATTAAAGGCAAGTCCCCTAAAACGGGTGAGGCTTCAGCCACTGCCCAGCTATGCCAGCATTGCAGGGCAGCACAGAGGCCCTGCACGTTCACAGGGCCAGTGCCACCCTCGCGTCCACCCCAGTCCTGCCCCCCTTCGCTGCAGGGAGGAATCTGCTCGCTGCTGCAGTCTCCAAGGGGGACAACTGCAGCTGCTCAACAAGGCAGAGCCACACCACATCCGAGCTCAGGACAGACGTGAGGAAAGAAACCATCTCCTGCTGCAGCGGCAGTAAAAGTCCTTTGCAATTGTTAAAGCCAGACGGAAACTAATTTTTCTCTTTTTTTACAGCCTCTCATCCTCTCCCCTCCTTCCCTGGCTGGTACAAGACTGTACAAGACTGAGAAAAGCCAATTGCAATTAAACGTTTCACTCCTAAATGAACGGCTGGTTTGTAAACAACAATAGTGACAAAAAAACCGCAGCTCTCTGCAAAAGCAGCCCAGCTTTCTTTGCAAAATACCACAGGTCTCCAGCGAGAAATTGCTCCTCTCGACATCATTCTGAGCTCTCCCGGGGCGCTCCCTTGCCCCTCCAACCCCTCTTTGCCCCAGATTTAGAGCCTGTCAAAGCTAATACAAAGAAGTGGATGCAGGCACTGAGACATCCTGGCCTAGAAGCCGTTCTTCTGAAAAAGCACTGCGAACCTGCTCCTTTAGATAAATAAATAGCGCATCCCCTGTGAGACATCATCTGCAAAGCACTATCGTACGATGCCTCCACTGTCATAATTCCCCATGTCCTTATTGCCCGACAGCCTCCATAAAGAGCCGGCAGGTTTATGTGCCACTTAAAACCAACCTATTACTAGCAGCAAACTTCCTTCAACAAGTTTCTGTGTGCTCTGACTCAAAAGCAAAAGAATCGTGTCTCAGTGTGACGAGCTAGTGCTACCCACACACCCTGCCACTACCCCCAGAGACAGGCGGGTTACTGGTCCCAGAATAGGGTCTGATCCTCCACTGCTGTCTCTTGGGCAGCCACAGTAAACCAAGTACAATTACACCAGAAGAAGATCGAACCCAGCATGCACAATTTATAAACTGCAAGACATGAATGATGCTTCCCTATAGGCTATGCATGAAGGGAAGTAGGTTTTCTGTAGGTAGAAAAGAGACATTGATACCAATGCGGTAAATGGGTGTTGCATCACTCCACGATTTGCTTCAGCGGGCACGTTCAGAGGCTGCTGTGCCTGAGGGACACAAAGAATGCCGGTGTGGTTTGCAGCCCTATAGATAAAGGTTTCGACCTTCATTTGGGATTAAATTGGAGGAGCTGCACTGACTTGCATGCTGCTTTACGCTAGCCTGCAAATACAAGCAGGTCCTGCAATATGCAGTGATCTCTGAACAGCAAGGGGAAAAGGTACCTAAAATCTCCTGAGCCTTTCCAGCCTCCCCGTACATAGGTCTGTGGTTAAACACAGTAATTTTTATTTTAAAATACTGATAAGTGTTTTTTTCCTGTCAAACGAGATTAAAACACAAAACACAGGGGCAAGCCAATTGCCCCAAACTGTCCCATCTGCTTCATGATCAGATTTTATGCGACAAAGGCTAGAGTATTTGTTTTATTTTCAAAGAGCATATGGTTTGATTTTTAAAAGCTCAGCCACTCACCACCGGGGCCAGCCTTCCAGAAAAGCCTGACGCATAACAGCTCCTCCAGTGACACATGGGACTTTTTGAAAGAGCCCATCACCCAAGGTGGGCATTTGAAGTCCCTGGAAAAGCTGCCCTTGTTTGGGAGAGCTGAACAGCAGAAGAGCAAGCTGCCTGGTGCAGAAATGTAATCCATCTACCCAAAAAGCAAGGAAGACTTTAAACCAGAGGAAAAAAAAAAAAGAAAAAAATAAGCAGAAATATAATAAAACAGAAAGGGGAAAAAAAGAAAGGCAGGAAAGGGTTGAATAAATTTTCCCTTTGGTTTTAGACTAGTAACACCGTAAATGCTACTGAATAAATCACCCACAGACCAGAGAGCTGAAATAATACAGGGGAAAAGCTGACTTCCCATTCATCACACTCCCCCTGACATATAATAAATGCTTCTCATTCAGCCAAAATGAATTAGCATAGTCAACACAGCACGCTTACATACCGATGCCCACAGATTACCCTGCTCTTCACTCTCTGAAGCCTCCTTTCCTGCCACCTCCTGCCCTATGCCCCCTACTCCCAGGGAAAGCAAAACAGCCCCAGCTAGACTAAGGGGTCCTTGCTGCCACCAATCCCCAGGACACTGGGGTCTCTCTGCTGTCATCTGGAGCACCTATAAGCCCCAGTGAGTATGAACTATAAAGTCTGGTATGAAAATATAGGCCATGAGAGATGCTAATCACGATTTCCTCCTTGAGGAAGGGCGCTGGCAGGTGAGCAGCAGAACTGGAAATGGCATTTCTGAGTCCCACTACAGTGTTTCAGAGCCCAGACAGTGATGTCTCACTGGCACCCTACTTCGCAAGATCCAAGATACAGGGATAAGCCACTCACTTGGTACCACAATACACAGGTCCAAGGGAGCCCAGAGAGGGGTGCATGTGCAGTCATGGAGCGGAGTCACCCTCACACAACTCACAGGGAGTCCTTCACACCAATGACAGACAAACTGCAGTCCTGACGCCAGCCTGGAAGGACATTCAAGACCTCGGGCCATAGCAGGAGAGTTATGGGAAGCCAGGTTTATCCTAGGAAACCCAAGCCAGCACCTGCCACAAACGTTATCATGGAAACACTGCTTTTCTGTGACGGAAACCGGCTCCAGTCAACATGGACCCAACTGTGGCTGCAATGGGACAGACACTTGTGGCCAACACTGGGGCCAAGACGTGACAGGCAACCTCTATCAGCAAGTGCTCCATCCCAAGACCACCCTTACGTAGGCACAGCGGGTGAGGATGTGATGGGAAGCGCTCCCTCCAGTCCCTGCATGGTCGGAGCCACATGAGAGAGCCCACGCTGGGCAATGAGTCCAGCCCACAGCAAACTGCATGTGGCAGGGGCAGGCAGTGGGCAGCCGACGGCTGAAAAGCCATTTTAAAGCCAACTGGAAACAACCTTTACTGATGCTTTGAAGGTTTGAAGCCATCATTGGTGGATTAAATCCATTTCAGGGGGAAATATCATGCCAGGTCTGAGTGATTGCCCAGAGTAAGGCTGGAGTGATGTGAAAATGGGTGATAAATATTAAGAGACAGAGATGAGAGACATATAATGGAATGTCTGACAAAATCTTAATTAGAGCCTTGTATATACTCTGAGAAAATATATTTAGCCGACAGCAGCACTGCAGGTTTGAGGCTTTCTACAATGTGCTTAGGTTAAAATAAACATTTATTTTAAGCACAAGCAAGTCATTCAACTAGTTAGTTTAAAGTTGAGGTAGGTGAATAGCTTACAGTAAATAATCTACTACATGCATTTATTCAAGCTTCTTTTTAGCCCAGATTTCCTAAGGAAAAAAAAAGGCCTGTTGTTGCTCTGCATTAGTCATTTCCTCCCAATAACTCTTGAATCTCCTGGCCGATTTCTCTGAGATTCACCACAGGAATAAAGGGCTAGGAAATGCTACGGTCCTCCAAGTGTGGTGGAAATGGGTTGCTGATGATCCTCAGTCCTGGAACAGCGGCCAGAAAATCCAGACCAGATGCCTCCGGGTTTCTTAAACTCATCTTTGCTTGTTTATAACTCTCCTGACTCCTGACACAACTAACAGCTCCCTCAGGTAGCCCAGCACTGATCCTAGATGAATTTTGGTCAAGACATCCTTTTCATGATAGTTTCTCATGGCTCCTTTTCCCTCTTGCCCCTGGCTATTTAAAGGCAAGAACTCCTTGGAGCGATCCCTGACTCAAATACTTCCCAAATACCCAAATACTTCTCCTCCCCAACAACCGTTGCTGTTAATTATCTGTACTGCCAGCTCTCCCCACCCTCTGTGGAGAAAAGGGAGGGAGCTCTGTGTGTAACCAGTTCCTGCGCTGAATCACAGGTTCAAACTTGGCTCTCTGAAAGCAGACGACAGTTCCAAACAGCTTGTATAATGGCTTCAGCAGCTCCTCACCCACCTCTGCCTCCGAAATAGTCTGCAGAGCAGCTCACATCCCCTCAGTAGATGTGGGATCACCCTCAGCCAGCCATCAGTACAGAGAGCTGGGCTCCACTCTCTCTGGGCAGACAAATTACCCTGAATAATTTATTGCCCTGGATGAATCCTGCTCTCCAGCAGGATGAGTAAGGGCCTCAGTGTGTAAGTGCCCACTCCTGCAGCGTTGATCACCGGCAGTAGCAGGCAGGGCTGGGAAGGACTTGAGAGACATCTTGTCCCTTCCACTTGCTCCAAGGCAGGAGTCTAACACCTCACACGTTTGTCAGAGCTGTCTAATCTGCTCTTAAATACCTCTGTTGACAGAGCTGCCACATTGCCCTTACATGCCCTCTTCCTGTCGTTCATATTGTCACCTGCTGCCAGAGTCCTGCAAGACTAACAGTGTTTTTCCTGGGGAATGAGTCAATCCATGATGGGGTTTTCAATCCTCTCATGTCAGGAAAGGTCATACTCAATTTGTCTGCAAATGCTGCTCCCTCTGTGATCTCCTCCAGGCTATGAGCTCTCACAGCCCAACCATGTCCACCATAAGGCATCACAGATCGGGCCCCAAATACCCATTTTTGTTTCTCTCCAGACTTTAAAGGCTTTTATAGAGGCCTGGAGAGACCATTATGTTCCTCTTCAGACCATCAAAGCAGCAAAAGCAGGGAATTCCCTTCCCTCCTCCTTCCAAAGGCCTCGCACCCAGCCCCTCAATGCAACAGGTTTTGGAAGAGGTTCATGCATTATTAGCAGGCCCATCTTTTCACCAACACCAACTGTTTGCAACCCAAAGAGCTCAAGATACTGGGTTCCCAGCAACAGATCCAGCTTTCAACACAAGCACAGAGCCCGGGGAGACAGCTAGTGCACTCAGCCACACTCCAGCATTCAGCAGGGCCAGTGTCAGCCCAGGCAGCTACGGAGTGCGGAGAGCTTGGAGATTGATTGTGTTGTCGCCTTTGCTTACCGCTCCTTGGTTGCCAACCAGCAGAACGGATGTCCTGCTTTGCATAATGCTTGTACTGCGAATATTATTAACCTCATATATCACTGGGGAATGCATATAGCTCCCGTTCGCAGGGAGCACCAGGGCCAGCCCTATTCAATCTACTTCTATAAACAGAAACAAGGACCATTTAATAAGCAGGAGGCAGCTGGTGTCTTTAGAGGTTAGGGTTTTGTGTTGATTTTTTTCCCCTTTACAAAAGATAAATATGCTCAGGAAATTTTCTGCTATGGATTTTCATCTTGTCAACCTCTCATAAACTAAGCAGGGTCAAGCTTTGGTCAGTACTTGGATGGGAGATCTCAAGGGAAAACAAAATCCACAGTAGAGGAGGAAGAGAAATACTTGTGACTTGGCTTTTTAGGGAGTAACGCTTTTCTCTCTGAGCCAGCCCTGAATCCCCACTACAGGCAGGGTTAAAAAGGCAATCACAGCTGCAGAAGGTTCCTTCTCCCTGTGAAATGTGAAACCGGGGTGGGCTGGCATCTTCAAAGGAACCAAAGGGAGTTACGAACCAGAATTAAATGACAGTCAAGCATTTGAGCTCCTTTAAGAAAATACCAGCCTAAAATCTCGTATCTGTCTCACTCCAGCAACAGGTATTAGCCAAGGGGTAGCTGTTTAATGCCTCACGTAAAAGGCATTCTAGCCTGCTTCTTCCTCTAAATTTAGGCAGCAATTTTGTTCGAATCCAGTATGTTTGCCCCCCCCTACTGAACTGTCCCATGTGCTCAATGTATGTTTTCCAACAGTTCCCCACATACTGTTCCTGCGCTGGTTGAATTTCCCTAGTGACTAAAATGATTTCTATGTTCAGTAGCCTGTAAAGCACTTCGAAATCTTTCAGATGAAAGGCCCTCATCAAAAAGTGTATAATAAGATTTCATTATTGTATCATTTATTCTCATTATCGCTAATAGCAGTGGTTGTATAAAATGTTCTTCCTGTGATCAGAACCGACTATCTAGCAAACACCCCAGCCCACAGAAGCTAAGGACAAAGAAGGCATCAGGGAATAGGTGTCCAGAGTTCACTCAGCTGTTCTCAGCTCCCCATATGTCCTCTCTGCTTCTTTGAAGATTTTAATTAGAAGCCTACAGAACGGTGTTCCAGGACCTGGAAAAGATCCAGAGGTATAAAGGACAACAGTCAAACTGGGAGCCTCTGCTCATTGCGGGCATAAGGCTTTTTAGAACTGAAATGCACAAGGCGCTCACAAAGGAAGCTGGAGACCAGGCAGTGCAGAGGTCTGGGGACATGCAGCACGTCCAGCAAGGAAAAGGGGATGGTTTGGACTCGTCAGGCTCTGTTTTCGGCGGGCAGGTTACCCACGAGCAAACAGGCTAGCTAACATCTAGGGTTCAAGTTGTGCTGGGGAGTGGAGGCAGCCTTTCAATGAGAAATTGAGGGTGTAGGAAAAAGAGGGTTCTGAATTTAGCAGCAGTAAAATAGGGCAGAAAGAAAATTGGACAAGATAGCATGGAGAGGGAATGCAAAAAGAAAAGAAAGGGGAAAGAGAATGAAAAGCACTGCTAACTCAGACTGACCCAGGAAGCAGTGTGCAAAGTTGGAGAACTAATTGCCCTAAATAAATATATGAACTAAGGGTAGGATTTATAAGCAAGAGAGATACAAGAAACAGCTGGCTGAATGGTGTTTGAATGGGTAATGGAAAGTATTTACAATGTTGGCAAAGCAACTTGACAGGCAAGAGAAGCCTAGTCGTCATTTAGGGCAAGAAATAAAAGAGGTGACAGCTGTAAGATCTCTCATCACCTAGAGAGATTGAGAACGAGGGACTTCTGCACCATTCCTGCTCTTCCCCTGTGTCTCCCAGATGCTATAACTTCAGTGACTTGTATTCCATTCAGACACTCGTAGCCTTACACACGTCAAATAGTGCAGTGACAAAGAAGAGAGCTTCATCCAGGGGCTGGAGAAAACAGATGGGCAGGAAGGCATTTTGGACCTCTGTCATTCCAGGGTGATGAAGACCAGGAAAAAGCAATTAGAGCTGGATTTGATGCTGGAGCCTGGGGACCCTTCAGGCAGTGGCAATGCTTGGAGATAGTCCAGTATGAACAGAGAAGCCAGTTTTCAGATTGAAGAGGAAGAAAGACATGGGACAGTTGAGATTTGACTGCAGATCCAAGGGCACACATAAGATACAGAGAAGAAGTGGTTCTGTGGTACCCCATATTTAGTGAGAACAACAGGAAAACTAATATCCAGTTTCACAAGTTGCTGAAAATTCATTTTACTTGAACATGAAGTGATAGGAAAGAGCATGAGTTGTGTTTTCATTCCAGATCATGGCTTGTCTCCAAATGAAAGGGGGAACCATCAAGTTTCGGCTTGGGTGATGCAGGAATTTCTTGTCAATTCCTCTTCACCAGAATCATTCAAAGATGACCCATTTTTCAACGCTTAGCTCCAGTTCCAATAGCCAGACAAAAGGCATGATATATGTGGCATCCCCACTGTTAGGCCAGATGAGATTGGTCTTCAGGGACTCAGAGAAAGAGGAGGACGCTCCGCTCAGCTATGAGCTGACAGGTATCCTCTTTCCAGGGTGACAGATCCAAGCACCCCAATGGAAACTTAAAAAAATACTCTCAAGATCTTGTCAGAGCTGTTCATCAGAACTGCTCTGATTAACAAGCATTACTGAGCAGCAGCTACTCTGTCCCTTTGATCACGGCCGGTCCTCAAGTCATGGATGAATTAAATATTTAATAGCCTGTGTGACAGCTCGGGACAGCTGCTGTGTCAAAATGGTCCTGGAAGGCCCCCATGTACCTCGGAGCAGTCAGCAGACACAGGAACGCAGCAATGGTGTGCGTTAGCAGCATCCTTGGCTGGTCTCCAGAGACGAACTGGAGCCACACGCTCTGTGGTTGGAGGAACCATGACCTTGCAGCCAAAAGGATGGATCTGAGCAGAATGGGAGGATTTTAATGCCAGGATATATGTTTTCCAGAATGTACAGTATTTTCTGGGCTGACACCACATTGACAAAGGGGGTTCTTGCAAGACTCACCCAGTATTTATTCCACCATGTATGTCTCCATACAGTCCTGGACCGTGAGAGCTCAGGGCCATGAGAAACAATTCAGAGGCTGCAAGTCACACAGAAGAGCTAGCATGGTGACTAATTCCTGATTCACACACGAAGAAAAGCTGCATTGCACAAGCAAGAAAACACACTCTGCTTTGTACATGCAAGGAATGGTCTGGCTTGTACACTGCATCCGAACTCTGCACCATATGCGCTCTGTAGGTTGGATATGTCTGGTGTTGAACCTTAGACATTGAACCTTGGGGTGTTGCACATTAGAGAAGTCCAAGGAAGGGACTAGCACAGGCGGAGCTGGGGAGGATTTGTATGATGATCTCCTGAAATCCCTTTGGTACCTGCTGTTTAACAGCTCCGTGATTCTGAATATGGTCTTCTGGCTCACTCTCAAAAATCGAACAAACGACAGTGACTTTGGTTACAAAACAGTAGCACTTTAATTGCAACAAGGGCCCCTGCTAATTTAGCAGAAACGCTTTTAGCTCAGATAACTGCTCTGCTAATGAAATCAGAGCCATCACCACTTCTGGCTCCCCATGGTAAAACCTCTGTCCTTTCCAGGGAGTGAATCTCACCATAGTTTCAGACAGAAGTTTTAATGGGCTTTAGCAGCCTTCGAGGGAAAGTGCTTGAAGGACAAAATAAATCATCTCTCTTACTGTGCTGTCATAAAATCCCCCTTCCCCTTAATATTCTTCTTGCATCACCTTCTAGTTCTGCCACCTTCTCTCTTTCAAAGCTTAGACTTAACTTGAAAGAGCAGATCTAACCCAAGGGGAATAAAAAAGACCCCCCAAAGTTACCATTCCTCAGGTCCAGGATTTGGGAGAGCAGAACAGAACCACAACTCTAATCAACAAAATCATCTTTCCTAATGCAATGGGGAAACTGCTGTGACAGCTCTCCACGGCGAACATTTAGGGAAACCAGCTCCCTCTCCTCCCCTTAACGCTCTCTGCTGCTTTGGTGGGACACTCTGTGGGTCATTGTGAATTGGCTTTGGCAAAGGTTTTAGTCTTCTATGACTAGGGGAATCTCCAGCCAGCACAGGGGCAGCATAGACAGCTGTATAACAGTGCTCTGCGGAGGTCATCTCCAGGACAAGTCATTGGACGGATCTAGCTAGGCTGTTCCTAGACCTCAAGTACTGCAAGGCATAGAAAAATCTGTGGATATCCAGTGCAGTCCATGCCAGACTGTAAGAAAGACAAGAATAAGGCAGCAAAGCCACCTCTGCATCCCAGCTTTTCTTCCAGCACCAACAACAGAGCTAAACTGGATCCCAAGTGTTGGCTTATATTTCCAAACACTTTCTAACCATTGCAAAGAACAAGTGCTTAAGGGCTTGGCTGTATTTATGCTTTTGCTTGTCTTTAATAAAAGCTGCATTTATAATGCATGATTAATTATTTTGCACAAGTCTCTCTTTTATGGGAACCTGTGAAATGTAAGTGATTTTTAATACCACCTCACAGACATCACTCCTTCTTCCCACCCCCATTACCATTAATCCACGTTGTAGAAAGATGTAGCATTTGTCACTGGTTTATTATGAAGTGCAATGTTGCGAGTTATTTATGAGCTTGCTATTTATTGAAGTATTTGAGGGTAGTTTTAGCACTTCAACTCTAGGGTGAGAATCAGCCACGTTTTACCCACTGCCTGGCAGAACCTTCTGCTGTTTAACCACTTCATTCCCACTCTCTGGCTGTGCCCTCACAGCATGTTTTAGGGCAGCCTCTCAGCCTTGTCACTTCCAAGGGAGCGGACAAGTAAGTTCAATTACCTCTGGTTCTCATTAGGTGGAAGGTGATGTTTGGAAAGGACTCAGAGGAACGGGCAGAAACAAGCAAGGAATGGAGACATTACTGAATTCTGATCACTGGAAAGATGGCAGTCTGGGGGTCTCACAGCATAGGAGGGAAGCAACCGGCCAGACCACAGATCAAGCCAGTCCACTATTCAATGCCTAAAACCAGATACCCAAGAAACAGCATTAGAACAGGACAAACACGTAGCAACCCTTCCCCAGAGTACTTCCCCTGCTCCTAGCGATCCGCCACACAGGAGCTTTCGCAGAGAGCGCTTTATTCCTTGACTGTGTCCAATCCTTCCTCAAATCCACATAGGCTTTTTTGCACCGCAATGTCCTGACAGCAAGGAGTACCACAGCTTAAATTACATGTTGCCTAAGAAGTATTTCCTTTTGCTTGGTTTGAACCTGCCATCGCCTCTTTTCAACAGATGCTTCCCTGTGTATCTGAAGCTTCCTCTGCACCGCAAGTCCAACAGGACAACCCTTGTCTCTGTTGCGCTTTAAGCCTGAAAGGAAAAAGCTGGCAGATAAGCCAAACAGATGGAGAGAATGGGAGGTAACGGTGTGACGATTAGGTGTGGAGGGTAGCAAACAGCAGTCAAGAAAAGCATCTGCGAGCCCCAGCGCTCCTGCCACCCAGAGAATGACTGTCTCCAAGCCCATGCTCTGCTCTGCCTTGCACCTAATTGCAAGAGAGCCCCTAAAACCTGCCGAGCCAAGTCACTCATGCCTAGCTGGGATCTCTGTCTATTCGTGGCTAGCACAACCCAGGACATAAGGAGGATGGGAGACCTTAAGCGGTTTGTACAGAACAACTCCCAGCAGAATGTCGGTGTCACCACTGCAGAGGCCCTGGCAGTTGTGCTGCGTTCACCTCTTTGGCCAGGACCAGTACAACAGGGGGGGAAGCAAATTTAAGGCATAAACCTGGAATAAAATTGCTCTACAGCAGCTTGGCCCCATGTTTGAAAGTATGCTCTGAATTTAACCAGCTGTGAATGCAATGCAATTGTTGGGTTCCCTTCGATAAAGTAGCTGGACTCTATGTTTCAGCTCTTGCTTTTTAAAAATTCAGGGCAGCTTGATTTGCCACAAGTGAACCTGCTCATATGACCATGATCGTAACCTCTGTTGCCCTTCTGAGCTTCCCACTTCCAGCACATAAATGAAAGGTGCAAGATCCCGAGCACTTACCCTGCCCCAGCCAGTCCCATGAGAGCAGACGTGAGCAAGAACAACCACAAATTTACTGCTGAGACCTTGTGAAAATCTGGCTTCTTCTCTGAACACGCCCTGCTGTCTTTCAGTCACCCATTTGACCTTAGCATTCAAGGATTAACACTTCAGGAAACTGGCTGGACAGTGAAATTAAGAGCAACAGCGGTCGTTGCTTCTTATCAACAGCCCAAGTTGTACATCACTATAGCTGTATAACAAATACCTGCTGCAGCCAGAACAGCTAGTCCTAGGTCAGCCCCTGCTTTTTTCCTCTATATTACATACTGTTTCAACAAGAGAAAAGAGAGAACAGGAGCCAGTGTACAGTGCTACAGCTGTCCATGAAGGAACAGAAATTAATCTCCTCCCTTTAAAGGTGCGGAAAATGAAATATATTGAAGTGTTATACTGTGGGGTTTAGACATGAAAGCTGTGGAAACTTAACCAATTGGTTACCCTGCATTATCCAAGCCACACTAATCATCTACAGAAACGCTCCTAGTCCATGGCAAACACGGAACGAACTCATGTTACTCCACGGCAAACAGAAGAAATTCATCAAAGCTCAGACTGCCAACAAAGCGGGCTAAGCAAAGAGACCCCAAGCCTAGGACTGAATGCTCAAAAGACGGCTGTTAACTTATAGACATAACTCACAGACAGATTATGAGCTGAAGTCGCCAGTCACACAGCTGACTGTGGTCAGCCAGAGGAATTTGAGCAGAAAACTCCACGGAAAGCAGAATATTGCCTTTATCGAGCTCAGTGAGAAGGCTTCTGCTTTTACATTTGCTTTTTATCAACTGCAGCTACCTAAGTAGTCAGTTTTGAGCACCTGAGATGTCTTGCTGAAAACTGTTTACAACACTTAGCACTTTGTGCTGAGATCACTTGCTAAAATGAAAGCCCGTATTTTATTAAAAAGAGCAGCCACTTTGCAGGCACAGTTTTATTTCACTCTAACACCAGGCGCTCCCTGGCGCTAGCAGGATACGGATATGCTGTACTGGTATGTAGTTTGCTGCAGGTAGAGCATTTGAAGGGTGTGAATTAGAGGGCCACGAAGTCTATTCAAAAGGTTTAGTAGCCATCAGCAGGAGGATCTGAATGCATTTCCTCTCATTCTATACATTTTTGTTCTAATCCTGCTGTGTCTGTGAGTGCTTCTGCTGTGTTAGCTATACTTAAATTTCCCTACAATACCTTTCCTGACAGAAAATGCTATTCCATCAAAACAAGCCAACTTGATTTTGATAAAAATTCCATGTTTTAAGAGAAGTCTGCTGATTGGAAGCATTTTGTAAAAATCAAAACAAATCTGGGAACTTTGAGGTTTGGCTTCAAACTACCTTTTATTATAAATAATTTGGAGGGGGAGGACCCACACTCCTACTGCATTTTTTAGAGCAAAGCACACTCACCTGTAATTTCTGAACACTAAACGCTCTGAAATGCTGTGGCAGAGCATTTTGATATGGCTCGGTGATTGTTCCAAAGAGAAAGCGAGACAGAAAACCACTCAAAAGACTTTTAACTAGCTTTTAGCAGACCTGTTCCCACCTGATCAGGCACGCTCCTAGACCCCCTTCAGAGGG
This sequence comes from Gymnogyps californianus, assembly GCF_018139145.2. NCBI lineage: Eukaryota > Metazoa > Chordata > Aves > Accipitriformes > Cathartidae > Gymnogyps > Gymnogyps californianus. The sequence goes on along the minus strand of NC_059490.1, from coordinate 5,751,431 downwards.
TCAAACGACATAAAACCTTCACTCACTAGCACTTTATCCTGCACCATGCACTAGGCCTGATTCTGCCAATGTGAAGTCAAGAGTTATTTCAAAGTCATCAGATCTAGTACAGATCTACTGAGGCATGAATGAAGAAAGACGACGTTTGATTCAGACTCTGCGGTTGCATGGCTTCCAACTGGGGTTCAGTAAAGCAAGTTTTCCACAGTGAAAGTAAGGACCAGCTTCTCTGCATCAAAAGGTGGGTGTCAGTCCTGCTTCCACTCTTCCAACCCAGCCACTTTTTCTTTCACACTGCGCCTCAGTTTCCTTCTCTGCAAATCACAGCTCACTAACCCTAATAGTTAAGCGTCGCTACAGCTCCCTGGTGTGGCTGAGGTCCAGAGCCGAACCGCAAGCTCCAGGGCCTCTTTCCCCGTTTCTCCTGAAAGCCAAAGCGGAGAGGCACGGCAGGATGCTGGGCAGATTGCCACACGTTAGAGCTTCTACGAGATTTCTTCTCCAGCCAAGGACAAACTGGGTTGTCAGGAGCTGGTTGGAGTGGGGTGATGGGGGGTGAACAGCTTTGCTAAGAACAAACAGGATAATAAACCCACCTTAATGTCTACAGAGGAACACATCTGACCTTATCTATATGCAAATTGTGGTGCCTTCTTCCTCCTCTTTGAGGGCAGGTGAGCTGGCTATAACGTGCCTGATAACAGCAGTGCATTTGCATTCCACCAGACGCTGTTAGGAACTTCTCTCTGCTTTGTTCAGTGACTTAGGCTGTATTTAAAAAAAAAAAAATCCCTTCTGATTAAAAAGCAGCTCCATTTGGCTGCCACCTGTTACAGAATCACCAGAGCCTCAGGAAACTTTCAGACACCAGCTCCCACACCTTTTGTCAGCAGTGTTTGCCTCCTTGTTCTTTGTCATCAGGCTGTATTGGCATGGAAACCAGCCTCTGGTGCTGAGGAATCCATCTGTTCCTGCTGTTCCCTCCTCACCTGAAGTCAGACAGTCCTACTTACAGTGTTTTGGGTGCCTGTGAGTTGAAAGGACCTAAGAAGTTAGAAACTGGGACAAAAAATATAAAAGTGAACAGCGGATGTTCTTCCATCACGCAGCAAACTCAGGATGGTTCCCTGCAGAAGGAGACCTCCAGTATCCCAAAAGCAGTGTGCCACACTATTTTTCTTTCCAAAATTAGAGGTGAAATACAGCAGGAACTTGGCAGGATCTGCCCATACAAACTACTATATTCTCCAAGGTTTTGCAGAAACCAATATGTTCACATAGGCATATGCATACCAACCCACAGTAAAATCCACATCCTGCATAAATCTACATAGCTCCCTTGTCCATCATCTCTTTCCCAATTTCTTTGAAGCTACTCCAACTCCTACTGAGAAGCAGCTACCCTGTCCCAAATGCCCCCAGCAGTGTAATTATGCTTGCTCCTATCTCAACCAGTCTGCAGTTTGATGAAGTTTGGATGAACTTCCAAATCTGAGGCATTCTGCTCCTCCACAGTCTGACATTAGTCTTACACACTGGCCCACAGCTTTCAGGGGAAGAAAGTAAAGAGGAAGAGTAGTTGTATTTTTAGAGGAAAAAAATGAACATCATGTTTTTATGCAAATAGCCTTAAACTTTGGGTAGGGGCAAGAGAGAAAATGGGGCAAGAAATCCATTTAAAAACCTTTCTGTTTCTATTCTTTTCTCCTTTATGTTTTCAGTGTGGCTTTAGTGGCTCTTTAAAGATGTACTACAAAGCTTTTAATAAAAGCCAGAATGAAAGGCAGAATCCTCTTTAAGATCTTAAATCAGTCTTGCAATACGTGTCTAGACTCACACGTTACTAATACATTAACTTTTTAGAAGTGAGATATTGTAACACCCAGTAATCCCTTCAGCTTCTGCTAAATTCCCTGTCAAGGAGGCTGTGTGTTTCTGTTTAGATGGGAAGCAGCAACATTAACAATGACCCCTTCCAGAGAACATTTAATAGGCAAGTAGATCACTCAAAGTACTTTTCATTTCTGCCTCTCATTCATTTAGCAGTCCTTTCCGCCACTCCATGAGCATTGAGGGTATGATTGCTTTGCATCATGCAACCGCTGCACTGACTGAACAAAATATGCAGGAGTTTGGTCCTAGTGCTGGGAGCAATGTGCTGGTTTTGGCACTGATCCCACCAAACCTAGGGTTACACTTTTACAGCAATACCCATTCCATCTTCACCGAGCAGTAGCAATTTCCTCCGGTCACAACTACCCAGTTTCTCTTCTCCAGGAATTCAATTTTCAGTGCTGCTGGCTTTCAAAAATGTGAGTCCATGTAAGCTTTTATCAGCCACAGTAAGCATATTCTCCTATAATTTGCGATTTTGAGACATATGATAGTTTCTTGTTTGCTTCCAGGCCTAAATGTGGCATCTACAAATTGTCTATTGAGAAAAGGTAACAAGCAGTGTCTAAAGGAAGTGTGGATTTTATTTTTTTTCCTTAAAAAGACCCAACATTTCTCAGTCACAAGCAGTGGCTGTACTGCATCTGTTTTCAGTGGAGATGCTAACCCGCTGATTCTTTTGCTGGGGAATGCCAAAGGCAAAACAACAGGTCACTGAAAAAACACCTGGTTTGTCTGGAGCTACAGAAAGAAACTGGTTTTGAACTCATCCCCTGAGAACCCAGCTCCGTACCTGGCCTTTCCACCTCCCATACAACCACCGGCAAATCACTTCATCTCACCAAACTCCAGTTACCCAGCTGTGAAGCAAGGATAAGAGCAGCTTTGTTCATCCAGGCCCTTGTTTGACTTTCCTGTGCAGACTGCACACCCTGTGGGGCACAGACCCTTGCTCTTCCCATCTATGTAGAACAGCTTTTTATTTTAAATAACCACCAAATGCACCGCGTGAATCCATGAGCCCCAAAGACTTAAAAGAGATACCTGGAAATACAACAGAGCAAGTGTGTTGCTCTCCTGTGTTGCCTGCAGCCTTTGGATGCAGATTCTACTTCTAAGCTACACAATGCTGTGAACAACTGCCCCAGCAGTCACAAATCTCTGGAGCCCCAGGCAGGCTGCAGCTAAATTCAGATCCTCTCTTCCATGCTTCAGCTGGGATTTTCACAGATGGATTTTCTTTCTCCAGTGCAGTCAGGGCTGCTCAGAGGGAACCTTGTTTCTCCAGCTAGTTGTTACCCTCCTGCAGGGAGAAGGGGCCCTGTTTCCACTAGGAACACCAGACAAGCTGTTCTGAGCAAAACGGTGAATGCCAAGTTCCTTCATCAAAGCATCAAGGCTAGAAACACCCCTGCATGACAGTGACTATGAGGAACCACATGAAACCATCACTTCTGCTGCCGCCGCTGAGACAGCCTCCACGCAGAGCAAGGGGAAGAGCCCAAGAGAGCAGAAGTCCTGATCCAGCAATGGGAGAACTCCTCAGGTGCTCTGGGGTGCTTTGTGCAAAGTCCAGCTGTCTCCCTTCCCCAAGGTCACGCAAGCCATTCGTAACCCACACACACGTGCAACGCCATCGACTCCTCGAGGTTTGCCTGCAGCATCGCTTTCTGTAGGACTCAGGATTATCAAACCAAAGACTTGCCCCTTGCCAGATCAAAAAAAGCTCAATGAAACCAAAACATCTTTGCCCTGGGGCCACTTGACGCTTGCTTTAACTGCATCACTCCATTAAGGATGATACGATTTAAGTCTGAATGTCTGGTTTGCATTAAGATTAATAGCAGTTGGCTAGCCATATTCCTAGGATATTAACAGCAGAGCTTTTTCCTGGTAATTTCTCATTGCTCCTAACAAGATGAAGGACTCCAGTCTCAGCAAGCAGAAAACTAAGTTTGACTATTACCAGCAATTAAATGGTCAAAAAGAAGAAAAGATAACGCTGCATCACTGTTAAACAGCCAGATACCAATTAGATGCATTGCTTTTCAGGATCACCATGCGCATCACTTTACCCAGGTTTCAACCTAAGCTGTGAAACATTTCAAAGGCAATTGAAACATCATAAGCAATCATGTGTGAATATTCCTGAATGCAGCTACTAAATAAGAAACAATGACAGATCAGCAAAGGAAGAAATCATAGTTTAATCTAACCTTTAATGGCTGTTTATTAACTAAATGATTACCCCAATTTAGAACTTGCCAGTTGTTACAGATTGGAACTGTATCACAGCTTTTTCCATGTTGAATCCAAGGCTCAATGGAGATAGCGTTCAACCGGTTTATGGGCAGTGAAAATGAGATACGCTTACAGACTGAACATGCCTGATCCTGCTAGACCATCCTATGTTGACTAAATGATCTGGACAGAAGGCCACTGGCATATACTGGAAACTGGGGCAGCAAATCAAGGAGTCATTGTAAAAAATGTGGTTAATATCAGAGCACAGAAGAAGTGAAAAAGCTTCATCCAGCCCCACGATTGTTGCAGAACAAACAGAAGCATTTAGAAAAGCACTCCCTGGAGAAAGAAGAGGGGCTGTCTCTGAGAGGAGACCAAGGGAGCCAAGGTCTTGTGGGTTGCTGGTGACAAGTTCAAGTTGCTCAGGCTGAGAAGACAGAGTAGGGCAGGAACTAGAGGGTGGGAGCTGGGCGTATTCACTGTGAGAAACAGTGAAAAATGTTAACCGGTCAAAGTTACCATCAGCATGAGCTAGTTTTGCTGTTCCCTGCAGCCTTTAAATCAAGGCTGGACACCCTTGTGAAAGAGATGCAGCTGCCAGTGTGACATTTCACGCTGTTGCAGGAGGCTTGACCAGCTCAGCAGCCCCCAGCTTTCCTGCTGCTGGAGCACTGCCAGCTGGGCACAGTGCCAGGGTGGCCTCCCCCTGCCCACCAAACTCCTGACTGGAAGAGCTGCAAGCCTGCGTTAAACAGTAGCAGTCAAACATCTCTGACCACAGTCTTACAGCCCCTGAGACAACCAGGGTGGCCTTCTTTGCCCTCAGACCTGTAAGCCTGAGGCCCTACTCACTGATGGAGTTGATGAGCTTCAATTTATCTGCAGTGAAGCCATAAGCAGAGGAGTACAGCAATGGCTCTGGCAGGTCTGGCCAGCTCTGGATCCTGCTCTCTAATTGTGGCCATGAGCATAGGCCTGGGAGAGGATATATGGTAGTGCTTAAGTTTATATTAGAGTGGGTAAGGGCTGAATAGGAAAGGGTCTAATCTTACATCCAAGTGCCACAGTGATAGGGGAGGAATTTAAACGAAGAGAAAGGGCAGTGTTCACCCACCTTTCACCCTCCTCTAATATGCTCTGTCTTCCCAGACAACTAATTCTGTTCTCTCAGGGATAAGTCAACATCTTGCTCAGCTATTTTTTCTCCTCCTCAGCTGCCAGGGTGGACACCTGTATTTGCGGCTAGTTCCCCTGGCAGTCTGAAACTCACTCAATTACCGAATCCTTAGGTCTTGGATTCTGCCGCCTGCTTCTTCAGAGGGAACCCCATCGCTCCTCCCTCAGGGCCTCTGACCTGACACACATTTCTTCTTACTGAAGCTCACTTCATTAACCAAGCGGTACGTAACTCTCGCTTTATTGCTTCCGTCTTTTCTTCTTTGGGTTTAAGGTTTTCTAATGCTAAGGGTTTTATCAAAGCAGATAGTCTACAGCTGATGTTAGTGCTGCAACAGAACGGTCTACTAATTGCCCAGCCACCTGGAATTAAGCTTTCGGTCTCGGACCTGCCCAACAGTGTCTCTGCACAAGACAAAGTCAGTTCCTTTGTGTCATTGTCTTGACATTGGCCTGCGGTCTGAGATGGGGGGGGCTCAGTTCTGTCCTCTGTTGATGGAAGAAAGGTAGAAGGGAGACACATCGCATTTGCATGAGTAACCACCCACCATGCCAGGCCAAATATTGTCATTGTTTTCATTAGAGGATTAATTTGTGCTTGGAAAGAAAAGATTAAAGTGAGTTGTCTTTACTGCACAGACAGAGGAGGAAGAAAATTACATTTGCTGTGTCTTCAGCAATGGATTCACCCTCCGCATATCCCAGTGCTATACTACTAACTCATGGTACTTGGACACCCTGGGATAACAAACAGTCCCAGATGGCCTGCTTCTGCGATATAGCTCATGTCACAACTCGATGGATTGTTTTCCACTCAGATTTGTCTCCCAAAAGGAAAATGGTTAAAATATAACATTCTGGGGCATTTTTTTCATTTAAAGAAAAAATAGGTGATTTATATTAAGGGGAAAAATCTGGAAGGGCACTAGTTTCTTTTTACAGTTGTACATCCAGGGACCTGATCAAGCACTGGTATTGGTTAAGGCATTGTGGCTGCTCTAGCTCCCATCAGTCCTGTAGTATGGCAGGTACCCAGAGCCACTTCCAGGCCACTCCAGCATGAGGGAATCACTTTGGGGTTCATGTGTGCTTCCTTTATCCTGTCAAGCAAGTGGGCTGTGCACATAGTTAGCAAAATCCCTGTGCCCATCACCTACTTCAGAAAGTTAAAATACAGACACATGGAGGAACAGAAATGAGCTGCTTTGTGTTTAGTTCTAACCATCAGGGAGGGCTACCCACATATATTTTCCCTTTGTTTCCCCTATCTTGTCAATACAGAGTCCCAGCAGCCACATGCTACCTACAAGGATGCTCCAAATCATAAGCTGATCTCATCCACCATTACAAAGGTTGTTAAGCCTCTGCTTCTTTTCCTAGTGGGAAAAATAGGTGATCTGTGCGTTTATTTTAAGACAGAGATTTTTTTTTTTTTTTGGTAGGTATATCTGACAAGATCCAAGAGACACTCCCACCACTCAGCCCAGAAGGTGGAGAAGTTTGCATAAATCTTTTGCTCATGGGGGAGTTCATCATAAATCCCATCTTATGACATGAGCTACAAGAAGTTTCACCCCAAGGCCAGCACTGCATGTGATACTGTGACCCTTAGCCTTAATATGCATATTAACAGATCCTGCATGCCTTTGTAAAAGGCTACTAAGAAGTAAAGGACATTTGAAACTGCTGTACAGCAAGAAACAGACATTTTCTGGTATGTGACTTGCAATGCATTCTAATAATCACATAATTATAGCTACAATCCACTCACTCTGCCAGAGAGAAGAGGTGAAATTGTTTAAGAGAATTCTCTCCCTGATGATCCTTGCAGCTACTGTAAGGTGACACCACAACACAGCTCCTAAAGCCAGCAGAGGAACGTGGGGATACTCAGGAATAGCTGTTTGTGTTCACTAACAACCAACGAATCACCAAGCGCAAGCAAGGGACAGACACCCAGGGATGAGACCCTCTCCACTGGCGCAATGCTGTCAGGGGATCACCCTCTGAACTAAGTCCTCAACCTAGATATCTCTTAGGAAAACAGAGAGAAAAATCACAGCTTCATATGAGCTTCTAGGAAATAGATTTATTGCCAGTTGCTTTTCCTGCTCACATGTTTTCCTTCTTGCTGTAGTCCTGGTATTGCAGAGAGGAATGTAACCTTTGCTTTATTGGAAAACGATGCTTTGTCCTTTTCCCAGTGACTGCAGCAAGCACAAGGAAATGCAAAACCCAAACAAACCTGCTGGGCAGCCTCAACCCAAGGCCAGTTTGGGACGTTCAAGAGTCAGAAGATATTTTCCATGAAGGGAGTAACGTCAGTTTGGGGACAGGCAGGATCAAATAGCAGGACATAGGGAGAAGTGACACACACTCGTACTTTGAAAGTACAAAAAAGAACAGCAAGCTACACTCTGTATCGGCAGAGCAGACAGACAGACAGACATCTGTACTGCAGCGTGAAATGGAAAAGCTGAATGTTAACACACGCATCATTTGGACACTGAGGGGACAGGCACTTCAGCCTGTCTCATCAGAAGGTTCTTAAAAGCTAAAATCTGCTTTGCATGAGTACGAACTATAGACAGGGTGCCTCTACTGCACAGACTCCTCTGGTGCCAAAGGACCATAGCTGCTTCTCAGGGTCTTCCTGAAAGCGTTAGATGTGTCCTAGTGTCGTGATTTAACCCCAGCCGGCAACCAAGCACCACACCATCCCAGCCAAAACCAACACACCTAGATACCCCAGATGTGAGCTCAGACAACAAGAAGAAGATCAGGACTGATGTGAACTTGATTCAAATCGCATGGGAAGTCAGCCTGGAAAGTAAAGGGAGAGAAAGCTACAGAGCCGATGAACTCCGAGTAGCCTGTGTTGCTAAGAAGACACAATACAGCATCCTTTAGTTGGAATTTCCTATGTGATGAAGGGCTCCATACCCAGGAACATCACTTCACTACAGCTCAGCCCAAAGGGGCTGAAGACACCAATAACCAAGGTCGGGTCATCATCTGGCAGGCTGGAGCAGAATCTCCCAGCCAACTGGACACAACAGAGCAAGCCTTCAGTTAGCACCAAACCCAATCACAAACATGAGTTTGTTACAGTCCCTCTGTTAGATGGCTTCAGAGCAGGATTTAGCGATAGTACATCTTTCTCAGTGCTGAAGGTCACGAGTTCAGTCCTCGGCACCTTGGTTATCACACCTGGAGATAGGACAGAGATGATGGTGGGAGAAGGGGTGTGAAAGAGGCAGCATCGGCCAGATGGTGGGGTGGTTTTATGTGACATTTCTACTGGCACAGCAAACTGTGAATCTGTAAGGCTTCTTCCACCTACTTAGCGGCTATACATGGCTGGTTATTAATGCTGCTGCCAGATCGGCTTCTCAGAGGATTTGCTTATCTCCTGCAGTGGATACTTTGTGAAAGGCTGACAGCTTTTAGGATTGCTACTGGAGACTTCCAGGAGGAAGACGAAAGGTAGGATCAGGCTAAGCTGTTTGGCTGTTTATACAGCAGCTTCAGTTCTCTGCCACCAGAAGCAAGAGGCTATGGATTGATGGACAACACTCCCCCAGTCTCCATGGTGCCTCACAGGACAATTCTCCCAGGGGACACACCACACCTATGACCAAAGCCTGCCTCATCTCCTCAGGCTGGAGCCAATATGCTTTTGGCTGAAAAGAGAAGCACTGGGGGACAGTGCTTCTGCATGGAAGAAGTAGACCTTGAGGAAATGTAGCAAAGCTTGTCTCCTGCCTGACCCTCAGGGTGCAGTGGGGGTCTGGGCTCTCTCAGCTGAACCACTGGTGGGTTGCGTTGCTGGTCTGAAATAGTGCCTAGCAGCCATGGATAGGGGTTGGACTGTACGAACACAACAAACAGGCAACTCTCCAAGCTGTTGGCTGCCAAACTCAGACTTAAGACTCCAAGCGGGAGACTAGACTTTGTCACCTTTTCCTGGGCTTAGTTGGGATTGATGCTACAGATCACTCCCACTCTACCTCACACTGAGATGATGCTTCAACACACCCAGCACAGAGGCTTTGCCAGCCAAAGGGCATGAGGACTTCATCCCTACCAGTTCCGTCCCTCTCCCGTATGCCTCATAATCACTAACTTGCACAAGCAAAGAGAACTTGGCAAACCCTTGTGCCACAGGTGGCTGCAAGGTGCTCTTGAACTTGCCAGCTACTGGGGCGGGGTGCTTCCCCCATAAATGTCTTTTAAAAAATAGTTTTAATGAGGGAAAGCACACTCAGCATTCACAAACTCCAGTATTTCTGTGTTATTGGTTCCTGTTTAATCTATTATTAACAAGAAAAGATCTACTGGGAAAAAAAAGAAGCCCTCTCTTCTGAACTCTTTCCAGGACTGATTCAGCAACTTAATTTTTATGCTGGCTACTTTTTTGCTTCTCTTCTCTTTATTGCTAATTTTTTTAATTTTCCACTTAAAATCCTTATTTGCATGATAGGTCTGTCCAGCCTTAAGCAGACTTTTCTTGTCTGACTTTTATCTCATTCTCTCTTCACTCTTTTTTTTTTAATTAAAAAACAGCTTTGAATTAGTTCACTGAAGCATTCCTTTCCCCATCTTCCTCTCCCCCCCGAGAGCTCCTCCCACTCTTCTCCTGCCAGACCCTTCTGCAATCTCAGCATACTACCATCACAAGAGCAAGCCTTCAGCATAGAAAAGTTGATCCAGATTCACCCCTGGATGTCAACCACTGACTGACCTCCAAGCAGATCCTAGCAGCATGCTGGTGTCTTACGCTGGTCGCTCCCAGGGAAACCCTGCTTTGGCTATGAACCTGCCCCAGGCCTTGTCCCAGAGGGAGGGGTAGTTGTAGTGCATTTGAGCAAATCCCTTCAACATGCAACAAAATGAGCACTTCATGCTTTTAAGGCATTTTCACCTCTGCAGGATTAGACTGGATCGGTCCCTCTATGCTTTGCAGAGGAACAGTTTTAACAGAAGGTATGAGCCTTTCTGTTTCCACTACCCATTCTGCCCTGGCATAGCCTTTTAGATGACTGGGAGGAAAGGAAAGAAATCACTGTCAAGATGGCTCACTTGGCATTTGCTAAGATCCTAATGAGACCCAGTTTCACACCTACTCTGACACGGCCTTAAGCGTTGCTGCAGAGACTGTTTGCAGAAGGGAGAGTGCAAATGTCTCATGAAAACATGTGCAAGGCGAGACGCCAGTAGCTACAAATCAAACTGGCACAAATCTGGGTAATGCTACTGATTTCAAGTGAGTTGCTCCCTGTTCACATTAGAATGAGTCAGCTCATGATATGACTTTTTAAATTTTCCAGGTAGGTACAGAAAAATGCAGAAAGAATCTACGTTGCTAATTGCTTTCTTTGCCTAATTCTGGATTGCTGTAGAGACCCACTGGGTCTTGGGGAAGGAGGGAACAACGGGTTACATTGCTCATTTACCAACTGAGGTACCAGTGGTGTTCCTTCACTTGTTCCCACTCTTGAAATAGCTACTGTTTACCAGTAATACGAATATTTTCCAGCTCCATTTAATGCTAGCAGACTCATGCTTGCATTGAGGTCACAGAAATGACTGCAGTGTGTTGGAGAGGGAGACCCATGTTGGCTTTTATTGTCTGTTATGTGTACCTGTATCATCCCAGCGGCAGCAGCAGAGAAAGCCACAGAGACTAAAATTGATCTTGCTTTTCCAAAAGAGCTCTGTAATCCTACTGCTGCTGCAGTGAGACTATTACCACTAGAACACAGCAACAGAAAAACATACAAGCATAAAGAGCAGTTGGGTCAGCCCAAACATCTGTGTAGCTATCTCTGACAGCAGCCAAAAACAGATACTGCGAAAAGCACAAGAATTAATAGCAAACATGTAATCTTTCCCAAACAGTCTCTCAGACTCCAACCTTTGTGTCTCAGGGACGTTCAGAGTTGGACAGTGCTTCCGTGTATGTAATATCCCTAAGCAGATTTCTCTTCCATTAATCAGTCGAGCATCCCCTCGATATTGTATAAACCATCCTGCAGCAAGGAGTTCCTCAGCTGAACTACCACTGCAGGCACCAACCTCCTTTTGTTTCTTTTGATCCTGCCACCTGCAACAGGATGCTTCACCTGGTGCTTTCTAGTTCTTGTGCTGGAAGCAGTAGTGCACAACCAATCCCTGCCCACCCTCTGCAGGCCTCTCATGACTCCATAGACCTTTCTCCTACACGCCTGCAATCAGTACTCTTTCAGACGGAGGAGTCAGAGCTACCTACTCACCCCTTGCACAGAGGTTATTACAGACTTCTGATCACTTTTGTCACCCCCCTCTGAACCTCTCCCAGTTATCCTAGACCAGAACTGCACAATGCAGGTGGGCTGCCAAAATTAACTGACTTGGCAGTAGTTCCCACATCCCTGCTGTATACTGTGATCATTTCTAGGGCAGTGCTACAGCTCCTGACGTGTCTTTGCTAAGAAGAGAAGCGATGAAAGTGGAAGATGTGTTTGATCTCTGCCAGTTGCTGCTATTCAGGAAAAGGGGCTGGGCAAGATCTTCCTAAGCAAAGGCTAACAAATCGGTGCCCCAGACACAAAACAACTCCCTGCAATCCTGGGCCCACCCCCAGACTCCATTATTTTGGGGCAGGAGGAAAGGAGAGAGACAGAAGAGGATTAGCTATGCTCCACAGAATAACTGGTGTGATCCAATTAGTGGCCTGTTCTAGGAACATGGCCACAGCTAAGAAGAAGTGAAGCTGATTGAATCCTGTCATTGCTCTCCTTTCATAAATAGATGCCAAGTCTGGACTCCTCAGCACAGCTGTCCATCACTTAGCTCCCCACCAGGCACAACCAAGCGTAAAATCCTGGCTAGGGGAACGGAAAGCACAATCATTCACCAAGGACCACAAGCAGCAAGAAGCAGATGGACAAAACCAAACCTTTCCCCCCATCCCCTTTCCACAGGAGGCAATCGCACACATCCTGAAAGGCGTCCACGCAACGCCAGCACAGAGCAGGCACTTCGTTACCCGTCTCCTGCATAGCCCATCGCCTTCAGCTCCCAGCTATCGCCGTACCGCCTCTGCAGCGCTTTGTGGAAAGCTGGTGTTTGGCCAAACGCAAGAGGCTCTCGGAAGAGAATCAGCCACGCGGCATTATCAGCTGACATCCGCAGTCTTATCTAGTCTCTTCGGAAAGCTCCTCAACTCAGGGCAACCTCCACCTTTTTGATTTCTAAAAGGCTGATGCTAAGTAATTGTTTAATATCTCCGCAGCATTTGCTCCCCTTTATCTTGGAATCCCTGCTGTAATTCATTGACGGAGCAGTCTTTTCTCTTTCTCTATTCCACCGTGTATGTACTTGAAAATGCTTTCATTGTAGGCAGAGATACTTGCTGCTAATTGATGCTTATTATTCCTTTTAAGCCTGTAATTGCTTTTTCTTGTCTAAATTTACTTCTTTCTCCCCCCCTCAACTCTTCCTAAAATTGCTTTGGTTTTCTCTTCTAATCAGCCCAAATCCTGGTGTTTGAAAGATTATTTGAACGTGTGCCAAAGGTTTTGCTGTTGCTTTGACATGCTGGCTTTTCACATCTGTGGAGTTTACTTCAACTTCTTGAATATTTACAGACAAATCGGGTGGCCTGCAACTGGTAATCTCTCAACCGTCTTAATGAGGGCAGATTTTAGGTGTCAGTTCCATGCAGACTTTTGATTAGGCGGCCACAAAGGGTCCTTAGATTATCTCATTTATCTCTTACACAACATAGGATTTCTAAGTCAATTCTCTCAGCGGATAATGAAACAAATGGAACAAGTGGAACAAAATGTAATTTTGTTTGTAACTGAAAGAGCACCTGATCTTTCTGATAATCTCTGTTATTTCTTCCACAGGCCTTTACTGGACTGACCCAAAGGAGTTTCCAGCCCATCACTCCCTGGAGGACCATACTCCTGCTCACTGAGGCCTTCCCAGAGCCCTCCTCTGGATTCTCACCATCACACCCACCTTCACCTGTGACAGAACCACAGTCTCGTTTGGGCATTAAATCCCCACAGGGAAGAAATCTAGTCAGGCAACATGCTGTGGACTTTGCCATCTCAGACTTTGTGTTGCTCTTGGCAGCTGATTCAAGGCACCACGTGAAACGAATGTAAACCCCTGCCAGCTGGAATTCACCTCCACCGAGGAAGGCCTGTCATATTGGCTTTGCTCAGCACCAAGGGCTCACTCATACCTGGGATACATTGCCCTGCGGTCACAAGGGAATACCTGACTTCCAGCTGTGTTGCTGAAAACTTGAGAGGTCTTCTCACTTCTCAGCTACATCCTGTCCCGTGATGTCCAGAAAGGCCGAGTGGCCTCGGGAGGCAGTGGTTGTAACGCCAGCTCTAGTACTGACCACTCGTGCCATTTTTAGGAAGCATCTGTGCCTTTGTTTTCTCTTCCCCTTCTGTTCAGCTGTGACTGCTCCAGCTATGCTTATGCTGATTTACTTCTTTAAAGTTTTACAAAGCCTATGGAGGTCTCCAGCTTTGTTCCTTAGCATAGTTGTCATGCTGTATCTACCTGATATTTAGGGTTGACCTCAGCGGTTGCTTTGAGCCACACAAGCCGTTCTTCCCAGCCTGTTCAATTCCCTGCAGCCAGCACAAGAGCTGTCCAGATTGCCTGGACTGGACATGACACAGAGCTTTCCCAGCAATGAGCCTCTGCTCTTCATCTGGGCTTGCCTCCAGTAACTGAAGTAAGAGGAGGGGATGCAGAAGGGCCAGAAGGAACAGTGGAGCTAATGAGCACAGGAAATCTTCCCACTGGATTTACAGGAATGAGTAAGCTCTAAACATCTCTCATCAGGAAGCGGGGACAAGGCTGAATTCAGACCCATTCAGCAGCCCTCCCAGCTGCAGCAGAGGACTAGGCTTGCTATCAGAATGGCTTCTGGGAGTGCTTTAAATACTTCCATCCTGGAAACATCATCCATCATCTAGCTTATGTCTACACTGCAATCTGACAGCCAGTACAGCACAGCCCACCCAGGTCTCCATGGGAGACAAGCAGGGGTAACCATGTACTCGTGAAGTATCTAGTGAGTAGCTGAATCTATGCCATTTTTGACACTCGGCCACGAGCAGAGACACCACATAAATATTCCCTGCATCTCAAAGTATCAAGCCAGAACATGGAGGAAAAAGAACAATGTGGTTTAACCCCAGCCAGCAATCAAGCACCACACAGCTGCTCGCTCACTCCCCCCGCCCTCGGAGTGGGATGGGGGAGAGAATCAGAAAAAAAGTAAAACTCGTGGGTTGAGATAAAGACAGCTTAATAGGACAGAAAAGTTACTATCATACAGGAACATTTACTGTTGGGAGTTTGCTGCATTTCATTTTAAACAAGTTTCTTTTGCAGCTCTAGTGACCTGAGGAGCCAGGAATATGAACATTAACAAAAGAAACAAATAAATAACATATTCCAATTACAGCTTTAATAAGATGCAATGTGCTAGAAGTCCACGCGGATGCAACAGCGATTTCTAATTAAAAACATGCAATTAATTATTAACCTAAAAAAGTTCTAGTATTATTCCAGCATGTTCAAATCAGAGTGTGCTCTCAGAGTGAATTCAGGATTATGATTGTTAATGCTTGGGGTGTTCTTCTGTTTGTTTCTAATCTTATCAAGGGAAAAGGTAATTTTTCAGCCAGCAAAACTGTGCAGCTGATAGGAAGCCATTAGGAGCTGTTCTCATGGCTACATCACCCTCACCCTTCTTTAAAGGGCTAAGTTTGGCCTCTGTTTTCTGAGCGATACCTTCTTTAATCCCTCTCAGACACCTTTGTGAGCTGCAGTCAACAGATCAAAGTCCCTGCTAATGGAGGAAGCCCATTCAGTCTGAGGCATCCATTGACCACATCAGAAGACAGAGTCCAAGTGCTGCTTGGGGACATGAGCTCTTCCATACAGGAAAGTGTAACTGGTGAGACTATATAGTCCAGCCTACAACACCACAAACTGGGAGTCCATGAGAAGAGTATGGCAAGAGAGATTGCCAAGGGCATCATGGGTATGTTGTGCATCTCTAAGAGGTTCTTTGTTTCAGGAATTAGTCGAGAAATTTGTGGCCATTCACCACCAGAGTGACCCGGGCCTGCATCTAACGTGACTCATACCAAGTGAGAACTCGCTACCTACCAGCTGCCTTTTCATAGAACAGAACGATGGCACCAAATTTAAACCAACCAAATCCTTACCACTAGAGGTAAGGAAGAGGATTGCTCATGTAATCAGCAAATCAATCTGTGATTTAGACACTTCCATGAAGCCCTACCCTTCCATGAAGCCCGACAGTAATTAGGATATTTGGAGCATGAATCTGACAGCAGACAGTCAAGTAGATTCTTCTGACATGTATAAAATGTGTGCAAAAAATTAAAAACTAGTGTCTCTGGGCTGCTAGAATAGAAAGCACCCTCAGGAGAGACCTGAGGCAGTGAAAGTTTGGAGTCAGACATCAAGAGCTTCACGTTTTATTGCAGGGGGGCAGATTCAGCCCTCATGGAAGTGAGCAATTTCAAACTAACAGACAGCATAGCCTGATGGATCAAAGATTGGACTGAGGCTTAGGAAACCAAAGCTGATTTTTCAGCTCTCCCAAGTAATCTGGCTTCTCTCTGTGCTTTTGCTTCAAGCTCAATGGAACAATAGTCTCCCTCCCTATGCACAAAGTACAGCACCTGGCAGCTTGGTCCTACCATAACGCAGAGGATATTAATAGAGGAGCTGCACTTCTGTATTTAGCTCCCTGTTTTGGATGAAGATGAAAATGAGCTGAACTGTGAATGCAGCTAACAATGGCCAAAAGCTCCCTGGGTGGAACACAGAGTGATGACAATCCTCAAAATGCCTGGAGAGATCTCCTGCCAGCTGAACGGCTTTTCTGCAAGAAAAAGGACAGCTTTAGGGAAAAAAAAGAGAAGCCTAAACAGGAGTGAAGGCTGGGAGTAAAGAAGCTGGAGAAATAGCTCAGGGAGTCTTTCCTCCCCTCCCCTATATAGCCTGCTAGAGACCAGCACACAGGCCACTCAACAGCAACACACAAAAGTGACCACTGCAGCTGCTTGTCTGGGCAAGGTTAGCTGGCATCTTAATACTTGGAAGCTACTAAGAAGCCTGTCAGCACTATACACAGTGAGAAAAGCAGAGAGAAAGCAGAAGATGGGTACTCAATGTGCCATTTATTGATTATAGTTCAGTGCATCCTGCATCTCCATCTTTGGGCCCAAGTGGTCACACAATCTGGAGAACTCTTGCAAATAAATGCCTTACGCTGAGTGTGTCTGAGCTTATGAGGCATAAATAACTCATTCCTCAACATTTCCCAAGTCCCTGAACTTTTTTCCGTGCCGTGTGGAGCTCTAGGAGGCCTTGGGGGGTTGTGCCTTGTTCAGCCTCTTTCTCCAGTGAAGACCTTCAACATACAATGGATTGTGCCATCTTCTTCACAGATTTAGCTGCTTTTCAACTGTATTGTGTGCATGCATTATATATGTAGTATGTGATGTGTTTTGCACTTCTTTGGGATAGAAAGTTGTTATGGACTTGGGAAGGCAAGTTTGAGTCCTGCTCCAATAAAGGCTCTTGTATACATGTCTACTTGGGAACTTTCCTCTAAGTCACTCTATGCAGGGTACAAAATATTATTTCCACACTCAATGGAAATATATACACTTCAAGAAGTAGAATTACACAAGAAAGTTGCCCTTTTGGGTATTTAAGAGTATGTTGAAACTTCCCAATTTCCACAAGACAAGCTAATAACCAGCAGAGCAGCACAGAACTTTGCAGCATCTCTAATGCATTTTCCCTCTCCACCCCAGTCGTTTCATTATAACCCATTTTCTTGCTTTTTTCTCCTCTGATTCCAAGTCAAAGCATTTCGACATCCTGCCCTTTGTGAACATTGTGTGTCAGAAGATCTACAAGGATGGCAAATCGTGTTTTCTTCTGTCTAATCTATGCAGGCAGCTGGACCACTTTCATCCGTAATTGGGCGCCCCTGGGATAGTGTCACAGTTACAGCGTACCAGTGGGGTGGGTACCACCATAATGTGGCAATCCAGCAGCACTAGTAGGCACATGCAACGCAGGATAGAGGAGCTTACCTAGACCTCAGTGTACATACACCTAAAAATAGTAAGAGATCAACCTGCAGGAGTTGAATTTAGTACTAGGAGAGGCAAAAAAAAAAAAAAACCAAAAAAACACCCCCACATCACTTTTCTTTGAAGTCAGCAAGCAAAAGTCAGACCCCGTCAAAGAAGATGTACAGAAACTGCAGGAGAGCAAAGCTAGATTTAGACCAGAAGACAGCTGGTATCAGAGTCTGCACCACAGTAATGTGTGTTTACAGCAGGGCTACCTTTGGCTTGGAAATGGCACTTAAACAGCAACTGGTTTGTTTTGCTTGTTTGTTTTAAACCTGTATATAATCACCTTCACCTCTGCTGCCTGCCATTCTAATTTGGCAAATAAGACAAATCCACATGTTTCAGCTTGTAAAAAGGGAACACATAAAGCAAACCACACGCTGGCTTAAATACTTCTCTTAGATGCCTCAGATCTACTCATTTTTTGTTTTTTAAGACAGCTTTCTTATTTCAAAAACAAGGTTCCTCCTCCCCATCTTCTCTTGCCACATGTGGCAATTACTCAAAAACATGAGGGAAAAAAGCAGCTTTGTTTAACACAAAAAACCCAAGCATTTGCAGTTGCCAGTTCCCTTTGCACAAACCAAGGTCTGTGTGAGATTTCAGAGGGAAGGGGGGATTTACGAGGTAGGCAGGCGCTCAAAGCAGCACTAACATGTTCTGACACCCTCGCTTCTGTCTCCCATATGACAGTCTTGTTTTACACTAGATTTAAACCACTCAGGCCTTCCTGCACATGAAGGAACACAAGCATGCATGGCTCCCGGGCTTTTCAAAGAGCCCCGAGGTCCTGCACAGAGGCAGCTCACCACAACCACAACAAGGTCATTTGGGATCTACCACCTCGATCGAGGCAGGATGGGCTCCATGGAAAGCAGTCCACATGCGTCATGAGGGTGATGCAAACCAGGAGAGGTGAGCTCTGCTGGGGGTCCCCCTGCTTGTGGGATGAACCAAGGAGAAAAGGATGGGAAGAAAGTGAGGAAGGGCAGATTTCCACATTGCCGTTTACCCCTGGTATCTGCTCATCCTTCTTATTTTTCCTCCTGAATAGGACTGAATGGCTTTGAAGGAAGCAGAAAGTGATCACAACCCACATGCATTAGAGCAAGAGGAACACGTAAGGCCAGGATAAGTTCATTATAACAACCCATATCACACAGCAGAGTTTCTTATTGCAAGTACATAGGTACATGAAATAAAAGCTTTTCTTCATACCTGCGGGCTTCACCATCCAAACAATCCCTCTTTTTCCCAAGTACAGTGTTCTTAAGACGGTTTAAACCTTTGTTATTTCTTATGCACCATTATAATCCCCTTCTTTAAATCTGCATTATTGGCAGGGATTTGAAGTCTGAACACGCAGCACAGACTGATGCCTTGCTGAGACATCTTGCTACTTATTAAGTAAAGCGGGTAGAGCGGCTGGCCCCAGACCTGTTTGTGAGGAGCCCAGTCTGGTGCCCAGGGCAGGAGACAGAGAGCTGGGACCACACATGGTCCAAAGGAGCAGCAGTCCCACGTGGCTGGAGCCAACCCTTCCCATGGCACCATGGTGTCACCGCTCCTGGGAAAGAGTGTGGGCCCAGCTCTTCAAAAAAATCCTGTTTGGTTATTCTTGAAGATGAGGATTTTTTTCCCCAAGGAAAGACAGACAAGTCCCAGGAAGAAAACTGTTATTCTTTACAAAAGAACTTAGCTAAAGCCAAGCAAAATTTAGCAGTAAAAAAAAAAAGCAGCCTGTGAAATTCTAAAAATGTAGAAACAGATGTGGAAGGACAGGATTTCTTCAGCATGGATATTTTTACAGTGTAGTCTGTGAGGCCCCTAAACACGAGAGAGCCTGTTCCCTCTCCCTGTTCACCCAACACTGGAGCAAAAACCATTGAAAAGTTGTCCCACTGTTGGGGCAAAAGAGGAAAAGATAGGCCAGTTTCTCAATGTAGTGATGAATGCAGGGAGAGTGAAGGAAGGGAACAGAGATCTGGTCCGCGCTCAGGCCACAGCCTCTTGCACAGCCCAAAGCACCGATAATTTTAAAAGCAGCAGCTCCTGAGATGGCTACTAAACCAAAGAAGGAAGGTGCGAGCTCTCAGAGGAGACAAGGGGAGAAATTGCAGCCCTGCTTCAGCCGCTTCCAGCTGCTAGGCAAGTCCTGGGGTAAAAGTGGGACTCATACCACGGAGAAGCCTGCTGCAGCCCCCCTTTGCAGTAAGCAGCCTTAGGACATGCAGAGAAACCTGGCTGGGCCACAGCACTGACCCCCACGGAGGGCACTGCTACAAACAGCGGGGCATGCAGAGAGGCGCTGCAGGGACTGCTGGCCAGTGTTCCTCAGCTGATTCGCTTTTGTTTTGCAGATAAAGGAGCAGGCATTGAGGAGAGGTTTTCAAAGCCCAAATGCTTGGAGCCCAAGCTCCTTCCCTGGCCCGCAAAACTATTAATTTATTTCCATTTATTGAAGAGTGCAGCCAGACCCGCAGCTGCTGACCGTGACCAGGGAAGACATGCATGCAGGGAGAGCTGTGGCCATTGCAGACTTCTGCAGAGAAATAACAGAGACAGCAGCCTTAGAGGAAGAAGAAAGGGGCTTGAGGTACCTCCAAGGGGCTTCCTTGAGCTCCCCCCACTTTCTGTGCTCAGTAACAGGCTTCAGATGATTTTGGGCAAGATCCTTCTTTGTGATGGCCAATGAATTGCATATCCTGCTGGCTCCAACCGTAGAGATAATCAAAGAGTGGAGAGCATGGGAGAAAGGGCTACAGGTTCCCTGTCCCCCTGCCATTACAGCACTGCTTTGTTCAGTACAGAGGTGCTCTGGACTATAATGATGAAGCAGCAAATGGTCAACCAGCTCCACTCAGCCAGCAGCTGCACCAGGGTTTGGCTGCCAGCCTTTACAGACACTCAGGTTTCAGGGGGTCTCAGCAGGAAGAAGATACTGGCAATGCATGTGCAGTGAGGTCACCCATCCATCTCATCCCACCCTAAAGAAATCAGCAATGAATACACAATCATTGTCAAAATGGGTGTTACAGCCTGAAGATGGGCACCAAACTACCGAACTCATGGCAAGACTTAGATCTCGTCAAGGAATTTGCACCATGAACTGGAAACCATGCAGGAAATATGTGCTCAGGAGCAAGGCTGGAGCTCTCTTAAAGCAGTGCAGTGTCCATGTCTCACTGCTGAGCCTGAAGCAGGGAAGGAAGGACAAATGCAAAAGGCATCTTTGTGCATTCCTGTCCATTCTGATTTGATTTGGAAACTTGTCAAAGCCATTAAGGGACAAACAGCAACACTGAGTCTACCTGTGCAATCAGATAGGTACCTGCCAGAGTTAAGAAAACAATACGTTGCTTCATTTTATTAGTTGCTTTTTTTGTTTTAATGAAAGCAAATTTTCAACACACACAAGCTCAAAGTTTCCTTTGCAAACAAATGAAATGCTGGGCTCTCTGAGCCTTCAGAGACTTGTGTGTACAATTAGACTCACACTGTTGACAAAGATGTTGGAATAGGAGTTTCCCAAAGAAGCTGCACATGCTATCTTTGATTTTGCATTTATGATCTATACTCAAATTATCTATATGCTTTGTTAGAAAGAAAGAACTCAACCAACATGCCACTGATCATTTCTTGTTACCCCAATACTGTGATATGAGTGGATCTGACTTTGTAATCTCAGCACTGTTAATACTGATTAAAAACAAATTATTACATATTTATATCAACCCTGGCAGCAGAGTCTCCCTTGTCCTTCAGCATTAGCAAGTGAAGCTCTGAAGCAGCTGATGCCCAGAAAAGCAGATGATGTCCCTGGGGAGTGGAAAGCAAAGAAGCCCCCTGAGAAGGGAGGTGAGAATTGCCCCTGAAGTCAGTGCTGTTTCAGGGTGGGCAGTGTCTGAACTTCTGCAGAGTTTATCTGTGCCTGTTGCTCACTCCTCTCCCAAGATGCTTTATCCTTTGAATGCAGTCATCACTGTAACACACCAGTATCACGCACAGCGGATTACAGTAATTAAAAAGCCTGCTGCACTCTTTGCTGGAGTAGGTAGCAAGGCACAGGGATGCTGTCACATACAATTCAGTCTAGAGCGAAGTGATTGCTGTCTACAAAACTAATACAACAAGATGAAAGGTGCTTTGTACAGGCTGGGGATTATCTCCTACTACCCAAATCCAGCACAATTTGTTTAAATCCCCAGACCTTCTCTTCTTAGCATATCCTGAGCTATTTACATTATGTTTAGGAAAAGAAAATGTTCTTGGGAAAGCCAAATAAAATCCAAACTCTACTATAATTCCAAGACAAAGTTAAAAACACAAATAAGGAGTTTCATAGTAGTATCAGTGTGCCCTGGCCTTGATCACAGACAGCCCTGTTGTGCTAGGTGCTATAAAAATGTGGAGTAAGACATCCCTTGCCTCAATGACATAGATGTCTCTTAGGTCTTCTAATCCTCTCTTTGATGAGACATGCAGCTTGACAGGAAGCCCTATGGTTTAAAGTCCTGCAGAGGGGTCTAGCCAGCGAGAGGAAAGGAGAGGCCCAAATAGCTCCTATAAAGTATTTTATTACTGAGGAAATACTGCTAA
The DNA here is from genome assembly GCF_018139145.2 of Gymnogyps californianus. NCBI lineage: Eukaryota > Metazoa > Chordata > Aves > Accipitriformes > Cathartidae > Gymnogyps > Gymnogyps californianus. The sequence goes on along the minus strand of NC_059490.1, from coordinate 5,729,307 downwards.
ATTGTTTTGTTGAACTGGTTGAAGATATTTCAAGTTTACAAAAGAAAAACAATTTTCAAAGAGTAAAACTGTTGGGAAGTGATTTAATTATTATTTTTCCAACACAAAAGAGAAAGAGTCCAGCGAAACATCTAGTCAAATAGATTCCTACAGAAAAGGGTTGTTTTTGCAGAACTGTCATTTTTCTCCATTGTGAAATTCAGCATTCCTTGAGAAGTCACTATCTCCTGTCAATTCTTCACCAATGAGATAAGAGTCAGAGCTAACTGAAAGGCAAGAACTGTGTTTCCAAAAGAGTTACCCTTTCTTCCACTGAAATTTTTGATTTTAAAAGATTTCACACATTTCAAAGCTGGGAGCAGTTCTAATAACTTTTCCCTTACTCTGTTTTGTTAAGTAGATAATTCTTCAAGCCAGTGACTCTTATAGTCTATGTATGGACTTTAACACAACAGAATCCCAATTTCCAACAGTGAATTAATGTTCTGGAAGTAATTAGAAAAAGTCTTGTTTTTTAAAATCCTGATTTAGGATTGTATGGTGCTAGAGATGTTTGAACTCCATCACGAACAAACTCTGCATCTTATTCCTCAAAAAAAGCCCAACAAGAGAAGTTTTGTCCAACCCAAGGTCAATGACTCTCTTAGTTCCCCCCCCCCCCCCCAAAAAAAATTACAAACCATCCAATGATACAGCTAACACAACCTAACACAACCCAAACAGCCTTAATTCTGTCCAAGGGCACTCTTAGCCCACTACTTTTTGCGGCTGTGGAGAGAGAATTTCAATGCAAAATGCAACGATGTCCTGTTCCACATTTATTTCTGACACAAGCATGAGACCTGCGCAGGACATTGCTCTTTCCGTGCTCTACCCACCCCATGCCTCTGGCTTCCACCCTTGGAGAGGGTCTTGTATCAATCAAAACACAACCTGTGCTCCCAGGTGGAAATGGAAGGCCTTCTGCTCAGGGTGGGACAAGAGCCAGCCTTCAGGAGGCTTTTATTTAACCAGGTCCTGTTAAGTGGCTGTTTCCTCAGGCTGGTGAGGCGCTTAGGATACATATGAGCAAGACAGATGATCAAGAACAAAGCACTGACTGCTCTGAGAGGAATGGGAGATGAAGGGATTACTTTGTCTCCTAGCTCCAGGTTGTTGTCAGCCCAGCTGTGGTACAGGGGCAGAGAGAAGGTCGTTCAGACACCATTAGATGGTGCTTTTGCTCATTTCCAGTGGTGCCGGTAGGTTTGCCAGCAGGCAGCACTCAGAAGCAGTCACACCATCAGAAGCCAGAAGAAAGTGTAGTTCAAAAACAACGAAAAGGGCAGGGAAATTTAGTAGAAACGAAGAGGTCTGAGGAGGTGCAACATTATTAACTCCTGTTGTGCCCACTCCAGACAGAACAGTCTTTGACATATGATCTCTGGGAACCTCACTTGGTTGACTTGACAAATGGCTCGCTCTGATTCTTAGAGGGGAAGAAAAATAATAAACCCCCCCTACCCTTGGGTCATGCTACCCATCCAACTTATAGAAATCATTTATCATTTATCTGATAGCTTAAGCATATCTGCATAATAAGTTACACGCAACCAGAGAAGCTCTCTATATTTCACAAATCCTTAGCAATGCATTTTTTAATAGAAAACATCAATCCCAAGTAGCCCGAAGGAACAATCCCTCTTTAATCATCCACCACACTGAGGACTAATTTTAGACAAAGGCTTAACGCTCCAAGTCACCTATACCATGTAATAATGCAGATGATTCCTAAATTCACAGGGAAAGGTTCAATCGCCTTTTCAAAGCTGGATTGCAGATCCTGCGTTAATTACTACGGGAAATTACATCTCCAGTAATACTCAGTAAGGCTTTACAATAAATGCTGTCTGATCTATTCCTGCTCAGCCTTGAACTCTTTGTGGAATATTTGTAAATGTAATGGATACTTCATTTTCACCACTGCTCCTGAATAATTCATACAGTGGAAGATCCTTGCATGGTTCCATGAATCGAGAGACTTGGGGTATTTTGTTCTCTATAGTTAATGGATTAAAACAGTTTTTTTCAGCTATGAAACCAGGTAATTTATCACCACAAAAAGAAGCATAGTTCATACATCACTGGCTCAACCTAGAAACACATCTGTGAGTATGGATAGCAGAACTTAACAACCATCAATTTTTAAATCATCCTATGTTGTCCGAAAAGCCAACAAAGTTGCAAAATGAAATGCTGAAGAACTGCCTTGGATCAGTCAAAATATTTGATTTCCTTTTTTTCAGGTATTTCATTCAGACTCAACCCTTTTTTTCCTCAGAAACAGTACATTTTGAAACATCATTTTGAAAAGAGAAAAAGAAATAAATCAAAACTCCTTTCCATTCAGAAAATGTCATAACTGGGAGCTCCAGCACTTTCAAGATATTCCTCCCCAGCTCCCTTCCAAGCAGAATTGTCAAAATCTGTAAGATTTCCTGAGCAATTTCTGTTTCATCAAAATGACATTTTTCAAGACAAAACTGTTGTGACCACAAAAAAAAAATCAAAACCAAAACTCAACAAACCTGAACATCTCTGATCCAATTGTCTTTGACAAAAAGAGATGTCTCAAAGATGCAAAACCTTTCTTTGGGTGAGTCCCAGAACATCGGTATGACACATCCAGGTTGAGCATGTAAGTTCCTCTTAAGTAACCACAGAAGAGAACTGAAAACAACCTGAACCCCAGAGGCCAGAGATACCTTCAAATATGTTCAGAGCCAAGCAGAGACTTTCCTAAACTGCAATTCTTACACCAAATTCACCATTTCAACTGAGGAAATTCCAGGTTCCAGCCTTAAAATGTGGGGACAAGAATACTGACACCTTGTTAGTGTCCCTCTGTGGAGGTGAGCACTGACCTCTCAGTTCTGCACCGACGCAGGATTTGATGTTACAGCTCCTTCCATGGGTGCTGGTGCAATTTGCACTTAAATCTCTGGGTTACTGTCTGCTCTCATGCCAGCAGTTTTACCCCTCACCAGGCACTAACTCTCAGTTCCCACCTGATCACTTCAATTAGAAGTGATGTGCCCAGCCAACAGCTGCATTGTCTCTATCAAATGAAGTTAATTCATCAGAGGAAAATTCAGAGCTGTCACACATTGTTGGAGTTTTTAAAAGCTGTGTTTCCAAAGCTTCGTTGTGGGGCATCACCTCCATTTTCTCAATGTCAGCAACAAATCTGCTCAATTCACATGTTAAAATGACTCCTCATACCCCTCTGCCAAGAGAAAATGCCCATGAACTCACATGGGGAGATCAAATCATTTTCTCTTTGGCTCAGTCATCATCACCAGGCATAAAATGATTCCCCAGGCCAAATGCTGCTCATGTCAGACACCTCCACAACCTCTTTCCTGTAAAAGGATTGCACAGCTGTAGCTCAAGGCACAGGCACAAAGTCAATCAGGATACGTAGACAGCCCTCATTTGAAGGAAAGTTCATCATTCTGTTGATTTGCAAGGCAGAGAAGACTGCTGTGCTCTCCCAGAGCAGAGCTGATTCTGCAGGGATAACAGTGGTAAAAATAGTGAAAACCACCTCTATTTTTTTCCTCCAGCAAAGCAAATGTGACTCAGATGCTCGCTGTTTGCTTTCAGAGGAAGAAAGGGTCATTTCTACACAGTCACTCTGCTGACCTTCATCTCTCCAACGGCGTGATCTGGGTTTGGGTTTTTAAAGCGATGCTGCGTGTGCTGGGGCAGGACGGATGCTTGACCACTGAATCTCAGAGCAAGGAGGGAGATCTGAAATGGCACATCGCAACAAAGGGCCTGTCAACCCAAAAGGTGCTGCAGAGAACAAATGTTGAGCAGAAGAGGTCACCAGTATCGCAGGTGCCTGTGATGGAGCGGAACAGCTGCCTGTTTCCCAAATTCACAGGGTTGGGTTTACCCTTTTAACCAAATTCCAAGTCCTTATCTTTGCCAGAAAAAACGTCTTTTTTTGTCCCATGCAGATTTGCAGAGTTCAGGGGCAGAGAGGGCCTAATGTAGTGTCAGACCTCATTCCTTTATATCACAGACACCACATTTTTCTTGCTAAGCCCTGCAACAAACCCTCCCTGAACTGATGCAGCACATCCTCAGCCCACAGCAGCCAGCCTGAGCAACCTTTGTGTGAGCAGCTATCTGCCTACCAGAGAAAAACTTCCTTGCAAATCCAAAGCCTGTGGAAAAGTCACCAAATTTTGCCAGTGATAAACAGGATAATGCCTGCCCAGCAGAAACAAGAAACTTGCCGAGATGGATAGCTCTAGAAAATGGAGCGCTCTGCTCCAATTTAGTTAAAAAGGTATTTGGGAAAATGGTAAGTGCATCACGGAGCTCAGTACTATCTGGGGTAGATATGGAGCTTTGCATGCTTTAAAAAGCAATTAAGACAAGACAAGAATCACCATCAGCCTAGGGGCAAATGCATGAAAAAGAAAACCCACAAGCCATTTTCAGCCTGCAGGCAAGAAAAACAGGGGGGAAATGCCACCTCCAACTCAGAGGTCAGCATGGCTACCAGAGCATCCTCCCCTTTGAAGCCCAGGCTGAGTCTGTCCTCCAAAGCAAGCTGTTCAACACACCGGAACACAAACAAGGACCAGCTTTTTCTGATCAAGCTCAGTCATGCTCTGCTCTTTGAGGGCAGCTCAGTTCAATGTATGACAGGATCATGATTTATTTACACAGTTTTGAAATTCTGGGGCCTAAAATGACTGAATGCAGAGAACAGGTTGCATGAAACAAGCAGGCAAGCAGCAGGGTGTCCTTCCTCTGCCAGGCTCATTGGATGTCTTCAATTCCCCGATTCATCTACCAGGAAGATGGACATGTCAGCCCTGTCCCAGAGGGGCCAAAGAGGACTTCTACGTGGCTCCAGTCCAGAAACAGGAATCGATCTTCACAGCTGATACTGCTTCAATCAGCAGGGACCCAAGCAACATGGGGTGCACCGTGCTGATTGCCCCCTTTGCCCAACAGTTGTTTAGCAGGTGGAGGGAAGATACTATTTTTGTTTCCTTTCATTCCTTTCCTGCGTTCCCCTCACACCATTTCACCTTCGCTGCTCTTGTTCCTCCAGATGGGAACTTCAAAGTAGGCAGAAAAATTGACAGACCAGTCTGGAAAGAGAGATTTCCCAAGGGATCTGCCCCAGTTCCCTATCACCCACCCATCCAAACAGCCCTGAGCACCAGTTCACAGTCTGAGTGTTCACTTCAAACAGCAGGCCACTGGGCCAGTTCAGGCCTCAGGGTAAGCACCCTTCTGATCACAAAAAAGGAAGAAAAGATCTTTCAGCTGGTACAATCTATCCCACTCGAAGCTTTTGCAACAAAATTACTTCAGTTGCTGCAGCTGCACTCCCAAACTGTATGGACAGGAACCTCTTTTAGACAGAGACAACAGTACAGCATGAGATCGCAGACCACCGGACAGAAAGGGAAACTGAGGCACAGCCATGGGCACAACCCACCCAGACTCACCTAGCAAACCAGTGGCAAAAGAAACAGCAAAGTCCAATATCCTACATTAATTTCAGCAGTATTTTCACAACAGCTGCTCTGCTTGGCTGGAAAGAAATTAAAACAGTGGTGGTTAAGGTTATCATTATGTTCTGCAGCCATGTTTGACAACTCAACCCAGCCCTTGCAGGGCTGGCAGGCAGAAGAGAAGGAAAAAGTCTTCCTCCTGTCTCAAGGAAAGAGACAAGCTCGAGGTGGAACCAGAGGATTAATTTGTTACATCGAGATGCCAGGGTTGTTGCTTGACTCCTTTTTTGCAGGCAAAAGTGCACCTTTCTGCCTTGTATTTTGACCACCGCTTATGCCTTGAGCTTAGTATTTGATTGTCCAGAACACACTTAAATATTACCAAATACTCTCCACTTACAAAAAAGTGAATTTTGGCTTTTGGTTTCAATTGCACCACCATTAAATACCCAGAGCAGCCTAAAGCAGACTGTAAGATGGCCCCTCCAAATGTCTGCACAATGAGATTGCAGCTAAAGAAAACATGCCAGGGCCAGAGGTGAGAATCTGAAACACCGGAGTTCCCACCTGTAGGTATTTCTGGCTGAACATCCACATCTGCTTTCATCATGAACAAGAAATTGAAAGTCTCTGAATAGAAATGCCAAGAATTCACTTTGGAAGCATGCAGTTCCTCATTTCTGATAATTATCCAAAAAGCAGAGACATAAATAAAAATATGGTAAATGTGTTGTTTCCTTATTGCAATGTAAAGTAAAAATTGTGTCTCACTCAAATCAAAAGCATTTGTTTTGACACATTCCAGTTCAAAATGATGCTGAAAGAGACATGTTTCCATTCAATGTTTTGATTTTGACAAAAATGTTTTAAAAAAAAAAAAAGTTTTCCTACAGTTTTTTCTGCCAGCTCCCAGAGGGATCAGTCAAAGCTTCCTGAAGCTCAGTCATTAGCAAGCTGTCACATAGCTGAGACCCTAAAATGCATTTGACACATCAGATCACAGTTCTATCAGACCTGGCAAGCGTGCCAGTGCTGGATCTTCACGTCTAACTCTTGGATCAGACTGCTTTAAGATTCACTCTCTTTTCTGATAGAGCATGAGAAAGGAAATTAGCCTAGTTCATCCCCCCAGCCAAAACCACGGGCTCATGTGCTGTGCAGAAAGAGGAGTTTATGGAGGATCTCATGGCATTCCCACTATACAAACAGCACAGTCGCACGCAGATATTCAAGCCTTCAAGGTGAGGGGACAGCAGCAGCACCCAAGACCTCAAAAAAAGAGCAGAAGAAAACATATTATGTTTTCTTTATAAGCATGATGTTTCTAAAGAGACAGGCTCTTGGGGATCTAGTGGGCACACCCCTGAAGGCTCTCTGCCTGATAATGTCACATCCTGAAGATCCCATGTAAAAGCTGCAAAGTGCAAAACATGCTGGTCTTGGCAGAGCAAAGGGTTGGAGTTGACCCATCTGGCAGTTGACCTTGCTCTTCCTACAGAGCTGAGCTATTTTCAGATTGGCTGCTCAGATCACAAACCTCTCTGGCTGTTCTCTCTTTGAGTATCAAGATAATGACTTTCTGGGAAAAAGATTGTTCCTGCTCCAGTAAGCAAACCCAAGGCTTCCACAACATGACCCTGCGCTCTGTTTTCTTGTTGTAGTTGAAATAAACATATGTTCAAACACCACTGATGCAAGTCTAAGTCCAGGTGGTCACACAGAGCTGTTGGTGTAGGCAGATGTCCCCATGTATACACAGGCAGTTTCAGGGCATGGCTTGTTTGCCTTTTTCAGACAGGTGATCCCACCAGTGCTTTGTATGGATTTCTTGCTGCTGTCATGGCTGTGACATGGAGCTTGTCCGTATGTGGTGGAACTTTTGCCTATATCCACCCCAGAATAGCATGCACCTTTTCCTGGCTTTTCTTTTCCTTCCCTGATGGACACTGGGACTCTTCCAAATCACAGTGCTCTCACAGAGATCCCCATGACACGCAAAAGGGAGAGCCTTCCAATTGCTGTGAAGTGGCACAACTCCCATGGCACATTTGCAGTGCTCAGGAGCATTGCGAGTCCAGCTGGATCCCAAGTGCAATCTCTTATTGTTACCACTGTGACCCTCCTAAAAAAGAGATCAGGTTCTCCTCAGATAGGAAGCGTCATAAGGGGCATAGTGTCCTGTACCTGGGACATTAGACTAAGAGCTCAGAGCTCCAGCTCCTTGCACTGACCTTGCCCTCAATGAACTGGAGAAATCTTGGCTTTTTAGGGTGCAGACTTCTGCATCCTCTCTGGGAACATCCCACCTTCTTGTGTCCCACACTCAACTGAGACTGAAGTTATATTAATACATAAGTGTCTCATCCCAGATCTGGCTAAAGCTCTCTCTTTTCAGGCAAGGACATTTACTGTTTTCTTTCCCCCTGCAGAAACTTGTTCTCTATGAAGAAAACATCGAGTAAAACATAAATGAAGAATTGACATTCATCAGCCTATCCAGCAATGCTAAAACTTACGGTTAGATCACCCAGATCCTCCGGATCATCATTAGCTATCAGGGTATTTCAGTGAAGTTTGCAAGATGCTTTGTATCAGTCAGGAGAGACTTTCTAATCAACGGACACAGTTTAAAGCATTTTGGATGGGGAAGCACGTACGTAGGAACATGAGCCTGAGCACAGATGTATAAAATCGTAGGTGATCAAAGGTAGTGCATCCAAGGCAGGATTAAAAGACGTTTAATACAGCTTTTCCCAATAAGCCTGAGAGATGAAAGAACTGCCACAAGGCCTTGCTGGAGGCTTAGAAATTGCTCTGTGAAATCAGCTGCAATTGGTAATTAAATGGAAACCTTGGGGGTGTTCTGAAGACTCTTTTCATAGCCTGGCATAAGGGAACTCATCTTTAAATTACATAGACTTTTACCTTCCACGAGCTGAAGGTAAAACACCATCCTGCTGTTCCTACATGTCCTGCCTCAGAGCAGCTGGCTTCACACACAAGCAGAGGTGGCTCCTCAGACCGCTCTGCGAGAGGGTCAGGGTGCATGATCCAACAGTCTGAGCCCCTCAGGACACTCCTGTCTTACCAGTGCCTGCCCTCAATTGACCTAACTGTAAAATGGGTAACTCGCCATTCACACTGAGTCTGCAGGTGCCGCAATAACTGTGCCCCTGCCTCGTGCAACACAGAAAATCAGCTATGCTAGAGAAGTCTCCCAGGAGGTCCCAGAGGACCTCTGCCTTCTAGAAGTGCACACAGCTCCTACACAACTTCTTCCAGCCCAGGTCTTTGCTGTGCTACAGGGAGAGCCCAAGGCAGGCAGGAGATCCCCTGGTTGACTGGATGTGGGGAGAAAAAGGAAAATCCTGGTCCTGATAAAAGACAGGAGAATGACTGTGTTTTGTTTAACCAATTATTAGATTGGAAATTCTGAGTGTGCACAGGAAGATCAGGGAGGGAAACCAGACCACAGCAGAAAGCACAGCCTTGTGGGCAGAGCATCCAAATGGACCTCAGGAGATTTTGGTGGGACACTCAGCTCTGCTACCACTTTCCTCAGTATGGCTGAGGCATAGCCCTTCACATGGCCCACTTCCCTTCTCTTTTCAATAAAAGGGGTTGGTTCTTTTTGATCTGCTTGCAAGAATGGATTATCTACTGTTTGCTTGCAGAGTTCCTAGGGTAACAAGGACCATAAACAAAGCAAACCTACTTTAGATTGCAGTTCTACAGTGTTTAAAATGCCTGTTTGATGCAAAGTGCTTTGTTTCTTTTTGTAGCCTTTCATTTCTAGATGGCATGACACTCTTACTCTGTGGCAAAATACTCTTTTAGACAGAGCTGAATCTGCTGAGAAGTAGCACTGGATATCCCATTTGCAGCAGAACAAGAAGCAGCAGGTGAGGGCAACTCAACTCCAGACAGCTAGTCAGCTGCTGAAAAACAAAGATAAAAAATGTTTGAAAAAGAATTAAAAGGAGGTTCAATTTAAAAAAAAAAAAAAAAGTGCTAAATCTCCGCTGAATACAAGGCAGGTAGCCCAGAAATAGCTGCCACTGGGAGAGATCGACAGCTGATATAAATAGTGGTGACTCATGGTATAATGGGGATCCAGTTCAGGGGAACAAATCCCTATCAGTTGCTCAGACAAAACCTCCTACAGCAAACGCCTCTGAAGGCGCAGGCCTACATACCTCTAGGTATCTGGAAATACAGAGGTTGGGATAATGCCTCTCAGGCAGAAAGCCCTTTGAGCCAGTCCCCTGTCCAGTGACCATCCACTGCTGTGGATGGCTTTGGTTTGTGGCCCGGGACAGAAGGATTTATACAGAGCATAAGGATACTCTCTCAGACAGATGTCAGAAAAAATCTCCATGCATCAACTGTGCTCAGCTGCTGCTGAAACCTCTCTCCCAAGAGTCCCTCCTTGAGGGCCTCACACTCACACACGGTCTTTTAGGTGAATGTGACCCACACATGCATACAGGCTTTGGGAAACACATAAGTGTCCTTTAATTTCCTAAAGACTATGCAAGCTCTGAGCAGAATGTAGCTATAGGCTTTCCTAGCTGTGAACCAGAGCTCCAGGCCTTTCCACCCACTGGTTTGCAGAAGTTGCCTATCTTACACCTGCTAGCAATGGCACGCAACCACTACCAGATTTTTGCCAGCTGTATTTGGCCCTGCAACCTCATATACACTAAAGTTCTCCAGCATGTGTTACAGAGCCACCAGTGTTCAAGTGCTAAACATTCCCAGAGGACATGGCCACTCACACATACATCGCGATTCTTGCTGCTGCCTGCCTGCAGTCAGAGCCGATGGGCAAAGCCAAACCGACCAGAGAGGAAGGAGACAAGAGGGAGAGATGGAGTTATTCATCATGAGCAGAAGTCCATTCACAGCTGGAAGGCATCCCTGGGATGCCAGGTGAAATGCTGACTATCTGGTACTTGTAAATCCTTTATCTTCCTTTTAGTTTTAGGGTCCTGGTAGCTAGCCCTGGAGGAGATGCCAGCTTTTTGCATCCAGCACTTCCAGCCTCCGAAATTGCTTCCTGCCCTGTGCTGATGTTGAAGTCAATCCCAGAGGCAGAGCAAGCCTGAGAAATAAAGAAGTATGAGCCAGAATGGGCAGGCCAGCAGCTGGGATATTGCACAGAAATGGATCTCCAACACAGAGATGCTTTTCTTTCAACTGCTTTAATTTTTTTGCCCCTCCACATAATTCTCTAATAATCATCCTATTAACAATGTTCCATTTGCCACACAACTCGGGATATTAATCCTATTAGTTGGTTCTAATCCTCTGCAAAACAAAATAGAAATATTCACTCTCATTTTCTCAGGGTAAAAAAAAAGGAGAGAAAGAGGTGGGGGAAAGAGAAGACAAAGATGCTTTCAGAGGTTTGCTGTTTTGTAAGTTAATTGAATGGAACTGGGTCTCCTGTGGTCTCCATATAGGATTCCATTATCATGTAATGGGGTGTCACATACAGCCTGTTGATAAGAGACAGTCTGTCAGATTAAGCATTAACTATCATATTTGAAACCATGTATTTTTCTACCCATTGGGGGATCAAAACACAATATCCCATTTCCCTTTCCTTCCCCCAAACACCTTCTTCCTTTACTACTCACTAATTAAAGAGCAGGGGGGGAGACTGGTCTGTGCTGCCGAGCCCAAGATAAACTTTGCTGAGTAGGGAAAAAGAAATGAAGGGAGCATCCCAGAGAACAGAGGTCTTTCCTATAGGCTTTCATTTTTCCTCCCACCCCCTCTTGTGCTGGTTTTTTTCGTATTTCTGTGAAGAATTGCTAGCAGTTTCCACTTCCCCTGCTCCACAAGGTGAGACTGGCACCTGCTGGAACCCTCCTGGAAAGGCTGAGACTGAGAAAAAAAAAAAACCTTTTCTCAGCCTAGTTTCGTCTCCAGCTTCACATTATTTTTCCCCCTTCAGCAGACAAACAAACAGCTCAGCAGACACACCAACAGACAGCACACGCTGGAGTAAGGATTTGAAACAGCTCCATTTTTTTAAAGGTGCTCAATTTTTAAGCTGTTTTGTGGTAATTGGAGGTAACCATCATTAGTCACTTCATTTGTGTCAGCCCATATCGAGGGAACCACAGGCACAGGTTCTGATAAAGCTCCCAAGGTTATTCTGGGTCTTTGAGGCTATTCACTCTTCTCATGTGTCTGAGTACCTAATGGAAGCAAGAGCAAACATCCCTCCAGGTACAACATCTATCTTCATTAGTTTCGTCTCCCCTTCCCCCACACGCTCTAGGCTGGTACTGAGGATTTCCTCATGTGATGTGTTCACATGCTGGTCCATCCTCTGGGATTTAGATTTAGACCCCAATACGCTGCTCTTCCATGCTTCTCCCCTAGCCATAGACTTATTCTTTGATGTCCCCCCTCCAAAGCCCCACTGGGCAGCCTCAATCGAGCAGCAGCTTGGCTTCATTCTGCCTCTCCCCCCTCCCATCTCTCCTTGCCAGCCCCACTCCCTAGCCATAACACCAGCCTTGTTCCCACTCCAGACCTCCAAGACAGCTCCAGCAAAGCCCAGCCACCCACTGGTGGTCTCCAAGCTTCTGTGAGGCCTGGAGAACGCATCCTGAATCCATCACCATCTGATCACCCAAGAGAGCAGCTCTTTCACAAAGGTTCCCTGCTAGTTTTGCTCTGTACCACACGGTGTATTTTATCATTAACTTCGATACACAGAGCAACAAGCCTCCCAGCTCAGAGATCGTCACACCCAAAGCCACAAAACTGGCACCACAGATTAAGCGAAGGCACATAAAACAGGGAAGAGGAAGGGCTGCATGCCACAGCATGATGTGGGAAGATCAAGGGAGAATAAGAAGAAAAGCTGGAGAACAGAGCAAATCCAGCAGATTTTTAGCTGAACAAAGTGCAGCTGGAGGCTGGGAACATTTCATGGACTGGAGCTGCCTCAATTATAGGGCTGCAGCTCTTATTAAGGGAAAGTCCTCTCTCTATTTACACTCTGCCTACCCCCAAGGCTGCTAACCTGAGCATGTATGACTCACTGTTACGAATAAAGCTGTCCCAACACAGGGCACCAGACACCTCCTGATTAGTAAGTCTAATCCTCCCTCTCGAAACCTCACCATTAGGGAGCTCTGGGTCAATAGACTCCCCTTTTATTTCAGAAGCAGCGGCTTGTCAGAGACTGGTCAGCACCAACAGACAAGGCCTGCCGGACTGAGCTGACTCACATCCCCTGGCTGGGGATGTTTCAAATGGTCCTCTGTCCTCAAGAGCAGCATGGCCCTGCTTTGAAAAATACAGAGTTCAGCATGTCGTAATTGCTACAGGCTGCACAAACAAACAAATAGACATTTGTTTGCACAACAGCTCTCCAGAGCGGCCTCAGCAGTTCTGTGTGCGCAAGGTGGGCTGAGATGTTCTTTTCCACCTCCCAGATTGATCCACTCTCAGCTGGGAAGGAACCAGAGGCACACGGCATGGAGACGCTCAGCGGGCAGCCCTCAGTGTGCGTGTCTGGGGTGGCAGAAGGAAATAGAGACTCCTCCTTCCAACAGCTTCAAGATGTCCTGCTACCTTCAGAAGCATATTGGATAATGACCAGGAATTGGATGTACACAAGAGAAAAAGGGGTTCCATTACACTGATGCAAGCTTGAAAGGGCTGTTACAGCATCTGTAAAATTCCTCTGGATTTGCATGGGCGTAAAATAGAGTAGATTCACCACTCAGCTGGACTGACTGATAGCATCTACAGCCACTGATGGGAACTCGGACAAAGAGAAGAATCGGGTCCAGGGCAGTACATAAGGCTTCAGCCACCAGCCAGCTCATTGACTGGCAGCAATTCAAAGCCTGGTTCTGAAATCAATAGAGGCTGAGAGCACTCAGCAGACAGACTAAGCCATGTCTGTAATTTACTGTAATTCTGAGCTGCTAGATTACTTTCTTCAGGTTTTCCAAGAGGAACAGTTAGTCACAGTGGTGAGTTACTCCCCTTTGTAGGCTCTGTTTTGCATTTTTCCCCTTCCTGATTGTCACCCCAACTTCCTTTCCACTCCTGGAAAGCAAAGAGTGCTATTCCAGCCTGTCATCATAGCCTCTTCTACCTCAGTGTTGTCAGTCTGGGGGAAGAGAGAAGGCTTTGCTGGTTTTTAGAGTATAACTTACTCTCCAGCTTCATGGATGTCATTCCTTACCCCCGCCTCAGCAGCTACACAGATATCTGAAGAAGAGCCAGCTCTACTGATGCTGCCAGGAACAACTACATCCCAACCACCACTCGGATTCTTGCAAGATCCCACAGCCTACGGATTCAGCCAGAGAGGACCAAATGCTCAAGTAGAGCATTTAGTGTCTTGGATTATCTCCTCACCTGCGTTTGACAGCACACACTTAGGAGACCCACCTATAGGCAGCACATACAAATAAGAGCTGCTCTGGAGAGGCCTAAGATAGACTTGATGGGACAGTGGCATTCCCTTTCATGGTTCACATTTGGGATTTATTGCTCCAAATACCAACATATGCTACAGGCTCTCTCTTTTGCAAAAGATGATGTTTTATTCTCCTGAGAATAGAAGACTTTTCAACCAACTACCAGTACTGAGTTGTGACTCTCATTGCTCTAAAGATATCACTTTGTGTAGCTGGTGACAGAGCCCACTTGGGCTTCTTTTAGGAAGCAGAACCACCCCTAGCATAGTTCTGGATTTGCACTGTCAGAAAACTGTAGCTGGCTATCTTGCTGCTAGGAACAGCCTGGGAAAGACAGATTTTGACCTCTTTCATCCTGACTGGGTCAAGGGAACACTGACTCCGGTGATGGATGGTTGACTGTAATTCCTGCCTACTCATTTAATCAGCACGAACAGACAGAAGCACGAGCATGCTCAAAAGAGAAAGCAGCAGGCAGTGGTGGAAATCCCAGAGGCTCTACAGAGCAGGAAGGTGTGAAGGGGAGATGCTGGCAGGGGAGTGAGACACTGGGGTATAGTTCTGATACAAGGGACCACAGAGAAGGAACCTGGGGCTTTTCCTCGGATGAGAGCTGAAAAACTAAAAACACCTCCACTAGCTGTGCCATTTCAGAGGCTGAAACCATGCTGCAAGGAAAGAACAGCCCCTAGAGTAGCATAAACCACAGCATGTGCCGCATCCTGCCTGCCTGCCCACGGGCAGCCTGCCTGCCATAAATACATAGGGGCATTCAGGCATGGAGGAGAAAGGAGGGGGTCCAGCCATACCCAAAGCTACTTTTGCAGTCTCGCAACATGAAATCCAAATAAATCTGCTCTTAAGGGAGCCTCCCATCCATCAACAGCCAACACACGCACAGAGTTCAAGGCCAGAATAGACCACATGGTCTGATCTCCTGCCTAAAAAAGGGTGGCCAGTAAAATTTCTGTTTCCTGACCCCGATAACATGCCCCAAAACCAAGAGCACCCAAACTCTACCCCTCAGCTCAGCAGCGGTCCTGTTTCCGCAGGGCGATGTAGCCATTAGAGCATTTTGAAATCAAAACCTGGTAGTGTGGTGTAGGGGGCTCTCCACATGCTCCCTGGAGCTGGCACTAACCTCAGGCCCCTAGCCTGAGGGCCAGTGGGTCAGACAAACTATCTCTGCTCACAGAGGAGCAGAGCGTTGTGTAGCCAACGAGGTAGAAACAGGAGAGGCCAAAATGGCACTACAGCATTTCTGGGCCCCTGCACAACCAGCAACAAGGCAGCTCTATGGCTGCTGAAGCAGGGAAACAGCACGACTGAACACATCCAGGTTGTGCTGTCAATGAACAGCCTGCTCCGAAAGAAGAGGGACGCATTGCGAACCAAGTCCAGCCCTGAATGTCTACTTTTGATGTAGCAGGAGTACCCTCTAGTGGGAGAATGGCTTGGAGAAAGCCTTTAAAATCATTACATACACACACAAATGCAGGATTTTAGATCTCAAAAAAAAATGTACTGAGAGTAAGCATAAGACAGAAATAGAATGGGCTTGAAAACAGAGGGAAACATAATATCATGGGGAAATAAAGGCATAAAGTCTGATTACCACTTACAGTGGTTTTTTTTTACTTTTCCAAGAAAGTCATCTAAAAACATAGTCAAAACTGCTATTTCAAGTATTTCCGTGCAGGGAGAGCACTGGGTTGGAAACCAGATAGAAGTCTACTCATATTCATGAAGCCAGGCCAAGACTGTTTAAATACCCAAAGGTCACAGAAAAGCCTACGGCTGTGTCTCTTAATCCTGCTTACTGCTTGAAAGCTTCTGGGTGTAGAAGTAGTCTCTGTACTCGTGGCAGAAGCCCAACACATTTCCTGAGGACATCAGAGCTGGTGAAGCCGTTTTGCTTTGGCTCATGGATGAAAGATTTTGCTGTTAGAGGAGGGGGGGGAAACTGGGCAAGGACTGATGCATTGGACATAAAGGATGCAGAGGATGCTGTAAACTGTATACAGATGGGATCAATATGCTCTCCCCAGTGACCTGCTCTAATATCACACTGACACCACAGTGACAGGTGCAGTATTAGAACCTCAATAGAGTGGAATTATGTAGTACCTTCGGGGCCCTTCCCATGCAAAAGCCTATCTAACCTTAATGTTATATATATATCCCTTCATCCACTATTGAAATGCACCTACCTCTAGGGAGATGTTTGTAGTGTCTAAGCCTCCAATGCTTCTGATTTGGGCAAAGATAAATACAGTTGGGGAGTCTGAGCTCTTTTGTTTTCAGATTAAAGATCTAAGCACTGTTTCCTGCAAAACAGCAATTGTAAAGGAGCGAGCGGATTTAAAGAAACATAGTCCACTTTTACAGCCAGGGATAGGAAGGAAACTAAAAAAATCCATGCAAGACTCAAGGTGATCTTTTCTATAGAGATGTAGCCCAATTAAGCATCTCACAGAAATCCGTGCTGGTAGTCACGCAATCAAGGTGAAGCAGGAGTGAGTTGGGCATGGGAATGCTTCGCAGATCAGTTTAGAAATGGTAGGAGAGGTGACAGGCAGAGGAAAGTGGTGGGTTAAGCCCAGCATCCCTCCTGGGAGATGGCACAGTGCTCCCTCTGCATAACGGGTCATGTGCAACCCACAAGTTCCCTACTTTCTTCAAGCTCCAGTTACTACTAGGAAATTCGGCTAGGGTCTCAGAGTCCTGATTTCTGGTTCTAAGTATCAAATTCCCCTTTGATCCCACCTTCAGTTCAAAGAGCCTCCTCCCAAAGAGGGGGTGCCCCCCACAGCAGAGCTCCCCGCCAGCTTCCTGGGCCAGACTCACTGCCCACCTGGCTGCTTCAGGCCATGGGGACTTCCCAGCCAAGCACTGACCCAGCAAGGCACAACGTGAAAATTATAGTAGCATAAAAAGATGCCAGTCCTAGGCACTGATTCCACCCTGGATCCTGCTTATTTCACTGGGAAGCCTCCTGGAAAAGATATTTACTCACCATACAGAAGGGAGGAGCCTGGCCCAAGGTGACTGGGCTGCAGAACTGGAGCAGAGCCCAGACCTCTCCCAGAGGTTTTCCTCTACCAGAGGTAGAGGGAGGGAGGGAGAGAGGAAGGGAGGGAGGGTTTGGCTCTTTGGAGGGTTACTCTGCCTTCCAGAGCAGAAGGCTGTGAATTCCCCATTTCCCGCACTGCACGCTCAGTTAAAGTGACAGATGACTGTATGTGTGCATGAGCCTCCATCACTGTAGAAAGGATAGTGTAGATGATTTCTTGGAGAGAAAGGAGAAGTAAAAAAAAAAAAAAAAGAGGAGAGAAATTTGAAGTAAATGAGGAAAAAAGAGGAAGAGATTCTCTAGATACAGAACGTGCCACTGCAGAACCAGAGACACACCTAGGGAAATTTTTTAAAAGTTTAAAGGAAAAGCAAAGCTAAAACAAAAAAGAGAAAAAGGATCCTATTAAGATTAATGCTTTTTGGCTTTCCGTCTCCCTCCAGCATGGCTCTTCCATTTCCATAAACTCATTATCCTCACTGCTGTTTCACTTAATTGGAAAATGTCTATTGCAACCTAGCATGTTCCAAGACAAACCTTGGATGTATATGTAACAGGCACTTAAAAGCTTTCAAATATTTCAGATTTGCTCAACACAATTATGTTAACAAAAACCCTGTGGGACTTTTTTTTAACAAAACAAAAAACACCAAAAAAACCAAAACTCACAATAGTCATAAAGCCTGTGTTCACAGGGCTAGAAATGCCATTACATTTATCCTGATTAGCATTCACTAAGCTTTTATGTGCACACACAGTTATTGCCAGGGTAGGGAAGAGGGGAGAGTGGGAAATGACAGTAAATTATTTGGCTGGTGAAGGTCAGGGAACTGAAACGAGGATATTAGTTTCACTGCAGTGGCACAGTGACAGCACGCCGAACAGGGAGGTCGTGCTCCAAGCCCCCTTTGAGCTGCACCCTCGTGGGAAAGCCCCGAGCCGTGCTTGGGGAGGGCAGAAGGGAGCTGGGGAGCGTTAGGGGCAGTGAGCAGAGCTCCAAGGTGGCTGGTCAGGAGCTAACTTGGAGGAATTGGGACTTCCTGGTGGTTCCTGTCAGTTCTACAACTCTAAGAAGCAGACGAGCTCCTTTGCCTCCACTCCTCTTGCTGTCTTCCTCCCCCCCCCCGCCCCGTCCCCACTGACCTCTCAGAGCAGCCAGGAGCACTGCTGTGGGGTGACCAAGGCATCAACACACATTATGTGGATTCAGATGCTCACTGTGGGAGCTGTCTTGGCACCAGGCACATCAGCCCACCAGGCAGGCTAGGACCTGGCATTTGTCACTAGTTGGCTACAGGACAGCAGGAGTGGTGGGAAGCAGGGCAGAAATCAGATAAAGTTTTCTATGTTGTTAAGTGGTGGCTCTACTGGTTTTTAGCTGGTAAGGACCTCAGCAGAATATTTTGAAGTAGACTTGTGTACACATATGCATGTAACAAGTTTACAGGCTCCTTTAGAAGATAATGGCTAATTTTTCTGTTTTCACGTGTCCCAGCTAGTCTCATCTTGGTCATATTATCTTGATAATGAATAAATTCTGCTATTCTTGTTTTGTACAATAACCTCCACTCCATCATGCCACTAGTGCACATCACTATTAAGACAGAATTTCAAAGATTTCAGTGAGCTTTATAAAGCTCTTTGGGGATGAACCCCACTGTACTGAAGGTAAGTGCCAGTGCTGGCCCTGAGAACCTGTGTTAGGGAACAAATCTCTCAAATATTTGCTCTGCTCTCCTTTCCAGCACATCTAGGCCGCTGTCCACAGACATTATTCTCCTGCTGACCTGCCCACTGTGTAATGATATCACACCACTTCAAAATTTGAGATTTCCGCTTGCTATCTATGCATTTGGCTCAGCCCAGCAATGCCTGTGAAGAGAATGCCAGAAACATTTCCCATCTGCAAGAAATGCAGGAGATCCCCTTGATAGTGTCCCTGAATGCATCAAGAGACCTGCCAGTGGTGTTCCTGGCCCTGCACCTTCATCCTGCCTGTTATGTAAAGGGTAAAGAGCTGAACATGCCAGGATTTCTATGACGTGTATCACGCATCTTCCCCTCCAACCTTCTCCTTCCTCACCTGCACCAACAAACACCTCTTTTCAAACCTGCCTTTGCCTTTCTGGTGGAATCCTGAGAGCATGTAATCTACAGCACAGGCTGAAAGTAGAGGCAAACGATTATCTGGCAGCAGCACACAGGCAGCAGTAACCAAGCTGTCTCCTGCAGAATGGTATTGCCTGTGCCAGGGCTGGGCTCTGTGTCCTCAGCTGGACATTTACTGAGATGGATAGCTGCTCCTCTTCCAGCACTGTTTAACAGGCACTAATCTTGCATGTAGAAAGTGCCTGTGTTGTGTACTGGGCCTTGCCACACAGGGGGAATCTGCTAGCTCCTAAAGTCTTTTTGCAAGAAGAGTTTTCAGGCCCAATGAATGGAACAGCAGCAACAGTGATGGAGATGGTGGTGGACTGCACAGAAATCTGGGCATCCAAAGCAGTACCTAGACTTTGAAGATGGCTCCTGTTGGATTTGTGAGTGAAACAACGACATACCTTAGGCTTGTTGCATTGCAATTGAGTGAGAGGTCTGAGGTGGGGAGGTGGCTACCCACACTTGGGTGTCCAGGTTGAATGAGAATCCTCTGCTCTAAGGGAACAAAGAATGAGAGGGCTGTCAGAGGTAACTATTGCCTTGGACTGACTATTTCCAAGGCAACACAGCACCTAAAGTCCAGCTTTGCGTGGCACATCTGGCAGCTAGAGCTGAAAAAAATGTCTGCGCTGAAGTTAAAGTGTGAGGGAGCATGCAGTCCTAAAGCAGGTTGTGGAGCATTAGCAAGAGCTGAGCACTGAAGCAGGAGGACCAGGAAGAAGGTGAAATGAGGATTCCTGCTAGCCAGGCAAGAGAGAGCCAATTCAGAGTGCTTCTAATAAACCAAAAAATTATGACACAGTGGGAGAGAAATTTAGCATGTTTTCCTGTCAAGTACAATTTGACTCCAATGGTCCCACACCACACCAATTCTGTCTCTGTTGCCTCCTCCATAAAGACATTAAATCAAACGTTGAAGCTGCTTTTTCAACTAATGATATGATGCCATTGTTCATGCTGCTGGCTGCTTTACATGCAAGTGTTACTGAAAACCCTGATAACTTACCTGTAAAAGAAACAAGGTTCCTGAAAGAGGCTCGCTTCTGCTATGGAATAAGACAGAAGAGGCCGTGGAATACCAAAATATTTTGCAAAAGCAACCAAGAGCTCCAACCTACGAAACAAGGATGCATGCCTTAGAGGACACAGACTTAGCAGTACAGTCCCAACTTCCATTCAGCCACAGCTATATGATCTTTTTTCTCCAGCTTTATTCTTGGCTAACACTAAGGCCTGATATGGCTGGTAGAAAGATCTGCACAGTGCCCAGTTAAGAAAATGCTCCTCTAACTTCTGCAGAGACTGCAGGGCCACACTTATGTGGGAAACCCACAATTAGTGAGCAGCCTGTTGTTCTGTGCCAATGGAAAGCACATGCGAGGTTATGGAAGGTACGTACCAAATGTAGTACAAACAGACTGAAATACTGTCACATCTTTCCCCTCCCCAAGCATCAGGTGCTGGCTACAGCCTCCCCCAGACAATCAGGACACATGAAAAAGTCACTTTTGGTTTATTGGTAATTCACACAGGGAAGAAGAGGCTAAGTTGTCTCGGTGACTACCCAAAAGCCAGGCAGGGAGATGTAGAGAAGAGCAGCAAATCAGGAGAACACAAATAGAAATATGTCCCCACAATTCACAAATTCACTGTCTCCTTCCCCCTACACTGAAGTTCTGCTTAACCTAAGAGACAAATGTATTGCTCAGCACAGACGTCCAGACAGTGTAATTTATTGTTTCAAGACAGAGGCCAGAGATGATAGGTCACTACACCTAGATTTTTTTTTTTTAACTGCCAAGACAAAGGGTTATGATATTGTCATGCTGCGAGCATGACGAATGAGCAGGAAGAAACAGAAATTTTGGAACACAACCAGAGAAAGCAGCAACTTAACTGACATCTGATTTTGTAGCATAAATGTTTTGCAGGGCTTTGGACTACATAAGCAACTAATTTCCTCATTTAGCTAGCTCTAACTTTTAGTCATATCTTCTCTTCTGCTAGTTTCAAAATCACTGGCCCATCTAACTGGCTTTCAAACATCTACTATTCCAGATACAAACATAACTTTTTTTTTTTTTAAGGCCAGCACTACATTTTTCTGAGGGAGAGATCATGTGCATGTCCCCAAAACAACTGGGGAGTTTTACAGTCCTGTAAGAGCAGAGGAAATTGAGGGCTGATCTGCCTTGCTGCTGCATAGTGCAACATGCCTATGGCATGTGAACGACCAAACGCAGTTGTGTTACCTCAGCTTTTTTGCACTGCTTGCTCTAACCTGCTGGCCCATCACACTGACAGAACAGCAACTCCACTATCTATTGCCCTAGGGCTGTTCCCTTCCCTACCGTCCTCTGGGTCCAAACACGATTTCCCAACATGATTTCCTCCTTCCCCATCACAAGAAGAAAAAAAGCTTCTTCGCTTTCTCTTCTAATGGAGGCTGCACTTGATGAAGCAGCACCGTTATTAGGGGAATGGACTGTTAACAGCATTTGGGCATTTCTTAGTAATGAGGGCAGTGAGATGGAAGGGGGGAAGTAATCAAAATACACGTACCAGATGGGCTATTTCAGACACATTTTTCTCCCTTAGCACCTGTGAAGGGCACTGGCTTTCAGCAGGGACACTTTTTGTAATGAAGTTAAACCCACAGAGCATGGTGGGACAATTTATATCTGCTCACAGACAGGAGGAGGGAGGGAAAAGCCTTGTCCTCAGAGGAGTTTTCTGGCACTGAAGGCATTCTGCCCTGGCTAGGCCCAGGGGAGGGGGCTGAGAGCCCCATTTCTCTAGCTATTCCCACCACAAGCGGAGGGTGATTCAGTCTCCACAAGCCTGTCAATCCTTTCTCTGTTACAGGTCAACAATAAAGGGGGACAGGGAACAGATGGAAAAGCTTGAGGCAGCTGCAATGACGCAGAGTTGTACTGTGTCTCAGGCTGAGAAGCCAAAACCTGTACACAGCCCTAACGCCGTAACATTAACTGCTGCGTTAGCTCAAGTCTCACCATTCCCTCAAACTCTGCAGTGGTGAAACACATCCTTAGGACAGAACACGGAACAACTCTCCCTCGCTTCAGAGAGGCTCAAAAGTGCCAAACGCAGGCCAGAGTGAACTTCTCTCCAGGTCTCTAGGAAGCCCAGACACTGCTCTGGCAAAGCCATGGCTCCAGCCATTTGTAGGGGATTGCCTGCTCTGTGAAGGAGCTGCTTAAGGGAAGTCACTTCAGACAGGGAGAAAGGATGTCAGAACAGCACTGGATGCCTCTGAATACGGAGAGGTTTTGCAAAAAGATGTTTGCAAAAGGATGGAAAGGTAAGTCTTGGGTGTGAGATGCTGGGCTAGGGGCTAGGAGAGTGAAGTGTGTTTCACCACTGAATCAGTGCATCTTCGGGTAAACAGACAACTCAGCCAGGGGCCACCATATAAACCAGACTCTGCTAAAATCAACAGTATCCACATCAGTGCTGGGCACCATAGTACTGTATCTGTCTGCTGCAGAGATGAGGAAACTTTGTGGGTAGCTTTAGTACAACTGTCAGGACTGAGGCAAGAACTGTAACAAGTATTGAAATGTAGAATTTTTCCCAGCCAATCTGAAAGTTTTTATACCACAAGTTTTCAGCTTTCCATTACTTGTTGAACTGAGTGCATCTTCAGCCTTGAAAAGCGAACAGCTATAATTTCAACTCATTTTGCTGAGAGCAGAGCATAATAAGATGGTAATCCTACCATTAGCATATGAGCTTTATTTACCCAGCTGTTACCTGCAGATATGACAAGTAACCAAGGGGCGCAGGGTGGAACAAGCAGAGCTCAGCGATGTCAACATGCAAAGATGTTCCATTATCTTTAAAGCTGACAGTGAGGATGGAGCTTTAACATTTGTCTTCCATACCGTGCTGCAAAGACTCTTCCCCCGCCCCAATCTGTTTGAAAACCATCTCGCAGAAAATGGATGCTCTAAAGTAAAACAACAAAACCCAGCTATCAATGTACTATTTGTATGAAATAGGCAGCAGGAAATTGTGGGCAGAACCTGCCTGAGGCGTTTGGCTTTGCAGGACAGCAAAAAAAAAAATCTGTGCTTGCATTCAGAGGAGAAGGACCCACAGCCACAGGGCTGTCAGCAACACACCTGATCACCAGAGGACTGTTTTATTGCTCAGCTTGTTTTGCATTTATACAGTGATAAAGTAGCAGGAGTTCCTCAAGCAGGAAATGGTGGTATCAGCTTTACCTTTTTTTAAAAGGGAATTTAAGGTGAGACTTGGGAAAAGGTTGGTGCTTGCTTTATTTATTTGTATCCCCTTTCTGGTCCTGTTTGCTTTCTAGTCAAGAACTGTGCTTCTTCAGTGTGCATTCAATATTAAATTGCCTCTTAATGTACTAACAGCCAGATTTCTCTTGAAGAATATGCTTCAGCATAGAGAATTCACAGCAATTGTCAAGGAGAAAAGGATTAAGTGAATAGGGACTCCAGCCAAGTTTTCTTGATTTTTTTTTTCCAGGTACTGGTAGATAAAAAATTACAAAATTTCCTGGCATATTTAGTTATTTATTTATTTTTCCCATAAGCATTTTTTTGTTGACAAAAACATCTCAAGCTCTCATCTCAGCCACCCCCGTCACAAGCAGGACTTATCCAAGGTCACAGAGTCACTGGCAGGGCAGGGAATCAGACTCCATCTCCCAGATTTTAGCCTTATAAATCTGGCAGCGGCCAGATTCTTTTTGTCAGGAATATCCTGAACTCGCTACCCCAGAGCTGATTTGGAAAAAGACTGAAATACCGCCGTGATGTTCAGAAAGGGCTTTGACCCTGGAATTTAGTTGCAAGCACATTCCCTGAGGAAGGCACCTCCCCAAGGGGGCCAGCACAGGCAGGGGAATGCAGTGTTTCACTGCTGACAGCACCTCCCATGCTGAGCGCCGCAAAGACATTTCTCATCACGGAGGAAATGAAGAACCTCCCCATGATTTCTGATAGGGAAGGGAACTATCTTCAAAGCCTACAAGGACTGTCATCTCTGGGTTCACCTTGCGATAAAGGGGGTATTTCCCTCTCTGTATTTCAGAGACAGCAGTTGGGAAAAGCTTCCTTTAAACTAAGTTTTTAGACACGCATGAGCAGCATCCAGGGAGAGGGATAATGTGTGAATTCAGAAATATGACACATCCTTTGCAATCACTCTTCATGGCCTTGACTCCTTAAAACACCATGGGCTCCAGCAGCGTTTCATAGACAGTTCAATTGCTCTCATGTAGCGCTCTGCCGCCGACTTCCTGAGTTATGGAGGGGCTCAGCTATATTTCTATAGAACCACATTAGCCGGTGGAATGAACATGGCTATAAGGATCCATTTTAATACTGCTTATTGCTCCAGAGGTTGAGATCCTCAGGCTGAGGGCAGGAGAGGGTGAATCCCCTTCTAAAACCAATCCTGAAGGAAAAGATCTGGCTAGCTAGATCCCAAATATCAAAGCAGAAATGGAGGAGGGACCTCCCTGCTCTGCACAGGATGTGGTGGAGGCCTTTTGCAACACTCCTGCTTCCCATCCATCCACAGGGCAAGTGAGAAAGGTTACCTGGAGGGCTGCAGCCCTCCTCCAAGATGCAGAAGTCTGGAGAGGGAGGAGGACTGGTATTACGCAGAGAAAATTCCTGTTTAAAGCACACTGGCTCTCTGAACTAGGTCCCTCTTTTTTATCTAGGGACTGCTGCCCTCTCTGACAGGACAAAAAAATTGAGGGGGCTCAGTTTGGAAATCCTAAAACTGCCTGCAGAGAAAAATGGGATTGGAAAAGTCCAGATACGTTTATCCTCCCACACGTCAGGACAACAGCTAATCCTAGGTCCGAATCCCCCTTCCCACTGATCAAACAACACTGTAGCAAAAGCCTTCCCATTCCTATTCTCAGAGTAAGGAAAGCTTTAATCCTGTTTAAGAAGCCTTCAAGGCAGCCTAGCTTCCCACCCAGCTTTTCCAGCAGCAAGGCAAATCCCAAGTGCTTTTAACTCCATTGCACTGTAAACATGCGAGCACTGAACAGTCCTCAGAAGCACATTTCTGAGTGAGCCTTAGGGACCTTGGGCAAAGTAAATAAAGTGGCAGAAAGCCTTTCTAGAGGTTTCATAGCCTCTAATTTCCTCACCCAAGAGTCACAAGTATAGCAGCTGTCACTTAAGGCTCTCAGCAATTCACACATCCCAAGCCAGCTCTTGCCGTTCAGTGTTTGAGAAACACTCAAAGCCATCTCATCAATGGTCTCCAGAGTAAATAAAGTTCAAGGCAGTATGACAAGAAAATTAGAGGCTGTAAAGTCTTGAGAAGCAGTTGTAAGGTAAACTGTCTTGCCCAGTGCAAGGTACATTAACTTACAGCCCCTTGTAAGTGATTTCTCCCTGCCTAGAGTTTTTGCTCCGAACAGCTAGCTACTCTCTAGGATACTCCAGTAAGAGACTCAGCCAAACAAATCAAAGTGGATACTGCTACCCTGACAGGTGGGCACTCAAAGGACAGAGCACTCGACTGCCCGTTAACAGGATTTCTCCAGCCCAGAGAGAAGGAAAGCAAAGGTGGCTCAAAGATGAGTGCTGGAATGAAGGTCTGGAGAGATGCTTAACTGGTGGGATGT